>NC_138954.1:18072500-18810000 GCF_965226115.1 Aulonocara stuartgranti | reverse complement strand
TTCCAGAACCTCTGTTTACAAATGGTAAGACTAAAGTCATAAAGAATACATTGCAAAATCTCTGGGATAATGTCGTTTTTCCTGTGCGGTTATTCTTTTTGCAATTGTAAGTTGAGGTTTTCTGGATCTGTTCACAGAAAAGTATGCAGATTTTATAGAAGCCAGCAGAATAGAAGACTCAGTGGAGAGATTAAAGGAGCTCAAGAGGCTGGTGAGTGAAAGATCAAATATGAGGAACCTATTTGAACAGTTATTACCATAAAGCATTCTCCTCATCCTGAGCACTGGCCCCCTGTTTGGTCATTTCCTCCAGATCTGTGAGTTGCCAATTCATCACTATGAAACTCTGAAATTCCTTTGTGCTCACCTCAAAAGAGTTTCTGACAACTGTGAAAAGAACAAGGTATGAGCATCAACAGGATCTCTGTGTTAATCCCGTTAGTTAACACCATGCAGTGCGTTCAATCCTGTGCTAATCCAGTGTCTCTGAGGATTATGTCATTAAATGTGACTTTTACCTTGTATCTATTTAGATGGAGCCTCGTAATCTAGCTATCGTGTTTGGCCCTACCCTGGTCAGAACCTCTGAGGACAACATGACTAACATGGTTAACCACATGCCAGACCAGTGCAAGATAGTCGAGAACCTTATTCAGCAGTTTGACTGGTTCTTCGCTGATGATGGTGACGAGGACCCTGTTGTATGTAGCATTTCTTTTTCCTTATTTTATTCAATGGAAATTAAATGAAGGGTCTGTCAGTTCTGTGGATCAGTTTAGTTGTTGATTTTGAAGACATGCAGCTACAGTGTTTATGGATTACCTTTAAAATGTAAAAATAGAATTGAACAACTTGCACATGTCATAAACCCAGATTTTATTTTACAATAGAAGATAGAAACCCTATTTTTTGCATTGTGTTAAGTTACTTTTTACTCTTTTTCCTTCCGTATGTTGCTCCAGACCACAGCGGAGCAAGAAAGTACAGTGCAGTCTCAGCCTGTGCCCAATATCGACCACCTGCTCTCCAACATTGGGCGGACTGCACCCTCTCCTGGCGAAGTCTCAGGTAACTTAGCAGCAGTGTTTTTCACACTTCAGCATCAGCACAGCAAATTTCTGCCATAGCAGCATTAATATTTTTCCTTAAGATCATAGTAGATTAAAAGAGTTGTGTGGTAAAGACCTATTTAAGATTAAATGCTGGTAGAGTGTCAATTGCAAATGCTAAAAGTACGAGCACCATCCCTTGTTTTTCAGTTCATATGCTTTAAGCGAATACTAAACAGCCAAGTTTTATTTGTTTCTGTTAAAGCAAGTTTTGTTTAGTTTTTTTCAGTAACTTTTCAGTGGATGCAATGTTGCGCTTCAGCCACTGGAAAATTGTTGAAAAATGCCTTGCAATCATTTAGTTTTTTTTGGGATAAAAGTCTGTTTTGTTTGGATGTTGATGTTTATTTGCCCAAAATTAAACTGTCCTCAAGTTTTGTTTTTGTTCGTTTCTTTGCTTTACTCTTCTTTTTTCTTTTCTTTTCTTGCTCAAGTCATTTTTTTCTCCCTGTGCTTTACCTGTGTTGAGACGACGACTCCTTTTCTTTCAGTTCTTTTCTTCCCCTCCTCCTCGTCTCTCACATAATCCCGGCATGTTCTTTCCCAAAGAAAATCTAACAAACAAAACGAAACAATGGAAGTTTTAACCCTTCTGACCTGTGCCCTTCTGTGTGTAGTGTGTTGTTTTTCTCCCTTATCCCTGTCCAGCACTCACACATTACCCAATCTTGACACAGGCCAAGTGGGCGGCGTCTATCACTCGATGATGTCACTGATGGACTCTGTTTTGTCAGTGATGGACAGCTGGGACTGTAGGAAGAAGGACGAGTGTTGTGCCCAGTGTAGCTGCCTAGTCTGCAGAAACCCGCAGCTCTTTTAAATTTGGGCGAAAGGAGGAAAAAAGATAAAAAAGAAAGAAAGAGAAGTCGATGTTTGTCATTTTTCCTGTGGTGTGCACGTCTCATATTTAAACCAATACCCTAAAATGAGGGCATACAGAGCGATGCTGCTGTTCTCTCTCTGAAAGCCCTTCTGCTGTCTCTTGTTGTTTCTTAAGCTGATCGCAAGGACAAGTAGCATGGTACGGTCAACCTCAGGTTCTCTCCCGGTCATGTGGCATAATCTGTCATGATGTCTGAGGGTGGGGGTCGTGGTGTTGGGACTGAGCTGGATGTTCCCCAGCACACATGCGTTTACACACAAACAAAAAACACACACAGCCACCTCCCAGGTGGAGTAGTAGTTAGGAACTTACTGAAGCAGAGGCACTCAGGCTTTCAGCTAGCACTGGATGGAGTTCCCGTTAGGAAGATGTAGTGTTTTTTTGTTTTTGTCTTTTATTTGTTGTCTGTGATGTCATTCTTTCAAAATCTTCAGTATTTTAAAATGTCACATCGTCAACTACAGACCAACATTTTCTCATATCTTGTAACATAATGTCACAGCCGCATGTCTCTCTCCCAACCATGCTCTGCACACACACAGACACACCCACAAATACACACCAAAATTTTAACCTAACTTAAAACAGCATTATCATAGTGGTAGTCCCATTACAACATGGGAACTTTTAGGAGTCGTAGGAATCGATTATTTAGTCATATGATAAAGGTTTTTATTGGACTCTGTGCAGTCATATGAAAAACTAAGTACAGCCCATAATTCAGTAGCTTTTAGAACCACCTATAACAGCAATAACTTGGAATAAAAAAAGATTTCTCAGACTTCATCAGTCTCTGACATAACCGTGGAGGAATTTTGGATCACTCCTTTGTGCAGCATAGCGTTATTCAGTTTGTGTGTTTATTTATGTACAGCTCTCTTAAGGACCTGATTTGCTGCTGGATCATTGTCCAGTAGTTTTAGCTCGTCTTTAGCTATCAAGACAAAAGGCCTCACATTTGAGTTTAGAATACTTTGATATTCAGAGGAGTTCATTGTCTGCTCTATGACTGCAAGGTGCACAGTCTGTAAAACAAGCCGAGATCATCATCCCTCAACCACTGTGCATGACAGTTGGTTTACAGTGTTTGCGCTGATATACTGCCTATTGGTTTTCACCAAATGCATTGTGTCCAAACATCTCCACTTTGGGCCTGTCTGTCTAAATAACATTGTTTCAGAAATCTTGTGGTTTGTTCATATGCAGCACTCCTACCTTAAAAGCCATACCCATTTAGTCTTTTTCTGTTTTTTTTATTCTCAGATACGTTAAAACTTTATGAGACCTGTAAAGTCTTAGATGTAGCTCTTGGGTTTTTTGCAGTTTCTCAGAGCATTGCACGGTCTGGCCTTGGGATGAGTTTGTTGGGAATTCTGCTCATAAGAAGATTGTCTGTTTTGAGATTTATTAACAAACACCTGAATGTTCCAGGGTAGCAAATTACCAAACTTCTACTTTTATACAGATGCTCACCACATATTGATATTTTAAAAAGTGCAATCGGTTAGCACCACCTAGCTGCTTCTGTTCATTTTTATTCCATTTGAAGCAGTAAGGGTGTACTTGGTTATTCACTGGACTGCAGAGTCAAAACGTTTTTACATGCCTGTAGGAATATTAGAAAACAGTGAGTTTCAGGCCAGTGACAAAATGTATTTCAGTTCAGCTTTATTTATTCTGCAGTTTAAAGAATACACAGCGATGAACAGTTTAATGTGTAATAAAATCTATAAATAGGTAAACCTGATTTAAAAAAAAAAAACACCCTCAACATCGAAAATATATGGTCATTAAGTTCTGAGCAAATCTTCCTATTTTTTATTTTTTTTTAAACAAGTAGTTGACAAATTTAAGTCTTGCACTCAAAGACACCTCACAGCGCCTCCTGTTTTTAAAAAACGTATTATTGAATCAAGATGCCACATCTCAAATCTTTGCTACAGCGTTAACTCACACAGGATTCATTGGAAGTTTTGTTTTGTTTTGGTTTCTTTTGTTCCTGCATTTAGTTCCTGCGGCTGCATTATTTCTGTAAAAAGCCTGCTTATCTTGCAGTATGCATGATTTGAGTCAGAGAAAGTCTTGCAAATGTTTTTGGCTTTTTATGTCTTTTATAGTGACAGGCTACTTGTTGAGGGAAATGTAGAATTTCATGCAGCTTGGAGTAAGAGCAAGTTAGACCAAAGTTTGCCCGCGGCAAGTTGTGTCAACCACAAAACACACTCACTGGTCTGTTCAGCTCAGGCCCCTTAAGTCTCTCAGTCAGAGCAAACTCATCA
The DNA here is from genome assembly GCF_965226115.1 of Aulonocara stuartgranti. Taxonomy (NCBI): domain Eukaryota; kingdom Metazoa; phylum Chordata; class Actinopteri; order Cichliformes; family Cichlidae; genus Aulonocara; species Aulonocara stuartgranti. The sequence goes on along the minus strand of NC_138954.1, from coordinate 18,805,729 downwards.
CTCCCTCTCCTCTGTGACGTCTTTGAGTTGGGAAAGAATGCCCACAGCTGGTTGGTGGCTATATGTGATGCTCTGTGACTGGCGTGTTTGTTCGTGATGTGCCGTCGATCCATCGATACTCGAGCATGAGCTGCTTTTCTGTGTCTTGGTTTACCGCCAGGTTCTCACTTCCTCGCCCCTCATTATTCATCTCAGGCCTCTTCTGCTGCCGTCTCCACTTTTTCATATACCGCTTAGCTTAGCTACACCTCTCTCTCTCGCGTGCTCTCTCTCTCTCTGACCAAATTGTATCATCTGCTTTCATGTAACTGCTCTCATTAAATCCATTGTATCTTGTCACTTTCACTCTGAGCAAACTTTGAATCTGCCTCTTCTTTCTGTATATTGTCTGCTTTGAGACTGTCCTTAAGATGTGAGACTTTTACTAATGAATCTCTTGTTTTTAATGCAGACTCAGCATGTAGTGAAACCTCCAAATCAAAGGTAATGTGCTCCTTTGTGTTTCTGTTTTCTCATTCATGTGTCTAAGCTAGTTTTATGGTCTGAAGTCCAGTTTTAATGTTTTAATGCCATTTTTAATGTGTGTCATCAGGGCTTGTGGGGATCAGGGAAGGATCAGTGTAGCAAAGAATTGATTCGCTCCTCCTTCTTCGTTAACCGCAAACGCAAGAAGCCCAAGGAAAAAGTTCAGCCTAGCAGTTCAGATGATGACCTGGACCCTGTGTTTACAAAGAAGGAGCTACCAAAGGAGAGCCAACAGCATCCTCTGTGGTCCCCGCACAGTCGGACCGAAGAGGAGGAGGAGGAGGAGGAGGAGGAGGAGCAGCAGACAGATGAAACCAGCGAGAAAGAGAAGGAAAAGAACAGTTCTGAGGAGCAGCTGGACAAAACCAACAGGAAAGAATATCTTTCTAACAGCTCAATGTCACAGCCCTCTCCCTCCCTGCCTCCAAAACGCATTTCCTCCAACCTTCAGACTGGATCCCCCTACCCCTCTCCTACACATTCCCCAGACCTCAGCTACCGTATGCCGATGGTTCACCAGTCCTCTCTCACGGACCCGCCATCAAACTATGATGACACGGTGTCTGACCTCGGAACGATGAACAGCACCAGCTCTCAAGCATCAGTGCCCAGAATGAGGCGTGGCAAGACGGTGGGTGCCCTGGGAGCAGAGATGTGTCCCAGCGGGCTGGGAGCGGAGGTTTGCTCCATTACCTCAGACTACTCCACCACATCCTCCATGACTTTCCTGACTGGAGCTGAGCTCAGCACCCTCAGTCCCGAAGTGCAGTCTGTGTCTGAGAGCAGGGGCGGAGAAGATGCTGATGATGAGAGAAGCGAGCTCATCAGCGAAGGAAGGGCAATGGAGACGGACAGCGAGAGTGACCTGTCAGTGTTCACTGTGGGTAAAGCCGACCAGCGAGAACCGCAGGAAGTCCTTCGACCCCTCCCCTCACACAGACTCATCGAATGCGACACACTTTCAAGAAAGAAAGCCGCCCAACAGAAAACCAACAGCGAGTCTTCTCTGGACGGCGCTCGTAGCGATAAAGATTCCACTGGACCGTCACGCTCTTCGGGGTCAGTTAAGGGTCGTTCCACCGCAAGCCTCAGCACTGCGTCCCGGAGTGAGCTGGACAAAGGAGAGCCCACGTGGAAGTTGAAGATCACAGACAGACTGAAGGTACGCATGCGAATGTCTGTGGATGACATGTTCGGTGTGGGCAGCCAGAGGATTCAGTCCTCAGAGGGCCGCAGTAAGAAGAAGAACATCAGACGCAGACACACGATGGGCGGGCAGAGAGACTTTGCCGAGCTGTCAGTCTTGGGAGACTGGCCGCAGCAGGTTCACATCGGCTCACGGTCTGAGCTCTCAGCTGTGGACCGGCTGAAACCTAAGTGCAGCTCTCAGGACTTCTCAATCGGGGACTGGATCGCCCGCGAGCGCCACCGATCCAGCAATCCCGAGGTCAGTCTGGACTTCTCTGAACAGCAGAACCCCAGAGCCTCGTCCTCTTCTGAACCCCCACATCATCCTGCTGAGGCGCTGAACGGGGACTTCCCCCAGAGCAAAAATCTGAGCCTCTCGGCCACCGCTCACCCACATAAACTCACCAGTTCCCAGGTGGTCCATTCGCGCTTCTATCAGTACCTGTGAGAGCTGTGTGTGCGTGTGGCTGTGTGTGTTTTTGGTCTGTCAGGTGTGTCTCTGTATATGGGAGTCTGTCAGTGTAGTGTCTATTGTGTGACCAATGTCTAGTGAATGAGCATGTAGTACAAAAATGTCTGGCGTGTGTGTCTAAGTGGTGTGTGTATGCTTGTGAAAAGAGAATTACTGCACACAGGAATTGTTGAGCTTGCTCATGTTTAAGGCATGGAACAAAATGTTATCTTTTTTTTCCATTTTGTTTTTGTTTGTTTTTTCTTTTTTATATTAAAAATGACTTTGGGATGGCCCAAGAGGAGGATTTCAACCCTCCTAGTACAAGTCCCAGATGTGCTAACGATCGAAAGGACCTGTTGCCCGTGAAACGAGTCTGAAGTACGTTCAAGGAAGTGTGAACACTCAATTTAAGATTGTTTAAAGGTTTAGCTAAGTGGCTTTAAGGATGAACTGACTTAGGATGAATAGGAAGTAGTGGAAAAGTGCAGATTTTTCGTATTGCAGAGCAACTATTTTTGCGTAAAGAAAGTTACAGTGTTCAAAGTCGGTGAGTCTGTCGGTAACCAAATGAAGAATGTACAGACATGCTTGCTGTAATACTGACTAAAAGCTTTAGATGCTTGTGTTTCATTCTAAAGTGTACATATCCCTATTTTTCTGTGTACTTGAATTGTGTTTTTTGGTACTGTGTGTGTGTGTGTGTGTGTGTGTGTGTGTGTGTGTGTGTGTGCCTGCCTACAAGCCGTCTGCTGTCAAAGGGGCCTTTCCAAAGGTACAAAGGTGACAAGGAGACACTGGTCTTATGCAAATGGAAAATATAGTTCATACTCATCCCTGCTGTGTGGTTTAAAGAGCAGTGAACAACAGCCCTCTGATGCAAGCTATGTTTTAGTGTTCGGAGTTCACACGTCTGTCCGCGATTGCAACGAAGAGAGAGTTGGGCAAAGAAGAAAATGGGTAATCGAACCAGAAAAATCAAGTTTTCTTCACTAAAGAAAGTGCCTCACAATGAAATGTTAAGGGTGCCATATTGTCTTTGTTGAGATACACGAAGATGTTACTGTGAATGACATTTTTACTGTTGACTCTCAGTCATTCTACAGGTTAAGAAAATGCCGAGCTTCCATTCCTTAGGCATTCCACTCTGGTCTTAATGTTTTATACATACTTTATCCTGTTTTTTCATTTGTTGTTTTTTGTTTTTTTTAATTTTAACAGAACTTGAATTTTAAATATTCATTGTAAAATAAGTAACTTAAATGTACATATAAATGCCATGTTTTAGCTGCTTTATTTTTCATTTCCATCAGATTGCAAGTTTAAGTACAGTATTGAGAAATGACAACAATGGCGATGATGAGGATGATTATCTCGAGGCCTGTGTGGGTGTTGAGGGCAGTTTGGTACTTCTCTGTGATGAGAGGTTCCCTGCAGGAGGAGGGCACTTCATTGAGCTGGATTGTTTGTATCAGTGCAGTGTTCCTCTTGATTGTAAGGGGGTGTGCACAGACTCCTGAAACACTGGAAATAAAATTTTGTCAATGGCAAATATCGATTTTCGCTTTCTTACCCCCCTCTTCACCACTTTGTATGATGGAAGTGAGATGGGCCAAAGCACTGAAATCTTTTTAAAAGGGGAAAATGCAACTTAAATAGTTGTGAATATGTTTAAGCTCTCAAATCATTTTAAGTATGAATCAATATTAATGATTACATTTAATCCTAATCATGTAGCATTAAAACATTTGTCTGAAATGTGCCTTTTAATTGGGCCGCTCACTACAAACTCACCATGTTTTCCTTCTGCTGCTGTTTAGCTGTCTGCATTGTTTTAGTGCAAGTTATCCAATTTTGCAGATATTGGCTGTAGAAATGTCCCGCTTCTCTGGAATGTAATGGATGTAAAGGGCACATGCTCTGCTGTGCACAGAGCTTCTGAAAATAATGAACAATGTTTAAGCAGGAACTGTGTTCATTTTACTGCATTTATCAGGCAGATCAGTGCATGAAGAAGCTCTCATTTTTAGTAGTTTGTAGGGAAAATGTTTCCTACAAAAAGAAGAATTGGTACCCCCCCTTTTTAAAAAAAAAAAAAAAAAAAAAAAAAAAAAGACATTGCATATTTTTCTTCTTTTTTTGCATTTTTGCATTTGCAGTGAACTTGTACAAACGCATTCAGTTGTCAAACTTCACAGAGCTTTTTTTTAAGATGGTGATTTAGCATGGAGCCCGGTTGGTATTTGTTTGCTTATACAGCTATTTCCTGGGTTAGCACACTAACCCAAGTAAAATACATTTACTGGCCACTTCAATAAGTATGTGTTCAACTGTTTAATCCAAATATTAAACAATCACATAACACAACTCAGGCATGTGGACAGGAATAGAAAACGGGAACTCAAAGATGTGCAGAAGAGCATCTCTGCATGCACAACATGTCCAACCTTGAAGCAGATTGGGTCCAGCAGCAGAAGACCACACCACACACTTTTATAAGCAAAAAACTGTGATGCTGTCATGTCCGTGTGGATCAAAAGGGGCAACAGGTAGTAATGTAGTGGCCAGTAAGTTTATTTCGTACCCAACCTGGTTGTCATCGTTTGCCTTTGTGCTTGTAGTTGTCAAGGTAAGGTCATGAATTAAGCCAAAGAAAAGATAAGTTTCAAAATGCTTTATATACAAGTTGCACATACAACATAAAGACTCAAGATGTTTTATACACTTTGTACATCAGCTGACTAGAAACCACTGACAACAGAAGTGATATGAGGAGAGAGAACACACAAAGTCGTCAAAGTAAACCACAAAATAATAATAAAAATCAGTATAGTTAATTCACCACTACGCCAGTTTGGATGGCAAATATCAAGAAACTGCAAACTAAATATCGTTGGTTTTGTGTTAGTGTAACACCTTCTCCCCAGCAGTCGTACAGTTATCTTCTATTCAGCTCTTCCTAAGTTTTAAATGTGCCCCTTGATTCACACAACGCCTTTTCCATATTAGCTCATTTTCAGTGTCATGTGGGCTCCTAACATGAACACGTCACCCACAGTAAGGCACAGTGACTAAAAGAAAAAAGAAAAGGGTTCATTCGGAAATATGAAGAGGAAAGTTTCACACCATTTTTGTACAGATACATTTTTTTGGAGTACAACACAAGTTAAACATTGTGCCTTTGTTTCGTAAAGCAACTAAAGACTGACGCAGCCAGACAGCCACTCCGACACGGTACAACTGTAAGACACTGAACAGAGAAATTCTGAGAAACAAGTACCAATAATCATACTCATGAACACAATAATCAGTAAGTTAGTTGGCAAGGTTATGAGAAACTGGCAGCCTTTTAAAAGTTAAATCTCAACATGATGAGCCTATCGTCGCAGGTGAGGGATATTTGGTGCCGCGAAGCACTGGATTAATGTGCCTGTTTTGTAATGGAGACGCAATGCCGAATGGATGCTTTGTTGATCCTCTATCAGTCCACCAGAGGGAGCACTAGTCCGTTAATCAGAGAGAGACATGACTGTTCGCATCTGAGATTTATTCAGCCTCTATCTGACTGGTTTCCCTGTCAGCAGCCAGCACGAGATGAGGAGAAGGGATGTAGGCAGAGGCCCTTTTTGCACATGCAGGTGCTGCACTTCATTGGAGCTAAAATCAGATTTGACAGCAGGTGGTGCGGATTTACTGGGATGGAACGAAAAATCTGTTGCATATTGTGCTGTAGTATCTGGCCGGGGCTGCTCAGAGGATCAAAGTTTAACTGTTGTCCTCGTTCTCTTCCTGCTGGTCGTCTGTCAGAATCTCTGGTAGCCGGAAACACTCCTCGAAGAAGTTGACCAAGGACTGGCTCAGGTGCTGCTGTGTCCCCTCACCGTGTAGGAAGTGTCCTTCGTCTGGATAGATCTGCAGATAAAGATGGAGAAATTAACAGAGACAGTACGGTGAGGCTGATTTGGTGTCGTTCACTCAAAATCATATTATTATCTTTTTTTAATAATGTTTTTTCATTGGATAATGAAAATGCATTTTCTGAGAAAAAAAATACTAAAGCATAGCGCTGAAGTGTAAAAGAGTGACAAATGCACATAAAAGTGGATGAAAAGAAGTTTTTCTTGGACATTTCAATCATTTTCAATGCAGTCTTTGTACCTGATCATTTTCAGAGTAATGTTGTTTAGTTTGATAAGTCACTTAACACTGAACCATGAATCATTCAAGCATAAAAAAGACACCGAACTCAAGGGATGAACCCGTGTTTACAGAAAGTTAACAGCCTAACAAAGAATAAAAAGGTATCTTTATGCACTTTGTTAATAGCAGCCTGTCGCAAAATTCCATAATTGTTTGCATTTCTTTATTACAATCTATGAAAAATATCAAAGACAACACAGTTTGACTGGCAGAGCTGTTAGATAAATACTTGGCATATCTTAGTGTTGAGTGCTGTGTGAAGTGGAGGACAAAAGAAGACGTGGTAGGCTTTAAAAAAACAAACAAAAAAAGAGGTCTACAGCAGACAAACAGTATCTGAAAGTCATGTTCTAAAAAATACATGGGAAAAAAATCCAGCAAAGACCTGGCATAGGACCTGAGCGACACATCTGACCCTTCAGCTGATCCATCTACTGTTGTATCTGTTCTCCAAAGTCTCATCCAGAAATGGTCTCAGTGAAACAGTGGCTTGTCAAGAAGCTATTACTAAAAATTACAGGAGGATTTTATTATTTATTTTATCCTTATACACTGTATTTATTAAAAAGCCTTTCTGGCATGTATACAGGCAACAACAACAACAACACTAATTATGATATTGTGGGGAAAAAACAGCAAAACAGCAATATCCGACTGTGCACTGGGACACTGTGCATAAACATAAACTGCATGTAAATAACTGAACAGTTCTTCAATCTGCAAAACTAAGAAAAAGTTATTTGTCAAGCTAAAATGGGAAAAATTAGAAAGAATAATACACAAATTAATCTGAAATGAAAATAACTCTTAGTTACTTCTCTCAAGAGATTTTGAGAGCATTCTTCACACAACATCAGGCCATTTACACACACACACACACACACACACACACACACACACACACACACACACACACACACACACACACTTTTATTCACACCAGTGATTTCAGACACCGTGGCTCACCTGCAGAGTGTAATTGGCCTTTTCACTGATTAAATGGTTGATGAATTTGGCTGTGTGCTGGAAGTGAACTTTTTCTGTGGTGGCGAAGATGATATTGCAGTTAGACTCTGAGCACGCACATATTTACTGTGGTATTTAGAAAAAAGAAAGCACTGGGTCCTACCATCAGCAGTCGGGTGAATTATTAAGTACTGTTTCTCCAGCAGCTGACCCGCTCTGTGTGCTAAATTTGCCATCTGGAGGAAAGAGACAGAAGGAAATCCACCATGTCATTGACACGTTCTTTTATAAAGACCCCCCAACTCATTGTCTGAGCTAAGCATTCTGAAGCAGAGGAGAAAAAAGGGTGGATACTTTACTGTGTAAACTCGGGAGTCTGTCTTGGCGCCGAGGTATCGCTCCGAAAATGCAGATGCTGCATTTTGCAATAAAGAAAACCAGGGTTAGAAAGATTGGGTACCTTTTAGATCTAAGACTCACTTAGCAGAAGATTTACTGTAAAGTTTTACCATAAAGCTCGAAATCTGTGATGGGGGAAACTGCTGTTCCACATTTAAGTTGGGTAAATTCTTCTGAGCTCAAAAGCAAAGTTGCTAAATAACCACCATAGGCCTGGAGAAGAGGGAGACACAGATACAGTATGTGAAAATAATTTCATGGCGGGCTGTATTTTTATAAAGGCACAGAGGTGAGTAAAGGTTTAACAGTGCATCTGACTGTTATGTCTTCTTACCTTTCCATAAACTCCCATTCGATTCTTATCGATGTAAGACTGTTCGGATATCAGCCTGAAAATGAAAAAAACAACAAACCCCCCCCAACAATAATGAAAGTGACAAAAGCCAAATGACCAAATAGTTTTTTGCTCATTTTTCTGAGTCTGACCTGAGTGCCTCCAGCTGGTCCCTCTCCTCCAGTTTCCCCAGTTTCCTGCGGACCTTGTGGAGGAGGTTGGTGCCCTGAAATCCGCTGCCGTGGCCGTCAAAGCGGACAACAATTGTGCTGAAGCTGCTGACCAGGACGGTGGCCCAGTCCACCTGGAACTGCTCCGTCACCATCTGCCCGCCGGGGGTCCCATCCCTGTGAGAGAAGCACACAGCGTGATGGAAAACAATAAGTTCAACTAATATCTCAGAGCCTGGTGTAGTAGTAGTATTATTATTGGTTGGCACAAAAATGAGAAAATTAATTCCGAAAAGGGAACTTTGAATAATCAGATCTTTTACAAAACACTTCGAAAGAGAATAAAAGGGACACTGTTGAATTTAACAAGTCCAATACAACACCATAACCCCTTAAATATGACCACAAATATTTAAATATTGCAGTTTTTAGACATGTGGAATATAGCGCACAACATTCACATTATTTTATTCTGGAGCAATAACATTTGATTTAGTGATAGAAAATCAATAGGGATTATTTCAGCCTTAGGTAAACTGTTTCCCACTCCAGCTGCTTCTCTTCACCATTAAATGTCAGTAGATTGCAGTCAACTGTATTCTGTTATTGTACCTCTCCCAATTCAAGTGCATATAATCCTAGCTAGCTAGCATGGCCAGAGTAGGACAAACAACAATGGCTGCTGTTCATTTGTAGTGAGTGTAGGCTGTAAGTCCACTGCAACTTCTGTTGATACTGAGGTGAGTTGTTGAGGATATCCTTAATTTTTCTTAGTAAGTGCTGCTGTTTTTGCTGCTGTTAGCCAGTGTTAGTGAAATTTTCTTTGAAGGTTATCTAACATTGTTGGACCGAGACACTTAAAAAATGAAACGCTCATATGATTTGAGAATTTAATCAAACTGGTTATCACAGAGAAAGTTTTTAGGACAGTTGAGTCAAACATTAGCTGGTGTAATGTTAGCTTATAAGCAGCTGCTGTTATTGCTCGGCTGTTGTAAGCTGTAATTGTCAGACATGAGAGAGAGATGATGAAAATATACAGGTAAAGCAATTAATACATAGTTATACATAGTTAGTTACAGTAAGGAACTAATTTCTAATCTTTAAATTAAATGTCACTTATAAAGTGTACTACATATGAGGCTAGTCTTTAGCAGCATACATAAAATGCGATTAGACGGAACGTATATGTCCATCCTGTCAACTGGATGTCCACTGGATTCAAGATGACGGGCAACATGGTGACGTCCACAAACCCACTGCTATGTATTTTAATGTACTGCTAAGCTTAGTTTTCTTGCTTCTTACACACTAATCATTGCATAGTTATGAGTTAAATATTCCTTTTAAAATGATGTACTGTACCTTTAAGGAATAAAGACTCCTGTTAAAAACTGATGGCAAGAGTTTGAAAAGGTAAATATTTATCAGCTCGAAATGCAAACACACACACACACACACACACACACACACACACACACACACACAAAAGAACACCTTGCAAAGTCGGGGACACTTTTAATATATCCAAAACGTCTTGTTACTGACATGAAGGCTGAAAAATGGTGGAATAGTAGTGCAAAGAAACTTTTGAGCTGAGGTGAAAAAAAATGACCTAGCTCATGTAGAAAAGTTATTTATTATCCTATAACAAGTCAGGCATTTGAAATAGTTATCAGTGTTTTGTTCATTCATGTTGTTCCCAGAGTCTGATTTAAATGCTTACGGCTAGACTGAAGCCTGAAGAATCACTTCCAAACTAGGGAAATGGGATCGTTTGGGCAGAATTTAAATGAATACTGGCCTCGTAAAAAAAAACAATGACGTGCATGGCCGGCCTAGGATCCAATGTTTTGGGGTTTAATACAGTACTAAAGGTGCAGTACTAAAATGATGCACTAAAGTTCTCCTTTGAACATTAAGTAAAGTCAGTTTTAACTGCAGAACTTATGCTCACCAGACACTTCATTAGGTACTAGTACTGGGTTGGTCTCGATTTCTGTCACAGCAGAAATCGAGACCTAGTTTCCTGACATCTGATGTCAACAAGGCATTTTGATCCAGTGAACTGCTACTCACTGGGTATTTTCTCTTTTTCTAACCATCCTGACCACACATAATATTTATACTCACACTAGCAGCAGTAATGGATAGGTAGCAGTTTCTACAAATCCAGCTGGCTTCAGAATCTGCATCGTCAGAGCTAGAACAGAAAAGACAGGATCAATGGGAATCTTATAACACAGACCTTCCTATTTCTTATCAAATTACAGTGTACAGTTGTGGTCAAGACTTTAAAACCACTCATCATCACTTCTTTGAACTACTCTTTCTCGAGGGGTGAATAATTGTACATCATACATCTTTAGTGACTTTAGAAAACAATAATTAGGTGCACGTTGGGTTACACAGAGGCACACTTACTGTAGCCTTCTATGTCAATGGTTTTGTACTCCACTCTGGGCATCTGCATGTTGTTGTGTGTGTTGTTTAGTCTTTTATTTGTCTCCACGTCAAACACCTCTGCAGTTCAAGAGAAAAAACAAATTCTCAAGTCCAAATGTATTTATCATTAAACATATTTGTAGACGTGTTGTAGACGATGCAGGCGTACACTTACTCTCTTTGTCCTCAGTTCTATAGACAGCCACACTCGGTATATCTGGTCCTACAAAGAACAATGCAGGGAAAAATGATCAGCTAACGGAAATGTAATAATAGAAGTTATTGGATAAGCATGATAAAATATCACATAACAAGATGCTGATAAAAGGCTGAAATGCCTCCAGGAAGGCAATAATAAAGCCACTGAAACCCAACCCTCTGTAGCAGAATAATCTTAAAACAGCACTCTCAGCCAGCTCTGCAGTTAATAATCTACCTCTGTCCCATGAGGAAGTATCTTATTATTTCACGATGGAGCTATTCTCCAAAGATCCAATTAATGAAGAAAGCCACTGGCACTTTTCCTCTCCGATGTGATCTCCTTAAACAAATCAGCTTCCATAGAAACCTTGATGATGTTGTCCAGTGTTGAAGCCAAAAAATGTCATTGTATTTTTCTGCCGGAGTGTCTCTAAGGAACACAAGAGACTTCTACTACTAAACAACAGCTAATCATTGAGCTTTCTTCGCATAATAAATGCTACAAACGCCAAAAGTCACACAGCCTCTGTTAGTACTCACGTGACTGTTTGCAGGCAGTCAGACGAGCTGTTTATTCTTACTGCTAATCAGGAGGATCCTGCAGTGGTTTGAGGTTATCTGCTAACATCCAGTTCGATATAAGCTCTCTACCTGACATGGAGCACTAATTCAATTACACTTTCTACTGAACACGCTCTCTGAGTCTCCCAGGAGGCCTTTGCTGTCAGGAGTGTTGTTATGTAAAACCTTTCAGTCCAAGATTTCTCAAGTGATTCAAGGTAAAGGACGCTCACCTTTACAGTTGAGCAAGAAGTACTGCATGTCGTGGCTGAATGAAACATCCATATAGCCGCACTTGAACTCACAGGACAAGCAACAGCGGTTGAATGGAGCGATTGTGTCAGCACTGCAGGATGGCACAGAGTAAATAATGTACACTTGAAGCAGCACTTAAAAAAAATCACCAAGATGACTTTAACTAAAGCGCTACCTGTACAAGTGCCGCCGTTTGGGGTCATCCTCCGTGCTCAGGAAGTAACTGTGAATCATCCGAACACTGCTGTCAGATAACAAGAGAGCCAGGACTGCATTTAAAAATGTGAAAGCATCTTAAGGTCTTACATGAGGTTTCTTTCATGATTGTAGGCCAAGATCCTGGTCACATCCCAGTCTCCAGAAGTTAGGGACTGAAGTATGTCTGTGCTAGTGTTGGGCTAAAGGGAAGTAACACAAATTAGACACTCACGCAACAGGACGAAGGAAAAATATTACAAGCAAAGGTTTAACATTACGTACCAGAGATGTGGACATGGAGATGTGGAAAAACTTTCCTCTGCCACCCTGAGGGATCGCCCTGGTGAAGAAGAACTTGTATCCATCTTTGGAAAAGAGCGGCGGCTCGTTCTGAAGAGAGGAGAGAAGTTACAAAAACGTGCCTGCAGGGCTTTTTATATCTTTGTCTGTTTACGTGTTCATGCACACACGGGATAAAAAAAGAGTCTGTTTTTTAGCCAACTAGACTTCTCCGTCTTTCATCACATACCTGTCGGTGCAACCAACTCTCACTCTCATCCTCATGTTTCTGAAAAGATAAAAGGATCTGAGCTGAAAGCTTAATTCAGCAAATAGGAGGGAAATGAAAAGATACATCTCAAAAGGTTTTACATTTACAGTTATGTAAAAAAGAAAGCTTTCACAGGATTGCACAGTCCTGTGAAAGCTTTCTTTGTGCCGATATGTCGTGTTTGGTTTTCGTCAAACATTATGGCCACTTTGGTCTTGACTGTGCGGAGGACATTATCCCAGAGGTTTTGTAGTTTGTTAAGATACAACTTTGCAAGCCTAGCTGTGCAGCCGTATTCTTTTTAGAGAGAAGAGATTTTCTTCTGGCAACCTTGCAGAAAAGCTATACTTGTTCATCTTTTTCTAATTGTATCATTTTGAAATTTAACATTTAACATAGCTCTTGGATTTTTTTGACATTTCTCTGTGACCTTGGGATGCATTTGCAGGGACATCCTCACTAGAGAAGACTGGTGACTATCTTGAATGTTTTCCATTTGTGTATAATCTTTCCTACTCTAGAATGATGGACAAACAATGGTTTGCAAATTGTCTCATAGCTCTTCCCAGATTGATGAGCAACAAGAATTACTTCTCTAAAATCACTGCTGATGTTGGTCCTCCTTGGCACTCTGTTAATACACAACTGAACGCTTCAGACCAGCAAACTGCCAAAACCTCTGCTTTTATAGAGGAGCTGATGATCAATTTATCATCTGTATTTGAGCGGTGGCACTTGGCTGCTCGTTTCCATCTTAATTCCTAAGGAAGCAATAAGGGTGTACTTAATTTGTGTAAAAGAAAGCTTTCAGAAGACTGTGCAGCCTTGTGAACAATCTCTATTTCACGTCACTGTATATTCTTGCCAAAAAATTAGACAAACAAACCCAGTCTCTCTCTACTTGATGCTGTTGGCTATATATAACTATAGTATATATGACAGTGCCAGACAAGACTCTCAATACCAATCTCATACATGCAAGTGTGGCCAAAAAAAACAAAACAAAACACCTGACAGATCACAGCTGGGATTTAAACTGATGAGCTAAAGCAAGAACAATGTGACTTTGTGATGCGTGATATGAAAGTTATGGTTTGTGCACATCAGCTGGAGTCTAGAAGAAGCTTCTCTTTCAGTTTTATGTAATAGATTGGACAGGAATAATTAAAACAGTGATACACGACTTAAAGAAACCAGCATCTTTGCATAAATATCAGCCAAATGCTGGAAACTGTTGTCTCCATCCACAGTGTTTCTGAAGATCACTCTATAACTATCAGTCTACATCAGGTGTATCAGACATAAGGCCCAGGGACCAAGACTACAGTCTAGCCAGGTGGAAGCGTCTGGATAATGTTTTTTGGACTTTAAATAGTATTCTCACAATATTTTCTTACTGAAGACTGCCACCATTGGCATTCAAGCTACATCAAAGTAATTAGATAAGCAATAACAGAAAACGTCCTTTTTTCAGTATGGGAAATAATGTGAATTACTATCAATGAACTTTTTCTGTAATTTTCTGTAAAAAAACTGAGACATATGGTATTAAATGTACAGTTAAACGTCTTCAGACTGACAAAGAGGGGATTTTCACTCAAGATTAAAATGGGTTGTATGAAGCCCACCATATGAAATGTTTCACATGCCTGCTTTCTATATTGCTTATTGTGTAAAGTGAAAAAAAAGACTTTTATGGGGATTTAAATAAGCGACTGTTTCACAAGAACACAAGCTCCTTGTCTCACGCTACAGTGAAAGATATTCACCACGATGAATGCTTGTTAAAAAACAGCTGGACAATGTGTTATACATAGCAACCTTACTCTTGTAGGACTAATGGTGCCCTTGTCAGGACCTATTTTTCTCTAATGAGTATCTGCAGCAGCAGTTTGATGTTTGATTCAAAATAAACTACAGTGTTTGTGTTTATCGACATGAAAAACATGTAAGCCAGGGTTATTTCCAGTCTTCTCCCAGGAAAACACTGAATGTCACAAGTGGAATACTTTAACACAACGGGGAAAGGGTGGCAGCTAATTTCACACTTTGTTTCACCTTAATGCAGACTCCAGTGGTCGCCTCACATAGTGTCAAGATGGAGTTGTTCTGGGCTCTGTTCAGCCAGTTGACAGCCAGTTTGGTGTTGGTTGCCCATTTCACCATGGTGATGTAATATTCCCTCCTGGAAAAGCAGAAGGTGAGAACACATGACACCTCTGACAAGCAGCACTGTCTCCTTTACGAAAATATATCTCGGTGCTTGTTACTTTATACACAGCGAGGCACCTTCAGATTCAGTCACTCACCCTATCCGGGGGTCATCAGGTTTCTTCATCGCTACCGTGTGCAGAGGACCGTGGAGGCTCACCACTGACAGGTGCACTACAGGGTTTTCTTCTCCAGCCTGCAAGGAAATTAGATACCGAAGGTCAGAAGCTTCAATAACTGATCTTTTTGTCCTCTTGAGGGAAGTTCACTGACATCTCTCATAATTCTGATGCGACAAGCTTGTTAGTCACAGGCTTCTTATTTGCACACTGAATAGTCTCGGTTTGTGCCTTTCAGTCTTGTTTCAGCACGTTTAGGTCACACAGTTTATTATCAGTTTCTTTAAAACAACGGCTCATTTTAATCACAAGCTCTTTTTGGATAACGGGGCTTAAATGAAACATTACATGAATGTTCTCCCTGAACTGCATATTAAGCATCGTAATTAACTTCTTCCTCTAAATCTGTCATGGACACAGGCTTGAACCATTGACTCCTTCTCAAAGGACCAAAATATTTTGCCCATAGTTTATTAATCTTTTGGACAGATCACTGATGAGCAGAGAGAAATGAGTCTGAATAGACCTGCATTTTCATTGTAAAAACTATGAATTCGTTAAGCTGTAAGATTTGCTGGTCGGGACTTGCCTTTGGGTAATGATAGTCAAGACTCGCGGGATATGGCGCTCCAGTAAAAAACGGCACTTCCATTTTTGGCACCAGCGTGTCATTGATGGTCATGTAGGCCAAACGCAGTCCATCTGGAGACCACCAGTGAGCTATGTGGGTCTGCAGGATCTCCTCTGTAAAACAAATCAACAACATATTATTAATATACATTTCTAAACGTGGCAAAATACTGTAGTTCAGTCTATTACTGGCGTATTCTCCTTGAAACTGGTTAATATACCCAATTATTCGGGCAGTGGGGTGAACATCTTTTCTTAACAAGAAAAACATGATTATTAGAAAAGGGCTCCATACTCGCTCTGCTTGTATTTCAGTCCAAGAGTTTTCTTTTGCCTGTGGGTGGCATTTAACCCAGCAGGGGGCAGAAGAACTCTGTGAAAAGCATGTTCCAACACAGACTGATCAGTCCAGCCTTGATGAGGACATTTTGATTTTGTTTTCCAACTAGCCAATCTTGTTTTTTTGCTGTCACAGCTGGCAAAGGAAGCCATTCACACAGAATTTGATTGAATTTTCACTCTATGGCAGAGGGTAATTTGTTGCAGTGCAGCTTGATTTTTCGAGGTCAGCGCCCGAATAAAACCAGCAGAGACTCTAAAAAAGCACAATTCAATGAATCTATTGTTTTATGAAGGCCAAAGCACTAAAAAGACCTCTGTTATGAAGCTCTGCATAGATGCTATAATTTGTTTCCACATAAAGATGGGATAGTTATCCATTTCTCACATATTCTCTGTGAGAAATCAGTGGAGAGGTTGACTGTGCAGCTGATGTTTCCCTCTCTTTCGGTTGCGGCTGGCCAACCCTCCAGTCACAAAAGAGACGCCACATTTTCGACCAAATTCCACAGATCTGCAGACGTTAATGACATGAGAAAAGACAAACCCACGCGCTGTACTCATACGAGAGCTCATCTATTCCACCTCCCCAAACCTGCAGCTCGACAATTCATTGTGAAAGTCTTTCCAGCATCTCATGACTTCACTATCTTTAATCTCCTGATCAAAGGTAGAGCTCGTGTTGGTTGATGCTCTCTTATGACAAGTGTGGAATTATTCCTACCACTATTGATCAGCATCAAAGGCCCACACATAATTATTCCTGTCTGAGAACTGTTTAAGCCCACAAAACTACGTCTGAAAATCAAAAGAGAATTGTGATGCTTTAGCAAAAATGTGAATCATTAAATATTCCACTTGATATGATAGTTCGTACATAGAAATTGCATGTTTTCTTCAGCGTGATGCACAGCCCCTCATTTCTTTGCATTTTGGCGTGATCACCATTATTCTTTCGCACAGCCTAAACTCTCTATATTTGTCCATTTATATCTCTCGTTCAACACTTAATTTTATATGACTGCTTTGTCGTCTACTGTATACACGCTGCTATGACAATACAATTCCCCTTTGGGATTAACATTGTTTCAATAATGTTGAGATCCAGGCCATGAGGAGGCCAATCCATTACTGATAGTGTTCAAATGTGTTTGTTTTTGCTTTTTTTTTAATGCAATCAAAGAACTGGGAATATTTTTACTGCTCTGGCCGTGTGTTTAGGGTCATTGTCATGCTGGAAAATTAAGCTGTTGCTATTGACATGCCTCCCAGATTATGTTGGTGAATCTATAATTTGATGGCATTTTTCTGTGTCCATCATTTACCATGTAATCAGTTTTGACAAGATCCACAGCAGTGAGTGTCTGCTGGCTGTAGACACTAACTGTTGGGAATCTCTCCTCATGATTTGAACTAAAAATGTAAAATTTGCATGAATGGCTCCATAAGACCTGTTGCTATTGATTTTGTCCAGTTCTTGTGTGATTTGATATACCTCAGCCTTTTCTCCATGTTATCCCCCCTTCGTGACAGCCGTCTTTCCGCTGAGACCCGATGAGGCTTCTGATTTTACTGATCATCTGTTTTATAGGGTTTTTTTTTATATACTCCTTTTTTGTTCCTGCACTTTTTAAGGACATGTTGCACACCATGCTGAGATATCCCAAGTTTCCAGCTAACAGCTCTTTGGGAATCACCTTGCTGGTGGGAAAAAATACTACTTTATGGCTGTCAAACTGTGTTATCTTTGGCATTTTCATAGATGCAACTATGAAAATGAGAAAAGCTGGAGATTTGTCCCTCAAAACCATTTTTTTTTTTAAATAAATGACAAAAAAGTCTGACTCCTTGGAAGTAAAATATAAAGAAATGAGGGAAGGCTCAAGACTTTTGCACAGTACTGTGAGATTTAAAATGTATATACAGTTAAACACCTTAATAGATGTTTAAAATGAGTAGCATTTCCTTGAGCCCTTATAAGTAAATTCAATGAAAAAACAGTAAAAACATTTTAAAGTTGAATGTACAGCCTTCCAGAAATGAGGCAACCTCACCTTGAACCACATTCATACAACTTCTGCCAAATCCTTCTGACCTGAAGAGCACAGTGTGCACTGTGAACACTCCAAGAAATGCGTGGGAAATATACATAAGCTGCATCGTCTCTGTTTTTGTGAGACAGTGTGTTATCCGCAGATAAATCCTTACAACACAGCAGGAAAACACAGCATGCAAATCTTGCTTCGGCTCTGGTAATGGATTACTTCTTTCATGTCATCTTCTGTGTCTCCAACAAAGAAATAATCCCATTAATGAAAAACCGATTAGAGCCGACCCTGAAGCAGTTCATGCACTGTAACAGAATTTCTCTCGTAATAATTGGCATTTTGTAATTATATTTGCCCTGCATTATTATCCCGGCCCCTCCTCCCCCGCAATAAATCCACAATTAATAGAAATAACAATGCAGAAGTCTAAATAAAATTACCTTCAAACTTCAAAAGATTATTCTCAAACATGACAATGCATCTGTAAACAAAACCGTAATCAAGAGGTATGTAATTACAATGTCTGTCCCACATATGCTGTAATCGGGAAATGTCTCATATTAAATCGCAAATATGTTGGCTTTTGAACATCTGCTGAGTGAGATTGCAGCGCTGCAAACATGAATTAATTAAAATTGCCAGAACGCAAACGCAAGCTATGCGAAGACTAAAGGAGGAGGTGCGCTGAGATGTAGCCAGCTGCGTGCTTTCAAATGGAATCACGCACACAAATACACAACACGCCGTAGGGAGAGGCAGGTGTCAAAAGACTGGATTAAAATGGTTTTCAAGTGTAGCCGTCGAAATGCAGTACATATTAAAAAGTTTCTTGAAGCCGCTGACCTAAAGTTTACTTTCATTCTTGTGTTGTTCAGGCGGCAGGCTGGGAAAATACACAAAACAACCTCACAAACTAACACCCAGCAACAAACAGCAGGTAGATGAAGTTAGTGACTACCTGGTGAACATAATGAGTGCATACCCAGATGTGGCAAGCAGCTGTTGGGAGCGAAAAAAGCTCTATAAATCTTCCGTGGGCAACACTACCTGTAGCATCAAACAGAAGACACAGCTGGCAACTGAATTAGCTGGTGAACCCAACAGAGCACATAGATGCTAAAAAGAAAGATATTTGGGTTTCAGTAAAGAAAAAAACCCAAAAACAAGTGAATAATAAACTTGCCTTCACCGGCTGGATAGAAACACAACTGGAAGTAAATGCACATGTTGTTATTATGACTTCAACGTGATAACACTGGAGGTGGAAGTATTTATGGCTTATTTCTACTGTATCCAACAGTCCAAAAAACAACTAAAGAAGATTTAAGAGGAAATCTAGATGCTACAATTCAGTTCACTTCAATTTTATTTATACAGCACCAAATCACAACAACAGTTGCTTCAATGTGCTTTATATTGTAAAATAAAGACCCTGCAATAATACAAAGAAATGGAGGAAACACCGACAATCATACGATTGACTTGAGCAAGTACTTTGGTGACAGTGGTGACAGAAAAACTCCCAACAGGAAGAAAGTACTAGTAGTACTACTGTACTACTAGTACAGTAGTAGACATGCATACCCTACAGTAGTACAGTAGGGTGCAGACTATTAACATGACAATCTTTAAAGCAAAAATGAACATGTTTAAAGGCTGTTAAATGGTCTCTATAGCTACTTGAATTAAGTACATCCATACTACCTCTATGGGAAATATGAGGGTAAGTAGCAGCTAGATGCTGCTAATCAAATGAAATTGATTAAATGATCAGCAGCAACTCTCAACACAATGCCACAATCTTCCCAGCAGTGGAATTTTCAGCAAATTCACCCCAAAGTCACGCTATACCAAGCTCAGAGAAACTGCAAAAAACCAAGAGCTAAATCTCAGATTCTAAGGGCCTCAGCTAGCATGTTAAAAGTTAAAGTTTCTGACAGTACAAATAGATAAAGATCGAATGGTTATCTTCGGAAAGGTCAAAGCCTCTTCTCTTTAAAAAGAACATGGCAGACCAGCTTAGGTTTGCAAAAGTGCATCTGAGCAAAACCCCCAGATTTCTGGAACAATGTCCTTTTGACAGATGAGACCAAAGTGCAGATGTCTGGCCATAATGCACAGCACCGTGTACTGCAAAAACCAAACACAGCATATCAGCACAAACACCTCATACTAACTGTCAATTGCAGCCACAGGGCATCTTGCAGTCACTGAGTTGACCACAAGCCTCTCTGTATAGCAAAATGTTGTCAAATCTGAACAGCTGAAGCTTGGCCAGAATTTGGTCATGCAACACAACAAGCACGAGCAGTAAATCTGCAACAAAAGGGCTGATTAAGAAAAAAAACCCAAGGTGCTGCAATGGCCGAATCAAAGTCGAGACCTCAGCCTGATTGAAATGCTGTGGCAGGGCTGTAAGAGAGCTGTGCATAAACTAATACCAGCAAACCTCAGCGAACTGAAACAACCTAATATTGCACAACATTGCAAGAAAATGATAAATTTACAGAAACATATTGGGGCTAAAGCTCTTTCTTCAAGCTATTGAATCATGGGCTGTGCTTACGTGTCAAGACAATTTTACAGAGGGTGATTAATTTTCTTAAACATGTGTAATATTACATGTTTGGCCACTGTGAGTGACAGCTAGGTGGTATTTTGTTCTGTTCACCATTCGGCTCTTTTCAGACACAGAGCCGGATGATTTTTCTAGTAAGTAGGTTTTGTTTTAGGCTTATTTGCTAGCGGGTGACCACATTTTATGTCTCTAATGGACCTTGCTGAACAAGCTAACTGGGCAACACTTGCATTAGTTAAAACTGTCCTTATGCTACCCTATCAACAGAATATGTCCATGTCTGATTTTTAAAAATCCAAATCGCACTGAAGACAGAATTTCTCAGACATTTTAAAAATAATCCAGAAATCAGGGGACGGCATTACAGTGACTATGTCCATCTTTTCTATTCAGTCTATGCTCTTGGCGCAACAAATCCTCAATGTGAGAAAGAGAAAAAGCTGGACAGACCTCTACAGATTCCTCACCTAAACCCCATGCAACAACACTGGGCTGTTAAAATCAATTCAAATGCAGTCAACATCACAGTCCAACCTCACTAAAGCCCCTGTGGCTCACTGGGACAAAATCCCCATACCCAGCATCTGAAATGTTGTAGAAAACCTTCCTGAAAAGCAGAGACTTTATAATAACATATTAGCTGGCCTGGTTTCGAAATGAGATGTGCACTGAGCCCTTGCAATTCATTCTCAGAATCCATAATTGAGTTCAACTTCAACCACTCGTTAAAGATGAAAGAAATCCGTCTTTGATCTGAACTCTGAAGAAAATTCCAGCATTTGCAACATAAAGGACTCAATATTATTTCAAGTGTTGTTGTATTTTGGTACGACCTTTTTTTTTTTTAAGTCATCTTACCCTCATACAGCCAGTCAGTGAGGCCATTGAAGACAACTCCTTCTTTGCCAGTGGACACCAGGCGGATCGCTCGACTCTCTACAGTCGTTCTGTAGTAGATGTTGTTTTCGAATATGAAGACCTGGACAAAAAAAGGTGAAAGAGTAGCCATCATCATTAATATTTCTTGTACTTTTGCATTAAAAAA
Source organism: Aulonocara stuartgranti (assembly GCF_965226115.1). Classification (NCBI taxonomy): domain Eukaryota; kingdom Metazoa; phylum Chordata; class Actinopteri; order Cichliformes; family Cichlidae; genus Aulonocara; species Aulonocara stuartgranti. The sequence goes on along the minus strand of NC_138954.1, from coordinate 18,784,316 downwards.
AAAAAGAAATCTTTAAGCCAAAAATGTAAGAGGTTTTTTTTTTTTGTAATAACAACACAACATTATCTTAATCCAAGCTGATACACTCTCAGTCAACACCTGCTTAATGCACGAGTGTTAAAAGAAATCTCCCTCATTATAGTTCACACTGGGTTCCTCTTCAGCTCAGCATGAAACCATTTCTGTTGCTAATCAAGGCGCTGGAATCGGCTTTGGCCCTGCAGGCACACATACATTGCTAAAAACATATGTAGATGCCAGCTGATGACTCCCCCGCCTCCCGCCTTGCTCATTGAGAACTCCGCGCTGTCTGCAGGGGGTCGGCCGGGATTGAGCTAAATTGCTGGTTATACTGCTGATTTAAGCCTCTGGCACCCACAGAGGCATCGCCTGAAGGAATTTAGACGCATCGCTGTCAGATGAGCGTGGGACACTTAAAAACCTCTGTCTATAAACTGTGATTTCACCGCTTCAACAGGTGCCAGTATGAAGCAGATGAACGCAAGACTGTCTGATGTCTATAGTTCAGGTCGTGATGGTGTGACTAGCCTGTCAGCTGTACCCTCTTCAGTGAAATTTAAGCCTCACATCACTCATAAGATGGAGGAAAACAGAAAGACAGAAGTCCTTTTAGCTCTGATCTTTGGATGCTATTGAGCAAATCAAAGTTTTATATTGTGGGATTAACATCTGAGGAAAACAGATCAATGCAGGGCAGTGTAAAAAGGAGGGAAGCTGGCAGTTGGCGAGTGTTACAAAGCAGCCGTGGGACAGGATTCAAAGAGTTACATAAAATAAAATAAAAAACCCTCAGCCAACCAAATGATTAAAAGACATGCATTAAATTTCAGGGTTGAGATTTACTTTTAGAACAAAACTGATACAGTCATAAATAATACTGAATGGACTCTCAGAGCTACAATTGTAGGGCATCCATATCTGGATTCACACTCACTTGCTTGGTGATTTTTAATGTTCAAGGGAATTAGATGAGAGAAAAGAGTGAAAGTGCAAAAAGCCAAAAGATAGCCATTTCAAAAGGGCAGAGATGAAAGCAGCAACATCAAAGCTACCTGAGCAGGGCGAGCAGCATGGTTGCTCATTTGTGCTGTTGCAGTTGCATGCTGGGATGTGTGCTGGTGAGCGAGAAGTTGCGAGACGTCTAATTTTGTCAAATAAAACTTCCACTGGTCATTTTCCCTTAAATCCATCGTCTTATTTGTGTCAATACAATCTCTTTTCCCGCTCTATGTGTGTGTATGAGTGTGTGTGTGTGTGTGTGTGTGTGCGCGCATTGACCCAGCCTCACTGATTGCACCGTCATGGTGGAGTAATTGCTTGTGGTTTAATGAGGGGAACGTCACAGGATTCATCTCCTGGCTCCTCTCACTGTACATCTGATGCTCGGCTGCATGCAGGCACAGGCACAAACACACACGGCACATTTTTCTGTGCTGATGAAACACTTGATGATAAATTGCTCCACTTCTGATAAACTTAATGGGAAATCATTATATTCACAAACTGTTATGGGAAAAAAAAAGAAAACACATCTCCGGGTCACAGAGAGACAAAAGACGAGAGCTCATCTCATTTTTTTTTCCTTTCCTGCACAACCTTGGTAGTTCATTAAATCAAACGCAGAGCTACAGTAACAGCTATGCGAGAGGAACAATCAGATACATTATTACCATATGCAAATTCACCTGCTTTCTTCCCTCGGCAAAAGGCAAACTCTCATCACACACTTGAAATGTTAATATTTTCTCACAGCCATGTATCTGTAATTTAAGCAAATGATACGATAAGAGCAATTACAGCACAAAGGAAAAGCTTTGAAGTAAAAGCCGATGAAACGTGGGGCCGTAACTCGTTTAAGGAACACAATCTAAACAGAAAAATAATTTAAAGTCAACAAGGGAAAAATGGAGTAAGTGAGAGAATGAAACAAAACACCATCAGGTGCTGGATCGATGAAACTTTTAAGCTCAGTAAAAGACGGGCTAGCATTTTTCATACAACAAAACCAAGATTGTGTCAACACAATCTAAATATACAGTTTTGTATAACATAAAAAGGCTAAATGAAGAGCTGTGAGAGCACAGAGCTGTTTAAGAAGTCTCTCAAACAAGTGTTGACAAAACAACATGTCGCCCAGCGCAGCACTGTTGCTTGCTAACTTGTTTTTAATAGTTTTTAAACAATAGAAAAGCTCAGTAAGGAATAAGCCATAATGAGCTTCAGCTAAGCAGGTAAATTGCACGACAGATTCAGCGACGTTCCACGTTTTTCTTTCAGGATATATAATGACAATAGGCAGTTGCAGGTAAGCATAATCATTACCAAGAATAAAAAGATACACAAGTTAATGAGGAAACTGTGCCACTAACGATCGAGAACCAGGTTTTTTTTTAGTGTTTTGTGATCCTTTATAAACTTTATAAAGTCGCTTACTGCTGCCATTCCTGGATGGCAGATCACTAAGAATCTACTAGGATCCTTGAAACATGATAACCAACAGTCATCAACCATAAAGAAACTGGATAACCATGCCCCCCTCAGTGATGGCTTTCTGAAAAAAGACAAACTCCAAGTGATGAGTGCAGCTGTGTCACAGAAAATTGCGCATGTCAAGTGCATTATTCCTGCAGTGCTTCAAGTCACTGGAGAAAAATGATGCACAAAAGTATGGATTCTATTTTTGGAGACTCTACATGTTGTAAACAAGTCTATATGACAGTGTGTTCAGTGCATTTTGTATGGTCACGAGATCAAACCAAATATATTTACATACATACATACACATATGTAAAATCCTTTTGGGGAATTAGAGGACTGTAAATGTACATTATATTGCCAAAAGTATTCACTCACCCGTTGAAATCTTTGAAACCAGATGTTCCAAACACTTCCACTTCAAATGGATGGAATGAATTTGAACTGTTGCTTGTAGACTGCTTCTACAAGCATTTATAAAGCTATGGAGCTCGGTGAGTCCCAGTGACAAGAACTCTTAATGCTTCAGTATACCAAGACATTTTGGACAATTGTATGCTCCCAGTTTTGTGGGAACAGTTTGGGGATGGCCCCTTCCTGTTCCAACATGGCTGCACACCAGTGTACAATGCAAGGTCATTAAAGACATGGATGTAGAAGAACTTGACTGGCCTGCACAGAGTCCTAACCTCAACCTGACAGAACATCTTTGAGATGAATTAGAGCAGAAACTGCAAGTCAGGCCTTCTTTTCCAACATCAGCGTCTTACCTCATTGCTGTGTTTCTGGAAGAATGGTCAAAAATTCCCATAAACACCTCTAAACCTTGTGGAAAGCTTTCCCAGAAGCGGTGAAGCCGTTATAGCTGCAAAGGGTGGACCGACATCATATTAAACCCTATGGATTAAGAATGGGACGACACTCAAGTTCATGTGAGCGTGCAGCTAGACTTTTGGCAGTATGGTGTATGTTAGATATGGTTTCCTAAAATAGCTGATTTTCCATAAAAAATTATAGAACAGCTAAACAAATCTCTTGCTTCTAAGATCTGAGTCACAGCTCAGAGTTTTCATTATAAAAAAAGTTACAGATTGACCAACAGTATTTGACCTCTACTGAAGTCCATTAAAAACAGACAACTATTTTAATATTTGAGTGTTTCATTGAAAAAATAGTTTTAGTGATTCACAATAGCTGGAACTAATCCAGATACCTTTTTTTTTTCTCAGTAGAGCTCATTTTAAATCCCTTTGTGTATGGAGAGACACATCTTTTAACTATGCTGAATCCAAGGACTTCTGTTTGAACATCATCATGGAACTATTTCTGTACTCTTCATGTTTTAAAAGGTAAAAGCAGCAAAACATGTTTTTCTTTTGTAAAAAAAAAAAAAAGGAAAAAAGAAAAAAGCAATTTTCTGTCAGTAAACTGAATGGAAATTCCAAATAGTGAGACTAAATTGAAGATTAAGAATTTGTTTCCATAATCATACAGACTGTCTCCAAGCAACGGGATCCTTGTACATGAGCTGCCCCCAAACGTGGCTGACATCACAGACCAACACGTGTGGAAACACGTGCCTGCTGACCTTTGTGCAATGCAACCCTTTGCTCATTGCCGTAACCTTGAGGCTTATCTCCAGTCCTACACCCTCAAACATTTGAAGATGTGCCAGAAAGCCAACATATCCTCACCATGCTGTGGTCTAAAATGAAAACAGGCACATGCACACACATCATTGCTGTGTGTCTACTGCTCCTCTCCCAGCAACCTCATACTGCCCAAGCCAAGGGTTGTGCCACCAAGATGCCATCTGCCACTGTGTCTCTCACCGGCTCGCGAGCTGTCACAAAGCAAAGATCTTCTTGGCTGACATTGATGGAGGTCAAAGCAAAGGACGTTCACCTAAGAGATCTAAATGTGGTCATTACAGAGTGCATAAACCTTATTACCACAAGGTTTGGCTGTGCCACTGTGACAAGCCACTGCTGTGCCTCCTCTGTGAGGGCAGACTGATACTGACAGATCTCTACCTGCGAGCTAGAACTCAGGGAGTGTAATCCCAAGGGTACAGGCTTCTTACCAGCTGCTGGCCTTGGGGCCCCCATCCGGCAAACTGCAGGAAAGCTTCATGCACCTCAGGGGGATTTAAAGGCCACGTTTCCCTGTGAAGACAACACATCATGAGAACATACTTGCTGGTTTGTATACTGCATGCACATCACACGTGTTATATGCCAATATAAATGCACAGTCAGACAAAGAAGTCGTGTGCTTTTCAGCCTTGTTCCCTCACTGTAGGTTTCATCAATCAACCATGTCCTTTTTTTAGCACAAGCTGACTTTGCTTGGCTCGCTACAAATACAGAACAGTAGGGAACTAAGCAGACATAGATGGATGAAAGGCTAAAAAACAGGCCAAAAAGCTTCGCCCCAAACTAAAGTGAATTAAAAAGCATTCCCATAAGATTCTAGAGTACGCAGGTAAATGGCGCTGATGTCAGTGCCAGGCTACATATGGTCAGAGTAAAGACTTGTCGAGGAAGAGGACAGAAAGTTTGTACTTACTGTGTCACGAGACTGTAAATGATGTACTTCGCCTCATAGGAGTGTTGGTATTTCTGTGGAAGAAAACAAAGTTGCGGTCAGGAAAGGACAAAGTCTGAGAAAACAAAATATTTCAGCTAGATTTCTCACCGGTTTTACTTCAAAGGCAAACAGCACATGTTGCATGTCTGGAGACACTTGGTACTTGGCAGCTCTGGATCTATCCTGGATGGGATACAGACAAAAATACAGACACACTCACATCAGGAACACACTCAGTACAGCAGCAGCAGCAGATAGTAAAAGTTACTGTTCTTGGAGAAAATGTACTCACAAACAGCTGGTTTGGAACGACAACCCTTTGCTCCAAGGTGTCAATGTTAAGCTGGACAACATCCCCTTCCGCTGTACGATACAGCAGCTCATTGTCTTTGAATGAAAAACAAACACCAGAGGGTGAGATGATATTTCATACAGTTCCTGTTCCCAGATACAGACAACGAAAGTGCAGCAAGTATGGTTTTCCTGTTGTGTAATAATTACTGCGACAGGTCCCACCACAAGGGCAGTTCTCAGTATATACACTACAGGGGCAAAAGTATAAATCCACACCTTTAATCCAGTGTTAATTTTCCAAAGGGCTAGCCCCCTTGGGAAAAACTGGAAAACTGGGACTGTTGTGGAGGGTCCACGTCATCTCAGTCTTTGTATTCCGGTGTTTTCAGTCCTCTTGCCACAGGTGTATACGATCAAATATCTAGCCATGAAGCCTGCCTTTACAAACATCTGTGAAAGAATGGCTCTTTCTGAATTCAAGTGTCGTACTGTAATAGAAGGGCCACCGTTTGTGAAATTTCTTCCATCCTAGAGACTTCTCAATCAGCTGTAATTGGTATTATTGCAAAGCAGCATTAACATCAGCACAAAAACTGCATGCTGGGAGCTTCATGCCATTGGTTTCCATGGTTAAGCAGCTCCAGTAGGTGTAATATTTAGGTAGCCTGGTAGTACATGACTACCTGTAGACAGAAGTTGTCAACACAATAACAGTTTAAATAAAAGCATGGGTTTAGTATGACTACTAATTAGAAATAATGTAGTAATGACCACCTACACCACTCCACTTTAGTATCCAGTTTAACCTACAATTTGCCAAATGTTTTAAAATTTTTCTTGGATGATTTTTTGAGCACTTTGGGAACATAGAGGTGAAGCACAAAGACTGAAACTCAACATCATTACTGTTTAAGTTGATATGACAACATTACTCATCATTTATTTATGCATCCAACAGTTACAGAGCAATATAAATAACTTGGGGTTCATGGGAATATCTCTTTTTAGCCATCAAAGACTCAACCAAGTTCACCAGCTAGTTGCTTGTATAAATTAAGGTTCCGGGCAGGTTATGTACAGCTAAGTGTTTTTAATGAAGCCAGTTGTAATTTAAAGCAGCAGTAAGCTGCCAAACAGGCCTTTCATCTGTTTTATATGAAAACTACAAGGTTTATCTTATGATCTAATAGTAATGAATTACGTATCTCCCGCTGGTCAGTGTTAGAAAGGCTCTAAGTATTCAATGTGCCAGCGACCTTAGGTTAGCACTGAGATTCATGTCTTCTTTCCTCTAAAGGGAAGTGTCTGCTGTACTAACTGTATTTTCTTCATCAGCCTGAATATTACAATTCACAGACTTGCATATCAATATCCTAAAGCTGATAATATCTGATTATAAAGATATAATAATAATAAAAAAAATTGTTACAATGAAAGCGGCTCTGCTCAGGCTGAAACAGGTAAGCAAAATACATTTTGTTACCATCTGTTTGTGTCACTCAAAAGCACTTGTCTCACATCCCATCATTGACAATTTTCAGGAACTACAGATGCATATAAAATGTGTCATTTTCAGCCAAATTTAATTAATTAATTTTATGAGAAACATTTCAGCTGGAAGTCATAAAGTTTGTTTTTACTATGATAAAACCCTGATTTACAAAAACTTAATTTGAAATATTAACGACTAATAAAGGCGCCACTATTTCAGTTATCTGCTACATCAGGCAAAGCCGTCATTGCTTTGTGTACTTCACTCATATGTATGACCTGTGATATGAATTTTAATTAATTGAAAAGTTTTATTTTAAAAGGTTCATGTAAAGTATTTGATTTTATTCATTACTAAAAAAAACAACAACACAAAACTGTCTTTTATCCTGTCTTCCTTCTCTCACCCCAACCGGTCACAGCAGATGGCCCCACCCCTCCCTGAGCCTGCTGGAGGTTTCTTCCTGTTAAAAGGAAGTTTTTCCTTCCCACTGTCGCCAAAGTGCTTGCTCATAGGGGGTCATATGATTGTTGGGTTTTTCTCTGTACGTATTATTGTAGGGTCTGCTTGCAATATAAAGCACCTAGAGGCGACTGTTGTTGCGATTTGGTGCTGTATAAATAAAATTGAATTGAATTGAATAGACTATCTTGCAAAGAAAGACCTCAAAATACAACCTTAGTGCAATAAAAATCAGTTCATCTGTGACTACAGCAACAAAAGTAATTATACAGTTCCAATTAAAGCTAACTGCATGGACATATTTATGGAAGCCTGAGAAAGCCACTGCTTTCTCAGGCCACCTGGTAAGGACTCACCTGAACAAAGCAGAGCAAACTAGAGGACTGACCTTAAGCTGAAACATTGCTGTAGCAGTGGTTAGGAGGGACTGTGAAAGGCTTTTCTTTTCAGAGCAGGCCCCTCCATTTTATAAGGACTTAGAGGTCACGATGACCCAGCAGTCTCTAACAAGAGTCTCTCAAAATCTGTGCCTAGGATGCTCTCTCCTATCTAATATTAGAAACTCAGACAGTGATCTTGCCTAAATAACATTTCCACTCCTTCTAGACTAAAGGTGAAGGAGTTCTGTTAGCCTTTTCTGGATGATTGAGTAGATGTGGACAAATTGTAGGAGTGTAGAATGAATGCACCCTGTTGGGAAGTGACCTTCAAACTGTGTTGCAGTGTGTCATATCAACCTTTGTGGACATTTTTGCTCTCCCTTGTTTCTGCTGAGGTATGGGAGGAGCCGGATTGCCAAAAGGATTTGGGCAAAATGCATAATTTTGCAGTTTATGCAAGTTTGCATTGAGACAGGTTTCTGTGACAACAAGACAAGAAGAAGGACGTCGCGTGAAGCTGTCCTCTCGTCAAGAGTGAAGTGTTTTTCATGTTTGTCACACATCATGAAAAAGAAAAGAAAAACATTATTAGTGGCTCTAATGCTGATGACACGGCAAAGACCAGTGACCTGTGTTACCGATCACAAAACACTGATGAAGGAGGTATTTTCAAACATGAAAACATGCTGCCTAACACACACACAAAGTTTTTAAAGAAGACAAGAACTGAAAACACGGGCAGGGATGCTCGCTGAATGAAAACCACTGGAAAATCTTTGGATTATTTTAAAAGTGGAAGGTAGAGCAACAAAACCCCCGCAGCAAAGAACAGATAAAAGAAAAACATCTGCGAGAAAGAGGAGAACATTTCTCCTCAGTCTGGCATCATCTTTGCCCAAGAAGATTGAGTCCATCATCAAATATAAAGACGGGCATGCAAAATATAAAAGGATGGGAGTCTGCTGAGGAGGGATGTACTAATTTTTTGTTGTTGCTGCTGTTGGTTGCGAAAGGGCTCTGTTTAAAGTTGCCTTCACTCTTCTAGGGCTTTCTTGGGTAAAACTGGATTAAATGGATTGAATTTAATGAGGATGGAGTGAGTTTTGTTATATACCGTATGCTCTGTTCTCTGTGTGTATTTCAAAGATACGAGCGCTTCAGACAGACAGTGGGAGCTCTTTGTTTTAGAGATCAATCCGAAGGTCGAATACTTTGCCTTTGAATCGGAGTCTGTGAGAAACTCATAGGTGAGTCCAAAGACTACCGATGCGAGCGGTGATCAAAGAGCAGTGGGGATCAATTACGCACTGCTGTGAATGTAGCCCACAAAATATTGATGAGGACTGCTCAAGTGTGAGCTTGTCCCATCGGGTATCTTATCAGAAGGTCATTAGCGCCAAATGGGGGTTGATTGCATTAATGTAGCTGACAAGATGCAATGTCACATAATTGATTCCTGGAGTTTTGTCAGGTGCCGAGGACGTTTTCATCAGGGCTGTGAGCGAAGGGCACAGAAACACGCAAACTTAACTAATTATATGTTAATAAGCCTGTAATGTAAGTAATCAGTCGAACAATCTGCACAGTGGAACAAAAGGACAGATGTAAGGTCGTTTTGTGCTTGTGCGCTACATGAAAAGTAACAGCTGCATTTAAAAGTACGCATGCGAGTCTTCAGGTGTTTTCATGCAGTGTGTGTCAAGCTAATAACCGCAGTACGACTTTTACGAAGAGGTTGAACGCAGCACTTTCACTTCTCAAAGAAGATCTGAACATTGTTTCCTAATCAAGGCAGCCTTTCTGTATGACTGTAAGAACCATAAAGCAGAACTCAGATTTGCAAAAATTTCAGAAAATATAAATGTTTTATGACTCATCTTCTAGATTTGATTTTATGTCTGACCAAATATGCTTTTTCTCCCCCCTAATCAATCCCCTTCTTCTCATCTCTCGGCAAACAGAAATTTGAAAAAGTAGTGGATACAGAGAGGGGAGCACAAAAACAAACTACAAGCAATTTATTTTTTTTGTTTTAGACTTAGACTGTGTGTTTTTCATTGAGATACTTGATGAGTTAAAAGTTTATTGAAATCTGAATCAGAACTTTATTTTGAAGGTCCCAAACCTCCACCAAGGCAGCGCCTTCTCTGTGCAGTATTTACTTTTATGCGAACAGTATTGCATCAGCATTCATTTTGCTTTATTTACTTTATTCATTTTTACTTTACATAAGTTTGTTGAGCAACAAAAACAAGTGTGACGTAATATGCCGTTATGTAAAGTTATTCATATTTAATGTACACTACAACCATTGTAGCCCCTACAGCAGGAACGTCAAACTAATTTTACATCATCCCACTTTTATTTTAAGTGGGTTGGATCAGTGAGGCTACATGACAAATGTGTAAAATTACAGAAACCATTCTAGCAGTTCATTGCCCAGACTATCCTGTAATTATAAAATATAGTTTTTGTTAATTCACAGAAAAATCTGGGGTGTTTTTTTTGTTTCGTTTTTTAAAAACAGAAATTTCTAAAAGAAATAAACAAGAACTTTTCTGTCATTTAATTGTGGATCTATCACTTAATTAGTTTGGTTTAATATGAATGGAAAACACTCAACATTTTCCAAATGTCCAGTGGACCAGATTGTAGTGATTGCCAGATTGTTTCTTGCCCCCAGGCCTTATGTTTGACACCCCTGCCCTACCCAAGTATCCACTCAGTGTCATAATGTAGCGCTTTAAATATTTAACACCCTGCTGAATGAAACTGAGAATGAAGTTCAGAGGGAAAAACGATTTGGATGAGCTATTAAAATCAGAGACATTTGTACTGGGTAAGCTAAAGCCAGAAGACAAAAGGGTAGAAAACACTGCTTTAATGTTTAACTTTGTTGTGCTTTTAAAAACTTCTTATACTATTCACTCTGTATGATATGAATCTTAAAAAGAAGTAACTACTGGTAACTTCTGTGGTCTGTGGCAACGCTTGCCATTTGTTTTGCTGTTGTTTACTGGGAGGGCATCATCAGTGCCACACATGCCAGCAGGATCAACAAGACTGGAATCATTATTGCCATCACTGGAGGCACTGAGTCAGTGAGAGACAGGGGGCCACTGAACATGGAAAACCCATCGCACCCACTCCATTGCACACTACAGAGGCAGCAGGGCTGACATGAAGAACACCTCAGGAAAAATCATTCCTCTGTAAAAAAAAAAAAGTACAACAGCTCTCTTTTATTTGTGACAGGTGAACACGCCTGTCAGGACATAAAGACATCTCTGTATCAAACCTTCTTGCTGCTGTTTCTTATATTTATACTGTTCGTGTTATTTATTACAGGAGGCAGAACTGCAGGTGGCACAGTTGAAGGGGGACGAGATTAGAAATGAGTACATCAGAGGGACAACTCAGGTCGTGCAGTTTGGAGACAAAGTTAGAGAAGCAAGGCTGAGATGGTTTGGACATGTGCAGAGGAGGGATGGTGGATATATTAGACACAGTATGATGAATATGGAGCTGCCAGGCAGGAGGAAAAGAGGAAAACCTCAAAGAGTCATGGATGTGGTGAAGGAGGACATGCAGAGGGTTGGTGTGGGTGTGACAGAGGATGGTCGGGATAGAAGAGATGGAGGCAGAAGATTCTATCTATCTATCTATCTATCTATCTATTAGGGGTGCAACGATATTCGTATCGATATTGAACCGTTCGATACAGTGCTTTCGGTTCGGTACGCATATGTATCGAACAATACAACATTTGTAATTTATTTTATCAATTTTCCTTCTGACGATGCTGTCTGTGTTGAGCGCTCAGTGAATCTGTGTTCGACTACTCCGCCTAGGCTGCACTGTCCAGCGCAGATCCACTGAGCGCTCAACACAGACAGCATAGTCAGAAGGAAGAGCGCAGGGCAAGCTAGCGAGACAGAAGTTAAGCTCTCCTTGCAACAGGCAAATTGAACCTCATTCAGATCTGGCATTTGGAATTATTTTGGTTTTCATGTGACGTATGACCCTGAAGGTAAGCGAGTCATGGACTAAAGTAAAACAGTATGTTGGATGTGCCATGCAATGCTCAATTACATTGGTGTGAACTAGTGTGTTAGCGCAGTTAGCTCGTTAACGTGTTGGCCGTCTAGCCCCATGCACGGGGCGATCGGCGGTAGCTCGTTAACGGAGATTTGCCGTGTTGTGGCGTTAAGGTCATTTCAACGAGATTAACCTGAAAGCACTAGTGGGAACACAACGAATATGACTGCACATTTACGCCGACATCATCCTAGTGCAAAGACAAGTGGAAGCAGACAAAAAAAAGCAAGCATGCTACTAACTTTAGCCGAGTCATTTAGACAGCTGTTAGCACATGATTCTCCTTATGCTGCTGAGAATATAGCCCAGAAGAAGCGGATAGTATAGCTTTTATTTTGGAAAGAGCCATTTCTCTGTAATAAACTCTCTTTTCCAAAGATGAGTGATTCCTCAATCAGATACAGGGCTCGCAATATCGCTAGCCCGACGTCCCGAAGCTAGCGATTTTTTCAGTCGGGCTACCAAAATCTATCTCTTCCCTGCCCGTCGGGCTATTGTAGGAAAAATATATGTCAATGCTTTTGCATTCTTTCAGAAATGTAGCTGGGTAATTATGTCATTGGCATCAGTGAGCCACTGTCAATATGTGACATATTGAAGTCGCTTTTGAATTTGCGCTTGTTTTTTTGCTTTCACTTTGCAATCGTGCGAACTGTGTATAGAGAGCGACAGCACTGATCTGTGAGTGATGATAATTTGTGCACCAATTCCTCTGACATCGTCTTATTAATCGTTAGCTTACTATGCAAACATGACAAGTGAAATCTCCCGCAGCAAGCTTAAACATGTGAGAGGTTGATCGCGCAGAGAATCGCTGAGCTTATGTGAGTCCGTGTGTAAAAGCATTTCAGTTCTGCTGAGCCAAATAAGACAGGTCAGGGTGAAGAAGTGACAGCCAAAGAAAAGCTTACCACAAAACGGAAAAGTTATGACAAATCAGACTATAAGGCAAAAAGAAAGTGCAGCTTTATGGTTTCATGGACAAAAGAATTTCTGTGGCTGCAATATGACGAGCTAAATAACCAGGGCTGCACATAAGTGGTCCGCAGGTGCGCATTCACTGTCAAAATAAAAAACACGCACAAGGGTTAGGGTTAAATTTAAAAACTGTACTTTTGAGTTAAAATATATATTTATAATTTTAATAAATGACAAATTAAAAATGCATGAACATTTTTTTGTATCGAAAAAATATCGAACCGTGACACCAAAGTATCGAACCGAACCTAACCGTGAATTTTGTGTATCGTTGCACCCCTACTATCTATCTATCTATCTATCTATCTATCTATCTATCTATCTATCTATCATGATGCAATGTTATTATAAAGTTACCATCACAGGAACAAAGTAGTGCTGATTCAAGAACATAAAGCACTTCTCCTGCTGAACACCAGGGGGCACAGACTTAGCTTTTATGAGCTCAGGTAGCAGCTTCCTATTCTCTACCTTATTAAGGCAAAAGAGGACACAGGGACGCTGATTAAGTGTGCATCTTTTCACTTTGACTGGCACACAGCATGCTCAGTTTGTATTGCATGGCTTAAAGGCTGACTCCAAGGATGTAACGTGTGTTTAAGGTGAATAATCAGAGTTATTGTTTGTTGAACTAATTGTAATGTTTATTTGAGGTAGTGTGGAACTCCATTAGCTTTAGAAACAAGCAGGTTTAAAAATATTTCATATTTTATTTGCTCAGTTATATCAGTTTATTTGTGCTGTTGCACCTCGCTCAGCAACTTACTCAAAACCGATCCCTCATTTGTATCTTATCCTTATAAGATACAAATGATGTCCTTACAGGACAGTTCAATAAATGCAAAACTTTAGATATAGGAACACTGCACTCGTTAGCATCAGATATTTTGCACCATTTCTTTCTTTTTCCTTCATTTTGCTTTTCTTTGTTCTTTATGAATCATTTCTATGCCTCCCTTTATTGCTGGGTGTCTGGCTTTGGGCTTGCTCTAGCACGTTGGCTGTGTGTGACTTGACTATCTATTTTTCTTTTATGAGAAAATATAATCACTCTATTGTACTATACTGTATGGACAAACCAAGAAAATATGTTACCAATCAAAGTTTTTACAACATCTGAATAAATAGAGTTTTATTTTCTCTCTAGAAATCTTCAAATCCTAAATGAAAACTGTTTTTCTTCTCATCCAGCAGCCAAACTGATTTCATGATTTGAATTCTTTCTGCAATAAATATAAATCAGTGGTTTTGAAAAGGTCAGCACAAAAATGTGGTGTATCATTTGCAGGCTTTTTTTCTTTCACCCCTGCATTAATTTCATCCCAAACCAGCTTGAGCTGGACTTTCCATGTAATGAAGGTGTTTTGCTGCAGGATGAACCCTCGGGCTTCCTGCGTTACTCAGCTTTTCCCCATAATTTCAATGCCAATATAAACTTCTTCCTTCTGCACCACTATAGTCCTAATGATGTATCAGCAGGTTTAGTAACACAGGGTGTTCCAACACCTTTTGTAAGTGAGTGTTTTGTAAGTATTCAACAAAATGTTTGGACACTTTTGCAACAACTTTTCAAGGCTTCCTCTAACTCCAATGCTGCAGGAAATATGTTAGTTATCCAACTTGTTAATCGCTGGAAGAAGGCCGGACTTCTTTTAGAATTTATACGATGATACCCACATTTTTATTTTTTTATTTATTTTTTAAACCTTGAACAGTTTACAGTTATCGAATGCAGTTGAACTGCCTGAACTTGAATAATAGGTGGAAAAACCGGGCTGCTGCATGTACGTGTACGCCTGATTTTGATGCCGATGTTATGTTCTGTGTGACGGCTGTCATAAAGCGTCTGGATATGTTCTGTGTTTTGACACGAGAGACGGATTTTAAACGTCAAACACACGTTCGCTCACTCACCGCTCAGCCATTTAGCGTCCGGGTCATGGATGTGAAGGTCTGCACCAAAAATATCTTCTACGGTTACTTTCTTCTTAAGGGCCAGGCTGTCATCTTCACCTGTCAGAGCATTTCACAAAAGGATAAACATGCATAAATTGAACATGACACACAGAAGCCCACATATTTACGGTCATAAATTATTTTGCGGTATAGCTGTCTTTCAGTCTTGCCAGATTTTTTTTATTTTATTATTTATAGCAAACACTGAAGGAAATATTTTGACTTTTTTATCAACACGTTTGTTTTACTGTACATTCCTCTTCTGTCTCTGGAGGTGATGGAATCCAGCAACTACTCCCCTGCTACAGGAGGGTCAATTTAGCACAAAGAGCAAACATTAAAGAGCCTCTGGTATTGCTCTGTTGGTCTAAGAGCATCAGTTCCCATCTTCCTGCTGAGTTTCTCAGCAGCTGCCTGGCGACTCAAAACCCAAAATGAGATCTGAAGCCGACAGCTGAACTGCAGGTGGAGCAGACAACAGGGGGGCAACAAGCGAGTGAGTCTGGATGTGAGGAAGGAAAAATGGTGAACATTTGAACCCTTTTGGCATCTTATAGAACACCTTTACTTAGAAAAGCACCGTTAAGACAGGAGTTGTCACGACGGCTGACAGCCCGGTCTTACTGTACAAAATGGTAAGTTGACAGATTCTTCGGCACTCTTCGCGTTGTGACTGAGCGGCGAGATGTGCGCGTGTAAATACCACATCGAGTGCTGTCGAGTGTTTACTGACTTGAAACGTCATAGAAACTCTCCTGCCTGGTAAGAATCTGCAGAGTGAGGAGGAGAAAGCTAATTTCCGGCACGAGGCAAACAGTGTTCTGATGCTTTGCCAATCTGACAAATGGCTGGAGTTCTTACAGCATAATGATCTCCATTAAACAGGCCTGAATGGAATTGCGCATTAAAAGGGCCATTAGCTAGTGAGAAGATGACTGGTAGAACTGGTGTAAAATCACAAGCAGAGAAACAATGTCCTCTGTAAAACCGTTCCCTGTGGAAAAAAGATTGTCAAATCAAGACAACTGCGATTTCATGTGAGGCGTCTCTGCAATGGGGAGATTCAGCAAACGCCTCTTTCAGTGCTACGAGTTCATGTAGATTGTTTTGGAGATATTGGCTGTACTAAGTAAAGTAGGCAGCACATGGCTTGTGGTTCACAAACTGCAAAAAGGACTTGATTTTAGTTCTTTCTGCAAAGCTTCTGTTTATAACAGCCATAAAAAATGTTGTGAATCATATGAATGTTTTGATTAAGCCAGAAGATTCAGCTGGACCAGAGGCTTCCCATGTTTCCTGTTTTTTAGTCTTAATGATGCAACAGAGGATCCATCACTTTTGTTCAAAAGGTCATCCACTTGTCAGTAGCTTCATTACAGCTCCACATCCATAAGAAAGTCTGTAGTTGAAAACAAAGAATTACGCTTAACAATCATGAAGATGCGTCCGCACTCTGGACCAATCAGGACACTCAACTCATCTTTTAATTCACCAAAGCAGAAAGCGTTTTAGCCCGAACTGTTTCAGAGAACTGTCCACAGTTCAGGAATACTTATTTACCGTTTGGACTTTTTTGTCTTTCCAGTGTTCAAACATTACAGCCCGGCTAAGACGGACGCCATTAATGCTTACATCCTGTCATGAGCACGAGCCTCTCTTTACGGCCAGATAAATGCTTCCTTCTGCACACTATGTGTGTAGAATTTGTGTGCACTGAAAAACAGCTAGAGTACTTTTCTCTCTCCTCACCTTGATTTCTTGCCAGGAAAATTTAAAAGCTTCACACATTCTAATGGGTTTTGGTGCGACATTACGACACAGCCAACAATGATTAGCTGCTCATGAGAATCCAAGGCTTTTGGAGGTATTTTCAATAACTTCTGCAACTTCTGGCACACTGTATTGCAATTATTTTAGCATTTATTATTTTATAGAATCAGCTGAGGTGACTGTGTAGCTTTGTCAGAGCCTTGCCCTCTCAGAGCTTCGTCTCACTTGTCTAATGCGTTTTGCTATTCAAGTTCAAGTTCAAGGTTCTTTAATCAGTACCCTTAGGTAGATTTATTTTGCAGTGAAAAGAGCTGGCACCCTTCTCAAACACACAGACACTAGACAGTGTTAGTTAGTTATTTAAAAAAAAAGTTCCATAGCTCCATGCTTCACTGAGACCACAGTTTCAATCCCTCCCCCCACCTACAGTATACTAATAGATACATTTGAAAAAGGAAAAAAGAGCTACTGTTATAAATACATAAATAAAAATATAGAAATATAAATTAATTAGTGCTGTCAGCGTTAATCTTGTTAACATGACGTTAATGCACAAATCTCCGTTAGCGAGTTAACGCGGATCGCCCTGTGCATGGGGCTGCACGGCGCTAGCGTGTTAACAAGCTAACCGTGCTAACGCGTTAATGAGCTAACGGCGTTGACGCCGTGCAGCCTCACGTGTTAACTCACTAACGGAGATTTGCCACGTTAATACTGTTATGCCGTTAACGTCATTTTAACGAGATTAACACTGACAGCACTAAAATACATATAAGTAAATAGGTTTAGAAATGGGAATATTGTGTGCACTGGTACCTCAGCCAGAGAGCTCCTGATTTATAGCTCATCTGTCTGAATGCTGAATATCAACATGTCAGAGTAATTCAGAGGTGGCAAAACTACAGATACTTCAAAACTGTGTTCAAAACTACTCCAGTAAGAGTTCTGATGTATCTTATTTACTTTACATGCTCTGAAATGAACTCAAAGTCCAACAGTAAAAAGCAGCTTTTCTAGAGCTCTTGTTGTGCAAATCTAAATGAACTTAATGATATTTTAATGCAATAACAGATTAATTTTAGTACACGGGAATACAAACTTTATTTCTGATTACACTTCCACAACTAAAACAAAAAATACAAGGGTTGAAGTGGGATTCGGCAACACAACAAATTATCTTAGGAACACTAAGTTGTTGTATTGGCTCAGTGTTGGAGAAAAGAAACATATTAATTTTTGTTGTGAGCTCCAGACTGCTGCTCTTGGTGGATTTACACAACTGAACTCAGCAACAGGCAAGCAGATGTTTTGATTTTTGTTTACTTTCTTGGCAGATTTCCATCAACTACACTGACAGTATAGTATTTATTCTGTCTTTATCCTAGACCGTATGCAGCTGGTCTAAATACTGAATTCAGTTACTGAATTCACCACAGTACAACAAGCTAACCTGTTTATCCTGCACCAAGCTGCAGAGCACTTGAACAACACAAAGTTAGTATAAAAATTAGATTGGTTTGCTGGACGTTTCACAATATGAAAAAATAACTTTATTTCATATACAGATCCGATATAAGATTAAAAAATGAGGACACTACATGTAAGCTTTATATTTCCAGTTTATCATATACCCAGTGTTGGGAAGGTTACTTTTAAAATGTATTCCATTACAGAATACAGAATACATGCCCCAAAATGTATTCTGTAACGTATTCCGTTACGTTACTCAATGACAGTAACGTATTCTGAATACTTTGGATTACTTAATATATTATCATGCTTTTTACAACAACGTGAATGTACTATTGCTGTGTGATTTATTACTATTACTGAAGGTCCGCGTCTCCGAACTGTAGTAAAGGGACCTCTGACTAATACGGCGGGGTCCCTGTCGGCTCGTAGCCGAAAAATAGCTTTACTTTGTTGTGTGGGTCAACTTTTCTTGCGAGAGACAGAGAGAGGCGTTGAAAGACTGCTCCAACGGAACTTATTGTTTTCGGAGGAAAACACGAACACGGTGTACAGTCGAGTCTTAATAGCTTACTTACAACTGGGCTCGTCAGGCACTCTTCTTGGCTGCAGTGGTTATTATTATATTTACATGCTTCCAGCTCCCGTTTTTCCTCAATGACAACTCGTACCTTTCCACTCCCCTTTTTCTCCCTCCTCGCGCTCACAGACCCATAACGTGTATGGCAGTCCATTCTCCCTGCAACACGGACTACACTGCCCATGATGCTACATTCTTTAGAGCTATGCTTGTAGCATTCAGCCTGTTAGCTTAGCACAACAACAACAACAACAACAACGAAAAGGCTCTCAGGAAACACACAGTCAAAAGAGAGAGAGAGAGCGTCGCCCTGTAACCATGGCAACCGTAACGCTGCCGCCTGGAACAACAGCACGTAGCTGTCAAACAAAACCCAAACAGTCCTGACCCGCGACAATATTAAACAGGAAAGTACCGCAGTGTAATCCATTTATTTCAACAAAGTAACTGTATTCTGAATACCACCTTTTTAAACGGTAACTGTAACGGAATACAGTTACTCATATTTTGTATTTTAAATACGTAACGGCGGTACATGTATTCCGTTACTCCCCAACACTGCATATACCACTGAGAACTCCTTATCTTTAAATCTATCCTCTCATCTTCCTGTCCTGTTCTGAAAATGTAAGGATTAAAAAGTGCAGATATTTGTGTAAAAATGTAGGGAATAAAAGTAAAAAATATGTCAAATAAATAAAACTCAAGTACAAATACTTGAAAATACCACTTAAGTACAGTAAAAGTACAGTATCTGGAAATATTAAAGAGAAGACTGTAATTTTTGCATGAGTTTAAATCCTTGCCATAGTCAGTTATGAATGCACATAATTCCTAGGAAACTGGATATGTAACGTAATGCAAATTACTCATTTTGTTTGAATAAATATAATAACCTAAGAGGATTAAGCATCCTTGGCATCCTTGGAAATACACACCCACTGAGTGTTAACATATTTGCATGCAGGTTTGTGTATTTGTGTGCATTTCCTAGAGGGCTATACACACCAGGGCTGAGCAGGATAACAGAGGTGACAATCAGAGAACAGATGATCAGGATGACCAGCAGGGCTATGGCTATTCCCTTCCAGTTCCTCTGAGGTGGGGCGCTGCCAACAAGGTCCTGAAAAACATAAATATTAAATTACAATGAGGCAAAAACAAACAGAAGCGAAAAAATACCACCTATCAAGCACCCATAGGCAGCAAATAAAGTACTTCCAGTGCTACAATTCTACTTCACTGTAGAAGATGTTGTACAATGACATTCAGGAGATTGTATTTTTTGTACAATGGTTTAGAGTTCACCTCATCATAAATAAAAAAAGAACTATTTTGTACTGTCACAGTTGGAGGTAGAGATTGGCCGGAGGACAGCTCATTCTGTCAGACAGATGCTGACAACTCAGCCACTTGTGCGCAGTAACAGCGCATCATCCAGTTGCTCCCCGCTGCTCGTATACGAAGAGTCCCCGCAGCTTCGCCTGATAGCTGGAGCGGCGCTACGGCTTCAACACAGACACAACAGGCAGAATAATGAGCTGCTCTCCTCACGGAGCCCAGCAGATGGTAGATGGCTAATCAACACTGTTTGAAACGCACGTACTGCAAAAATCCACAGGACACACAAAACACTTTAAGTCCAAAAGTGCAGCATGCAGCAGTGAGAAGACTGACCAACAATCAAAAACACATCTTCAAGTATTTCAATGTAAAAGCCCTCGAGTGGCTTTACTGTGTGATTTGCCGGCACAAGCACGCACCATCAACCGCCTCTTGACACACTGCGTCCATTAGAAAGCAACAGGAACAGACAGTTTTCTGGAATAACTGCAGATGAGTGCTAACCTCCTGAACTCGGAGCTGGCTTTCACTCACTCTGCCTTTAAGATTGGGGGGTAACTTCGCTTGCCGGGCACACATGTCAAATATTTCCATTTTCAAGACCGATTAGACTATTTAGAAATGTCCTCATCTGACACATAGATCGTTTAGAAATTAGTGTCCAACTTTGGGGTTTTGTTTTTTGCACTTTAGTATGCTGTATATTTAAGACTCTATTTTTCAGTTTATTGAAACTCAAAAACTAAAATTTGTAATTTAAAATAAGCCTTTTACTGACTTGCACGCCATCTTTAGGTCTCCCCACAAGGCTTAAAGCTCAGGCTAGGCCCTTCTGGATAGTCATGACTTTGCATTGTCCTGGCAGTATGTCTTGGGTCAGTGTTGTGCCAAAGGTGAATCAGTGTTACAGTTGCAGGTCTGTGTAAGCAGAAAAAAGAGACCTGCGACTTTCTAAAAGAGCTTGCTGTTTTCAGTTCAGTGCCACACTGTGTGACTTTTACAGAAATGGAAACAATCAATAAAATAACTACCACAGCCCATCTCCTCACCAACCTTGTCACTCTCGTACAGGGCAGAGTTTCCACAGCTGCTCCAGTTATTTGACCATTTACCATTTAAACACAGAGGAAGGCACTATTGCCATTTTTTTCCTTCAGCAGACAGTGGCAGAGAGAAATGAACTGTGAGAGTGAGGTTTTACAGGTGCACACAAGCAGTCCTCTGAATAACCATCTTTAGCAACAATAACTTGAAGTAATCATTTTCTGTATGACTTGTTTCTCACATTATTGTGGAGGAATTGTGCCCCTTCGCCCTTACAGCATCGCTTCAGTTCATTGAGGTATGTGGCCATTTGTTGATGCGCATTCAGATCAGATTGAGGTCTGAACCAAAGCAACACCTTGATTCTTTTCTTTTTCAGTCATTCTGTTGTGGATTTGCTGCTGTGTTTAGGATCATTGTACTGTTGCATGACCTGGTTTTGGACAAGCTTTTGACTCTGGAACAGAGGAGTTTATGGTCAACTCAATGATCAACAATATGCTTGACAGGTGGTATGAGGGCCTTACACTGATATGGTTTTCTGAGGTCAAGTAGTTCCAGAGGTCTTGAGATTTATTCAGATGCAGCTTTGCAAACTAAAGCTGTGCTGCCAGGTTCTTTTTAGAGAGAAGCAGCTTTCTCCTGGAAGCCCTTCCAAACAAGACATACTTGTTCAGTCTTTTTCTAATTGTGCTGTCATGAACTTTAACATTAAACATGCTAACTGAGGCCTGCACATTCTGAGATGTAGCTCCT
Source organism: Aulonocara stuartgranti (assembly GCF_965226115.1). NCBI lineage: Eukaryota > Metazoa > Chordata > Actinopteri > Cichliformes > Cichlidae > Aulonocara > Aulonocara stuartgranti. The sequence goes on along the minus strand of NC_138954.1, from coordinate 18,762,607 downwards.
GGTTATTTTGCAGTTTCTCTGAGCACTGAGCAGTCTGACCCGACACGTGCTGATGACCAATTAACTGCTAGAATTTCTAAATTCTGGTCAAAAACATGCTTTAACACTATAATTATGGGTTATTGCTAATATACTGGTGTGCAAAGTTATATTAATTTAATTGTAATTGAAGTGTTTAAAGTGAAGGCTCTGAAGCGACCCATTAGGGTATCGCTCTACTCTATTGCACCCAGCGTGTTGAAGGGTCGAGGTTAGAAATTGCAGCCAGATATGATTTCCGTGCATCATGCTTGCCAGCTATGTGGCCGCACAAACAGACACGCACATTTGCCCATTAATGCCTCTGGTCACAGTCAGTGAGACAAGTGAGCAGCTTCAGCCACCCGTATCAGTCCAGCTGCTCATAACCATGTTACCAATTAGCCCTGGTCTCTCTCTGCCTGCAGTCAGGAGAGTGGTTATACGGTACGGAGGGGCTCAGTGAACCACTCACGAGTTAATGAGGGGTGCGTGTACACGGGAGAGAGAAGCAGACAGCTCAACTGGTGAGCAGAGACAGCGCTTCTTATATATTTGAAGACTTTAGCAAGTTACGATACAGTAAATGTTTAAAATGATCCTGTGTGTACGGCACCTGTGTGTATTTACTTTGCTTGCGCACCTACTGTCTCTGCACAGTTTGTCTCACAGCAAAGCAAATCAATAGCGAAGGCAGTGAGTACATATAGAAAAACAGCAGGCACATCAATAAGCTGATGCATTGCTGCAGAGGTAAGGATTTTCACAACAGCGTGTATGGAGTCGTATGCTGGGTTCATAAGATATTAATCTCCCTGTGTTATCTCGCCCCAATAGGAAAGACACGATATCTGCAATCGCTTCAGACTTCTGACCGAACCAGAAATAAAAGGCGCTGATGCTCCGACCAGCTTTGCTGATAATGACCTCCTTTCAGCAACCGCTAACTTTTCACTTCATAGAGTTGTCTGTGTATCTGTGCGAAAAATGTAACAGGATCCAGTCCAGCGTAACACATCAATCAATACACGTGGCATTTGGAAATAATCAACATAACAAAGTAAGGAAAAAAAAAATCTCCCATCACAATATTTCAAAACACTGTGACATTTAGTTACAGCAATTCTTCCACCTATGACAAATGCAGCTATAATGACAGCAGAGCGCCATTTCTATCACAAATGCATCTCCCACAGGTCCTGTGGGCTAGTGCAATTGCAGAATACATATGATTTGACAAACAGGAGCAGCAGCTTCCTTCCAGGATGGCAGTTTCTGTAAACAGACAGTCGAACATTCAATTACGAGTCAAAGAGCTTTTCCGCAATCCTGATCAATAGACAATCAAAGACTGCTGGACGTTTGCCTTCTTCACCGTAAAAATATATAAATTAAAAATGTAAAAAATTAAAACAGCTCAGGTTGAAACGGTTGCCACCATTAAAGTGGTATGTCAATATTTCTGGATGCATAACACCGACCTGACTAAGATCAGATCGATGTTTATTGTGCTACACGGTGGACAACAGAGCCGTCAAAACAGCTGCCACAGCTGTTTAAAACGCCCATTCAACAAAGCCACTGCAACAAGGTGAGCATTAGTAGTGCACTTACTGAGGGTGAGCCTCAAAGCTACTCAACGCTGTAAGAAGCTGTACTGAACATTTACCAATATGAGATGGCCTTTATCTGTCTGAATTTATTAGATGAATGCATTTCCACCTCAGAGCTGTGAAACTTATGTACTGTATTACATAAAGTACATATTTATTCAATGCTGTGGTTTGTAAAGGTGGCGAGCAACAATTTTCAGACAGGCTGTGATTTTTAAATGATGCTTAGTTGCTGATAGTACTGTAATCTGATGTGATCTGCTGCTGCTGTAGCCCAACCCAGTATCATGGCAAAGCATGTAATAGACACGCCAGTCCATCGTGTCCATTTCATGCTTTGCCTCGCCAAAGCATGAAATGGACACCGATGCAGAAATTGCATTACCAGCAGGAGGAGAAAATATATTTAAAGCCAAGAAGTCGCTTGTGGGCAAGGAAGGTATGAAGTACTTTCCAGGGTCCTTAATTGCCAGACACGATTAAGCAATATGACTAACATGTTTTTACATGTACAATTGTGTTAATAATGTCTGTTTAAATGCTTTGCCGTGATTATTTTCATGAAGGTTGCTCGTACTGCAGGCTTGTTATAGCGGCACGATCTCAAGGTTTAACATGTTGTACATTCTGAGATACTTTTCTGCATACCTTGGTTGTAATGAGTCTTTTTTTAGTTGCTATAGCTTTCCTATCAGCTTCAAGCAGTGTGGCCATTTTTCTTTAACCTCTGACCTCTGACTAGGCATTTCCACACAGAGATTTACCGCTCACTGGACATTTTCCCTTTTTCAGACCAGTCGCTGTAAACCCTAGAGATGACTTTGTGGGAAAAATCTCAGCAGATCAGCAGTTTCTGAAATAAATAAACCATAAAACGTTCAAAATCACATTTTTCCTTATTTTCAGGCTCAATTTGAACCTTAACAGGTCTTTTTGGCCTCATCTACATGACTAAATGCATTGAATTGCTGCCATGTGAATGACTGGTTAGATATTTGATATACGACCAGTAGAATATGTATATATAATAAAATGAGGGTATAAACCAGTAAGGACTTGTTTCAGAATAACTAAGTTATTGTCGTTTCTGTTAGGATCATCAGCATGAGCTTCTATGTTGTATACATTTATTTAGTTAAGAGCATTAAGAGCATATATTTTAAAATAGAGCTGCTCTCTCATACAGCCCACTGTTATTAAAGTGTCTCAGCTCTGATTGCTTTAACTGTGCAGAGTGCTTTATCCCTGTTTAAAACGCTCAACGCTTCACCCACCTACTCAACCACAGAACAGAGAGCTCCACTCTATTCACTTACATAAAAATGCATGACAATTATCACCACAGTTTCCAGAAAACAAACCCTACAGAGATATATAGAATCTAACCTTAGATGCATGGTTTCTTTTCCCGGGTGTTCAACGTGTTTCAGAATATAGCAAACTGTAGGAGTTTGCGGGAGATGTTGAGTTTTCTGGAAAGCTCTTAACAAGTGAAAAAGTGCATCTGTGTATAAGTGGAAATCTTGACCTTTAGCAGCATTTCAGATGCAGGCTGGCTCTCTGCATTAGGCCATCTCCTTCTGTTAGTCTGTGTGTGAAGAGCACGCATGCATGCCTTACAGCTGATAACAATAAAAGCTGCATCAATAAATTAGAACTGCAGCCATTTCCACCCTCTTCTCTACAGACACACATCTAAATAAACCCATTCCCATACTGGCATCTCTCAAAAGACAGAAAACCCCAAGAGAGAGGACGCAACAAGAATTTTTCCCGATCTATTTGTTGCTATTTCCATTCTGTTTCGAGACAAAGGGGCTGTAAAAAGAAGGCATCTTTTAAGGTCAAGCTCCCTTTACCCCCCTACCACTCTCTCTCTCTCTCTAATCCTCTCTCCCTCCCACTTTCCCTTTGTCTAAGCATCTCTTTGTCTCTCTGCTCGCTGCTGAAGTGTGAAATGGATCTTTCCTGATCTTTGAGCACCTGGTTTCCAAGGGAACCAAGAGAGCTGTTTGAGTCAGATTTGCAGTGAAGATGGTGCTCGCTGGTACAGTACAGCAGGGACTAATATTACCGCTGACTGCCATGTGGGAAACAAGGGGCTTGAGAAATTAACCTAGGATTTAGGGGAAAAAAGGAAACAAGGGAATGTAGATGTTTGAAACTCAATGTATCCTTTCACTGTAATGTAGTCGCTGTCTCGGGACAGTAAAACTTCAGAGTGAAGCAGTAGCCTTTGGACATAGGGGGAAACTTTTCCTCTGGAACAGCATCAATAAATCATGGCCATTCACGAGTGAGATTAAGAATTCATGCCAGCTGGCTTTTGGCTCATGAATAGTAGGGCACCAGCCTCAATGTGCCCGTCCAGCCTTTGTCCTTTTTGAACTGCAACTCAACTGAAACAAAGGAAAACAACAGGCTGTTTAGATGACATACAGTAACCTGGCTGTGGATGTGATAAGAGAACAGGAGTTAGGCCACTTCTTTAGTATTTAGAACCGGGGCACATAAGTCAGCACACGTAATCAAAACATTAAGAAGAAGCGCGCTCAGTCATGGCCAAAGATAACCAGAGTACTTTTTATACCTCTGAAAACATGATAGCAGTTTTGAGGTAAAGTAGGAAGTTGCAAAAAAATTACAATCATATAATCAGACTAGATACTCATTTGCAACAGTTTTAATACCAACAGTGGCATCTTTGCCTCTTCCAGCTGACACAAAACTTCACACACTGCTCTTCCCCTCGCTGCCAGCCGAACAATAGCACGAAAAACGTGCTGAAGCATCTTAAAAAGCCCAAATCCCTGTCCTCATCAATAAAGCTCCTGTTTCAACAGCAGTACTGAAGTATTAATTGGTCTGTAACGTCAATAAACCGCGTTAACTTAACAGCACACCACAATTATTTGTGTCTAAACTGTTCTCCTAAAGCCCCAGATTGAAGCTGACAAAAGTCTACCCACAAGTAGACAGACAGCAGCAGCCAAAATTAACAACTCTATTTGATCAGCAACAATAATATGCTGCCAAGTCACCAGAAGCAAAGGAAATAAACAGGGCTGTAGCCAAATACATTTGCACCAACCAGTATGGTTATCGGAATCCAGTTTGAAATTCTGGCATCGTGACAATCCTACTCACGAGAATCAAACTGTGGGAGCTATTCTATATAACACAGACAATCAAAGTAGGTGAATTAAAGTAAAAAGGAAGCATGAACTTACATTGAGAGTAAAGTTACTGTATAGAAAAGGAGTGAAGCAAGAGTCTTGGACCGCAATACTCTGAAAACATCTCTCTGTTTGTGCATGACTTTGTGATCCAAAACACTGAAAACATGGAAAATTCTCCTAATTTAACTTTATTATTTGATGGTTATAAAGACAGCAGAGCTGATTAGAGTCCTGGTGTGAAACAGGCCTGTGCAGTCAAAAAATTATTGTCAAATTAATTACTAGCAACTGGAAAAGCTTTTGAATTGTAATAAATTGGTCCTTAGATGTGAAATTAATGATAAGTAGGGCTACGTTACATCTCTGTTAGGAAAATTCTTTGCAATAAAGTCTTTGGGTCGTTTCTCTCGCAGCCACAATTTAACATGTTAAAACTTTTGTATCGTTTCGGTCGCCTTTTGTCGGCACTACAGAAGAATAAAGAAACTCAGCTGGTTAAACTGACAAGCTCTGCTGCACCTTATTCTCTTTTCAGCTTTGTAGACAGCTTTAGCGTTTGTGCTTCTTCACTGATGAGAATCTAATAATATGACTAAGCTACTGTAGCAGAGCTGCAAAAACTTAGCAAACGTCTCCATCTGTAAGATGACCCTCAGCTCGCAAGGCGCTCCAATCCCCAGAGAATGTTTTCAGCAAACGTCCCTGGCTGCTTCACTGATTAATGCTCACCATCTCAGTGCTAACTTTGTCTTTCTACCATTTGGTGCTGATGAATTGATGGTGTACAGCTGGGTGCAGCTGCAGCGTAACTCGAAAGTGGGGGGAGAGTATAACAAACCATAAAATGAGAGAATTTAAAACCGCAAAAAAAACAACATAAAAAGGTTAAATGCCTTTATAGAGATGAGGGAAAAGATCATTGGAGCCATTCTTAGTATAAAAACTTGGACCTGTACAGCTCTGGACCAAAAACTTTTGACCTACTTATTTTCTGTGAGTGGCAGTGGTCGTAGTTGCGATGGCATGGCAGTAGTATTAGCGACACCAATGATATACTGGAGTGGTAAGTGAGAAGAAGACAAGTGCACTGAGTGGTTCTTTCACAACAAGTCAAAACTATATTAAATGATTTATGCTGCTGGCTTTTATGCCATTATCTGTGTTCACCTGGGGATAAATTATTCAGTAACTGATGAGGTACTTTTATTCTTCCGTGGTCTAGACACTTCAGTCTTTGCAGGCAACAGCACTGTGTATGTTGACCGTCTTAAATTATATTACACCCAGCCAGCCACTCATTTAGAAGTAACGTAAGGGCCGCACTTATCTTATTATGAGTGGCAGTCCAGATAAACGATTCTTATCTTTAAGACTCTTTATCTTGCACATAAAGTCAGAAACATGGCTTAAAAACACACATGTTCTGAGATGAAATGCTGTGCAACTATACTCCAAGTTAAACCCCCCAAAAAGCAAATTACGTATCCATCGACTCATCTACAGCTTACAGTAGGCACTAAACAGCAACATTACAGAGAAGTCTTCTCTACTTGACAATCAAAACTGTTGCAGAGATTCAGCAAAAATTACGTAAACAGTGCAAAGTGTGCCAAACAATTTAAAAATAAGGTTCCAGCATTTCTGTTTCTTGTATTTTGGCATAAGAACAACAAGTTTACCTCATTATTTTTGCTCATTTGTGCACTAGTTCTCTCTCCAGGTGGATTTTCTTTCTTGTGAAAATAGAAATGAGACTGAGAAACTTCACCATCTATGAATGTGACAGGTAAATGTGAAGGGAGGCCACAAAGTCAAGTTCATCCTACAGTCCTGGCAGACCCCACATCAGGCCTTCTACACATCCTAGTGTGTGTTATTTAAGACCCCAGGCACACTGGCCTAGAGACCAGCCAAAGATCATTTGGTAAACACCAGTCACAAAGGAAAAGTTGCTCCTTTCTAACTGGAAGTTGTTTGAAGTTGGACGCAGTCGTGAAACTGGTAGCAGATTGCTGCGGTCACCAATAGTCTGCACGGAAGACACGATTTACCTACAAACACTCGCAAACTACTCAGCAAGCGGCAGAGAAACTGAAAAGTGCAAAACAAACTGGAAACACAGACAGTTCCCCTTCAAAGTAAAAGTTGTGCTTTAGCTCTGCAACCAAAACAGTTCAAATGGCTTAATTTTGAATTTTGAAAGCCGTCTCCGTTTCTGATTTGCGTCACACTCAGTGTTTAGTTTACCACCAACCATTTGCCATCCGGTCATCGACAGGTGCCTAAACCAGTGCTGCTCAGGCCTAAGCTGCTTTAGCATGTCGCTGCTTTGTAGTCTCGCTTCTCCTCATTTTGCTGCTTTTGATTTACTTGAAGTCACTGAAGCCTTCTGTGGCCTTTATAAAGACCTTGTTGCTACACTGCCAGCTTCTTCCTCACTACATGCACACTAGAGATCCCAGAAATGAGCCAAATTTTGAAAAATGATTGCAGGCAATGATTTAATTCAATTTTATTATAGCACTAAATCACAACAACAGTCGCCTCAAAGCACTTTTATTGTAACATTACAGAGAAAACACCAACAATCATCGGACCCCTTATGAACAAACACTTGGCGACAGTGGGGAGAAAAAACCCTCCTTTTTAACAGGAAGAAATATCCAGCAGAACCAGGCTCAGGGACAGGTGGCCATCTGCTGTGACCAGTTGGGAGTGAGCGGGAAACTTTAATGTTTCCCCAGAACTAAAAACTACATCAAGGTAAAGAGGCTTACAGTGTTGCTATGATTGAAGGTGCACTGATTTCCTGGGTGACCCATCCTCATGTTAATAGTCTGGAAAAAAAATTCACAAGACAGATGGGGAGGAAATCCAGTCTGCAAAGAATAAATAATTTCTGTACGCCTCAACGATAAGAAGACGCCTTGGGACAAAGTGGGAAATGGGCGTTGTTTTCAGGCGCACAGAAAAAAAACAAAAGCAGAGATATAAAAAAGTATATTCTCGTCTGCGTGTGCCTCTTCATTTGTTTTTGTTGGAATGGATAACAGAAACTGGGGAGGAGATGAGAAAAGTAAAAATGATAAAGCATTAAAACTCCCCGACTCTATCCACTAGGGACGAGGGGAAGATGGAGGTTAAGATGGGTTTTTTGAGAGGACTCAAATCGCTGCCTGCCTCTGAACAAAACTGGCTCGGCTATCTTTCAATCATCAGAAGAACTGTTGCACACAACAGCATGACTGAAGTGGAATCACTGGAGAACAGATCAGCTGGAAGTGCCCCTTGCTGTTTTTAAAATCCCCCTTTTTCAAATTGAATGCTTTCTCTCTAAATATGCTCCTGAAAATTAAATCCATTTTCAGTTAAGAGGAAAAAGGGGACAGCTCGTCTTCTTTCAGAATAATTACCTGCAGAAAAATAAGGACCTAATATGATAAGGAATCAGGAAAAAATAAAATCTGCAGCATTGAAATTTCATTTGATGACGCTTGTGTACCCATTTAATTCACCTGGTAACAGGTTCTCTTTTTTCCCCTGCACTTCACCTTTGATCCCCCCCCCCCCACCCCCCTGTCTGAATGGGTACTTGTGGTTTAAATTACAGCCCTGCTACCTTGAACAAGACAATAACCAATAGCATTGAACAACAGCAAGTACAGTAATGGAGGAGGCATGAAACAAAAAAAATATTGTGCAGTGGCAAATTTGTGCGGCGCCTTCAAACCATCATGATAATCAATGATGCGAGAGTGTTGCAGTGGTGCTCAACAAAAGAGAGCAATAATCACGGCGTGTCAGATAAAGAGCATGTAGGTACATTTCCTGGGCGTGTAACAACTTTCCTAATGAGGGCAGCTTTTGTTTTTTTGGTTTTTTTAAAGAGAGAGAAAAAGTTTCCCTCTATTCCCCTATACAAGTTGTATTAAGTCTGTATGGATGCAGTGCACTGCCTGCATTACAGACAGTGTTCAAATCTCAGATGTGTTTGCTCCCTGCACGCTACTTCCTCTGCTATGACATCTTTATCTCTCTGCCTCTGTCTCCGCACCATTAAAGAGCAGACACAAAGGCGGGCATTCGCATTTGAAGCTGATATTTCCAACGAGCAAGGTCACTGTTGGAGCTACACAGTCAGCGTTATATTTTCCAAGCTTCCCATCCAAGCAGGAAGTATGCTGCCTGCTGTTGTCTCGTGCAAAGTGTTTTGCACAGAGAAACAAAGCAAGTCGAGGCCGGTCGCATATAGAAATCGCTGGATGGGAATAAAGACATACCGCTCCTTTCTTCAACAAAAGTGAAACGTTTGCGCTTGTGCGTGTGATAGCTGTGTATTATGTGAGTTGCAGTGATGTGCAGATGAGCCCATGTGCCTTTCGCTTTCCGAGCTCTCCTTTTTTCACGTCTGAGGCCCGACTTCCTCTCAACCTTCAAAAGAGCTCACACGCTCTCTCTGTCTCTTTCTTATTTAAAAAAAAATTGATCTGATTTCACGGTTAAAGATCTGCTGTACCGCTGTCGACTCCGCACTCTCACTTTTATAAATGTATGAATGCGACGCAAAAATAAACACTTTACACCTAAAATATTCAAAGGTGCTGTGACTGCACTGGAGAGACGAGAAAAGAAACTTCATGCAAGTTGAGGCACAGGAAGCAGTCAGATGAGTTCCACTTTTACAGATGCTACACTTCATTACGCGCTGACCAGTCAGCAGTCACAGTGAATAACCCTCATCACCTTAGTGAAATTAACCTTTATTATGAGTCTTGTGTATTCAGTGCTGCATTTGAGCCAAAAAAAAAACAATGAACAGCTGTTATGCAACTAGTTTTATTGTCGACATGTTTCTGCTCCATAGGCCAAACGAGCTGATTTTGGTGAAGCACTTTTCAACCTAAATTATGCCATCAATGCCAGAAGCTCAGTTATGTAAACTCACAAGTAGTGTGTGTGTGTGTTTGTGCCATTACATCACCTCACAGTGTTCCCTATAGCCTCATACTGAGCACAATTTAATCTGAATTAGTTAACAGAACACAGAGCAATTAACGCCCACTCTCTGGCATTCTGTTTCTTTCCATTTTTTTCTCCGGCACACACAGTTGCTCACATGCAAAATGCATGATTTTGTCAACTGAACACCCCCCTCTACAGACACACACACAAACACAACCAAACATTCCTAAAAACTCTGTGCTGTCACCAGAAGCTGTCAAACTGTTAATGAAAACAGGACACCAACAGGTTCCATTATAGAAGCTACACCTGTGGGCTGAGGTTTCAATAGGAGCTCATTCAATATTTAGGCAGAAGTTTAGAAGGAGGCAGCATACATTCAAACTGCAGCACTCAAAAGCTTTTCCAGCTGCTGATTCGTGAGTCAAACACACAGAAACACACATACACGCAGACAGATAACATGCAATCTAATAGAAAGCCAGGCTGTTTCGAATATGTTTCTTTGATTTTCGTGAAGAAAAAAAATAACTGTTTGCGCCTCCGCTGCTTCCGAAAGATAAGGAGCGGAACAATTAGGAGTCAGCTCCCCTGAAGACCTACCTGATCCTGCTGCTGATGCTGAGCCACTTTCCCCGGCCCGTTAGCGGCGTCTTTTGCCGAAGTCATGACGCCAAATCAAGAAGAAAAAGGGGAGAGAAGAGCCGCGCACACGTCCGCTGCTGACAGGTGCAGAAAAAATGAAGCGGAGAAAAGAGGGGGAGCACACCGAGAGAGAGAGAGAGAGAGAGAGAGGGAGGGAGAGGGAGAGAGGGAGAATGCGCGTAAAGTGTTCGAGGCTATCCACGAGTGATTTGCTAGAATAACGCAGAGATACCGTGGGTGCAGACGGCGCAAAGTTCAGCAGCTGACGTGCAGAAATCTGTGGACCGCTGCCATGTGGGAGGTTCGGTTTACCTCGGAGCGGGAGTGGTGTCATCCACGACAGCTGGATGTGCTTAAAAAATGTAAAAAAGAAAAAAAGAAAAAGAAAAAACCTACATGATTCTTTTCAGTTAATTAGACTCGGCGCTACTTGCGGGTCTCTTATTTGAAGAAATTGTCAATTTAGAGGAAATGTCAGGTTAACCAAAATAAAAACCAAAAAAGGTCAAATTGACTTCTTTGCAGAACTTAGCACCACCAGGCTGGACCTCTCTGCAGTGGAAACGGAAACAACCGAGCTATGCCGCCAGCTGCTGTGCCAAAAAGTGATTTCCGGTATTTGCCAACATATAATTGTCGGTATTTAACGGGATGTAAATGATTAATTGGATTAAAATCTGTGAAACGTGTCAAAATATATCTCTCGTGAATGACATCAAGTCATTTTAAGGCAGAAAGAACATTTCTGTCAGAGGTAGAAGCTGCAATCAGTTTTTTAATATCTTTTATTTATGCATGTAAAACTCTCGATGACATTTTGCAAGAGAGATCGGGCCAAGAAGGCAGCAGAAATTGCAGTAAACAAAAAATAAATAAATATATATATATATGTGTGTGTGTGTGTGTGTGTGTGTGTGTGTGTGTGTGTGTGTGTGTATTTTAAGTGGCCAAAAAGGGCTGGATTTATTAAAATGTGGACATCAACAACATAACCCCCCCTCCCCCTGCAAAACAGGTCATTTCTGAATTTGTGAATCCGGTTGACTGCAGACTATTTATTCGTATAAGGAAATGTATTAGACAATAAAAACACACAAAAACACTGCACTGCTCCTTTTCTTTCCTTGCAGAATGTAGAGGGGAGCTCAAGGTTTTGTCCTTCCACCTGGGCCTATATTTAGTCTTACCAGACTCCTCTGTGCTCAGCTCTGAGCTTGCAGCAACTGATAATATGGAGACCTGTCAGCTTGTATCACATCACTGCGGGCACTCATTATTACTGGCAAGTTCATTATACAGGAAATGGAAACAAGAATCAATGCGAGAAGAACAAAATACTTTCAGTTATAAGCGTGGACTCTTTTCAGATAGGATTGGTGTTCCTATCTTACTAAAGCTTGAATACACTCATGGCTGTTAATGCTATCTACATTGCAGTTTAGGGAATGGATTTGCATAGAGCGTCTATAGCCATAAAAATCATATTCGCTCCAGTGTACTGCCACCGCTGCTGTACTGTCTGCCAATAAAACAAAGGCTTGCTGCTGGCCTCGCTCTTGAGAAGCAGTGTTATATCGTCCTCCCACATCGAGCAGAAATAGTCTCGGTTCCTGACAAAACATTGTTTATACTGTAACTTTCTCACCGTGCGCCACATCTCTGCGAGCACACACAATCCACATTCTTGTTAGCACAGCTTGTCTGCCTATTTGTGCCGCACACATGAAAACACACACAGCCGCGCACACGCACGCACGCAGGGCGCTCTCGTGCTGGAGAGACAGTTTCTTCTAAAGTCATGCACAGTCTGTGCAGGCCTCTTGGCCTTTTGAACCGATCATCTGCTGGGGGGAAAGGAACTGAACAATCCCAGTAAAAGAGAAACACACACCAAAAAAGTCAGCGATACGAGTCACTGACACAGCCTGCGTACGAGAATGAGGGAAAGATTCTCTAGTTGATATAATGTTTTCATCAGCGGACTTGTTGCAGCCCTAAGGGCTAATTATTGCTTGTTTACAAGCGAGGAAATGGCATGTTATCTTTCTGCAATCTGTGCATCAATACATTAACAAGAATGAGCAGAGCAAACTCTAAAGATCAAGGTAAACATGCAAAGTTTCAAAAGCATATAAAATCATAATATTAATACTTATTGTCGACTGCTTTTGCTAAGGTAACCATTAAGAAATACACCATGCATTCAGGGATATTCTACACTTAGATCTGTTTTGCTTACTTGGAAATTTGGGGAATTTGGGAATTTGTGTGTTGGCTGTGAGATCAGGAAAAAATGCAACAGTACTGATTACACTTGAAGGAGTCTCGTGCTCAGCTGGAGAATTTCTTCAGATCTTTGGACTAAAATCTTCAAGGATTCACTTAATCCAAATATCTGGGCCCTGAGAATCATCATATTCACTGTTAAAAATCATGCTGTGTATGAGGTACCACAACAGAAATAACTATGAGGTTTAATACTTCACAAATAATTATTTCTGCATGCCAAATGATGGCACTGAGCGCACTGGGCGTTCTTCTTCTTCTTCACTCACTATGCATTTACACGCCACTCTGCATTTAATCATTAGTTATTACTAATGTCATGTGCTCTTCCACAGCGTGTCTTTTATCCTGCCTTGGCAGATGGCTGCCCCTACCTGAGACTGGTTCTTGAGAGATTTCTTCCTGTTTAAAGGGAGTTTTTCCTTCCCACTGTCGCCAAGTGTTTGCTCAAAGGGGGTTGTTTGATTATTGGGGTTTTTTCTCTGTTATTAGGTCTTTATCTTACCTTAAAGCATCTTAAAGGGAATGTTGTTGTGATATCTTAGATCTGTCTGCTGGTCACAGTTTACTCCTCTGTGTATTTCAAGAGTTTCGACTATAAGCTGGGATCACCGATAACTATTGTATTTATCAACAAAATTAATTCCTTGGTCATGTTTACTTAAATCTTCTACACAGTGAGGGTTGTTTTTTTTGAGTAAGCTCAGATCTGTGCATCACTGTGTCAGTAAAAACCATCCAGTCTGCAGCAACAGAAAAATTTAAAGCAGATAAATGGACCAGCTATAGAGAATGTAAAATGCTACCTGCCCAAAGTGAAGATGGAAAAATGGAAGAAATTAAACACGCTGAAGCAAGTGTAGAGACAAAGTGGATGGACACAATGATAAATTTTCACAGTGCTGCAAAATGAAGCTCAGATCTTTCTGGCTGGATGATGGGACTAAACACAGATAGTACCAAACACAGCATTTTGGTCCTGCTGTCATCGCACAGCGCCTCACACGGCCCGAGGGAGCCGCACAACCAGCTCACTGCCAAGAATGGTTTCAGCACCACGGCCGTGGACAGCTCCACTGACACAAGAGCGGAAAGCCTGTTTACGATTTAATCCTCAGTGTGTGACCGTCTCTGTCCTGCCTTTATTATCTGTTTTCACTCACAGGCTTTCCACAGCTGCTCAGTGAAAAGATCAGGTGGAAGAGGAAGGGGAAGCAATTTCCTAACAATTAGCTGCACTAAATTTTTAAAAGTTTTTAGCAGACGCGAGAAGCAACAGGAAACAATTTACAAGATAAACAGCGTTAAACGCAGAGTGCTCATCCGACCAGCAGAGCTCTAACAAACAAGAAATGAGACTCAAACGCGGTGAAGGCTATGGCGATTGATCACAACACATTCGATGAAACAACACAGGATCAGGTTTAATTGGAGAAACCAAACAACGTGGAGCCATTTAGGGTCAGAGCTTTTTTAAAAACAAGGCTCACCTATTAGTCAGTTTCTATTAGTTAACTGACATTAAATCCATTCATATTTTACTCATTTAGCAGTTACTCATATAGGCTGCACTTTGTCTACAATAGCCCTTCAAAAAGCTCCAAGCAGTAAATGCATCTTTGCTTATATTACTGGCAGAGCTTTCCTTTTCTTTCTACAAGACCCACAAAGTGCCATTCATTTAACAGTCAATAAACGCTGTGAAAGCCTTCAACTGCATGCTAGTGCCCCCCAGTGATCACTACTTGTCCAACACCTTAAAGACTAATCAATATTGAGGATTTTTTCACAGAAATTGTGCTTATTATATTAAAAACTGTAGTTTAGAGAGGAAGAAAGTATGTTGCATGGGATTTTGGAGAGTTAATAAAGTGCTTGTCCACCTCTGCCAATGAGCACAGCCATCAGCCTGTCACTTAAGACCGAAGAGAACAGGAAGAAGAGCAAGAGATGAGTCCGCCTAGCAAAGGCCAGGGCAGTTTTGTTGGATAAACGATCATTATCAGCTGAACTCTCTCCGCAGGCCAAGCAGCACAGCAGAAAGCCTGAAAAGGCCACAGCCATAGAAAAAAGGCAGAAAACCATTATCTACCATGTGTTTGCATAAATGCATCCCCAAGGGGTTTTTGTTCTAGTGCAAAGAAAGCACAGCAGCACTATGTTGATGAACAGGGGACACACACAATAACACGAACATCTGCGTAATCTAACGCAAAACAACACAACAGCTTTGCAACAAAACACAGCCTCTGCAAATCTAAACATTTAGTGTAAAGTGTTTCAGAGAGGAGCAAACTCAGAGGCTGATGTACTTTTTCTAGCTGCTGTAGTGTTATTAATGTTTCATACTCATGTTTTACCAGCTTGATATTGTAACCGATATTGTTTTCATCCAGAGAGCTTGCACCTGTCATCACTACAAAATGTGCTCCTGGAGATTCTCAGAGTACCGGGAACCTCCACAAATTGAGTTATGGCAGGTGTATCTCAGCCTATCTGTCTGTATTCAGATGTTGTCAACATTATAACATGGAAACTGTGCAAGATGAACTCCTGAAACTTTACAGCTGAGATCAAAAAACCGTCATTTGAATCTCAGCCAGTTGCAGCGTGAGCGTATTTTCTGTATACGATGATGGAAGATTTTTAGGATTCTGCTCTTTGTCTATGTTAAGCTGACCTGGTTGAATGGAAGGCTCCATCACATCATGCTTTGTCTTTATGCTATCTTCTATTACAAGATATTACACTTGTCTGCACACTTTTACATGTAATGTTCTGATTATATCCTGTGACCACGGGAGGTAGATAAGCTGTTTCTGGTTATTATTTCATGCAGACTGCTGTTGCAAAATGAATTAAAATCTTTTTTTTAAAATGTTGTGGAAATTTGAAATAAACTGATGTACACAAACAGGCTGTAAAACTACAATACAGAGCGCAACAGCAGGCTGCAGGGCTTTTTGCAAAGAATAATAAAAGAATAAGGATAAGATATCTACGTGCCATTCTCACAGGATACAATAATCACAGGAGCATAAAATGCAAAAGATAACATTTTGAGATCTGTTTGTCTTGTAAAAGAGGATTAGCATGTCACTGTGGCCAAGATGTAAAATTTCCATTAAACTTGTATTACAAAGAAAAATGTTATTGTCTGACAAACATGTTTCAGCTTGTGGCCCGTGCAGCTTTTACTTGTATATTTGTGCTGAATATAGTAAAAAAAAAAAGTATTTAGCCTATTTTAGACTTAATAGGAGAGACCTCTCAGCAGAGCTATACCCACCACTTTTTTTCCTGAGACAATTCAGGGATTTTAAAAATCACAGAACGATAAATGAAACAGAAATTCCACAATGAGCTTGTTCTGAGCAGGCATTTGTTTGTGTGCCATAAACACAGAATATACTTTAATAATTTTGTTGTACATGTAGAATGACAATAAAGTGCTATTTTATTCTATAGAAGAAGATAAAGAAGACATTTATCTTCAACCTCTGCCCTGCTATGACATGTCAGCCGGTGTCCCTGCCTGTTTACTGTTACAATCTTTTTTCTCCTCTGGGACAATAAAGGCTTTCTAAATCTAGTTAACGCATGAAAAATAGAAAGATTATAATGTAGTTTTTGTGAGTACATTTACAAAGCGACTCACTTTAAAACAAAAAACTGTAGACAAGAATTTATAGGAGTCGTTATAATGAAAACCAACGAGGAGCATAAAAAAATAACAATGAAATAAGATAGAGAGCTTCTTTTTACTTCATGGAAAGCCTTCAGGAAGTTTTATGCAGCAACCCAAAAAAGACTGAGTTGACTTAGAAAATGCAAAAGCAAAGACAGGCTGAAAAATCCCGGGCACCTAAGGTAAAGACCTGAGTGATTTGAACAGCAGGGAGAGCGCAGATATCAAACTGCGGCTCACAAGACAGCAATATATCAGCAATCTTACTCTTTGTGATTTTAAAAAGCCTTAAAAGCAAAAGTTTTAAATCGAGTGTAGAACTTTGAGTGCAATGATGCACAAATGGGAATGGTACGATCTGATTCCCAACTGCGTGTTTAAATCCCTGAGACAGCTGGAGCTGAAGGCAAGTAATTTACTTATAGTTAATGGAGATGAGGAGAATTACAGCGTCCCAAACGAGAAGAAATAAAGTCGTGGTGTATCTTATCAAGTGTAAGCTGGTCTCCTTAACTAAAGGAAAATATGGTTATAATTCGAAAGATTTTGGCTTGATTTTGGGTATCTTGTCTGAAGGGGAGAGGAATGTCTAAAGGGGACTTCAGGAATATATATAAAAAAAAAAAAAATTATTGTTTGCCACCATCTATTCAATGAAAACAAAACTTTTTGAACCGTATGTTTTAATCTGCTCATTATGCGCATTTCCAGTAAAACCCCATCAATCAGTGAGGGCGGCTGATTTAGGAACAAGCTGTTTCCACTCAGCTGACCTGCCAGCTGCCAGCATGCCCGGCTCAATCATCAGTCATGCCCCCAACGCCCTCCGGCCTGCCGTGACTCCTTCAGCTGTCCAACTGGCAGCACACCTGCCTCGCTTACTGTAAATACTGCTGTCCGCATCACAGTTCCTGCCTGCCATGCAGCAGCCACAAATCACAGGTTAAGGATAGAGATGCCGTGCGGGCAGCAGTTCATCACGGATCGTTACTGTACTTAAGGGTCATCAATTCAGTCCTGAGAAAACACGCCTCCATACAGAGTGATGAAAGGCACAGAAGTTTTCAGACTGTAGGCACAGGCAGTTTTTCACTGTCTGGACATTACAGAGTGGTAATTAACAAGTCTTCAAGTCTTTAATCAGATTCATTATTGGTCTTTTACCAAGAGAGGGCTTTCTGGGGGAAACAATTAATCTACTATTGTCTTGTCTTGAATTGGTTGGAGACATTAAAACACACAGGGAGAGAAAAAATTACATTAACTTTGAATGATTCCTTAGCCTCTGGACCTAATTCTTTGACCCTCATCAATACTTGATTGTTTTTCTGAGAAGGCTACCCCTCCAATAAACTCACTTGTTAACTTATGACAACAGCATCATTTGGTTCGCATTACTCCCTGACACTGAGCCTGTGGTGGTTTTTTAAACAAATATATTACGTGTTTAGCATTTTTAAAGCTGGAAACTTTCAAAGTTTTCATAATGTGCAGTCCTCTGCAGCAAGTTAAATTTGAAATGGCTATATTATAAATAGTATTAGTTTATTACCTATTACTTGCGTTTGCTTTTGCAAGCTGACCTCTTGTTTTTTCCCCCTTATTGGCTGCTGGCATTTACACCAAATCCAATAAAGCATTAACGAGGTCAGCGCATCCTCCCACCACCTTGCTGATTCCTGTTGAATGCTGAAAACGTCAAGTTTTAGATTATGCAGAGAGCGCCTCCAAGACAGTTTCAGGTGAGACAATACTGTAAAAACAACCACTCGGGTCAATTTTGAGAAGCTTCCGGACCATGTTTCTCGTAAGAAGTGTCTTTTTGACATGAATTCAAACAGGTGAGTGTTTAATGAGTGGTTGTATCATTTGCATATGTGATGTTAAAATTTCAGAAAACTTGTTATACAAGAAATAATTGTCTTAATGTAAACAGTTGCTAGGAAACTGAAATTTGCAATGCATATAACATTTGTTTTTTCATACCCCGAGTCAGAAATGTCATAACACTGTGTCAGGCAGGAATGCAGGACTCCCAGGCAGGACTAAAGTCAAAAACACAGTTTTGGTGCTGCATTCAAAATGCAAAACTAAAACTAGGAAGAAACTGAGATATTACAAAACTATGAAACACTGAATGGCCAGAACACACAGCCAGAGGATGAGGGAGATCGTGAGAATGACAGAAGGGGACACAGACATATATACAGAATAGGGAATCAGTGAAGAGAGGAAACACCCGGGGAACACAGCTGAACACAGTCTGACTGATGAGGCAGGGGAAGCAGAAGAGAACATAATGCAGACAGGATGAAGGACTGACAAAATAAGAGACACACACTAAGACTCAAGCTGACTACATACAGAGCGCAAGGGCAAGAGCACAGAGAAATCAGATAGACACATAGAGACATGACTGGGAAACAAAGCCAAATAAACATTGAGACACGACTCACTGCACAGGGAGACACCTAATACTAACAAAGGAAACTAAACACAAGAGGACAGAGAAAACAGGAGAAGATGACAGAAACCTAACAGCTGGATAACAAAACAAAGAATACAAATATTAAACAGAGGGATCACAAGTATAGAAACTAGGAAGAGAATCTTACCCTCAGAATATTACATAAACCAGAATCAGAGGTCAAAACAAACAGGGTCACAGTTCAAGCTGAACCATCCAGTTTTATTCCAGTCTCTGCTCTGAAGGTTATATAAGGGTTTGTTCGTTTAACATCGAAATGTTAAATGATATATAGAACATTTTATTCCTAAACTTTTCACAGTGCAATGTCATAAAAAGGAATCAGAGCCTGGCTTTATTATACACTGTTGTACTCTGTTTACATGTCTTCCTAATAAAGTATATATATATATATATTTCATATATTTTTCATGCACAGCAAACCAAAGTATTTTGCTTTTGTGAACCTAAACAGCTGACAGCGCTCTGCTAGCTGCACATCAAAACTTTAAACCCATGAATTTCTCCTGAGGAAAAAAGATTATTGTGTCTCTGCAACACACCGCCGGGCAGTCTGGAGCAAGCTTCTCAGGAAATGCCTCCAAAAGGAAAAAAAGAAGATCTTTACACATCACTTTCTGACAAAAAGTAACTGCCTTGACGACTAAAACTGGACTCTTCCAGGAGAAAATTGCAACCCTGGAGAGAATTGTGGGAAACAGTTTTACAGCACTGAGGTTGCCAATAATGGAGGCGCACGATGCAATGCTAATTGAGTTCTCACACTAGATCTCAGTGATCCATTTATAAGACACCCAGCAATGCTTTTTCCTGCAATACATATTTCTTATTATTACCATAAGAAATATCTCAAAAACTCCAAGAATACCCAAGTACTCTTAAAATCTGGTGTTTCTCTATTTAACTCTGCAGTTAAAATGTGAATACAGCCTTCCAGTGTTAAAGTCTGTAGACTGAAGGTCACGCATTCAAACGAAGCACAACTGTGCAAAACAAAATTCTGATTGAAGCAAAAAGAGTTTTGATTTTTGCTTTATGCGCATCTATCTCTAAGGCCCGAGCCTGCAAGTTATGCAGTAACAGGGCTCTAGAGTGCGACCAATTTTTCAGTGGTGCGACTAAAAAAAAATATTTGGTTGCACCTGTGCGACCAACTGTTCGGGTAGCAAAAAAAAAAAAAAAAAATCTGCAACCTTCCCTGTGGTCAACAACAGACACACATTTTGCCCCTATCGTGGACTAAACCAATCAGAGGTAGTCAGGGGCGGGACCTCTCTGATTGGCCGTGGTCCAGTTGAAAATGTAGGTGGAAGTGGGAGGTGAGTAGCTTGAATAAAGCGATATCAATTCATTAAATCCTGAATCGACTTTTAAATATAACTGTGTTTTGCCAGAAACGCCAGATTCTCAGATTAAAGCTCACAAAACCATTTCAACAACAACCAAACAGCAAACGAGAGCAGGTACACGCATTCCACACAAAGACGTAAACACAGACCCGACGCATCAGAATCAACTTTGTCTTTCTCGGCTTTCTCACCCGACGGCCCGTAGACGGACACGCTGTCGGAGCTTAGCGATTCTGATGCGTCCGGTCTGCGCTGTGATTACGTCTTTTTGCGCTGATTCTGAGCTG
The DNA here is from genome assembly GCF_965226115.1 of Aulonocara stuartgranti. NCBI lineage: Eukaryota > Metazoa > Chordata > Actinopteri > Cichliformes > Cichlidae > Aulonocara > Aulonocara stuartgranti. The sequence goes on along the minus strand of NC_138954.1, from coordinate 18,742,092 downwards.
CAGGTTTTGTCTCTCCAACCAAAATTCGCCGAGCCAGCAGCAAAAGAAGCAGCAAACTGCGCTTCACATTTGATCAATGTCGTCATGAATTTTGCTGTTTTGCTTCCACGACTATTAAAATCACACTCCATGCACAGCTAGCCCTCTCTCTCTCTCTCTCTCTGTGCTTCAAGAACAGTTTCCCGTCTCCAATCTCTGTTTTCTGTATTATTCATTCGCTTATTACCCACCAGTCTACCGTTGTTTACAGCGCTGTCGGCTGCTGTCTTTTTCTTTTCTTTTTTTCACTTAAATGACCTCGGACAAGAAAGCCTATTTTTTCTGTTACTCAATACTGAAGAAATTTAAACTTTATATGCAGAACATTGTAGAATATTTTTAAGGTTATCTGCTATAAAAAGCCAGACCAGGAAAATCTCCTTCATGTTTTTCTGTGTTTTATTCTCAGTTACTTTCACACAAAGGCATCTGCTGTGATGCTCACAATTCTGATGAAGTCAGTACTGATAAATCATCAGAATTATAATATTTCTGACTGTCTGAGGCTAAGTTGAATCGAATCGGGACTTTGAAAACCGGAATCGAATGGATTATAGAAATCAGTGATGATACCCAGCCCTAGTGAGCAGCCTAGGCACGACAGAAGTGGATGTAGCTGTAATAGGAAAAGAACTATTGATAACTTTTCTGTTAAGTTAAGGCCTGATCCTTCTGAAATTCATAGCCAGTGCTCTGACACGGTGTCATCAATCTTTGGATGCTGAAAAAGCACAGTGTATCCAGAAAAACACATTATATTATATCAATTATTATAAAATTTGTGTACGCCTAACTTTTGTGCCGGTACGCCTAACTTTAAAAAGTTAGGTGTACCGGTACGCCCATGGCAAAAAGTTAGTCTAGAGCCCTGCAGTAATAATAATGCATAATTCAAAACCATAGTTTGCCATTATTGTCTCCGGTAATATGGACCTATACAAGGCTGCGTCCTACAACGTGCGCAGCGCGGTCCGAAAGGCAAAGCGGAGCTACGGGGAAAAACTAGAGTCACAGCTACGACAGTGCGACTCTAGGAGCCTGTGGAAAGGACTGCGGACTATAACGGACTATAAACGACCAGCTTCTTCAATGATGAATGCCGATGCTTCACTGGCTGATGAGCTGAACACGTTTTATGCTCGCTTCGACGCCGCAGCAATTAAAACAACAAACGGCTGCGCGCGCTCGGAGTGCACCAGTGAAGAAAATGCATTCGTCATCACAGAGCATGCCGTGAGGAACACCTTCAGGAGGGTGAACACCAGGAAGGCAGCAGGACCAGATGCAATCCCTGGCCGGGTCCTTAGAGCCTGCGCTGATCAACTAGCACCGGTGTTCACGGAGATCTTCAACCTCTCCCTGGCCCAAGCTGTGGTTCCCACGTGCTTCAAACGGTCCATTATTGTCCCTGTTCCAAAGAAACAACAGCCCGCTTGCCACAATGACTACCGTCCAGTAGCACTGACTTCAATTGTGATGAAGTGTTTTGAAAGACTGATGAGAGATCACATCACTTCTTCACTTCCTGCCACCATCGACTCACTTCAGTTTGCTTACCGGACTAATCGTTCCACAGACGATGCCATATCTCACCTGCTCCACACATCCCTGAGTCACCTGGACACTGGCAGAGGGAATTATGTTAGGATGCTGTTCGTGGACTACAGTTCAGCATTCAACACAATAATTCCCTCTAAGCTTTTCACCAAGTTGACGGATCTAGGACTCAGCTCATCACTGTGTCAGTGGATCCTCAACTTCCTCACAGACAGACCCCAATCAGTGAGGGTGGGAAAACAAGTCTCCCCCTCCATCTCACTCAGCACTGGAGTGCCTCAGGGCTGTGTTTTAAGCCCCCTGCTGTACTCACTGTACACTTATGACTGTGTAGCCACATCCGACACCACCTCCATTGTCAAGTTTGCTGACGACACTGCTGTTGTGGGCCTGATCTCCGACAACATCGAGACGGCCTACCTGGAGGAGATTAGGAACCTGGAGACCTGGTGCCAGGAGAATAACCTCCTCCTAAACATCAGCAAGACTAAGGAGCTGATCGTGGACTTCACTACAAAGCAGGCGAGGAATTACAAACCCCTCATCATCAGTGGCACGCCAGTGGAGAGAGTGGACAGTTTCCGATACCTGGGTGTCCACATCACTCAGGACCTGTCATGGTCCTGTCACATCAACACCCTGGTTAAGAAAGCCCGTCAGCGTCTCTTCTTCCTCAGAAGACTTAGAGACTTCCATCTGCCACTGAAGGTGCTCAAGAACTTCTACTCCTGCACCATCGAGAGCGTCCTGACGTCAAACATCTGCAACTGGTTTGGGAACAGCACCAAGCAGGACAGACGAGATCTGCAAAGGGTGGTGCGCTCGGCAGAACGCATCATTCAATCAGAGCTCCCTGACCTGCTGTCCATCTACACCAAGCGGTGCAAGTCCAAAGCTAGGAAGATTATGATGGACCTCTCCCATCCCAACAATGGACTCTTCTCACTGTTGAGGTCTGGGAAGCGCTTCCGCTCCCTTAAGGCCAAAACAGAGAGAATGAGGAGGAGCTTCTTCCCCCAGGCTATTCGGGCCCTGAACCAGGTGTAGGACTGGACTCTCCCACACACGTCACTATAAGACTGGACTCTCACACACGTCACCACACGCACCACCACACATTTCCTATAATCCTATAATTCCTATAATTTATAATCCTTATCTTTATAATCTCTTCTGCTATTTGCACATTCTTTACTGTAAATTCCTAAGTTAATTTGTAAATTTTTGTAGTAAATTGTAAATATTGTAAAACTTTTCTTCTGTCATTTAATGGTCGGGCATTGTACAGCTACAAGCATTTCACCCCCATGTCATACTGTGTATGGTTGTGTGTGTGTGACAAATAAAATTTGAATTTGAATTTGAATTTGAATTTATTACATTTGTTTTTAGGTATCTTAGACACATCTAACTGGAGCATTGTCATCAGTGTCTTAACCCGATATGTGAAAAGAGATCACAAGCATTTCCCCTTTTATCACAGAGGCTTTTAGAGATTGTTCTAATTGGGGGGGGGGGGGGGGGGGGGGGAGAAAAGATGCATATATAGAGTTGAGATCTGTTAGGTGGATATGAGCAAGAAATGCAAGAAAACAACGTCAACGAGGAAATAGCAGAGCTGTTCATTAAGAGCAGCACAGAGGCATCTGGCATCTATAAAAGAAAGAGAGAGACGAGCGGGGTGAGTCAGCATGCATTTACAAAGCATTAACCCATCTGCTGATCCAGTCTTCGTAAAGCAGACTTACGAGCCTCGTGAACTTTATGTGTTCTCATCAATGACTTACATGAGGGTCGTAAAATTAAGAGACGAAAAAAAAAGTTCCAAGTTAATGTTGCATTTTGGCAAGTTGTTATAGAAATTTGCTGATGATAAAGTGCTGCAGCAAGGGCAGTAACAAGGGGAGTAGTAGCAATGTGTTTGGATAAGGGAGTTACAAATCATTGAATAAACAAAAGCTGCAGGTGTAAAATAGCCTCTTTGTTGGGGCCAAAAGGAAATGATAATGACGCACGCATGCAGCGTGGGATGAATAATATATCAGTGCTGTTCTGTTTGTCTTGAGAAAGGAATCCTAGAGATTCAGGGGGAAGTGATCAAAAGCAAATTAGGAGTATGTGCTTAATCTTTATCCATTCAAAGTTTTTATTATCAGACTGCTCCACATCTCCGGAAGCTTCTGATTACTAAAAAGAAGAAAAAAAAAAGAAAATTAGAATCTAGTTTAGTTTTTCATTATTTGCTCCTTCTTTCTTCATTAGTCTTCAGAGCCAAATTGGATATTTTACATACAAATACATACACCCACATGCTTTCACAGAGACTGAAAGCAAAGAAGATGACCACTATGAATAAGCAGAAAGCTTAACCAACTGAACAGTAGCCAATTCATTTGCAAATTTTTGCCTCCACATCTTTGGCAATAACATTTATTCCATTCACTTCCACTTCCATCATTGAGGCATTTTATTCTGAAATGTGCAGAAACATGCACACGCTGTCTGGCTTACCTTTGTTAGTATGCAGAAATTTGCAGTAAAAAAGCACCAGATTCTAAGTGCAGACAATGCGATGACAGTATTACTGCTGCATGTATTCTGCCTTAAAACAAAAGTACTGCAGTTTGTGTATCTGAGGTTTGGATGTGAGTGTGAATGGTCTTAAGAGCTTGAAAAAAGAAGGTGACTGGACTTCTTTGAGTTCTTTGACACCTCTGCGGATACGGAGAGATCCAGGCATTTAACCCCTATGGGGGTAGTCCTCTTCGGAGGTGGTCGCTGATCTACCGTTGATCATGCACATCATTACATTATGGCGTGTGATTGACTATTAATCTAATACTTTGCCCCACCCTATCGTGTGACCTATTGAGGTCACCTGACGCAAGTTGTGAGAGGGGTTGAACTGCATGCGAAGGGATTTCAAGACTGCATTGCAGGTGGCTGAGAGCTGGTGCTACCTCTGTTCAATGACGGTCGTTCAGAATGGAACAGTTGCCCTCTTTTACTCCTCTTTCAAACCATCTGTCTGTTCAGTCCAAAGTTTGAACAATCTCATCTTCGAAAGAGTGACCTTTGTCCTTTAGATGCAGATGTACACCTGAGTCTCGTCTCATCAGTGTAGTGTGAAAGGGCGTAACCCGTCTCTCTCAATGTCAGCTTAAATCCAGCCAGCCTGCAGCTCTACATCTAAAGTTATATCAATCACAATGCATCCTACACGAGGCGTGAATTTAACCCTAAACGACCAAGGTTATCTTCACTGTGCCCCTAGAAGAAAGGTCGGGGGACTCGCAGAGTAATAAGATTCAGCCGCTGTGATACTTCTGGGACACTGAATGACAAGCGCAGTGATGAGGGCAAAAACTCATGGGTAGTGTTTGCAGGAGTTTATCTGATAGTAGCAGTAGCATCTATAAAACAGAGAAAACGCAAAAATATTGTGACAGCCTGCACACTGTCAGCTCTCTGTCGAGCTCAGCCTCTCCAGGGACCAAAACCATTTGTGCCAAACTCGAAATCCTGTCAAAGCAAATGCACATATAAGGCAACAAGCTAGTGACAAGGACAACACCCAAGGATGCCCGGCAAAATAAAGAGATGACAGACAGACTGTGTCTCTGTTGTTACCTCCTGCTTCCTGTGCCATGGCTTGAAAGTGAAACATATTGCACTGTTGAGCCCACACCTGTATGACGGTGTCATTAATGAATGCTGAACTGTTTCATGTGTCTGTTGAGGTCAGTAAGCATTTGATTAAAACTGGAAAAACGTATTAAAGGGACAGTTTTTCTTTTCTATTAAAGGAAGGAGGTTGTAAAGTTGAGCGGACGCTTAATCCAGAGCGAGCACACAGCGAAATGTTCAGCTTTGCCCTTTTCAGATTATCTCACTGTGCCCACAGTCGATTGCTACTAAAGGACACCATCGAGGTGGGGGTATAGCAAAAATGCTTCTTAGCAAAAAAGCTGATACTGCATGATGGGACTGAGGAAGCACTCTGTGCATTACAGTGCATCTTTTGCTTAACCACAATTAATGCCTATACACAGAGTGCCTTAAGAGATTTCTTTGCTGGACCCTGTGTGTCTGGTACTTCAGCTCGCTTCATGTAAAGTATGGCATCACGGGAAAAAACTATGTTGATCCGATAGAGTAATAAAAATGCCATAAACAGCAGTAACATTGACGTTGAAGTAACTAAAACAAAGTATGCTTAGTATAACTTTAAATAATCTGCAGTGTGGCGCAGATTAATCTGCACTTATCACAAAAAGTTGCCCTTCAGCCCTTCAGTGCTTAAATTTACAATACCAGACATTATCAGATGTGATGACTGTGATTTTTCTCCAAACTCATCCAATCTCAATAGCCACAACGTGGGCTATCATCTCAAGTGCTCATTATATCATCAGAATGGTTTAAAGCAAAATAAATACATTTTTAAAAAGCACTGACACGTTCCTCAACACTTTGTAATTTTCTTTGAACATGCCCATCGAGTGTTCCATAACTGACTGATTAAAAGCATAATTATAAATAAGAAACAAGACGTTAAACAAATTGAGCACTCACCCTCCACAGTCTCTCCACCCGCGACAACTTGCGTGTTTTCATCGTGGCGGAGAGGCGGAATATGTAGTGCCGGCGAGAGAAAGCAAGGACTGATGTGGATTTAAAGAGAGGCAGGGAATGATAACCTCATCATCAAAAAGACACACCTCACTTCTCATTGGGAATAAACCCACAGTCAGCATCTCTGGACTTTCACAATCCACGCATTAAGTTAAAGTGCGTGTGCACACAGTCGTTTGATGCCTGTGTGTGTGTGTTTGTGGGGGGGAGTGGGTGTGTTTTGGCACAGACTTTTTCCACCTGAAACACTGCCCTGCTTTCTCAAGTATAGATCACGTCATCAAGGAAACCCCAGGAAGGCAACGAGAACCTGACACCTCTGCAGACACGCCACAGGAGGTCCTGTCAGATTACTGGGTGGAGATCTGCAAGAACGGGGTGCTGCTGATGGCCGCGCTGAACCCTGGAACACAACCTCTTCAAAAGAGTGAAGGATGAAGCCAGAGAGCTCTGCCCCTTCACAACAATCAGCACTGAACCACTTACCTGGGCCATTAGCTACATTTTGCTGTTCAGCACAGATCAGCATTACACACCACATGCGGAGCTGAGCCACATTATGGTGCTTTTTACCCAGGGTTGTTTATCCTGTCTCCCCTCCGCTTTTCTCCCAGGAGCACTTTACCCGAAATACAGCCTTTCTCAATTGATAAAAGTGCAGCTCATACAGCTGCAGGCTGGTGCAGACTCCAATTCCTTGCAGTTTTGGGAGCTTACATGAACTAATAATGTCTCAGTGAAGCTAATGTGTGGTATGGTATTCACGCTATCTGTGCTCTCCGTCTAATGTGACACTTGTGGACTGTCTCCTGTTTAAGAAAGATTAAACAACAAATCAGGCAGAAAGTGTTTCTATAAAAGAAATACTCAAGAACTACAAATTTCTATGGAAATCTTACGGAAATCAAAAGAGGTTTTAACTCATTCACTGCCATTGACGTCTATAGACGTCAATTACGTTTTTCAATGGGAGGGGCTAGAATACAACCTCGGGCAGCTTGTCAGTGAATATCAGACTTGCATTCATGGTATGTAATGACAAAATCGACCTGCAAGCTCGTTTTCTCCCTTTTTTTGGTCAAAACAGGCATTTTTGGTGGAACCCACCTCTCTTCTACAGCTGATTACTAAAGAATGGAAAATGGTAGAAACAAGCTTTTTTTTTGGATGAAAGAAGAGAGTCTGTTCTTCATTTTGGTAGGTTCAGCGTTTATATGATCATAACACACAGTTTTCTGTGGCTCTTCAAAAATGAGTAAAAATGCTCAAAAACCCTGGCAGTGGGGAGTTAGCTGATTTGAAAATGGCTGGCAGTGAATGAGTTAAAAGACAAGATTATCTTTAAATATGCATTCTTTTTTAACTGTAAAAATAAGATATGTGAGCTGGATTTAACAAAAATATACATCACTTTTACTTTTAAATCTACAGTTTTCAAGTTGAGCTTTTGAAAAGAAAACAAGAAAGAACTTGCTGTTGCTCAGGTGAGGGTGCATTCGGCAATGTTTGCCATGTTTCAAATTGAAAATATCACTTAGCGACTTCCATTAAGCCTTAATCACTCAGACATGAAGACCAGTCTGCAACTCCCTACCAACCTCCAGTCTGGCTGGCGAGTGGTTGCTGGCTGTTGCTACTGTAGGTGAAATCTGTCACAAAAGAGGGCTCTGCACCATAAAACTACTTGTGGTTGTTTTGGTTGCTATCAGACGCTCATTTGTCAGCAAATACCTGCTAACAAGCCACTGAGCGGCAGTTAAACTTGTAAAAGTTCAGCACAAACCAGAAACAGAGAAGGTTCATCTTTAAAGTTGTGCCTACACTGCAGGAACAAACACATTTCAAGAGACGCAACTTTTACCTTGAAGGCAAACATGCGCCATTTCTGGTGTGAGTTGGACACCTTACAATTTCATTGCTGCTTAAGGAGTAGTTGACAAGTCTTTGTAGACAAGTCAGCAACTTCCATACAAACTATAGTAATAGCTAAGGACTTCATTAAATTGATGTAATTGGAGATTATGGAATTTCAGGAGCGGGACCACGCCTCCAAACACGCTCCTTCCAGTTGTCATCTATATAGGTTCCCCCAGTTCTGCAAGCTGTTCACGTCCAAGCATTCACCTTTATCTACTAAAATACTGTCAGACCTAAAATGAGGACGTGGGTCCAGCTAGTGAATGATCAATTTAACGTAAGACAAACAAGAAATCTCCACTGGTTAGAAACCACTCACCAGCCAGTTGAGGAAAGATCATTTTTCCACAGCAACCAGTAGTTGCCAGGATATCACCAACCAGTCTCTGAAACGCGACAGGACAGCGTTGTTCCAAACCAAACAACACAAGCTGTACATGTACTTGAAATGAAGCTGGCAACTTTTCAGTAGAACTTTAGCGCTTTGTCGCAAAGCTTCTAACTACACAGAGCGCTAAATTCTTACATGGTGAAGATTAAACACATTTAACATCGTTGCTGTCTCTAAAAACTAGAAACTGTTTGATGGTTACTCTATATGTACCAAAGATGGGAGCTGTGAACTTTCTGACCGGTGTCAGCATAAGACATAAGCAGCTGAAAGATACAGTAAAGACAGACCGAGTCTCTTCAGTGAAGCTGATCATGTGGTATGTTTGTCTGAACATGTCAGCGCATCATGGTGTCTTCCTGAACATGTTCAGCAATAAAAACTCTGTAATCCCACGATGCAACAGGCAATCTGGTGAGGGGAGGAACATCAATCATCCCGGTTCGGCTTTCCCGTCTTTGGTGAGGTACGATTTGACAGGCTGCCAGCTCCAAAATAGCGAATCACTCAATAGCGCTCCCCGTTCTTTCCACCTCCGCTATACCAAACAATCATTATCTCCCCCATCTCTGTTCAGCTCCACATGAGCTCCACACTGAACATCATCACATAAGTCAGAGCCCAACTCCCAGCTCAGGGAAAAAAACACAATCTTCTCCCTTATCCCTGGAGCACCAGGCCTCATTCAGTAGTGATGTGCGATACCACTGATTTCATTTCCGATCCGATACCAAGTAATATTCAGTGTGGTATCGACGATACTGATCCGATACGATACTTTGCACAAAAACTTATTTTATTTATTGTATCTCAAAGTATAGCATCATAATGATTACAGGACATCAGATTTCTTGTTCTTATCACTTAATAATGCAGAGCTCATCATATAGAAATAGAAAAACTGAAGTCGTGCACTATTTGAACACCTTGCCTGCCTGCATCACTAAAGGACTCCATGAGAGACGTCTGTCTCGCCCTAGCAGCACCTGTCCCTCTCCTCCTCTTCAGTTCACCTCAACATACGCTCGTCATATTCTGTGATATGATTTACTCTGAGGTGTTTGACAAGGTTAGTGATGTTGCCACAACCATACATGCCAACCCTGCTGATTTTTCCGGGAGAATCCCGAATTTCAGTGCCCCTCCCAAAAATCTCCCAGAGCCACCATTCTCCCGAATTTCTCCCGATTTTCCACCCGGACAACAAAATTGAAAAACCATATCGCAGAATTCATAGCGCGGCCCAGCCAATTCCAGTCTCCACCAATGGCGGCACTGACTTAGTTTTAATATTACTCTTATTTCTCTTTCTGGGTTGCAAATTTTTTTTTTAAACATATTTTCAGGTGAGAATGTAGCTGTGTAAACTTCAAATATCTGAGCCGGCCGACACATTGTCTTCAAACCCCCGCGGTCTTTCACTACTCGGGTTAAACATGATAAATAAGTCACTTTGATAACCTAGAAATGTTATTGTTTGGCTTTTTCAGCGTTTTATTTGTTAGTGAGTAAATCGGTTTGGCTGAGATTAAAGTTATTAGATTAGATTAAATTAAATTAAATTTAACTTTATTAATCCCTCGGGAGGGTTCCTCAGGGGTTTTCACACAGCTGAATAAACGTCAAACAGAAAACTAATTAAACAAAGTGTGAGACGGTTTACGTCAGCGCCCGGTTATATATTAGATAGCAAGGAGCAGACGGCAGTTTCACTGCACCGGGGGAGCTCGTGGCGTATACCCGGCTTTCTTTAGACCGCGAAGGCCGGGTCCTCAGGTGGAAGCAGCCTCTGAATTTGGACACCCCCGCTGTTTCCGGGCCGGCCAATAATAACGGTGACATTTAACGTATTTCATTCGATAAATGAACACTGTAAAATGTATTTATCAGCCATTGTTGTGAGTGCGCACGCCAAGGGGCTGCAAGACATTTATACAGCCGTATTTCGCACATGACTATGAAAGGCGGAAGAGGAAGTAGTTCCTTTGAATGTAGACAATCCGAATGTTATAGTTTCTTTCCACTGTGTTCCTGTTAATGATAAACTACAAATTTACCCTAAATTACTAAAATATCGATATTTTAATGTGAGAATCGATTCTAGAACATAAATGATTGGTATCGGAGGAATCGATATTTCAGGATCGATCCGCACATCACTATCATTCAGACTCCTGGCTTTGAGGAGCAGGAGGGAAATATTGACCGGAGATGCTGATGTGCGGCCAAAGCTCCGCCATACAGAATGTAGCTGACAGAGAAAAAGCTCCCGACGGTGACAATGACCTACATATGCCTGTAGGCAAGGGGTAAGTTAGCAGGTAGACACACTCGCACAACAAGCTACGGCTTCAGAAGATGCAGCAAACAACTCTGTGCTGAAACTGACCTGCAGCTTCCACGCTGAGATTTTCTAGCCAAAGTAACGAGGTATAAAACCCACCTTCATGGCAGGAGGGACAAAACTTTTCTCCCCTGTTGCTCGGCTCAAGAACAGAATGCACACAAAGGTCTGGCGAGGATGCGACATGGAAACCCTCATGTGTTATTCATCAGAAGACTAAACCAGAGCCCGGAGGCAGGAGAGAGCCCGCTTAGCTGCGGCATCATTTTGTGACTGAGCCAAGAGACTTTTATCACAGCAGACAGTTGGACTTGTTAAACAGGTGTGACTAACCAGATTCATAATAACAGGGTTGTTTTTTTTTTAGATGTTTCCATGCCAGGGTCCGGGCATTGTGGGTGCTGATTCAATAACTGGCATGTCTGAATGCACATTAGCGCTTGCTGATGCTATTAGTTATACATCTGCTTTTCAAGCGGTGACAGTCAAAGTGTTTGAGGTGAAAAGGGGTCTGTTACCCACACGGGGCACCGGAGGGGTATAGAAGCATTTAGTGAGTAATTAACCATCACAAAAAAATACACGAGCAGACCTGGTTCACAGAAATAGTTTACATAAATTAATATTTTAAACACACAGAAAGAAAGACATTTTTTTAAGTGCTTCGAAATTTTTACCATTTATCAGTTTTATCTGTTTCTTTACCAAACATCATTGTACAAACACAAGAGCATCAAACATAAGGCCCGGGGGCCAAAATAGGCCTGGCGAAGACTCTAATTGGGTCCACCACACAGCATTGGAACAAGTGAAGGACAGCATGGACTTTACAGTTTAGAGTTTTACAGCTTTTCTTATTGATGAAGACCTCCCCCACAGCTATTTATACTACACCAAGGCAAGTAATAGATAAACAATTAAATGGCAGAAAAGTTTGTTTGTTTCTTTGTTTTTTACAATGTGACCACGGTAGGAAAACATAAAAAGGAAATTTTGGAATAATTAACAAAAAGCTTCAGTTTTAAAATTAGAGGAAAGTCTGTGTGATTATCCGACAGAACTTTCCCTAATTTTGCACATTTATTTCTTACAATTTAAGCCCAAAGACTTAAATGTTTAGGTAAATTAAACTGATCTAGCTCATTTAATACCAAAGTGGGCTAAATGTGTTCCAAAGTGTGAAATGAGATTGCCACCCCTGCACAAGAGCTTTCAGTTTGAAGAAATAAAGAACAATTTATAGAAAACTGCATTTCATCCAATAGATGGAAACAATCCAAAACAAAATGACGTATGTCTTGTGGTCCTGTTGGTTTTCCCCTGTCTCTGCCATCATGCTGTCTTCGTGTCTCGGTGCTAGTCATAAATCTTTTGTTACTCTCTACTTTGCTTTGAAGGTTAGTTTTCTCACGAGTCTCGCTCTAGTTTTGTTTCCTGCTCTTTTCCCTCCTGCGTGATTGTCTGTCCCGACCTCATTAGGTTCACCCCTGTCTTGTTTCCGCCTGTGTCGAAGCAACTGTCACCACTGCGTGGATACAGCTGGGTCCATAAGGATTTAAGGACAATGACATTTTTGTAATTTTGCATCTGTGCACCACCAGAGTGGATTCCAAATCAAACGGTCAACGTGCGAGGGAAGAGCTTTAACAAACTGGAATTACATCTTTATACATATCCTCATACATTTCCAGTGGCTCGTGATTAAATGCACAATTGACTGACAAGCGGTTTCATGGTCAGGTGAAGCCTGTTCCCTCATTATTTTTTCACAAATTAAGGAAATAAAACTGTTGAATTTGCATTTGGCAGCTAAAGTTTTGACTAAACCTCTCAATATGAGGTCCAAAGAGATGTTGATGCAAGTAATATGCGCCATGTATTGGTTGGAAAATGGATGACCCCAGAATCTTTCTTTGATTTAGAAAAGCAACTATGTAACAACAAGTCATGAGCACTCTCGAGGAGTAAGGAGTGTCATTGTCAAAGTATGCAATCAAGAGATATCTTCATGAAAGCAAACTTTACAACAAAGTGCAAACCACTAGTTACACTCAACCTTGCCAACAAACATCTAAAAAACATCTGCAACAATTCTTTGGACAGATGAAACCAGGATTAACTCGTACCACAACAATATGAAAATGCACTGTGGTGGCGCACTGAGGCAAAATGAGAAAAACTGTGCCACTATCCAAACACTTAATTGTTCATGCTGCTCTCTTCTCCTTTCTCTTTGTCTGATTATCCTCTCTTGTTTGCCAACCTGCTTTGCTTGCCTGTGTCCTGCTTTCCTCTTGTTTGCTTCCACTCGTCTCTGTTATTTCTTTGAGTTTAGTTGAATTTTTCCTCCCCCCGTGGATTTGCGGATTCTCCTGTCAGCTTTGTGCAGCTGTTTTTGTTAGCAAATCATTTTTCTTTCTGTATGCTGACACTCCACATATTGTATTTGAGCAGGCATTCCATTACGGTGCAGAAACATTTTATAGATGTCTGTCTTTATGACAACTGTAATTTTATTTCTTTGTTCTTACTTAATAACTTCACCCATACAAACTGTAAGTTGTGCATTATTCGGAGTGTTGTGGCTGTGGTGATTGGCAGGTTTGGGGGCTGTTTCATCTCATCCAGTGTTCTGTTGTACTGTAAGTCTCTCTAAAGAGGCGATTGCTTGGTTTCCCCACTAAGTACATTTTGTTTTGATCCTGTTTCTTTGTTGCTAGCCACAGTGATAATGGATGTACCTTACTAACTGAGCTACGGTGCCACTCTGTGGGTTTTTGTCACTCGTGACATAAACAACAAACAAACAAAGACACGAGAAAGGCTCAACTAATGATTTGTTCTCTTCGTGTATCTTTTGACGACCGATACTTTTGCTATGATGTTGCTAATTGCTATAACTTGGCTTCAGTTTGGAATACTAATACATATTTCATGACGCTGTAGTGAATGTGACGAAGCCTGTGAGCTCATTCAGCAGGTAATTGTAGCTGCAGTGCGTCATACACCCTAACATCCTAGCCTCATATCCTGAACATACACTCTCAACTTGGCAGCCTTTTCTAACCCATTAAAACTTAGACTAGTTTCTACTTTCATGAAAATTATGGGAGATGTAAATAATACAAATTGGACCATGAGTTTGCATGGGTTAAACTGGAGAATTTCCCATTTTTCCCTGTGACATCGGTGTGACTGCTTCCCTCCATGTCTGCCAACCTGCTGTTTTAACCCACTCCATCACCCCAGCAAACACCTGGAGGGGGAAGGTGCTGCCTAGTCACCACTCCTCAGTTTCTGTGTGATCACATTTGAGCTAGATGCGACACTCGGACTCTCTTTCGCTGCTGTAGTAAAATGTATTACTTCAAGCATAAAGTTGTTTGACTGAATGAAACTTTGGTGCCTGCCATCTTTACACCAATCTTCCGTTTCTCACACAGGCTGTCAGGCAGCAGCGATGCTACAAAGCCACAAAATGATCATGGAGACAGCTTGTTACACCCCGGCCTAGGCAACCGGGGGCAACGCAGGAAAATAAAAATAAGGCAAAAACACACGAGACAAAACTAATACGGGCTTCCACAAAAATCATCCCAAAACGAAAGTATCGACCACTATTTTCTTTAAAGCAAAATATGATATTTATTTACATCACAACACAAGGCGCCAAACTATTTACAACGGGGGGGGGGAAGAAGATCGCGACCATGACATACTGAAACACAAGGCTTAAATACATAGAAGGAGCAATCAGGGAATGGACCACAGGAGGGAAACACAGCTGGGGTAAATTAGAACTGACGAGACAAGGAAACGTAAACTGAACACACTAAGATAACACAGACTTTCAAAGTAAAGCAGGAAATACATGACAGTCACGCAAAAACAAAACACTGACACACCGAAACGTAACATTTCCCCCTACCCAAAAATCAAACATGTAAAATGTTTGATCAAAAGCGGATGAAGGCTGGTGGAGGCTGGAGCGGTCCCACGGACCCTCCAGCAGACGACGAAGGCTGGAGCGGTGCCTCGGACCCTCCAGCGAAGGCAGACGAAGGCTGGAGCGGTGCCTCGGACCCTCCAGCGAAGGCGGACGAAGGCTGAAGCAGTCCCTCCAACGGACCCTCCAGCGAAGACGGACGAAGGCTGATGAAGGCTGGAGCGGTCCCACTGACCCTCCAGCAGACGACGAAGGCTGGAGCGGTCCCTCGGACCCTCCAGCGAAGGCGGATGAAGGCTGGAGCGGTCCCACGGACCCTCCAGCAGACGACGAAGGCTGAGGCGGTCCCTCGGACCCCCCAGCGAAGGCAAATGAAGACTGAAGCGGTCCCACGGACCCTCCAGCGGAGGCAGATGAAACTGATGGAGGCTGGAGCGGTCCCCCTGACCCTCCAGCAGACGACGAAGGCTGGAGTGGTCCCACGGACCCTCCAGCGAAGACAGACGGAGGCTGAAGCGGTCCCTCCCTCGGACCCTCCAGCGAAGACAGACGGCTGAAGCGGTCCCCGGGCCCTCCAGCGAAGACAGACGGAGGCTGAAGCGGTCCTCGGACCCCTCAGCGATTGGACGAGCCCCCATATGTTACACCCCGGCCTAGGCAACCGGGGTGCAACGTAGAAAAACAAAGATAAGGAAAATAAAACCACGAAGGCTCTCCACCAAAATCCCAAAACGAAAATATCCCATGACGAAAGTATTTACAACAGACTATTTATTTATAACAAAACACCAAACTATTTACAACACGGGGGGAGATCGCGACCATGACACACTGAAACACAGGGTTTAAATACCTAGAGGGAGCAATCAGGAAAATGGACAACAGGAGGGAAACACAGCTGGGGCAACTCAGAACTGACGAGACAGGGAAACGTAAACTGAAAAGACTAAGATAACACAGACTTTCAAAGTAAAACAGGAAACACATAACAGTCACGCCAAAAACAACACACTGACAACACCGAAACGTAACACAGCTAATAAAGTCGCAGCATCGGCAGACAGACCTAAACATCAACAGAAATCATATTAGCATCGCTATTTCTATTTCTCCACAGTGACACAGCTACTACAGATGCATTAGGTCCAACTCGTGTCTGCTGCTGGATATCTCTAGGATTTATCACGCTGTGATGTGACCTTGTAAACTTTGCTTTTATTCTCAAATGCCCTGCGCACGTGTGTGTGTGCTTGTGTCTGTATGACAGTTAAATTAAGTGCTTGTACCCCTGTGTGAGTGCTTGCTTGTGTGCATGTCTCTCAGGAGTGTGTCGCTGCTGTATCATGGCAGGGTCGATAAGAGAATCTGCCCGTGTGACACAACAGATTACTGCTGCCTGGTCTCAGCCCGGAAAACGACTGCGAGAGGACTCGGGAGAGATGGCAGCGGGGCTTCGTCGCTTTGATTCGAACTGACTGAAGTGCTGTAGGAGAAATCTCCTCCACATAGTTCATATTTATGTGCGCATTGCTGTTAGATTTATACCTCTGATTTGTTCTTGTTTTGTCTGAATCAAACAATTTTAAGCATGAAGCGCTGCTGCAGAGGCACAGATGAGTTTCAGTTAAATAAAGGAGGGCTGTTTTCAAAAATACATGAATGGAGCTTGTTGCTACTGCAAAAAATACCCACACAGAAGCACCTGTCAGCCTCTGATTTAACTCCAGAGAGGATATGGCAATTTGATCTTTCACAGCCTTGAATTAAATGTCGCAATCAAGTGAATCAACTGATAACTGGCAGAAAAAGTCTTAATCAGTGTCTTAGCAATTTCTTAATGTGAAGTGATGACCGTACAACCTTTTCAAACCTTACGAGAGGTGACATTTTCACCCTCTTCTCAGATGAGACACCATCAGGTGTGCCAGCTTTTTGATAACATTTATAGAAGCAGTGCGAGGTAAAATAAAAATTGCCTTTGGTGGTACATAAATGATCTACTACTCACTACACTGGCTTGGCTATTAAATCTTTGAGTTTGTGTTAACTACAACCAAAGCCTCACTTATCCACTGCACTGTTGATGCCTTCACCATAGCGTAGAGCTGGTGCATTGATTGGAACACAACAGTCTCTAGTGGCAAAACAGACACAGTGCAAGGAAAAAGCCATAAAAATGGTCTCCAGCATCTAAAATGTCAGTGAAATGACACTGCCTACTGCACATGACCTTTATTTTTTCAATAAACTGTGAAAAATAGAGTAAAGCAAAGCAGGAGGAAGAAAACTGACTGTTTTAAAAGGAGTTACTCTGGTGATTATCAGCTGCACACCTAATAAAGCTCATCCTCAAAACAAATCAGTGAGAATGCTGCCTCCATTTATAAATATGAAGCACAGGAGAAAAGAAAATGGGACGCAAGACAGGTTAAGAGACGGTTATATTTAGCTGCATTCTCGTGTAATTCTTAAACACTGCAGGAATCTTTAAGATCCAGAGTGACAGCGCACAATGTGCTTTGAAGTAGCAGCCAAGAAAGGTGTGATTTAAGTCTACGAACAGTGAACATCCATGTGCACACCTGTGTGGATCAGCGCGCTTGTATTCAAATGGTTTCCCCATGTAATGGTCCGCAAGAGGATGTAGAAAGCCATAGCCCCGTCCCCCAGGGCATGAAGCAGGCATGGAGGAGATCCAGGCCCCAGACATCCAGAGGCCCCAGAGTGTGAGAGCCCAAGGAGGACCACCGGAGGGGCATCCGTGCCACCCTCATGGGAAGGGCTGAGGATCCCCAGACGAGGGGTCTGTCTGTCCTGCGTGCTGCACAACAATATTTAGTATTTAGTATTTACTGCTGTTTACACTTAGCTAGATTAATGCGATGGTGTTGTGTTTAGTATATTGCTTTGGGTTTTTTTTTTGCTTGTTTTCTATTCTTCTTCTCTCAACAGGTGATCCAGGAGATTTTTTTATTCTTTTTTTTTCCCCTTTCTCACTGTCTCTCTCCCCTTCTGTTTTTCTTTTCCTTCCTCTTTCTCTCTCCCTTTCCTATCCCTCACTCGCGTCTGTCCCGTCTGTAACAATTGAAAATAAAATAAATAATAAAAACAAAGGTCGATCAAATGGACCAATACGGCAATGCCATGATGATCCATTTGGCAAAATAAATCCATTGGGTATCCTTGTTGGTCTTCAGAAAACAATTCTGATGGTTAAAGAACCAAATGGGACAGGCAAAAAAAAAAAAAAGATCCAGAGTGAAGTTGCATCTGAAGAGTGAGATAATCCCCTGTGACGTGAAGGAAGTGAATGTGACCGCCATTATTAAGCTGACGATCGCAAATGAAGGTAGACAGATGGAGTGATTTTCTTTTTTCTGCATTTGCATCGATATTTAATCGGCTTCGGTAAATTTCAACTACGCAGACTGTAATTAAAGAAAGCGACAAAACGGTGTTCGAACACCACTGATTACAAAATACCCACGTGGAGGCCTAATGACAGCTGATGATATGTTTACTTCACGTGATCTTCAGAGCAGAAAATCTACCACGAGAGACTGAAGCTCAGCATCATCACGGCGTAATAAGGCCTCTCTCTCTGTTTAAACACTGACTAATACTCGCTGTCAGCTTTTGTAATAATACAGTAAATCATCAGGAGGAAGAGGGACAGTCAAACAGCGAGGCAGCAGTCAGCTGATGTGCCGCTGACAGGTCTGTAGAGGTGGTGCTGGGGGAGGGCAGGGCGCGAACGGATGATCGATGGGGTGTCAACAGAGCGTTGAGGTGCCGGGGAGAGGAATGGATGACCCGTTGAGATGCCCTCTGGGAACAGAGGAGCTAAAAAAGCAAACAACAACAGCAACAAAAAAAAGGCTGATGTCGAATATGTCTGTCAATGGCGACCTGGTGCAGAAACCAGAGTGGAGGCTTGTATTCATTGAGAGTCAAAGGGGAATTCATACTTTTTTAACAAGAAGGAAAATTAACATCGTGGTGATGATGATGGACACAGTATGCTGGTATGAGCGGAGGATATTCAGGTTGCGATGTGAGAGCTGCGTCATCTCCAGATGGCAGTCAGAGCCACCAGCGAGCAGCAGCGTGTGTGTTCCCAGAGCTTACAGCCTCACCCTCTCCACCTTTGCAACCATGGCAACATCGAGCATGAGGTCCTGCCGCGGCTGCTTTGTTGTCCTGAGGGGAGGAGCTGCGCTGGGTGACAGCATGTCTGCCTTCTGTGCTCTGCACTGCACACTGGTTTAAACGTACAGAAACCAAGCACTGGCTTGTTTTTTTCCACATGTGATATTTACTTTCATGCTGTTTTACCTGATTTTATACTTAACTATTAATTACTATAATTCAACAGTACAAGCCACTTCATTAGGTACGCCTTGCTAGTACTGGGTTGGATCACCTTTTGTCTTTAGAAGTACCTTAATTCTAGAATATTCCTCAGAGATTCTGACCCATGTTTGGTATTATGAGGCTCAAAGCATGCCGTGAAAATATCCCCCACACACCATCATCCCACCCCCACCAGCCTAAGCTGTTGATATAAGGCAGGATTGATCTTATCTTGTTGTTTATGACCAATTCTGACTCCACCATCTGATTGTCACAGCAAAAGTTGACTCATCGGTCCAGGAAACACTTTTGCCAATTTAGGTGAACCTGTGCGAATTTTAGTTTCAGTTTCCTGTTCTTAGCTGACAGAAGTGGCACCCAGTGTGGTTCAGACCATTCTTGGGGGTGGAAATGAGCAATTTCTGACCAGCCAGTCTGGCACCAGCGACCACGATCTGTTCAAAAGTACTTAAATCACCATTTGGATGCTTGGTGTCTGCTTTTCTACATGCATCGAGTTAGTGCCATGTGATTAGCTGAATGGATAAGGAGCAGGTGAACAGGTGTACCTAATAAAGTAGCTGGTGACTGTACAACCTTATTGTTATCTTTTGCAGAACCTCTTTTTCTCATTTATTTAATTGCATCTCAGCACAAATTTCTTCACCATTTCTTTTAAGTCATTTTTTACTCGTCTGTGTTTCTGTTTTTATTTAATATTTAGTATTTTATTGTTATTTTAGGATAGGATCAGACTTAGCTGTACACCACATGCCTGATTCTAACTGTACTTAGTACATAGACAGTGGCTAAAGTGCCAGAAACATCCCTCATGGAACAATGGAGACCAAAAACAGCTAAAAGAGAAAAATATGATGACAAATATATTTCTGAAAAATAATGTAAAGACAAAATATTTTTCACATAAGCTAATAAAACAAACCAGATTACATCAAGTTACTGTGTTTATCTTTGTGGTATTAGAGTGAAACTGTCACAGGTGAAATGCGACTGTAATATCGCTTGATCAATACACAACTATAACGCCATCTTCTGTCCACCCAGGTGGGAAAGAAACTGAAAAATAGTCTTAATGTTTTCACAGTAGCTTTAATTTCAATTAAGTTCTAATTCTGCATCACCGGCTCACAAAATATTGAACTCCAGCTGCTTCATTAAAAGCTCTACAAGCTTATAAAGACAAAACTAAGCAACCTACAATCCGCTATGAACGCACACAGGGCAACAGTTCATGTTTTCCCGCACTTATATGTCTCATGCAATGATTTGCACATTAAAGCGGCTTCCTTCACATTTTTCCTCTCATACAGCATAATTATGATTACAGGAATAATCACATAATTATTAAAAATTAGAGCGTGTGCTTGCGTCTTGATTGTTTCCTTTGAAGCCTAATGTGGTGGCATCCAGACAAGAGAATTTCCTGGCATAGCTCCTCATATAAAATATTTGTTCGTGGAAGTAATGGGAAGTAGATTTTTTTTCCGTTTTCCATCCTTAACATTCACATCTGGCTTTCTGCACTGATGAAAAGGGAGCTTGCCTCAGGATTCGTGATCATTTTGGATTAGCATGCCAAGTAACAAATCCGGTGGCATCCTTCAGTAAGCAGTCGTCATCTGAAGCACACAGTTAGCCTTTCCTCAAAGATAATGAGGACAGCCTAACGCATCTCATTGCTCTCTTTCTTTTATCTGGCTGCTCTTCTTGAGCTCCGTCTGGCTGATTTATCTGAGCTCTGGACCTCAAAGGAAGCACAGAGCTAAACGAAGACTTGGGAACCGGGCCAAACTGTCTTACTCAGATCTGGAGTATGTCTAAGCAGAAGGCACAGTTAAGGGGACGCATGAGGACAGGCTGCGAGTTTGCGTGCGTGTTCGTGTATGTATAAGCCCTGGGCAGTCTATCCAACATGAATTCAATTTTAAGTCACACAGCAAAGGTGATTTATGATTCATTCCTTTTGAACATCAATTTCCTTCTGATTCAAAACAGAATCTGAAAATTTAGTGCTCAGGGAATTTTTCCTCAGATAAAACCTTCCGAAAGGAAACTTAATTAAATTAATTAAAAGAGGATATGTAGTGTAATGATGCTTTCAATGCTGAAGAGCTGGCAGTGTCCTGAAATACAATGGGTTCACTACAAACAAACTCCTGTAATTACTAAAGGGAAATCAGAGAGCTCAGAGCTCTTTGTGCTTGTCCCCAGAGATACAGCCTGCCCACTTTGCCATTTCAAAAATGCTTCTTTGGCCCTCAGGGACGCCATCACACCATCTCTTTGTCATAAGGGCATATTACATATGTGTAAAAAGAGCTAATTAAAAGTAAAATGAAACCACATTTTCAGCATACTTCGGTTGATTTTAAAAGCGGAAGCCCAGACCGAGATCGAAATATTAATGCATTATAGAGCAGCGTGCTATTCTGAGATTAAGGTGGCCCTGTGGGAAATGAGCTTTTCACTAATGACTAGTACTTATAGTCAGACATGAATACAGCTGTCATTGTAATTAGCAGCAGGAGGTCTGTTTTTAGCTATTTTGGGGATAGAAACGATGGGAATCAGTAGGATTTTGTGGCTTTTATTCAGTAAAATGTTCAACTTATTTAGAAAACTGACAGCCTTCATCACCAAATCATAAAATCTAGATTAGAGCTCCATAAAAGGATCATGAGAAGTTAAGCCCTGGTATAAATGGAGGTTGACTTTGTCCTTCGTTTGTAGTTATACATTTTTAAGGCTTACTCATTACATCAGATGATGCTTATTACAGCTGAAAATGAACCATAAGCATGGCCTCTAGTAAATCATTGATCACAAGAATTTAGATTTGATGTCTTTTTTAAAGGAAACGAGAAGGAAATGTTAAAGAGAGCAATATTTTTATCACGTGGCTCTTTATAAATCTGGGCTACTTTAATTCACAATGATTCTTTTTCATATTTGTTCGTATAAGGTTTTGTCACTTATCTTAAGGTCTCTATAAAAAAGGGTAATTCAACCACCTCCTCTTTATTTGTCAAAGAAAAACAGCATGAATATTGTTTTTATTACTCGATATGTTGACTGTGAGTCACATGTCATTATTCCAGATCACAGGGCGAGACACAAGCAAAAAGAGATGTGGGGTTTTTTTTTTCTGTTATGTAACCTATAAAGAAAATGTCAATACAGGCCGAGTCATGAATGTGTCTCCAGGCTCCAGCCTTAAGGCAAAATGCTACCCTGTTTCACCTTTATATCCAACAGTTAATTAAGATGTTTACAGGCCTCTATTTACAGTAAAGGGTAATGAGGAGGAGAACGAACTACTGCTGATATCTCCCTAGGTGACGTAAACTCTACCATGAAACACTGACACACAGTGCAAAGCGAGAATTAATCTCATCTCACACACACACACACACACACACACACACACACACACACACACATAGCTCTCCGACAAACAAAGATGCAGTGCCTGCATTTCGCGAACCCAAGAGCTCAGAAGAACACAGCAGCAAACAAATGAAACTGTTGTTTACAAAAAATGTAATTCTTTGTGCTTTTCATTAACTCAGAGTAAACTCTCAGACGCACGAGTGTTCACTGGTAAATATTTGGATGAATGAAATTAAATTCACGAATGTCCGATTCAGTTGTTTGCTTCTTCCGTCTGCAAAATAAAGGAGAACAACAACAGCGCGGGCAAACTTTTGCCAAGGAGGGAGGGATTGGAAATTGTACTTCTTGAAATGGTCTCCCCATCTCTTGAGGCAAAAGGCAATTTCATGCTCCAGCACAACTCAGAGAGACATTGGGACTAAAGGTGACCTCAAGGTTAATAGTGCAAATGTAATAAATTGGAAATCTTGCAGTACAATAACAACTTCTGACTTAACGGGTAAAATGATGTCTGTTTGTTAAGAAAATCGTGACTGTCAAGTCGCCAGAAAAGAATTATCCATAAAAATGAGGTAATAAGCTTAAAGGAAGCAATGGTAGGTTATTTCTTTTTGTCCAGAGGCGTATAGGACACAGCCAGAGGACTATACCTCTATTTCCTGCAGAAAACAAGCAACACATTTCCTAACAACTCTGTCTTTGTGCAGACAGAATGTGAGATTCCAGCCAATCTGAAACCTTCTGTGAGTTTTCGCTATTTGGTGAAAGCATGGCTGATGCTACATAGCTAGATGGATATGAGTCTTCTTAGGCTGAAAAAAAGAGAAACCAGTAACACAAATGTTGTTTAGGGGACAAAATTGTCTGAGAGCTCTGCACTTCATGTTGTGTTTGTTTTCACAAATGAAAACAGAATGACACAAACACTTTGTGTTTTCGCCATAAATGAACCAGGATTCTTTTGCTTGTTAGGTGATTGCATAAACCACTACAGTTTGGAGGTACTGGGTGCTGTCGTCTCTAACAGGCACAAAGTCCAAATAGCCATCTTCTAATCTAATAGAGAAAGGCTGAAGTAGAGCATTTTGGTTTTTGTATGAGAAGCAATTTCACGTCATGGCTACAAGCAGACAAACAGTGAACTAATAAAAAGCATTGTGATGATGTACCTGTCATTAAATCTAAAAAGCACAGAACAAAGCCAAACACAATCCAGCAGGACTGAGCAGAAAAGCCATTCCAACAATGTTTCATAAACTGAGCCTTCTTATTATTTTTTCCCATATA
This sequence comes from Aulonocara stuartgranti, assembly GCF_965226115.1. Lineage (NCBI taxonomy): Eukaryota > Metazoa > Chordata > Actinopteri > Cichliformes > Cichlidae > Aulonocara > Aulonocara stuartgranti. The sequence goes on along the minus strand of NC_138954.1, from coordinate 18,718,209 downwards.
GTACCACCTATCCAGGACTGGTTCTTGCTACTGCAGTGCCTTAGGAAACATTTGAACTCAACCTTGGATTAGCTGGTGTGTAACAAATGATTTAACTGCAAAAAGTGTGTGAGTGTGACAGGTCATCTGACTAATGTGTAAAAAATAAATAAATACAGACTGTGTTTTAATTCTATCCGCATTGAGAATATTTAATGATTATTAATAACTCTCTCTGCTGAAACCCTCCTGATGATTCTGCAGCTGTAAGTAACCCCATGAAGCTGCGATTATTGGATGAACTTTAAGGAAAGACTCCAATAAACAGCTGTAAGCAGCAAGCATCGCCTTCAGATTCCCCTGGGTTACATTAAATATTCGTCAAACTTATTAATAACCTGTTAAGACAGTTCTGGCTGTGCACCCGTCTGTGTGTCTAGATCACTGCAGCCTGACAGTAATATTTTGTTCAACTTTTAGATCCTAGTTCCCCGCTACAGCCTCTCTTTTGTAAAACCAACAATCCGACTTCTACAGGCAATCTGAGGAGTCGCCTGCACCCACACTGCAATTTATCACATGTGGCTTCAATTTATAATGCTGCAGGGAACATCTGTATGCGTAGCTTCCTTTTAGATCAGCTGTTTACTGTGACCGGTGTCTTTAACAGTGCTTGGGGCACATTAGTGGCATATTTTTAAGGTTGAACTATAAATTTTACAAAATATTTCTTGCTCTCCTTTGCGTCCCTTGTGCTGTTGAGGCTCCAGGCAGCTGCCTCGTTGAGCTGGCCCTCAACTTATCCATCAAAATCCACAGTGAGAAATTTCTAAATGCTAAAGGCTTGTGTGTGTGTTTGTGTGTTGGGAGGGGGATTAGGGTCATGGTTGGGCCAAACACCCTCTTCATGAACCTCTCAAAAATGGGTCAGACGCTTATGTTTTGTCACTTTCTATAACCACAACACTGCTGTGGTGCTGTTTGCAGTTTCAGCACCACGGTCAGCACCATGCAACCCATCAGCGGCTCTCTGCAGACAGATATGAAACATATGGAGCAGAAAGTGTTGATTTTTAAGTCAAATCATCATCACGGTCACCTGAAGCACGTCGAGCTTTAATGCTACCATTGCTAGTAGTGGAAGAGATGAATGTTTTTTAAAAAACACTGCAACACAAGCAGAAGCAACATAATAATGGAAGACTGCGGCTGCCACAGAATATAAACCAAGCTTTTGAAAGTTTCTTCAACATCTTTTAAAAGTGAAAGCTTCAGGGAGGCCTGTTGGGGTCTGAATGAGAGTGTTTGAAGAATTACTGTCCAAAATGTGCATAATTGTGGCTTTATGCATGCAAACAACAAAGAAAAAACTCATTTCTTACGTCCTCATCCTCCCGCAGGCATTTTTTGCGGTACTGGACGTGAGGTCTCCCATCGAGGAGTTGCTGAGGGGTCTTCGCTGCGTTTTCCTCGTCTGCAACCTGTCCACCAAGAAGGTGGCTGGCCTCAGGTGGGTGCGGAAAGGAATTGGTGGTATTGATCTTTCCGGTGAATCTCTGGTACAGCGAAGCCATAATACTGGTCCGGTTCAGATAAAAAAAAAAACAACAAAAGCAACTTACAGCATGTCAGAGTCACAAGCAGGTCTCGTCTGATTGTGTGGCTTGGACAGTCTGTTTGGTTTATTTGCGCTTCGAAGAGAACCGATGGCAGGCAGCCAGCTTTCACCTCCGGGATGGAGCAAAAAAAAAAAAAAAAAGGACGAGGTGAAGACACTTGGCTAGTAAATAAGCATCTGTGGATAGTGTGGATGACTCACGGCGTTGGAGTGTTAGACCAATATAAAGCCGGATCATTCGCAGCCGTGTCCTTTTAGCTTTGCCCAGGCGCACGGCAGACTGGTGGGCTGTAGGTGTCAATAGTTGCTCTCTTCTGTATTCACGACACGTTGTCTCCCCTCTTCAGTTTCCTGATGCCTCCTTTCAGAGAGATAGCAGGCGGATGCGCTGAGTTTCCATCAGATATTCGATCATCCAGATGACTCCGAGTGATTGTCCACCTCCCCCCGTCCAAAAACAAACAAAAACAAACGAGCAACAGATACTGATTCGACTCTTCCGGCTATGTGTATACCGGACTGACCTCACATATGAAAAGTGTGAAGGACGCAGAGAGCCCGACGGTACTCACCGCAGACGCGCTCTGCATGTGAAGTGACCATCGCTGTGAGAGCAGCTTTACTGTAGCACTACTGTCACTGCACTTCTTTGTGCACTGCTTTGCGCGCAGAAATGCGCCAGCGATGCACAGATTCGCTTGTATAGACTTCGATGTGAAAGCGCAGAATAAGAAGCCTCTCTTATTTATGATTTCATGAGCGAGGTTGTAAAATTGCCTCTCATGTGACTGCGTATGGTCCCAGGACGGAGCTCTAGTGCCTCTCTGTGGCGCGCTGGATTAGGACAGGCTGACCAAACGCCTCTTAAGATGTGTACTCCACATGTGACACAACAAAGAGGGAAGTTCTTTCTTTAAAGATAGAAAACAGAAAATACTTTGAAGCACAGCATATATTTGAGTCACACAACTGGATAAAATAAAAGGAATATATATTTAAAATGTGTACAAACGTGGTTAAACGTATCCTTTGCAGCTTCTTAGAGCCTGATGAAAACCTTTCTTGAAAGCCCCTCTACATGCAGTGCCACAAACCATAAAAATGCCCCTTCCCTACTTCAGCCCAATATTTTCATTCAGTTCACAACCACAAGTGTTATTCAGCTCATAACACTGCAGGTGATTTCATGCTTGAAATACTCACAGAGGCCACAGCAATGCAGCTCTGGTAAATGCAGAATATTGGCTTATATGCAACGGAGGGAGGGAAAGGCTCTTGGGTCAAAGTGTTCAAATCTCTGCCATTCCTGTCAAGAATGCCACAGGCCAACACGCCATGGCCTCTCACTCAAACTATCACCCAACTGATGCTGAGCTGTATTTCTGGGAAATAGGTCATCTTCAGAGGGGTACAACTTCAAAGCAGCACTAAAGCGCAGCTCCAAACAGCTCTGCACACACTCTGCTGAATACCGCCGTTTTGCCTCTCTCATTAAGTGTTATCAAGGTGAACTGACTAGAGTAGTAGAAATGAAAAAGGTCTATCTTGAACTCTGAATAAAGAGTGAGTTTCAATTAAATTTCTTTTATAAATGGTGAGTTATCTCGAGTCCTGAAAGAAATGCTGAAGGCTCATTGATTCGTGGCTTGAATTATGAATACAACCCGATTAATAGTAAATCTATCTGGAATACAGAATTTTCATTTCAAATGTTTGGCCATTTACAAAACAAAACAAAATAAGGATAGTGGACGTTACTCCCCATTCTCCCCTTCCTCGTGAGTTTGACTCATTTTTTCCTTTGACTCCAAGTATGATTCAAAAAGTAATGAACTTTGTTTGATGCTTTGTCTACCTCGTAATTGGAGTTTCAGCAGAAACTTGTGCTTTGGACTGAACATCTCTGGGCTTCCAGCAATCTCTCGCCTTCCACAGTGGCTTGCCTCGGTCCTTGTCATTTGTTTCCCTAGTTCATAAATGCCTTTTCCTGGGTCTGCGCACCCCTTGGGAAATAGGCCTGAGTCACTTGACATCAATCCCAGCCTCTCTGATAGATGTCTTCCAATCTCCCTCACCTTGTTGGGGAGCTATTGTGAACTGCCTCACTGCTTTAAAGCTCCCCTCAGGACAGTGCCGGGGAGCCCGGGCTCAGCTTGACTCCCCTATCGCCTCCACACAGACACAGCAGATGACTGGAGCTACGCCTTTCCCTGCTCCCACAAACACCACTGCAGTCAAGCTCTGCATTACAGGTGGTAAAAATTTGAAGAAGCATATAATAACCAGGTATAATGACAATGATAGCTGCAGTAAAACCTCTGTGGGTAGCTAATGGTACTGTTGGAGACAGTGCAAGCTAAAGCTTACCTCCCTTGTGATATGGAACATCGTAATTATATTTCAAACACGTCACAGATGCATTTTATTTCAAATGATACGATGCACTTTGGTGCACTTTATGACGCTGTGAGTGATGGCTTTATGAAGCTCCGCTATGCAGTAAACTCCCTTCAGTGAGTTTATTTTTTAATTCCAGTGAGGGACTGACACACCAACTTTGCCAGAAATTTTACTAACTGAATGCACAGATGTTATTTTATTATATGAGGACCAGAGGGAAGTCATTATTTTTCTCCTCCTAGAATGAAATGAAACAACGCCAAAAACTGGTGATCATGTTCTCCGCAGAGAGGCGGAAAACTCTGAGGCAGCCTGGAGGTAAAAAAAAAATCCCACAATAGCATTAAACATTATTAGCAAGAAAGACTAGAGGGAAACCAAGAAATCTGAGAGAGAAAAAGGAAAGTAAATCTTTTTATAATTGCACACACACACAAAAAATCATTTTAATGTTTGCTCTTTTCTGTTTTAGATCTCCTGGCTTGGAAATTTTTAAGAATTAAGTGTTTTTGATCTTATTTTCTTAAAGTTTGACATCTTTAAAAATATGTACAACAAAGGTAAGCTGGATATTAAGCTGCACAGCAACACTATCACGCATACTGTTATTTCTATTACCATAAACAGGATACCATACAGTACATACTGTAGTGTGGTGCCTATATAAATTTAGTTAATCACTCACAATGGCAATATTAATGTATTTGTATGAAGTGAAATGCCACTGCAGCCCAACATCTTTCCATCAGCATTCCACACAGCACAACAAAATGACACAAATTAATTGGATGGAAGAGGAGACCGATCAATCAATCGATGTTTTGCGGGTGTGCAGTAATATCTAATTTCCTCTGAACATCACTCAGCTGAACAAGGAAATTGCTGAACCCCTTTACATGCATGTAAGAGAGAACAGATTCAGTTACAGCCCATCATAATCACATTTTTCCACCATTCTCCATTCGGCATTAGCTGGACACTAGTGATTTCTCTCGATGCTGTGCTGGGACAACCATGACAACAAGTTTCTTTATCACCCCGCTGCCGGTGTCGGATTACATTCCCCGTTTCACTGTGGCCTGGGCACATACATTTTATCTTGAAGCTCTTCTCGAGACAGTCCATTACCGAGCTGTAAATAGCTTGCTCTCACATCGATTAAAAATCATCACAAATACACTTGTGTACATCAAATTTGTCCAATTATCAGAAGCAGTCTTCAAGAAGGAATTGCACGCCGTAACTCATTAAAATGCCTCCAGATCAAATGTTTTCAGGCTGCAAGACACGTCTCCTCGGGGGAGCACAGAACAGAGGGAATAGATGTCGGTGAAGATACTGCATGAGGTGAAAGGGGCAGATTTGTGGCATCACTGTAACAACAACAGCAGGTCAGCCACAGTTTGGTGCGCACTTAGCAGCATTGTCAACAGTTAGGACAGAACATCCACACAGCAATATATCGTATAAAAGCATTAACTCACATCGTATGTATAAACTCTGGCCTCAAACGTGCATGTTTTTATTAAAACACCTTAAACACATTTCCTTCACAGCATGGATTACCCCAGTCATGTGACTTCCAGAGGCAAAGCTTATCAAATGAATGAAGGAAAAGCAGATGCCTGTTCACTCACTTGCAATGTAATTCACAGATGAAAAAATAGTGGGAAAAGAAATCAGAGAGCTAATTAATCAAACGGACGTATTGGAACGATTATTATAATACACACACTGATGCTGCGATGCACTGCACATATTGGTATTTGTTTACACAGGGATCATGATTTTTGTAGCTTATTGTCATGCAAAGTGTGAAGTCTTTCAGCATTTCTGTATTGTGATACCACAAGAGACAGACAGACAGATAGATCGATAGATAGATCGATAGATGGATAGATCGATCAGCCATTACTCACAGGGTAGAAACATCTTTCTCCATCAGTGTTTATCAAAATTGAATTGTGTGTCACTGAAAGCCAAAGTCTGTGAGACTGCAGAGTCTCACAGTCCTTATCATTGAATTACACCCTAAGACTACGTTACAACACTTGGCTCATTTCGGGCCATGTAACAATGGTCACTTCAATTACTCTTGGCTGCAAGTACTGCATTCATTACACTTCTGGTCCGCTGCACAGAAGAAGGAAGCTGCTACAAATCACTGACACATATTTAGTCTCATATAGGTAACACTTTATGTGTGAATCATTTGATGACCTTCCTACTGTAAATTCACATAAATGGAAATATTGTCATTTCTAACCTGTTCTAAGCCCTTATTTGCCTGCATAAAATCCATTCCCTGAGTGAAACTAGTTGAGGATGTGTCCCATTGGAAGGGGAATATTATTTTTTATGGAGAGCTGACTCTCCCAGTGTATTACAAGTGAAGGGAAGCTATGCACTGAGCCCAAATTGAAATGGCAGCAGATAAGTCACTGAGGAAATGGAGTTTAATGCTGGCTGATGCTGTAGAATAGACTGTGGTTTGAGGGGGAGCAGCAGACTACAGCTGTGGATTGTGGCGGCGGCAGATGATGGGGAGAAGAAAGAGGAAGGAATCGAAGGGGGAGATAGGAAACAGAGAAACCAAACTAGAGCATGTCACTATAAATTTACTGTCAAATGTGTGTTTGGGTGCGGATAGAAAGATAGTGTGCACAGCAAAACGAGAGCTGAAAATGGATTATGACAAATGAATTGAAGGAGTTTATGGTATGAGACATGCAAGGCTTAATGCAAACTGCCCTGCACAAGTTATTGATTGGTATGACCCTTCTGGTCATTTATTATTCCACGTGGCACAAAATGTAAGTGTATTTGTGATCTGGAGTGCTGCACAAATCTAAACGCTGCTCTGCAGGAGAGAGTTTTAGAGCTACGGGCGTTCCTTTCTCTAACTTCCAGAAAGCTACAATTTACATAATTTTAATTGCTCAAGAACACCAAAGTCGCACAGCAACTTCTGCTCGTCATCAATCTCCCTTGTAGCCCATTTGCATGCAAACATGAGAGCAGTAAACTGTCAGCATTTAATCTAATGAGTTGACCTCAAAGTCAAGTCTGGAGGATTTTCACATAAGCAAAGATTAAGCAAAGAAAATGCAATGCAAAGCAGTCGTTTTAAAACATCTAATATGGCACTGCAATCATACTTTCATACCTAACTTTTCCTCATAGTGAGCAGCTGAACTGAAGTCATTATGTGGTAACATCACAAAGATTAACAATGAGGCGCAAGGTATTCTCCACAGCGTATGCAGCCAGCCATTCATTAGAAGTCGCCTCTTGAAAGAAAATTAAAAGTGGTAAGCATTTGTCCATCAAGATCCTGGCAGAGGGGAGATGAGGACCCGCCGCTCTCTTCCTGCCTGTCCAGTTGTTATCAAAAACAGCCAGCAGCCTGTTCTGTCAGTAGCAGGAGGCTCACCCACAAACACAGACATTCCCCCACAGCGTGTCATGCATGCTAAAAGGGCCTCTTACCCTTCTGGAAGGAGTGCTGGTGTCTATCTTCAGCTGGGTGGCTATGAGGACAGACATGGTGAGAAGTGCCACTTGCCTTCCCCTCTCGCTGTGCTCACACCTTTGTGCTGTGAAGTTGGGGCTGCTGGAGGTGTCTGAGAATTCCTCCCCCCCACCCCGCCAACCTCCTCCCCTTCCCCTCCCTTCCCCTACAGCTAAGAGAAAGGATGACCTGGGGGTCCGGGAGCCCAGCGAGAACGCCTCCCTCTCTACTCGCCGGGTGAATCAATCACAGACACTGGCATCGTTTCCAAAGAGGGGGGCGGAGGGGGGGGGGGGGGGGGAGAGGTGGTGGTACAGGCTCCTCCAAACGTTACTTATCTCTGCCGCCCTTACTCCCTCCCTCCCTGGCTCGCTCGCTGCCTCAACTCCTGCACACAAATATGCTTAAACTCTCTCGACAAGACTTTACTCAGCAAAGGTGGAGTTGAATAGTGTAAGTAAATCTCTCTCTCTCTCTCACACACACACACACACACACACACACACACACACACACACACACACACACACACATACATAAATACACTGTAGCATGTAAATAATAACATGTTCCTCAACATATTAGTAACAATATTGCCTGCTAGGCCTTTTTCTCTTTGAGAGTGCGTGTGTGTGTGTGTGTGTGTGTGTGTGTGTGTGTGTGTGTGTGTGTGTGTGTGTGTGTGTGTGTAAATATTACCAAGAAATTGATCATTTCACTCAGCATTGCAGCTGGGTTGTGATTAAGCACAAGTAATATTTATGCTTCCTGTCTTCTCTATCATAAAATACAACTCCGCCCACCTGCCCAAACACACATGCACACACACACACCCATCAAGCTACACTGACAGGACAGAATCCTGGCACAGGCAACACTACTGCAGATTTATTTATGTAGCATTTGTACCTCCCGTAATGAATCCCAGGGCTGAGACTGAGTAACCAGCTTATTTAACCGAACCGCAGCACTAAGCCACAAGACAGTAGCGACGAAATGGCTTTTATAAAACTAGAAGAGGTGATATTTCTAAGTGAAAAGCCAAACTGCCCTCTCCTTCTGCATCTAGCCCGGCTGAATATGACAAAAGCCAGAGGCAAGACGCCCTAAGAGGACCGTCACGGACAGCATGAATGGCAAAGTGTTCATAACTCATTCATTTAAAATGGCACACAGCAGGATCCAAGCGTAGTAAATCACAAGGCTACTTCTCACACCCAGGCTTGATATGGACTCAGGGTTTGAATTATATCCTTGTGTCGATGCTGTCCAGCATTTTGCTTGTGTGTGAACTCAGGATGCTGAAGTTGTGTGAACATCAAAATTGTAAACAGCGCAACGTCACTAAAGCGCTAACGCTGCCCTAACTTTTACACTTCACAGATGAAAGAACATGTTAACTAATTCGACGTTCGTGAGCAGAAGGTGACCTTGACAGTTTGTCAGTGGGCAAGTGACTAAAATAAAGTTTCATGGATGGTGGCATGTATTACACCCTGTGGTAAGCCCTGGTTTGAGGTTTCACGGTGGTTCATAAATACTTGCATTAAAAGTCAGCTACATTTCTTTTTGACCGTGACTCATGAGCCTGTTTGAAGCTTCCCCCGCAGCTGCAGCAGTTTATCTCTAATGGCCGCCGGGTTTCGGCTCATACTTTACATGTTTGATTTGCACACAGACAACAACTCCGCAGCAGCAGCTGATGAATTGCAGCGCTTATTTAAATGTAGGCAGCATAATCACTGCACGCAAGACGATCAACGTTTAAATTAAACCACAACAACAGAAAAGAAGAACAGCTGCGCTTGTTTAGGCTTTTTTTCTTCTTCATGTTAACAGGACCCGCATTTAAGGCCACTCTACACTGAGGATAAAGATGAACTGTAGTTCACACGCGCCACAGGAGATGAGGTTTCATCAAAGAGAGTAATTGCTCTGGTGACTTTACCAAAGGATAATAAAGTCTTTCAAGTTCATAGAAGAAATGGCGGTTGTAGTTATAGCTGTTTCTGTTAACAAGCTCATTTTATGCCATGACATTTCCCCAGGGTCCTTTAAACAAGCCCCTGATTGGTCATCTTCTGCGTTCATTTTTCTTACATTTACAGCTATGACATACACTCCTATGATTATGAATAATGCTGGCTCACAATAAGTCACTGTAATTGCAATTAGTATAAAAGGTCAACATGGTTATTGCTGTAGAGCACAGAGGTGACGTAGTGTTTTATCACACCGACAGAGCATTAACCACGCACAGCTTGAAAACTTATAGCACTGCTTATATTTACTTACAGAGTCCGTCCATTTGTCAGCGTCTGCTGATTTCACAGAACATGAGCAACCATCAACACATTTTAAGAGCCGATGTCAAAACACAATCATTAATAACGTCTACAATTGATAGCACGCAATAATATTCAGGAGACATTAGTTTATTGCGTATAAATCGCAATGACAGTTTGCATTTCTGTGTTTTTAAATCACATATATCAGCATGGTGAAGGGACTTCTGTGATACACATATGGGCCTCCAGATTCAGTGAGAAAACAAGATTTAGCATTCAGCCCAGTGGAGATAATGAAATCATCAGTTTATGTTTTGGTTTGTGTGGAAGTGTCTGCTGCAATGGTGTATCCAGCTTCTTAATTGAATTTTTATACCATAATTTGTCTGGTAATACCGAAACAGCTCCACAGTTGTGGTCAGAAGGACATAACAGCTTGATGATGTCATCAGACACAGTTACAGAGGGGAGGACACATACAGAGGCAAATATGCATGCTCATACAAACCTTATCATACCTGAGTGTTTTAGCATTGCACACAGAATTTTCTGGTAATTGTTTGATTTATTTATTTTTTTTAATCTCTGCAGCAGTGTTGAAAATGTTTCTCCTTTCAACCCACGTACAGTTGTGGTCAGAAGTTTAGATATAGACATCATGGCCATGAATGTCATTGAAATTTGGTGCTTTTAACAAATTCTTTGGGCTGTTATTTTTACAGGATGGAAAGTTTCTACTTCTCAGCATAAAAAGGATTTTTTACAGCATTCATTGGACTGACCAATACTCTCCAAATAAGAGAGTTGTAGATTTCCACAAGTGAAGAAAGTATCCTGGAGCCATTTCTAGTTAACTCCAGATTACAAGATCAGGTCAAACAATTGTACATAAGTTGAAGTTATTTGGATGGTTAACAATGATCTGGAAGAAGATCCAATTCCCTCTCACTCAAATGAGAGGGAATTGGTTTGCAGTTTTATGATAAACAAAGGAACAACCAACAATGAAGCCTGCCATGAACTGGAAACTGCTGGAACATTAGTGTCACTGTCCACAATAAAAGAAGTTTCACCTGACCGTGAACTGAGAGGGTGCCGAAGCTGGAATTTCCAGTTGTCAACACAAACAAGCCAAATTCATCTGGAGAAAGGTTTTGTGGTCAGACAAGACAAAGATTAATCTATTTGGCTACAATGTGGCTGTCAAGCATGGTGGTGGTAGCATAATGCTCCGGGGCTGTATTGCTGCCAGTGGTGGTGCTGGTACACTGCACAAAGTGGAAGAAATAATGAAGGAGGACTACCTCAAATCTTTAACTTCACTTCAAGTCAACAGCTAGATGTTTGAAACTTGGACATGTTTGGGTGTTCCAACAGGACAATGATCCCAAACAAATATCAAAACTGGATTTAGAATGGGTAAAACAGGCGAACATTACATTTCCGGAACAGCCTTCCCTTCTTGTTTTTTAAAGTCATTGAAGATGTTTGCTGTTCAATCATTCCACCCTAAAAGAGGAACACTTCAAAGAAATCCTTAAAAGCCCCAATATTAAAAGGACATTCATGCCCATGATAGGATATGTAAACTTCTGACCACAACTGCACATGGACTGAAAGAAGTAATGTTTTCAACACGGCTGCAGAGATAGTATTTCACAACTACAGGATAAAATTCTGTGTGAAATCCTAAAACGCTAACATTCAGGTGTGAAAAGGTGCGCATAAGCATGCATGTTTGCCTCTATACGTGTCCTTCACTTCACAACTTGGTGTCTGATAACAGCATCAAGTGCAGTGCAGCTCTAATTTTGACCTTCAGCCAGACCACGGCACCTATCCCTGACACTCCTCCCTGTGGATTCTAAAGATTCATGCTGCTGTCCTTGGTATGCACTTCGTACACGCTTCAGTTTGAGTTCAGGCTACAACACCAGTGCAAAGATATGAATAGAGAAAACATCATTATTCGTCAGAATAGGAATGAATCTGGGAATATCTGTGTGTCACGCTATGATGTGTCTTTATCAGCAAGTGGCTTCACTACAGGCAGAGTACTATCAGGTCATCTGTCACAGGTGACAGGAACAGATGAACCCTGCGCCCCAGGGAGCAATGCAAGTGCAAGATTGTGTCCAGGATGAAGAGCTTTAGGTGCTCAAAGGTGGCCGGGAGCTGCAAAACCTGGACAGCTTTTATAAACATGGTTCTCATCTACAGCAAGCCTTCCCTGGGGAGCCTAATCGCAGCATAGCAGTTAGTGGTGAAAAATGACTGCTGCTGAATGGTGTCTGTTGCTTCTGGGCATCCCTGGTTGTTTCTGTCTCCGAATTTCATTTCATTGAACAATGTGCTATTGTTTGCAACAGCATTATCACTTTCAAAGCGGTCATTGGATAAAATAAACAGATGGTATCAAAATGTGCACAGAAAATGTGTGCGTGTGAGCGCTTCAGGAAAATGAAAGTCATTTTATAATGGTTACTACTGGCTGCGGGCAGCAATACAAACATTTTAAGCAGGCGATTCAAAGTGCAATGGTTCAATGCAGAAATACTGAGGGCTCACTAGATGAATACAGAATGCTTTTGAAAGGCATTTCATCCTTATTCCTGCTGCATACAAATCATTTCAGTGAAAGTTTGTCTGTACAATTTTACTCCAGGGAACCTTAACATTCAGCTCAGGGTGCCAGTGTATCCTTGACACACACACACTTTCAAACAGCGCTGATACAAGCTCACTCAAAACTAACACGATCAAACAGATGAAAGGTACAATCGTGTTGCTTACTAACACACAAAACTACACTTGAGTGGTAACATGCTGTATGACCCCCGCAGACAAATTTATAATGCCGTCTTACAAACTCTTTTAAACTCTCTGCTAAACCTCAGAGGGAAACAACAGAAATTTTATCTGGGAAAGAGAAAGCAATGCCAGCTGACTGTCTGACTGCCTCTCTTAGTTAATGCAAATAAAGGAAGTCTAGACTCAGGGGAAAGCCACTGGCCTCAAAAACGTCAGTCAGCGAGCAGCACCAGAGGCAGACGGCACCACAGATGAGACAAGATACGGTGAGGCAAAAAAAGAAATATATTTTCTGCTCTGTGGTGTAAAGTAAAAAAAAAATACCAATGATTCAACTGGGGGCATGTCTAAGCATAAATACATGATGCTGAGTAACCATTCCATCAGATGTAAATGATTCAAAAATGATGAATGAAAAGGTTTTCGCTCCAAATTTGCGACAGAGCAACGATATGTGCGACAAGATTAGAGTCCTAAAATAATTCAGGAAATTTAAATTAAGCAGGTTCGTGTGACAGCCTTGTTTCCACAATGCTCTGTGGGATTTGTGCATCCTCGTGGGGGAATGTTTCATTATGAAGCCAGTAATGGATGTGATCTCTACAAGTAACAAACATCAACAGCAGCTGAAGCAGCATTCAGACTGACAACAAACACTGCAGAAGCTTAATATAGTCATGAATATAAGTATAGAACTCCCTAATGTGGTGACACTTTGTGACCTTTTATTGGACACAAAATTAGAGAATCCTGGAGGAGAATGATGCATTTTGGTAATACCAACAAATCGAAGCCTTGTATGTGTGTGTGTGTGTGTGTGTGTGTGTGTGTGTGTGTGTGTATGTGTGTGTGTGTGTGTGTGTGTGTGTCAGAGTCCATTTCAGACCAACAACTACAGCTTCTTTCTTATATAAACAGCAAAATCTCTTCTTAATATTTTACCTTAAACAAAATCATAGCCAACTGCACCTCAGTTATTTTGAATGTAATTCATTTTCAATAGGGATTTTGAAAGATAGCGTAACATTAGTCTTTTATATTTGAATTGTGTCATAGATACAGTATTGCACAAAAGGTTTGAGCCACCCCAATTCTCTTGATATTTTGCTACAATAATGGGAAGTAGGAGAAGCGATTTGTTGAAGCTTGTGTAAACATAAAGGAAAACACAGAATTTGAGGTTAAATCAGAGTTTATACTATTCTGAAAAACTTGAAAGTCAGTATTTCTTATGACCACTTTTATTGTTCAGCATAAACTCTCTTAGGCAAACTTTCCCTTCACTTCTTTAAGTAGTCTTTAGGAATAATTCCAAGCTCTTCTTTGTTCTGTTCTCTGTCAAGATGACACTGTTTCTACAATGCTGAGCTCCACTCTCTGGGGAGGCCAATCCATGACTTATAGAAAACCACACAATGGAACACTATCCAGTATGCTTTTACTACACTGGGTTTGGGGTCATTTTAATGTTGAAATATGAAGCTGCTACTAATTACATGCTGTCCATATGGTGTTGTGTGGTTGATCAAAATCTGATGATACTTTTACGCATTAATAATTCAATTAATTCTGACAAGATCGTCAACACCACCATGGCTCATTATGGTGCAAATACATCCCAAAGCCATGACAGAATCGCCACCTTGTTTCATGGCATGTCTCCTTCACTGATGATGATTTGACAGCTTTCAAATTTGGATTCATCACTTCTTCAGAGTTTTTACCATTGATTTTCAGCCCAGTTCTGGGGTAATCTGGCATACCTCAGCCTTTTCTCCCTGTTTTGCTTCCTTAAGAATGACTTCTTGACAGCCAACCTTCCACTGAGACCACCTCTGATGAGTTATGTTTTGGCATTTCCTATAGATTCAGCTAAAAACATGGGAACTGGGTTTGTTTTTGCAACAAGCTCCTAGTAACAAAGAGTCTAGAGATACAATTTAAAATTGGCTCCCAGAGTTAGGGTGCGTTTTCCGTGCTTGAATAATTTATATATCAGTGTTAAGTGACTTAAAAATCAAGCAAATGAAAAAAAGAGTTGTCTGAAAATGATCAGGTGCAAGGACTGAAAAAGGTTGAAAAAGCAGCCAGTGCCCAAATAAAAATGTTTAAAGACCTTCAGAAAACCAGGCGCACTATTGCTCAAGACCACTTAAAAAAAATGACAACAAAGGTCTCCTTGAGACAAGACTCCTCGGTAGCAAAATATTAAAAAATTAGGAGTAGATCAAGACTTTTTCACAGTAGTGTTTTAAAACCACAATAATCATGTAGAGTAACATTTCATATTGTTACAGTCCTCATGCTTCCTGATTGGATGGGAGTGTAAGGTTTAAATACAGTAGCAGAAGACCTTTGACTCTGACACTAACATAATTGCATTAGTTGAATGTTTTATTATATTTTTATAAGGTTCATAAATACCCTTAAAAAGCTAGTTAGTAATTAATACCATTATGAAATAAAAGGAGGAGGAGGAAAGGGAAAAGAAGATGAGAGCAAAAAGGGAAATGAGAATAAGAATGTAGATTCTGACAGTAAGTCACTGTTAATATGAGCTCTCTTATTCTCAGGCCAGAATCACACCAACCAAATCAGGTTTAATGAATTTTAGTGCAGACATGTCTGCATTTTCTCAAAATTATTCTGTCCTCAGAGAAGGGTAGGCGGCTTGGATTGCCAAGGCCGGACTTAATGATTTCCCTTTCTATGCAAATTGTCCACAGATTATGGTAGAATTTAATAGGTTGTGTCTGGGAATCCTTAATAAGTAAAATACTGGTCACAGAAGCTTCAAGGCTTTGGGGCTTTCACGGCACTGAGCTGTAAGCGGAGCTGTCAGCAGAAATATGAGAAATATGGAGTGTACAAAAGGTATAGCCTCTCTTCACAGTGGAGAAATTTGTTTAAGTAAAAGTGACTGGAGTCCAGCAAAGCCTGAGTAATGAGAGAAAAGTCTGTCAACATGCCAGCAGGCTGCTGAAGCTTGGCAGAGAAGCCTCATGTTGACTGAGTATGTGCTTCCAGCAGGTGGCAGACTAACTCCAGCGTGAACCAACGTGAGCACAAGGGAACGATATCAAGACTCGGTCTAATCTATGACTAAAAGATGAGTGAATCCACACAGAAACTGGGAAATAATCCAGATTTATTAGGATTAAATTACACACTATTGTATCAAAGAAAACATGCACAGCAATGCAGCACAAATGTGATTAAATTAATGACAGAGAGCCGATTAGGCAACGACACCACCAAGCTTTCCACAAACAACACACATGAACAATCCTTAATCTGAAACTTAAAAGAGCATTTTTAAACGAGTGTACTTTGCTTGTAGCACTGTGGGTAACATTCATCTATAAATAGTCTACTACAGCCTGTGATCTTTAAACCTTTTTGGGGATGACATGCCCCCTAGAGACAGACAAATTTGTCACAATTTAAATATTTCACAGCTCCTCTACAGAGAATCACAGGACAGGGAAACGCATTTTGTCCTCACTGAAACCACAATCAATGCACCCCGAGGTGTAATGCAAGTTAACTTTGGCTCCAATATGCGGCTGCTGCTCGGAAGTGATGTTAGGCAAGTGCTGTTGCTGGGGAATTACAGGACAGGACAAGTCAGAAGAGATGTATTTTTATTGTCTGTTGATTTCATGTGTTTCCTTGTTTGAACTCTGAGGGTGTAAGCCACTGAGCTATAAAGGAAGATGGAGTAAAAACATTTGAAATTAGAGTTGAATATAAAATCATAAACAGTCTTCTCATGGAGAAGCTGTGGATGGATTTGCAGACATTTTATCAGATTATTTGGCATCTTTAATCTTAACTTCTAAAGTGAGGCAACATTTTGTGAGCGTCTTTGGCTCCCTACAATCAGATGCACATTCTTTATGACACCTACTGTTTCCAGAACAATCCTCGTGAGCTGAGTGATTCTATACTTAAATAAACAGGTGGAAAACTACCGAAAGGGAATCAAGATACTGCACCCAGAAGACAGCTACACCTCTGCATCTCAACAACATGTAATAGGAACCCGATCGTCTTCTTTTACAGTTCGGTCCACAGGACTTAAAGAGGGGGAGGGGGTCACCTCTTTACGCATCGGTGGGCTTTAAAAAAAAGTGCTCAAACAATTCTGCACAATCTGGTAGATTTTAATAGTTAAGGAAAGTAATGTTACTTAAAATACGGAGATTTAAAATATAAGTTACCTTGACTGCCTTGATGGAGCCTCTGCGATAGTTTCCTGCACCTGCAGATGAGTTCATGGTCCCATAAATAGAGATAGTCTGCAATACAAAATATTCACCTGAAGTCGCCTGAACAACCAACTTTCATCTCTCTCTCTCTCTCTCTCTCTCTCTCTCTCTCTCTCTCAGCTGGTAATCACGAGGATCTCCGCGCTTGTTGTCTAAAATCGTAGAGCCAAAGGTGCCCAATGTACCTTTTCGCCGATAAGTGCATGCGTCTCAGCTACAGCTGTTCCAACAATGTGCTCCAGATTAAGCGTCACCCACCTGTAGTAAGGCTATTTAAAAGTGTTGTCCAATGGTAAATCAAAGCTCTTTGTGCGCAGCCTCGCTTCGGAGATAGTGAATCCCCTCGGGGGTGTACAGTGTGCGCTTCTCTCCTGAACGACACAGATGAGTCGCAGAAAAGCAGAAAGTTTCTAAAGGATGACGATTCACAAAGGTTTCCAGTCAGTAAATGGAGTTTCTTTGATAGATTTGTACAGTTCCTGCAGAATAAACTGAGTTCGTTTATAATAGGTTGTGCATTTACAAACGGGGCGATCGTGGCTCAAGAGTTGGGAGTTCGGCTTGTAATCGGAAGGTTGCCGGTTCGAGCCCCGGCTCTGACAGTCTCGGTCGTTGTGTCCTTGGGCAAGACACTTCACCCGTTGCCTACTGGTGGTGGTCAGAGAGCCCGGTGGCGCCAGTGTCCGGCAGCCTCGCCTCTGTCAGTGCGCCCCAGGGTGGCTGTGGCCATGACGGCTCACTTTACCGCGGTGCTACAATGTAGCTTGCTATCACCAGTGTGTGAATGGGTGGATGACAGGTTGTGTAAAGCGCTTTGGGGTCCTTAGGGGCTAGAAAAGCGCTATACAAATACAGGCCATTTACCATTACAAAGATGTAAAGCAGACTATTTATCGGCAAACTGCACATGCGGGTTTTTTGTTGGCTATCTTATCTACGCTTTTCTGAAAGTTACGCCCCACGTAAGCGAGCATTTCAAGGATGGGTCGTTTCTGAGAGCTAATTTCACAGCAGTATCTAGCTCATGACTACACTGGGAGCTTTAGACTTAGCTCTCACAACCTTTTTATGAGTTGCCGGGCGCGTCTGACGCGGTTATTAGTTGGACAAAGGTGCGTAATTTGACCTCCGCCGGTAAACTTCCGCATCGAGCTGCAATTAGAAGCTTTTAGCCGTCAGAGTTGATCAAAGGCGAAGCTGTGTCGCCCTCCAGCCACTCGGAGTTTAATTTTTTTTTTAAATTCAGCGGGCCTAATGAGGAGGGGGATGCAAAAGAGTTCATTACAGAAAGTAAAGTGTGAATTTAGTAAAACCACGGGGAGCTAAGTGGCGGCGCACTCTGCAAATACTAATGATGCTGGGCTGGGGAGTCTGCTGCAGCTAATTAGACGAACGTAGGACAGACCTTTCTTTTTGTGAGAAGAAAAATGTTGATATTTATTTAAATAATTGTGTTTAAATTCTGTAAAGGCACTGCTTTGTTGCACTAGTTTCTTCGGTAAACAGTTGGTAAGTAGCTGTAATATGAGTGGACAACCTTTACTGCAAATAACGGAGTTGTAGAAAAGTAACATGTTACACCTAAAGGTGCACAGTTTAGTTATGACAGTTCACAGGTGGGAAATTGCAAAATAGTTGCAAAGTTACTACTTGATATAACCTGCTATTTACAAAAAGTCAGAAGAATTTCATTTCACTTCAAATTTGACATAAAATATTTGTTTTGCAGGGTGACCTTTCCATTGTCTGACTCTCATTCAAGACATTTCCAGAAAAAATGTCCATATATTCCAGAAAAAAAAATGTGTATATATATATATATATATATATATATATATATATATATATATATATATATATATATATATATATATATATATATATATATCTGCACCATGGACGGCAGCCAGGCAGCTCTGTGGTGGTGTTAATGGAAGAACAGGCAAGGGGGCTCTAAAGCCACAGGAGACCAATTACAGTTGTTATGCTGTTGTGGAAATGCTGAAGTGGAGTAGAGGTTTCAGACCAGGAGCTGAGTTACACTGAACCCAAATAAATTGGAAATCAGCGAGATGGAATCGAGTGGGTGGAGGCTGAAGCAAATCTGCATAACAAACATGCTTTATGGTGCTTCTTCCTTTTTTGTCTTTTTCTCCATTTTTATGACCCAGCTTTGTAGTTTTATCACCAGCTGACAGACAGGCTAAAGTTTGAATGAAACACTGCAAAGAGCTTCCAGAGGTCATTCTCCAAGCCTGTTATCACCGTAGTAATCTTCAGTTGTGGTAAATAGCCACACTTTTGGTCTAAGGTTTGCACAAAGTTAATCTATTGTGTATTAAGTTATGCATTTTGTACTGATCATTGATTCTCTGGACATAACAATGAGAGCTTTACTGTTTTATAGCTTATTCCTACAGTTTCAGTAAAAAAGTAGGAAACTGAGGGCCATAGCTGTGTAGATAATAATGATAATTATCAATGCATCTCCAGTGATGACTTAATTTATAATAGCTGTATTGTCCTCTGTTCCCCAGTGTATCATGTCAGTTGATTGTTTTTAGCAAGAAATCAGCTGACTATTACAAAGTATCACTGTTCCCGAGAGCCTGTCATCATGAAACCATTTCCTGTCAGATGGTATATGAGAGCAGTGTAAATCCCATGCTGCATTTTCAGATCTTGTTTCAGACCCTTTGGTCTATAAGCACTTTATTTAGATGAGGCTAACAATGCTGCAGACATTTATCAAAACAGACATTAGGCAGGACAGGATAAAGGTCAGACAAAGGATCCTGATTTGGTTTTAATCTGCAGAAAAATAAACCAAATCAAAGAAATGAAAAGAAAAGAAAATCTTTGAGGAGATTTTAACATTTCTACAGTTTTGATAAGGATAAGACAGAGCCACAGATATCTTCTAAGGTGAATTAATTTCCAAGTTGTTTTGCATATAGCTTACCTATTCTGTCCCATCCTCTGAAACTGCAATCTACACGGAGAATAAGTCATTGAATTCTGCCTGAAAATCCAATTTTTCTCCTAGCTGGCCTTCCCTGTTTCTTATTAGAATATCAACAAATTTCACCACATGAGCTCTGAGGCAAAAAATAAAAAATAAAATAATTCCCTGTTTTTTTTTTAACATCACTGATTTAATGGACCTGAGGGATCTCTGGGGTTGGTGGTGTACATGTGGGCAACACTGGCAGCATGTGGAGAGCCAAACCCTGGAGTGATAACAACCTGAAAGAACAGAGGAAGCAGTGCTATCAGCTTAAAAACCTCCTCCACTTAATTATGTGTGGGCTACTGAAGGTCTGACATGAATGCCATATGACCGAATACAGTTAGCAGCAATACTGCAGCGCTTAACTTGCCTTTTCACTGTACCACTTCTCCTGGAATTACTTAGCAGAGCTACCTGCAGGAACATTGGTCATACAGTGGTTATAAAATCCATTCTTGGTGGCTAACTTGGCGAGGGGCACTTTAGAGGTTGACTCACTTCCAAAATAATCCACTTGAACAGAGGAGTAGAACAACTACAATTGATCCATAAAGTACCTCTGTTAAAGTTTACAACCGTTCAAATTCAAATATGTTTTCGTTTCCAGTCTAGCTTTCCAAACTTTGCCATCTCCTTGTCTAAATCACCAGACTCTATTTTTCCTACTGAAGTTACAAATTTAAGAGAATGACAGAGAGTGATAAGTATATACATTCATGAAAAGACTATTTAAAGGAGCCTATTTGGGGCATGAAAGAGTATTTACAGCAAAAGGGTATTTTTATTAGGTACACCAATTCAACTGCTTGTAAGCCCAAATATCAAATCTGTGCTTCCAGTTGATAGAAAGGAAACAGTAACTCAAAAAACACTTATTACAACCAAGGTATGTAGAAGAGGATCTACAGTGGCTTGCAAAAGTATTCGGCCTCCTTGAACTTTTCCACATTTTGTCACATTACAGCCACAAACATGAATCAATTTTATTGGAATTTCACATGAAAGACCAATACAAAGTGGTGTACACGTGAGAAGTGGAACGAAAATCATACATGATTCCAAACATTTTTTTATAAATAAATAACTGCAAAATGGGGTGCGCGTAATTATTCAGCCCCCTGAGTCAATACTTTGTAGAACCACCTTTTGCTGCAATTACAGCTACCAGTCTTTTAGGGTATGTCTCTACCAGCTTTGCACGACTGAAATTCTTGCCCATTCTTCTTTGCAAAACAGCTCCAGCTCAGTCAGGTTAGATGGACAGCGTTTGTGAACAGCAGTTTTCAGATCAAATGCACACAGTTTCCAGGAATGTCCAAAAATGACTAAATCGACTAGTATTTTAATCAATAACCAAAATATTTCACAGACATAATGCATTCCCTCACCCTCCACGCTGGCTTAAAATATCACAGCTCGCTTTTGCACTGCACTTAACCTAAACCTAATTTTACATTTTATCCTTAAATAGTTCTCTGAAAGCTTTATAACACGCACACACAGACACACACACACCTTGCATCAGCTTTCAGGGCCAGGTCTCAGACTTCTCAACCACTTTATCTCAGGCTGTGGTCAAAAGACACATGTAAACTTCCTGTGGTATTGCCTTTCAGCAGTGAAGTTCTACATAGCTTCTGTTTACCAGTTCACCGACTTCCATTACAGAGCTCCTGTTTACCAGCCTCCTGATCTGCATATACTAATTAACTGACCCCCAAAAGGCAACACTCTTAGAATTTATATAAAAATCATGCACACAGACTGCTACTCCACATCCGTATATTGAAATTGAATTGTGCATCTTCATCTTTCTCTGGTGCCCGGGGGATAGCGAAACCTCCTCTCCTAAGCACTTTGTTGCAGAAAAGATGAGAATATGTGTGTTTGGGGAGATACAAAATGGGGCTGTCTGTATTAAAATAAACACTTCTCTGTATTAGAGGCAGCCAGAATTAGAGAAGCATAAAAAGGCACCTCACACAAATAAATGTGGTTTATATCGTGGAAATCCTTCTGAGCAAGTGAAGATGCTCAACTGTATAACAATAGAATTGTTTGAGCCACTCAAATTTGCTTATGAGATTTTGTCATTGCTTTCATGCGTCAGTGCCCTGTACGGTACACATTCATCACCTAGAGTGTAGTATGACAATTTTACATCAGTGTTAGGAATTCCCAACCCAGAGTTAGCGCTTCATTGTGTTCAAGGGATAAATCATGCCATTAGTGGCTATGCTGTTTCACAACACCACAAGGTATATGCTGGCCCAGATTAATCATCAAAATGAGGCAACAGTTCAATAACCTCCACACAGTCGGTGTGCAAACTGTCATATTTTATTATGGAATTTGTCAACGCACGGATGAGAGGAGACACAAAATAAGCCAGCAAGAGATTTGATTTGAGCTGATTTGTGTGGGCTCACAACATTGTGTTTTGTAGCAAAGAACTAAGCAAACAACATTACGTGCACACACTCAGAGTAAGTGGCTGTCACGTAAGGTACACGTAGCATAGCTAAATCTCCCCCTTTTCTCATCTAAAGCTGCAATCCCAGCAATTTACTATAGCTGCAACTCTTTTAAATGCTCTCAATTACAGCCATCAAGAGGCCAAAGTGTCATCTACACTCCAAGCAGATCTGCACATAAAGGTAGCTGTGGTGCTGTTACGCCATCACATTATTCTGCAGACACCCACCTTCATGCATTACATGGGTAGCACATTATGTGTACTTTATGAAGCAATATTATAAAGAGAAAAGTGAACCAAATATCTCACATTGACAGAAATGCTCAGCGCACACAAAGGTCTACATATTCCAAGTCAGAAACAATTACTCATCATCATAGCCTTTTGTCTCCATGCGCTTTGTTGTTTTGACAAAGAGAGGGGGACCATTCATCACTGTGAATGGATGGACACGCCACAAATGTACACTGTAGCGTACTTCAGCGTGTTCAGCCATAGTCAGTGCAGCTGGATCTTTGGATTTGAGACAGTGGGGGTTTGTGGTTTATGATTTATGATTCTCTGGGAGAGGAAAACAAACCTGTCCTGCATGTGTAAATGTTTTAACTGTGGGAAAGAGCAGTTCTGTTCAGTTAGTTAGTGGAACACATAAGCAGCACCACTGCATTGCGTGAGCGCATCTCACATTTGGTGAACAAGTGTAAAAGGGATTTATAAACTCAGGGGTTATGAAAAGTTGAAAAAAGGAATAGAAAATATATTGCTGCTGCACAAATTTTAGACTTTTCCATCCAGTTATTATGTATATGAAATTTTAATGATTCAGAAACTGAGAGTGAATAAACTGGAGAGCAAGTAAGGCACACAGAGCAATGTGAACAGCATCCAAACTGGGAAAAAAAAACTTTTCCCATCATGTATTTCAAGGTATCCTTTGGAAAAGTACTTTGTTTAATTGGATATATAAAGAGGGATGGGATGGTGATGTAGTGGATATCACTGTTGCTTCACTTTGCTGGTCATCTGAGGCCTGCCTGTAAGGTTACTTCAGCTCCCAGAGCTGGGAAATGAAGCAATTAATGCACACGTGACAACAACACTTCAACAACATGTCCACTAGTGGCAATTTGAGGCTGGCTCCAAAAATAAGCATAGTTTTCCTCTCCAAAACAACTCTAGTGAATTTTACCTGGATTGGGGGTGTAGTCACTTTGATTGACAAGTGTCCTGACACAGCTTAGTTTATGCAGTTGGGATCTGCTAGGCCTGATCTCTAGTTTAGGTCACTGAATAGAACTTCTCAATCGTGTTAGTGCTTTTTGGGGCATTTTGAAGTATTATCTGACTAATGTTATGATTCGTGACTATTTTAGTATTCCATCCACCAATTTCCTGACAGCTTATTCTTAGCTGTCATAGGGCGAGAGGCAGGGTAGACCTTGAGCAGGGCACCAGTCTGTCACAGAGCTAATACAGTTCTGTGGTCAGACAACCATTCATGCTCACATTCACAACTTTGGTCAATTTACAGCCATCAATTAACCCATGGATGTTAATTGGTGCGTGTGTGTTTTCGGACTGTAGGAGGAAGCCAGAGAACATGCAAACTCCACACAGCAAAGCTGAATCCAAACTCGGGACTTTCTGGGTGCTAGTGCTAACCAGAGCACCACTGTGCCATCCTGCTAATTAGCAGATATTTGTGTCTGTGCGTTACACTCATCTGGACCTAGCTTAACAACAAAGTTAGCTAACGTTAGCTAAATCAGTAATTTACCAACTCATCCAAATAAAGTCACTTAAATTTCAAGATATGTCGTAGCATCATGATCTAGGGCTATTTTGCTGCCAGTGGTACTGCTACATTGTACAAGGTGGGTGGAATAACAAAGAAAGAGCTCCAGATTCTTCAACTTCACCACAAATCACCGACTACATGTTTGAAACTTGGATACAACTGAGTGTTCTAACAGGACAATGATCCCAAACACAGATAAAAGAGGTTAAAACCGAATGGAGTGATTTTTTATTTCTGAACTTGTATGTATGCTTTTGACCCTCTGTGCCCCCCCGCCTCCCTCAAAGTTTTAAAAACCCTAAATTACATTCATGATAATTTGGGGCTTGTAAACATTTGACCACAATTGTACACCAACAGAGACAATTTTTCTAAATCATCTCCCTCTTATTGACATAAAAGTTTCAACGATCCTAGAGATCAGTTTTGGTATTCTTCTCAGCCACAGATTGTTTACAACTACCTACTATTTTCTGGGACTGTTTTTGGTCAGGGCACTCTTTTTGTCTAATGATTACAGAAGATCTGGACTGTTTTCTGGTTATGATCTCCCAAACAAGGCTCTGTATGAATTTGTTGTTGCTTTGCCTTTTGGGTGAGATACAGGTTTGTTACCTGCCTCATCAAACTTTTACGTGATCCCTTGGTAGACAGCAAAGAGAATTCTGGCAATTCCCTAATGGACTTGGGTACCATGACTTATTTAGCAGCCTTACTTTCAGTTCAGCAGCTGAATTTGGGATAGTTTTCACCCATTTCATGTTGGTTCACTGCATCTTTCCTTGGACTGTCAAATACCATGTTCTAAAATACATGAAAACATAAAGCCATCCACCTTGGTCTTTGAAAGTAACCTTATTTAGATATCTTGTAGTCCTTTCCTAATCAGTTTATTCTATAGTTTCACTTACCTTTGAGGATTTACTTAGATATTAACTTTACACCAAACAACCAGACAGTAGTTACGTAATTTATATCTGGTTCCAAGCAAGAACAATAAGGCACTGTCTATTCCTTTTCATATAGATTTCTGAGTTTTGCTGACCTCAGCATCTTCTCCCTGACAGACTTTGTAGCTTTGGGAAACACAAACCACAAACACTGAAACAACACTGACATCCAAGTATATACTGACTTAGAACTGACTCGATAAATTATTGGACTCTAACTTTGTTTGGGGGGGTTTCAGCTAGATGAGAGTAACATGATGATAGATATTTCAATCCTTGAGTAACATGAATACTTCCTGCAAACCTCATTTCCTAAGAGTAGATACCACATTATTGAAAGATAGACTCTCTTCCCCAGCTGATAGATTTACAGATACATTTGCTGGTTTCAAGAAAACTGGTTTGTTTTGAAAGGGTGGCTTTGTTCCCCTGGGAAACAGGGACCCTTAAATCTGACTGTAAAGGAGAGGCAAAGTTAACAAGATGGAGATGGAAAACATAATCTAACACTCTAACAGTCATTCAACTGTCAACTTGTCAATGAAAGGTCGAGCTAATTAATGTGCTCTGTTCCACAGTCTAGGGGGCACAGCTGTAACCAGACATTTGGCAAGATTGCAGCAGTAATATGAATGAACAAATTTTCCTCATAATTTCCGTCTTATTTTGTGTTTTTTTACCTCACAAACAGAAAAATGTGATAATTACTTTGACAAAGTCAGAGTTTGTGTGTGTCAGGGTTGAACCAAACAGTCTTTATTTACAACACCCAGTGAGCTATAGACAAATGTGAGGGGAATGGACAGGGATCAACAGGACAGGAAGGGAAAACACTCCACACCCTCTCGTAGATCCACACTCTGTTCATTCCGTGCACTCACTCGCTCCAGTCTCCGACTCGCTCCGCAGCTCAGCCAAACGCTCGTGCTCAGGTATCAGTATATAAGGGAGGCTCAAGGGATGGGTCCAGGAAATCTATTTACACAAAGACGAGAGATCATCTCTAATAGAAAGCCACTAGGAAAACACAAGAAATTGTTCAGCCTTGGCTACACTAACGTGCGTCGTACAACAGTCCAGCGACGAGAAGCACTGAGCCATCATCTTAAGAAGCAGCCAGGGAAAGCAGGATGATGTGATTACTCACAGGTGTGTGGGCCGAAGGCAGGAACCCGCAATGAGCTCCGCCCAGGAAGAGCGAACACAGGAGAGAGAAAGCGAGAGCGCAGAACCCAAAACGAAAACGCATGTAGCCTTTCTGGATCGGCCGGGCAGACACAGGGACCGTGACAGTGTACAGCCAAAATATTTCATTATCCTGGAAAATCTTCTGGTTCTTATTTATTAATTTAATGACTATAGGCCTAAATAATATATGTTGTATATATATGTATATATATATATTATTATTATTATTATTATTATTATTATTAATGGTGTTTACACTGTTAACCATTTTAGTTTATGTAAACATGCCAGGAGCTTCCACCAGAATCCTGCTTATTAATAAAGTCATCCTCAGGACCACGAATGTCATCCTGTGGAAAACTAAGCACACTTCATGATTCGACGGTTTGTCGAACCACCTTTAGCAGCAATAGCTTAAAGTAATTGTTTTCTGCTTGACTATCAGTGTCTCACAATGTTGTGGAGAAATTTTGGCCCATTCTTTACAACTCTGTTTCATTTCATTGAGGTGTGCAGGCAATAATTTATGCACAGGTCTTTTATGGCTCTTTTATTTATTTTTTAATGCTACCACAGCATTCAATCAGGTTGAGGTCTGTACTTTGAATGGGCCACTGAAACACCTGGGTTCTTTTCTTTTTCAGTCAGTCTCTGTTGTAGATTTGCTCCTGTGCTTGGAATCGTCCTATTGCATGAATCTATTCCGATCGAGCTTTAGGTGTCGGACACATGGCCTCATGTTTGATTTATATTTTATTGGTATGCAGAACAGTTTTTGGTCCACTCAATGGTTCCCAGGTTCCCAGGTCCCGTGGCTGCAAAACAAGCCTAAATCATCACGCTTCTACTACCATCCTGGATAGTGGGTATAAGGTGTTGGTCCTCATATGCTGTGCTGATCTCTACTTTGGTTTAATCTTTCCAATGGACATTGTTCAAGAAGTCTTGGGATTTCTTCACATGCGACGTTGCAAACACAAATTGTGCTGCAATTTTCTTTTTAGAGAGAAGAGCCTTACTGCTGCCAGCCCTTTAACATGCTAACTGAGGCCTGCAGAGTCTGAGATGTAGCGCTTGGGTTTTATTACAGTTTCTCTGAGCACTGTACAATCTGACCTTGGGGTGAATTTTCTGGGACACCCACTCTTGGGAAGACTGGCAACTGTCTTGAATGTTTTCCAGTTGTAAATAAACTTTCTCTCTGTAGAATGATGGACTTCAAATTGGAAATGGCCTTATAACCCTTCGCAGATTGATTGGCAGAAGCAATTGTTTTTTCTAAGATCACTGCTAAAATCTTTGCTGCTGTGTTAACAGACACCTGAATGCTTCAGAGCAGCAGACTGACAAAAGTCGCTCACACTTGCTGATGATCAGTTAAGTGCATTTCATTAGCAGCATCTAACTTCTACATGCCCTCTTAACTCCAATGGAAGCAGTAAGGCTCCACTTAATTCTTCACTTTCTGTTTCTCTTTAATATAAATGGACTGTCTCTGATTGCCATACATGGCTTTTGTCCATTCCTGACATGGAAGACATGGTGGTTTTTGCAAATCTCTTCTAATAAATACAGGATTTTGCACTGCAGTTGAATCATATTATTGCTGGTTTTATTTATCCAATATGAACAGTGTTACTGCCAACAAACAGTAATGCACGCTCTGCTGAGTTGTGATATTTTACTGGGCTCTTATAATCCAGTGCGAGAATTTACAGAATTATTTTGTTTCTTACTTTTAATGGAAACAAAATAAACTGTGCTTACCAAATCCTGAGGGGAAACCAAAGGTGATCTTTTAAAGGCTAAGAAACTGTGGTACAAGCTCTCAATGGAGATTTGGTTGACTACTAAAAGGGACAGCTTTTGCCTGGCTCTTTAAAGGGCATTTTTGCCCTGTGGTAGACTGGCAACTTGCCCAGGTCAGGGCTTTTACCCAGTGAGTGCTTATTTGGATCCTGAGCAGGCAGATGGATGGCCGCTGAGATCCTCCTGTTGGATTTCACATTCTCCCTGCAAAAATGCCAAACAGATGCATTTCTTCAGTTTTTGCTACACAACACAGTTGAATTTAATTATGTTAACTTTTCATTAAAATTCAAGAAGCATACACGATCATAATTACTCAATTAAGCACAGAAACTCAGGACAGTTTTTTTTTCTCTGCATCACCTTAATATCACAGTTATTAAACGTTCTTATATTATTTCTGAAACTGTGCTCAGTCTGTGACAGTAATGAGAAGAAACCTTTCCCAAACACCACCCACACTTCATCATCGGTCATTCTGGTGTAAACAAACTACATGACAGCTTGATTACACAAAATATGAGCAGCTACATTTCCTGTCCTGCATTCAGCAACACATCTGCAGCAAACCGTGACAGATTTCTCACTTCAGCACAGACTTATTACCAGGAATCATATTTCTGAGGAGAAATATGATATATATATATATATATATATATATATATATATATATATATATATATATATATATATATATATATATATATATACATAGCACAGTGAAGGATGGATTGACAATGGAACAAGTGTGCTCTAATGCTACAGACTTGTTCCAAAAGCATTGACGAGCATTGCTGCAATGAATGCTCAATGAATCTGGACTCGTATTATTCTGGGAAATAGACATTAGACACAGACATATCCAGTTTCCTTTGATGTGTTTGAGTATTTATTAAAATGTCCCAGGTGGTTGTCACAATGGGGAAATACATTACAGAAAGGTTTGACTGACCTTGATGTTCCTCAAAACTTTAAATAAACTACAAAAAAGGGTCTGAAAATGATGAAGTTTGGTCTTGACCTTATATAGAGTGTGTGACAAATGTATCCTAAAGTTTAATATTTAAACTAAATAAATAAATAAAATAAAATAAAAAACCAATAATAAGCGTGTGAAATATATGAGCAATTGTGATCTGTCAGTGCTTCAGCGGTGGAAATCATAGTCAAATACATAAAAGTACTATAATCTGTGTAAATGTAAAAAAAAAAGAAAATTGAAGCTCCAAGCTCTTCCAAATCCAAGTGTTGAAATCCATCACTATGGATCTTTAGAGATGAGGTGCTTGGGGGAAGGTTCAGCTGGGAGGAGACCCTGGTTGTAGGCCAAGAACACACCGGAGAGATCATGGTGCTCGGTTGGCTAGGGAACACCTCCGAGTCACATCAGAAGAGCTGGAGGAGGTGGATGTCAAGAAGGATGTCTGGGCATTTCTACTTAAACTAATTCCCCCATGACCTCGACCTGGGTAAGTGGCAGAATATGGATAGATGAATGTGAGTCCATAACTATGGCCCGCTCCACCACAACCACCCACACATGCAGGGCCTTGGAGTAGGGGTATGTCACCAGGGTGCAGAGGAGGCTACACCCCCCCCCCCCTGTCCCCTTCTGGCTGCCTCTGCCTCAATTTTATCCCACAACTTAGACATTCACATTACTCACACTCTCATTACACATACATATAGGATCTTGGGGGTGGGCACGATACACGGAGTCCAAAGTACCATCAGGGTGTACACCTCAACCCTGGCGTCGTTGCCCACCTCTCAATTTTAAATGCACGTAGACATTGAGGGCTAGCAGGAGGGACTATGCGCTTGCCTGCTGCTGTCTGGCAGGTAGCTCCATGGCTTCCTGGGTTTTAATTGCACCTTAGAACACACATGCATCAACACTACAATGAGCGGGTGGAGGGAGGTTTGGAGTCTTCTCTCACCCCCATTCTCTGCGGCCTGCTGGAGCGGGGGGGCTAGGAGGAGTTGGCCGTCCGACTGCGGTCTGGAGTGTGGGGCCTCCCTGCTGCTGCAGAGTCGGGGCGGTCTGCCTCCCCCCACCGCAGGGAAAAGGGTAACACCACCTGGGTCTGGGTGCAGTTCCCCCCTCCAGGGTCAAGGGTACCTAGACCCGGTTCGTAGAGTACGCTTGGGGAGTGTGATCGTGTGTACAGCGTCTCTTTATGTCTGTCTCCACGTTGGTTGAGTGTGGAGTAAGTGCATATGAGAGCATGAGGGTGGGAATGGATGTTTGTGTCTGTGTGTGCCTGTATGTCTGTGTCTATATGTCAGGTTGGGTATAAGACGCCACCTGTCTGGGGACATCTCAGGCCCTCCAAGGTTTGGAGGCCTATCTCCACCCACCACCACTTCCCCTGCCAGTGGCGGACTCCCTCAGGTGTCGGTGCGTTGGTGGTTCTTTGTGTCTGGGGGTGGGCGTCCGGGTACACACTGGCTCACTCCTTGGCGGCCGCTTATCGGGGCCTGGAGCCTGGGGTTCGCTCGGGCCACTTCGGAGGTGGGGTGCCCCCGGCCTCTCGGCCTGGGGCTCGGTCACTCAGGCACGGCTGGCTGCCGGCGGAGCTCACGGGCGCGTCACTGCAACTCCCCCTGGCTTCTGCTCCGCAGCTGCTGAGTGAGCCCTCATCTGGGACTCTCCTCAGCTC
Organism: Aulonocara stuartgranti; assembly: GCF_965226115.1. Taxonomy (NCBI): domain Eukaryota; kingdom Metazoa; phylum Chordata; class Actinopteri; order Cichliformes; family Cichlidae; genus Aulonocara; species Aulonocara stuartgranti. Next base: position 18,687,437 of record NC_138954.1, on the reverse strand, counting down.
TTACTGGGACAGTGGCGCGGCTGCCCCTCTGTTGGTCTTCCTTGGTCTCTTGTGTTCTGGGGGCCTCTGGATGTCTGGAGTTTTGATCTCCTCCATACCTGCTTCATACCCTGGAGGACGGGGCTGTGGCCCCCCCACACTCCCTAGCAGATCGTTACATGGAGAAACCTTTGGAATGCAAGCATGCTGATCCACACAGGTATGCACACAGGTGTACACACGGGTATTCACAGACGCGGACTACAGCTTTCTTGGCTGCTGCCTCAAAGCACACTGTGCGCTGTCTATCTTGCGTGCTGCACAATATCGTTTATTATTTAGTATCTACTGATATCTACTGCTAGCTAGTTTATTGTGATGGTGCTGTTTTTCTTATTATGTTGCTCTTTGTTGTTTGCTTTCTCTTCTGTTTTTTTTCTCCATACAGGTGACCCAGGTGTTTTGTTTTTTTGTTTGTTTGTTTTTTTCTTTCTTCCCCCCCCTTCTCACCGTCTCTTCTCCCCTTTGGTTTTCTTTCTCTCCCTCTCTTTCTTTCATTCTTTCTCCCTGTCCTATCCCCCAGTCATGTCTGTCCCGTTTGTAGCAACTGAAAATAAAATAAATTCATAATTATAATAAAGGTCAATCAAATGGACCAATATGGCAAGGCCATGATGATCCACTTGGTAAAATAAATCCGCTTGGCATCTTTCTTGGCCTTAAGACAACAATTCTGATGGCTAAAGATCCAAACAGGACACACAAAAAAAAAAAAAAGAAGGATGTGTGGGCATTTCTACTTAAACTAATTCCCCCATGACCTCGACCTGGGTAAGTGGCAGAATATGGATAGATGAATGTGAGTCCATAACTATGGCTGTCCAATCTGTGAAAGATGCCACCATTATAACTCTGACATATCAAAGCAATGTCATATCAGCCTACAAAGATAACTTCTTGATCATTTCCACTGGAGTTTTCTTTAAACACTTACAGGAAACATTTGTCCTTCTTATTGAAATTTTAACATGAAAGTGTATAGGCATATTAATCAAAATGTGGAAATGCTCCTTTAAGTGTTAGTGGTTGCAATAAAGCAACCCCTTCCAAAAATAAATAAATAAATATAAAACTGAGTTGAATTGGTATGACACCGTTGCTCCTGGGAATAATTTGTGACACTGTTTATTGTAATGTTTTTGATGACTAATACTACAATACTGAGCATAATGAGTAGACTTCAAAGACATATTTTATTGAATAACAGTGCCTGCAGTGGCTGAACACTCTCCACCCTCACCCTGCTCTACCCTGAGTGACTGATAGCTTTGAACTGTCAATGGGCTTGGTATCTCAGGGCTAAGACCACCTCAATCTTTTCTGTCACATTCACCTCACTACCCAATATAGCTGGAGGACATAGCATCAGTTCTGGTGTCTCACGGCTCACTACCTTTTCTCCCAGGATTATAAGGCAACTTGCAGCATAAATTCATCTCCTCTATATTGCTGCAGCATGCTTGAGAAATTCCATAAAGCATTATTCGAGTCAGATAACGGATTTATGGATACAAGAGGCCACCCTATGAACCACATGACCAAAAACTGTGATATATATAAAAGAGATAATGCAAAACAAAAGGTTTTTACAGGTGACACATTTTCATGATAAAAAGAATGACTATGCAACAACATTCTACCACAAACAACTATTTAAGAAGAGGAAAAGTATAACACTTCTAATGATTTACGGTGAAGTGGATTAATGTCTGACTTTTGTTCTCCTTTCTTCAGAGTGCTCAGAGCAAAAACAGAGAAGCATCTCACCTTCCTGCACCACCAGGATTATTGTACAGTGCTCTCTGTGTCTCTGGAGAGTTAGACTGGACCAGAGAATCCAGGATATTAGAAAACTCTTAGAGTGGATACTAGTATGAAGTGTAGAGCAGAGTGGGATTTGACCTTGGCTTTAATAGGGCCTCTTGGGTGTGCCTGTGAGGGAGCTCACTGCGCTTTGCTGATTTTTTTTTCTTTTACTATTATTAAAAAAAAAAAGTGGAGAGGGGCAAAGTCTCTCCGCAGCGGGACTTAGGGACAGTTTGAGCAGGGAAGAGAGAAGATGACAACCTGGAGATGCTGTAAAACAGAGTGAAACACAATTTTCTACCAGATAAATTGTTGTTTTTGTTGCAGGTCAACTGTTTTCATGCTGTGACATCAATGAATGATTTCTGGAGCAAATCGGGACATTGTTTGTGGATCAGTGCTATTTCAGTTCATACTATTTTTTGGTTTTTTGCCTTTAAATAGACCTTCTCAAGTAGGTGCATTTTGGCTCACCGCTTCTGAAGTGCCTTTATGCACTGCAGTCTTTACTTGACATAAACAGTCTAAAAGGGTGACCCGTCAATTTGTTTAGTAGAACAAATTATAAAGCCGCCAGGAGCCCACAGCAAAGAGGATTACATCAAAAAGCCACCCATTTCATTAGTTATACCTGTTTGATTGTTCTTAACCCTTATCATATCAATATGGACCAATATCGCTGAGGAATATTACCAGCACCTTGGTGAATCTGTCCCATAAAGAACTAAGGCAAATCTGAAGACAAAAGCAGGTCCAACCTGGTACTAGTACCTACTGAAGGGTGCATATTTGTAAGTACTGTTTCACCATTTACATAGACACAAAAATGTGAAGTAATTTTATTTAAAAAAAAAACGTTTGTGCAGTTTTTAAGAGTTTGTGCAAATCTGTGCAAACACCAATAATTCCAAAATACTCTTAAAATGTTTTAAGGTCTGCAGCTCAACATTTGTACTTTCTTTTGGTTTTCTAGTGACCCTAACATGCGATAAATGAATACAATTATGTTGCTGTTAAACATGTTCAGTGGGTAGCTGGACACCAGAGGTTTACTGACTCTGAAAGAGGTCACTGTCATCTAAACTAAGGTGACTTATACAACTCATATAATAGGAATGAAAACCCATTATATTGACTTGTCTGTCCACGTGCGTTTCCTACTTTGTCCATGTGCATGTGATGCTTTAGCATTTCACCAGTCTGGTCAGACTGTTAATGGCTTTGTGTAAGTGGATGCTGGGTAGTCCACATTGAATTCACTGAGTTCCCGCTGCTCTTGTGTTTTTTTTGTTGCATAAAATCAGTGTCTGGCTGCAGAGCACTGACAGCAGAGACACATTTCTGCAGAAAGCAGTGAAGCAGAGAGCGGTGGGATCTTTGATGACACCGCTGTAAAGTGAAGGAAAGCGGAGAACAAATGAATTTTTATTTAATATGCAAACAGTTCAACACTATTTTATTAAATAAAAAGCTGTGATAGTTTAATCATATTTCCAATGCAGCTCGCTTCTTTGCTCTCTTCCCCTTGTCCTCATGTCCTGATCTTCTGCTTTATATTCCCCCATGAGACTTTTGCATAAGACTACTGAAAGCTTTTGCGAAAAGTTCCAAAACTTGAAACTTTAAAAGGATCAAATGACTTCTCTTCATCTTCTACTTGTGCACTTGTGTTACTGAAGTATGTCCCGTAAACTGGCTTTCCACTCCTACAAGAAGAAAAAGGCAAACTCTGTCTTGTCTGCGAAGACCTGCTAATTTGGTTTTGTCTGGCTCCTTGGATGCGAATATCTGAGTTTCAGATATCAGAGCACGCAGACTGATTTCATGGCACACCATCCCCCCCTTTAGCCCCTTCTTTCTTTCTCTATCCTTTCTCTCTCTCTTAGCTCTTTGGATATATTCCCCTATGATTATAAATAGATTCTAATTAGCTCCTCCAGCCATGGGCAATAGAATTGTTCATCAAGTAGGGACTGCACTCAGAAGACTTTATACATTAAAGCTTTTGCAAAAGTCAGAAGAATAGCAAATCCCCTCTGCCTCAATTTAATTTTTTCTGCAAAGCAGGGATTAATTTTCCCATATTTTATCAGTTCGCATATAATTCACTGGTGCAATCAATTTCCCTCATGGTTCAAAAGGACTAAAAAAGGTCAACCTGACCTTATGATTGAAAGTCGTGCAAAATCAGAGAACGCAGATGTGGTGCGAGGCTGGTTTTTAGAGCTGTCTTGCCACCACTGACATGAAGGTTTAATATTTCAGTTCACGAAATGTCCCCTCATCAATCAGTGATGAATTAATAGATTCATTCTGACTTCTTTTGCAGTTTTTCAGTGTCTGAACCAAGCATCTAAGCACACTGAGTGCACTTTCTAATATCACTGAGACCTAAAACTTTTCTTTCGCACTTCTTTCCACTTTATTCAAAGCTTGTCAAGACCAAAGACTTGATGTCTGAGATATGTCTACAAGAAGAGATAGATTAATTCTTTCCCGCTCTCTCTCATATCTGCATTGCCAATTCTGTCTGTTTAATGTATCAAGTCAAACAAATTCTTTCTATAACTTCTTAAAAGTGGACTTCTTTGTTCTTTAATTAGACTGTAATGAAAGCCTTCTTTCTTGTAAGGTAGAAGTTCTTCCACACTGGGCTTCAGCACCAAGTTATCAGAGGAAATTATGATGCAAATTTGTTTGTGAAATATTTAAACATTTTATTTCTTTGAAATAAAAGATTAAAACAGATTCCCTATCCAGATCTAACTGAAGCATGTGTACTCTTTGTGGTTTTCGCCACTCACGCTGAGTCTAATTTTTTTCACTACATACTATGGTTTTGAAATGTGTTCTGCGTGCAGCTATAGGAAATTATTATCTAGCTGTGCAGTGAACTATTGTGGGTTTGATTCAACAATCGCCGTTCTTCTGCAGAGAAAGAGCTCAGCCAGCATTTGGTTTCATGTTTCTTCTCTCTTCTATTATATTAATATGATCCATCTGCTCACCTGGTAGCTGTCTGTCCTTTTACTCTGCAGCTGCCTCCTCCTCTACCTCAGGCAGCACTGGTGCTTTGTTTCTAAAAGGCTCCTAAAAGAAATACACGGTAAAACTGAAAAGCAGGATGGTTGTTATCTGAAATACTGATATTATCAGCAGGTTTTTTTTTTTCTAGTTGCAGCAGCAAAAATAACGATCTGCTTCTTTTTAAACATTTTCGCAGATAATGTTGGCCTGTTTGTTTTTTAAATATATTGCTGAGTCTATGTCAATTATATTTCTCAGCAACGGTGTCTTTTAGATACATACGGGTTGCCCATAGTAGCTCATGACACATAACAGTTTGCATGCAATGGTCTGTAAATTGCACGTATAGCATGTAAATTGAAAACAGCAGCCGACATGAACAGGCAATTATTTTGCAGGAACAACATAAAAAAAATCCACTGCAACACTTTATACCCAAATGATGACTCGCAAGGCTAGCAATGTGATGGCTGAATAGCCTAAAAAAAGCCTATTCTATCTTGCAGTCACAGTATTCTCTTGAAAATTAGTTTTTAATGCTGATAGCCAAAGGGCACCAATTAAGCTCAACAACCAGAAAAGAGCTCCTTGAGCATTTATCCATTCGCCATGACATTATGCTTTGTTTTACTGATGAGACTTATTGTATTAAAGCACATTTATCTGCTAATAATTATATATACCTACACCATAAATGTACACTCGACATGAGGAAATGTGCATGAAGACAAACTGAGTTTGAACGGTTCACCTGGCCATCGGTTACCTGAAGAGAAGCAAAACTTTGTGAAGATGGCACACAAATGTTTGTCTTAGAGCACATCTAATTATCTCTTGTCATTAATATTGCTTTACATTAATGGACAGGATGCTTTTCATTAAACACCATAAAATAAATAGATAAACAATAGCAAAAAATTGAAGAAAATATAAAATATGTTGTATTGGTAGAGAAATAAAACAGACAGGGTGCATTTTTCATGTTGAATTATAGTAGGCAATTTGATCCTGTTACTATTTCCAGTGTTGTATGAAACAGTAGAGCCATGCTGCCCTCTGTCTGTAACATACCAAAATACTTCTTTATCCCACACTAATGAGCTTTTTGGAACATTTCCACCATGTCTAAGCTTTGCAAATTAAATTACATGCTTGTTAAATCTTAAAGAATAGTTTATATATCTCATATGGTGGTAAAGCAGGATTCTTCACTGTGTAAGTGGCTAGTGTGTGTAGAGCAACAAATATTAAAGAGGTTTTTGTGTTTTATTTGACATGAAAGAATTGAAAGGGTTGCTTGTTTATTACATCAGGGATTTTTTTTGACACGTGGCAGAAATAACCACAGGTGTAAATGAAAAAATCAGTGGTTTGGGGTGGGGGTGGGGGGGGGGGGGGGGGGTGCTGCTGGCACACTATTACATTGAAACATAGCCAGTGTTTGTCACACTACAAATGCATGTACTTTTAGTGGCATGATGAGTCAAGCTATATGCTGGCCAGAGGGATGATTTTTGACAAAAGCTGCGTGATCTCTTTAAATTGAAATTCACTTCCAGTATAAAACATGATGTTACTGTTATTATTGCTTTCATTGCATACTAAAACATACTAAATCAGTATTAAGTACAGAGTCGCTCTAGTAATTACAGTCTTGAGTCTCTGTGGATCAGTCAGTGCTGGGTTTGTAAACGTAGGAATTAGGCCAACAGGAGTATCAGTGATGCAATGCTAAACAGGAGCTTTGTGTTTTCAAGGTAATTAGGTCAATGGGTGGTTAACGGTGTGAACGTGCACCCACACAAAGGTCACATTTTAGAAAGCGATACCAATGAGTGTCGTGTCTCATCCTTACGTGCTGTCAGGAAATACTGCTGACCAGAAATTTGACTTCACAAAACCTGGTCCAATATACATCAAGTTAAGCTATCTCAGCAACACATGTCCAGTTCTGGAAAAAATTTTTTTTACAAATTCTTTGAACAGATGAAACTAAGATTATGTAGTACCCAGTAATTACGGAGAAGTAAAGGAAAAGTTCAAAGGATTTAAAGTGTAGCCTGTTTGTGTCTCATCTGTCAAACATGTTGGGGGAAATGTTAAGGCATAGGCATGTATGGCTGCTAGTGGAGCCAGGTCGCTAGTGTTTATTGATGATGGGACTGCAGGTTAAATTGTGAAGGATGAAATGTGAAATGTACAGGGCTATACTCACTGCTCAGACTCAGCCAAATGCTGGAAAAGAGCGGACAATGCTTCACAGTGCAAATAATAATAATCACTCAAAGAATGCTGCAAAAGAAACCCAAAAGTTTCTTGAGGCAAAGAAATATGATATTCTTCAATGGCCAAGTGAGTCACCTGATCTCAACCCAATAGAACAGCTTCTCAGTCACTTAAGACAAAACTAAAGTCAGAAAGACTCACAATTAACCCTTGTATGGTGTTCAGGTCTGTGAGACCCGTGTTCATTTTTCTTCAAAAGAAAAATCAAACAATTAATTATTTTTTCACGTGTAAATGTGTTGTGTCTTTCCACTCACTCCACTTGATTATAACTGATTTATTTATAACATTTTATATAAAAGAAAAACGAGAAGCACATTAATTCATAAATGTGATCTAACAAAGGTAAAGGGAAAAAATTAACCATGTTTGCTGTTCATATGTCTTGTAATTGGGATGAAGTAAACAAATTTCCCACGTGTGGGACTAATAAAGGTTATCTTATCTTATCTGTTGAGTAATTTAACATAAAATTGTTTGATAGTGTTAATTTGGAAAGCCAAAACTCTAGCGGGTCCACCAGACCCATGAACACTGGCTGAGTAACAAAAATACGAACACCACACAAGGGTTAAACAGCAACTGAAAGCAGCTACAGGAAAGACCTTGCATCTCAAGAGAGGAAACACAACATTTGGGGATTTTCATGGGTTCTGGACCTCAGGCACTTATTGAATAATTTTTTTTCATACAGTTAAAACTATATTAGTTTGTCTAATTACATTTGAGCCTTTTGAAAATGAAGGACTACATATAAATACGGCTCTGATTCCTAACCAGTTAATGCAAAATGTTTGCTAAACCCTACGAATTAAAGCTGAAATCCTACACTTCCATCAGTCCATTTTCTTCCATTTATCCAATTCAGGGTCAGAGGGGGACTGGAGCCTGTCCCAGCTTCCACAGAGGCAGGGTACACCTGGTATAGGTTCTCATTCCCGGGGCGTTGTCACGTCCCGCGGCATTCCTGAGGAAAGCGAAAGGTGACCTTCCGTGTTCTTATGGTGCGCCCCGGGTTATGGATGATTTCCAGTGGAATGACGGTCCCGCGGTAATACACGTTCCAGCCATGTATTCCAGCCCTAAACCTAACCTTATCCTTAACCCTAACCATAACCTATTCATAACCCTATTCCTAACCTTAACCAGCACTGAAATGACGTAAAATAGTGTTTTCCAAAGCGATTTTAAGAAAATGAACGAACATGTGTAGATTGAGTCCAAACGGTTCTCATGTTCTCTCATTTTCCCGATCTCGTTATTTAGGAACGTGTTGGGTACCCGGAAGCATAAAATGTTGACGATTTGTCACCTAGCGTAAAATATTATGCTTAGGGAGTGAGAACCTGTTGATAGGTTGCGAATTTATCACAGCGCTTACACAAAGAGACAGACATCTATGAGCACTTTAGAATTACCAATTAACCTAATCCCCCTAACTGCGTGTTTTGGACTGTGGGAGGAAGCCAGATTACCTGGTGAGAACCCACAAAAACGCAGGGAGAATATTCAAACTCCACTCAGAAAGATGGAGATAAACCCTGAACTAACACCATCCCACCAGTCCTGAATAAATATATGTGTATAAGCAAAAACTCATCAGAAACCCATCATCTCTTTGTTTTACTTCCAAGGAACAAAACTTTTTTGTACATTTTCTTGAGGTCAGTCAATGTTTTCAATCACTTTCAGCCCAGAAGAATGTTATTGTTTGTTACAGCACTTAATACCCACCTATGAATTGTTCATGTATAAAAAAAGGCATCTAACTCAAGGGATGAACTAATGTAAACTTTCCAAAGAGCCAGGTATAAATTGTATATTTATACCTGTATATTTCCAAACTTTGTTCCTAACAGCCTGACATAAAAACACATTTTTTGTTTATTATTTTTGTTGAATCTAAGCAAAATCCTCAAAGACCAGTTGCCAAAAGGTTGGAATGTGTCTGTATGGTGTGCAGTTTGTTCTTCAAAAAATTTGAGGAAACAGAACAAGTGGAGGACAGAAGAAGAAGTGGCAGACCTAAAAACAAACAAACAAACAAACTCTGCAGCAGATAAACAGTATCTGAAATCCATATTGTTAAGAAACAAGAACAAATCCAGCATAGACCTGACAAAGGACCTGAGAGATGCATCTAATCCTGCAGTTTATCCATCTACTATTCACTGAAGCCTCAGAAATTGAAGGGTAGTTGTTAATGAACAGGGAGAGAAAAATGAGGTATGCAAAATTACACAAGAACTAGACTTAAAATGACTGGCAACATGAGTGATTAAAGCAAATTTGACATTTCTGACTCAAATTGTCAACAAATATATATGGAGGAGATCAAGAGAGAGATAAAAACAGCAAGTGTGCAGGGGATCCTGTAAAAGTTGTTAGAATAATGAATAAGAGTGCCATCAGATTTTGATAGACTGTGCAGTACCATCTGGAAAGCATGTGACTGGCAACTGCTTCTTTTTTCCCCCCTGTCCTGCAGCCAAAGGTCCATCCTGCTCAATGGTCTCAACAGACAAAAACATTATTATAAATGAGTCAATGGTGCATTTAAAAATGAAGCATCACACCATTAAAACTAGCTTCTCCTTCAGAGTGATCATTTTAGTGCTTGGAAATAAAGACTGTACTTGAAGGCAGTGCTTCACAATGTCCATATATCCATATATTGACCACTACAAACCTATCATCTGTCTTAAATTCATGTGAAATCTACTCTCCCATTTGTATTTTCCCTATATTGTAGATGTTCAGGTTAGTCCCCCCGTTCTTGTTTATATTTGCTTGATGTATTGTTAGCATTATCAGGTTCCATGCTTTTAGGTTGCCTGTTTAGCTGTCTCTTGCATATGTGATAACACACACGTATTATAATACACAACTTCTATTGTGCTGTTAGACAAATTATTCTAGATTTCTGACTCTGTAGCCCAGAGCTCACTATTGAGAGTAAACAAACTAATGAGTGATTATGTAAAGGAGAAGCCCTGGAAAACAGCTTCTGTGCTGCTTTGCATTGTCTCTGTAATTCTACTTTAAGGACGAAAACCATTCTTACAAAGCACACTCCCTCATTTGGTCTGTTGATACCAGTGATGGTGGCTTGTCTAACATGCAAATACTCTCACTGATGATCAGTGGAGTTAAGAGTTAATTACTGCAAACACAATTGCACATATCTGCGTTATACACACCACAAAAGCCTCTACAGTCATTATATTTCTCTGATTTTCCGAGTGCTTGCTTTCATTTGCCACTTAACCATTTTTTTCACTGCGCGATTTATGTGAACTATTTCGAAATGATTGCTGTCAATACTAATAATACTAATAATAATGAACACGTTAGATTAGCCAGCAGGGGGAGCTCTCAGTTTAGGAAGGAGGTGCCAAGGTTTACCATTTAAAGGAACAGGGCTGCGTTTATTTCCAGTTAATTTTCTGAGGGGCTTCACTCGAAGAAAGTCTCCTAAGTTGTAGTTAAGTGAGCCTTAAAATCGAAAGCAAAATCTAACCAGAGACACAACATTCTCTGCCTCTATTATATATTATGTACAGCCGCTGAAAGCCGACCCCTGGGGGCTTTTCCGAAAGTTAACCCCTGAATGTACGGTCGGTCGGTCGGTTTGTTGAGTACCTTTATCTAACACATAATGCAACGCTTAAATCTGTATACTGGGCGTGTGTGTGTTTAGGGGGGGTGTAAAGCAGGCGTAGAGACGCCGTCGTATGGGAGCAGCTGAGGTACATTCGTACCCAGCCTAAACCACGAGCTCCGTGGCGTATTAAAGTTAATCCATTTTTGTGTATTTTCCCCCGGCTACGAGGAAGCCTTCCGACTGTTGGATTCTGTATAGCTACAGCTGGCAAAGATTTGCATGAGCTCAAGCACCAATGGTTTTTACCAGCTCCAACTCCAACTGGGTAAAAATCCAGACTCCATCTTTTCGGGCCCGCGCTAGCCATTATTTTATTTACTAAATGCTTATATCCCTCCGCAGGGTCAGAGAGTATTTTGAAGAAATTGTAAAATGGTTTATCTGTCATTTCTCATCGCGTCTTCTCAACGGTCTTTTTAAACACGCCTCACACTCGCGAAACATCCCTTTCTTGGCGAGCCCCGTCGATTCTGAAAGATTTGTGCACCGTAGTTGTGCTGTTCAGGGGGAGGAGGAGGCGGATCTAGTTTTTGAGGAGCTTGGAGAGGGGGGCTGTTCTTCGGTGCCACTTATCATTAGATATGGCCACCGTTACAGAGCACCCCGAAGCGTCATCTTCAACTTAATTTTGTGCTATTTCATAGTCATTTTGCAGCTCGGTCAGCGCGGCAGGCGAGATGTTGTTTTTGGCGAGCTAATGTTTGTTTTTACATGTCTTTTGGAGGCGGTTGTTACTGCGTGGCAGGATGACTGTGAGTCTCTCCTAAACTGGCCGCTTGGTCCCGCAGCTTGTCGCAGCTGAAGAAAATAGAACCAGTTGCCAACCCCCAGCGGTCGGCATCCAGCTTTTTTTTCCCTATTGCTTTGCGGGTCGCTACACTTTCCCCCGAGGATTCCTACTTAATGTTTGGCCCACGGAGCGTTGACTTTAGCAGCCGCTTGGATTTCGAGGTGGTTATGTTTACACGTTAATGGTAAAATTATTGGCTGTAGACTTGGGTGGCTAACACCAACTAGCTATATAAGCCGAACTCGTGCGACGACAGCTGTCATTGGAGAAAGGAAAGTGATCCCCGCAGATGCGTGCGCCAATGAAGCGGTTTTCTGTTGGATTTACATCATCCGCTTCTCCATCAAATGGGCAAAGTTGGGAATAACATTGCAGCGCTGGAATATAATGATATGCGTTGTGCATTTTTGAGAACTGCGGTGTTGCTTCATTGGAGAGAGGCTAGCTAGCTCCATTAGCTTGCTAGCTAGCTGGGTGATAAGTGCGACGTTTCATCCCCCTTATTTTGGACATGAAGAGGATAACTCTCTATTCATAGGGCTGGAAGGTAAGCTATATTTGCCTCTTCGTCTTTTTACTTCAATGTAAGCTGAGTTTGTTGGGAATTTACCTTTTCACGTAAGGCTGAGCCAACCTTATCCTTCTCCAGTCTGATGTTGGGGGTTTGTCGCCGCCTTGGCTTTCATGACTCAGACTATTCAACGGAACGGCACATTCAATTGAACATTTCGTGGGTGCTATATAAGCAAATATTAACACATTTACTGCATTATTCAGTGAAAATACACGCAGCTAACGTTAGTTGGAAGCTAAAAGGGAAAAAAATCAGAACCTGGGTGGTTGTGTAACCTATCATTTTCACTTTTTGTGCATCATTGTAGTTCCCTAGAATAGTTCCGTTTCATTGAATAGACCGAGCCTTTGTGTGTGTGTTGGGCTCCCCTTTGCTTTGCACCCGGTTTGAAGCTGACTATAAGGAGGGGTAGTGTTTTTAAGGTTTCTCGACAAGTTTTCTATGAGCCATGGACATGTTTAACACTAGCACTGGGAAACAAAGGGGTGAAGCCTTTTTTAGTGTTTTGGCGTAGGCGTTAGTCGCATGTATGAGTTGGACAACTAACTGCAATCATAGGTAACCTGTTTGCTATAGGTGGCCCTCTCTTTTAAAGTTGTCTCTAAAGCCAGTCCTCCTCCGGTTGTTAACTACGATAAATGACTTCGTTTCTTTTTCCAATTTCTGTTAAATTTAGTCGACATCAACGTTACTTTTGTCTGTGGTCGACGAAGAAAAGGCGACAGAGTTGAGCACAACAAGCTAGCAGTCGTTAGCTGGATGCAGCTGCTTTGTGCCCAAGCTTCGGTCAACAAAAGCTAACGCTAGCATGTTTTTGGTTGCTCCCGTGGTGGTCGTGACTGCCTTGTAGTCACCGGATCTTAACCTCAGATGCCCCAAGTAAAGTTCTCCTCATCACCTTTGAGCGTTTGCTTGTTGTACAAAAATGCTCCTTATCCGACGACTTCTTATCATATCAGATCCTACAGTGTTTAAAGAGACAATGTCTTCAGTTTTGTTTGTTTTTTTGTTTGTTTGTTTTATCTCAGGGGTAACATTCCTAACTTGGCGTTTGTGCAGTTTTATAAAGGGTTTGTATTTCGTGTTCAGTTTTGGTGTTGGACGACTTCTTAAAGGCTGTTGAAGTCAATATAATTGATAGAAAGATGTTGAATTGCCACAGACAAGCAGCGAAAGGTGGTGTGTGTCAAAGTGAGACCTCTTCTGAGTCACTGAAAAAGCCTAACTAATAATTTAAGCCATTTTCTGACCACACTGTCTGCACATGAATAGGCATGGATGGCACTGAATTAAAAAAGGTTTAACATGGCACAATTTATTATAAACACACATATTAAATCTGGAACTGCATGTATCCTCATTTACATTATTATACAGATGAGCAGTACCTGTTACTGCACATAATGGGGATTGATAAGACACAATTTTATGTTTCACTGAGCAAAACACTGTGCTTCTGCAGTTTGGAATGAGTTTGCTTTTATAACTTAGTATGTGTCACAAATGTGCACATTTTCGGTCTGTGCGATGCTTATTTAAAAAAAAAAAAACAATGACCAAAAAGTGTTTGATGTTGATACTATCAGGTATGTGGTTTACCCTAGATATAAGCTGGGGTTTCAGTATACAGTTGAGTGCTTGAGCTCAGTCAAGTTTTGAGTGAGAAGAGCTAGGCTCATTTTAATGAATTATATAATCAACTGCTTCAAATCAGTCGCATCCTGCGGATGCACTCAAAATTGCGGCATCTTGGACTATAGCTGGAGATGATGGTCTTTGTTGTGCTCTGCTGCCTCGGTAAGCTCAGTGTAGTGGTACATGAATGAGCCAGTTCTTTTAAAAATAGTGCTGCAGTTTGCAGTCGTTTTCTGCAGTAGAAGGACAACTGTGGTTGTCACCTGCAGTCCAAGACAGTGGCGATGTCTTAGTAAGGACTTAAATAATATAAATAACCAGCTTTGTCATGAGCCAGCATGACAAGGAAAACTATGTTGCTGATTTGGGATTGTCTGCTTGTAAATCAGTGCAAGATTCGACATAACCTGTGGACGTGTAGTCAAAGGAATATTGGGCAAGTTTATTTCCCTGGTACAGGTTCAGTTACGGTGTTTCCACCAGTCACAGTTAATCCATTAACCTCCGAGACAAATTGGCTGAAGTGAATGCTCACTAACAAGTATTTCACTTTGTTTTCTTTCTTGCAGTCATTATTTCCACATTTAGAGGATCATTAATGAAAACATATGCAAAAGACAATACTGGTGGTGCTGGATTAAAAAAAAAAAAGACAGCTTTTCACTCACATTTGTGACTAAAGAAAGATGGATGTGGACTGTAAGGACTTAAGGTCACATGTATAAAAATAAATATATATATACACACACACACACACACACACACACACACAAATTTTTTATTTTTAACATTTAGCCCAAGAACCTTCAAAACTTTATCAAATGGTTGATAAAGCAGTGGAGATGACGAGCGGCATCGTCTCTGTGACATTCACACTGGGCAATAAAGACTCAATGCTGTGACCAAAGCAATCACGAAGGGGTGGAATGAGAATTTTTTATTTATTTTTTTTCTTTCTAGAATTGACTACAATATCACTCGTTGCTGAACTTAAGCATCGAGCAGCTTTTGTTTTTTCTTCCTTAAATTTGGCACACATTTTGTGAAGTTGCGCTCTCTCTCTCTCTCTCTCTCTCTCTCTCCCCCCCCCCCCCCCCCCCCCTCCGTCTCCCATGATTCTTCTTCGTAATCCAGTGGTGGTCCTTACTTGTAAAGTAGTATTGTGAGATCCCCATAACTGATACATCGCTATTGTTGTACATTAAGGTTTCCAGCAGTATACAAGGGATTTAAAATTGGCTTATTTTTGGTTTTCAGTCTTATTAAAATATACAGGGGTTCAGTAAAATACTCATTTCCTGTAGTGTTGTAAATGAGAAATGTTACGGTTGACACTGCAATGATGTTGTCCTTGCATACATTAAAAAAATGAGTCACTATGTATTGTTGAACAGTTCTTAGTGTGTGTGTGTGTGTGTGTGTGTGTGAAAAGAAAAAAAAAACAACAGTCACTTAACTTTGTCCTTGTCCACATTGGCAATGAAAGCCATCAGCCATCATTGTGTGAACTTGGTTAACACAACAAGGTATTGCAATGAAGTCAGTTTTTGACAGCGTTGTGCTCACAATTCACAGTCAAGCGAAATGCCTGCAAAAGAGATTTGAAGCCTTAATAAAAATGCTTCAAGTAGAAATTGCATACAAGCTATTATACATCCTGTATAGACTGCAGTATTACTTATACGGAAGGCAAGTCTGGTCTTTGTGCCCTAAATGGGCTGGGCAGGATGAGCATCTGGAAATGGCCACTGAGAAGGTCATAGCAGTGTAATATTATTTCAGATAAACAAAGATCTGTGCCTCTCGTACAACCATGTCACTTTCAGTAATGAGAAAAAGACTTGTTCTGCAACACTTACTGTAGCCAGATTAATGTGTTCATAATATTCATGTACACATGTAGACCAGATCTACACAAGCATCTACCACAGCAGTGCTTATGCTGACATGGAAATTTATGAATTTCCATTAAGTCTTAGTATGCTGCTCAACTGAGAAGATTTGTGTAGAAGATGTGTGTCCAGGCAAATGCTAGTAACTGGTGATGAATTTTTAAAAAAAGAAAAAAAAACTAAAGAGTGGAGGAAGATAATAAATGCAAATGTGTTCTTATGTTGCACTAGTATCATTGAATGGTTTGAAGTGGCAGTCTCAAGTATCTTCATTTGAGTGTCTTAATTCAGTCTGGCAGTCCATCGGCTATTGACAGGATGTGAAAAACATGGCCCTCTGGCCACTGGGCATCCTTGATAACATTTTAAGCAGCTCACAACCACAAGGAAAGGATGCACTACTAAAAATTTAATTCATCCAATTTTCACATTATAGTAGAGCAGCAAAAAACAAGACCAAGGGAGCACACCCCTTATATTTCATCTCTTTTGTTCTAGTTGACATAGTAGACTACAGCTAATATCAGAATGGAACAGCCACCTCACTCATGGTTAAGAAGCTACGAACAAGAGAGAGAAATTTACAAACACCAGGGATGCAACAATATTTGGATCAGATGGATCTAAGGTTGTAAAGTGTCCAGATTAATTGACTTCTTGACTAGTAAATGATTATTACACGTGCACAGGCATATAGTTCACTAGGCTTGTACTGTAAATATGCTCAGCTACTAAAACTGGGATATCTTTTTTGGTAATATGATTATGCTCAAGGTGCAAGGGATTGGTGGCATTACTTTTGATCCACAACAGTTTTTCTTTTTGGTTTATGTTGTATTTACTAACACATAAAATGTGTCCAGACAATGGACATGGTGCTGTTATTTGGTACACACTGCTCAAGTTGTCCATCTGCTCTGTATTTCAATTTTCCGTACTGCACACTGGACTGGAGTTAAGTGAGAACACACTAGGTAGTATGTTTTAAAGAGAACCGTGCATAATAACGAAGTATTAACAGAATTTAATAAAAAATTAAATGACAGACATGGTCAAGATTATATGGATTAGAGGTTCTAAATGTTGGTTTTGTTGAATTGCCCAGCCACATATCAGTGTGATCCTTAGATAAGTGATGATCTTTGCAGCTGATATTTTAATTTTTATTCTTGCTTATGTTCTGTGTTTACTCTCATGCTGCTGCTGCTGCAGTACATGAGTTGCTAGCAGTGTAGCTAATGTATCATAGGAGACACTTAAGAGCCGAAGGTGATCAGTTGGACCACTGCACCACCAGCAGCTTTTCTTTGTATATTTGGAATACTTTTTGGCCTAATTATCTATTGTACTCAAGCGAGTTGACACATCTCATGAGTTCAGAACACGCCAGTGTTGGCTCCTCTCTTTTGCTGTATATTCAGTGTAATGGTTCTTACATGTATGGTAACACAATGTTTTATCATTAACTCCATTAATATTATTTCAGCACCACTTCACAGGCAACGTATTGGAAAGAAGAACTTAAAGTGCAAAAAAAGAAACTAGCGTGACTGTTAATGGCCATAGTGCACTGTAATGATTTTCACACTGAACTGAAGTGAAACTAATGCAAATAAATTTGGTGAATATTTTAAATGAATAAAGAGAAAATAAATTGGATGTTGGACCTGTCCTTTATTATTTTACCAATAAATACAAATGCAATAAAACTCTATTCTTGAATGTATTTTTTTCATATTTTGTTGCAGCATTTACTTTTGCTTGATGTTGGCTTACACATTAAAGGACTTCAACTTATAAATTTAGCACTTGTACTCTATATGGGCAGAAATCTGAAGTCAACCTGTCAGAAATTGAAAAAGTTATCTCAGTAGAGCAGGGCGATATGACCAAAAATATTTATCACGATATACGTTTGAAAATTTGCGATAACGATATAATTGACACTAGGCAAAATACTTTACAACTCCACAACTTTATTAGTGCAAAGAAACCCAAAAAACATCAATGTATTTTCACACTGGGGACCAGGAGGCATACAGTGCTGCCAGGGCCAACCTGAGAAGAGGCATCAAGACTGCCAAGCAGCAGCACAGGAGGCGTATCGAGGCCAGGTTTGAGAACAACACAAACCCAAGGCAGGTCTGGGAGGGCATCAGGGCTATCACGGACTACAAAAGAAGAACACCATCACCCTCAGCCAACAGTTCTACTCTGGCTGAGGATCTAAATCTCTTTTATGCCCGTTTTGATAGGGAGAACACCGACCCTGTCCTGTCCCCTCTCCCCTCAACCGATCCTGCTCCAGTCCTGAGCACTCATGAGCTGAGGCGTGTGTTCCGGAGCATTAACACCAGGAAGGCGGCCGGGCCAGATGGAGTGCTGGGCCGGGTGCTAAAAGACTGTGCTGCGGACCTGGCGGACGTCTTCACCTCTATATATAACACCTCGTTGTCCTGTTCACTGGTACCATCCTGTTTCAAAGCAGCAACCATCATTCCCATCCCAAAACAGTCAAATGTCACATGTCTGAACGATTTCAGACCTGTGGCACTCACCCCCATTCCCGCCAAATGCCTGGAGAGACTGGTCATTAAACACATCAGAGCTGCTTTTCCACCATCCCTGGACTCGCACCAGTTTGCATACAGGGAGAACCGGTCAACCGAGGATGCGATCGCCACAGTGCTGCACACATTACTGAAGCACTTGGAACACAGGAACACCTATGCACGGCTCCTCTTTGTAGACTACAGCTCGGCTTTTAATACCATCCGGCCATACAAACTCCGTCCCAAACTCCACCAACTGGGACTTAACTCCTCTCTGTGCAACTGGATTGTGGACTTCCTCACTAACCGTAGACAGAGTGTCAGAGTGGGTAAGAACACCTCTTCCACCCTTGTGGTCAACACCGGTGCCCCTCAGGGGTGTGTTCTGAGCCCTCTGCTATACACTCTCTTCACCCATGACTGTATTTCCTCCTGCGCGTCCAATCTCATTGTTAAGTTTGCAGATGACACTACAGTGCTCGGACTTATATCCAACGATGATGAGACAAACTATAGGACAGAGGTGCAACAACTAGAGTCATGGTGCCACGACAATAACTTGGTCTTAAACACCAAAAAGACCAAGGGGATCATTGTAGATTTCCGGAAGAGGGGTCATAACAACCATCTGCCTCTCTTCATTGGCAGTGAGGCGGTGGAGAGGGTGAGCAGTTTTAAATTCTTGGTGGTAACTGTGACCGAGGACCTGTCCTGGGGCAACCATATCACCTCAGTTGCACGGAAGGCCCAACAGCGCCTCTACTACCTGAGGAGACTGCGGAGCGCACACATTCCCAGATCTCTGATGTTGAACTTCTACAACTGTGCCATCAGCAGCGTTCTGACGTATGGATTTCTAGTGTGGTTCCCCAGCTGCACCAAGGCCGATCAGCAAGCACTCCAGCGGGTGGTGAAAGAAGCTGGCAGAATTATTGGAACAAGTCTGCCAGAGATCAGTAATATCTTCCCCACTCGCTGTCTGAGGAGGGTGCACAGTATCCTGCGGGACCAACATCACCCTGCGCGCCACCTTTTCCATCTGCTGCCCTCAGGGAGAAGGTACAGGTCTATACAGGCCAGAACATCCAGACTGGCCAACAGCCTGTATCCACAGGCTGTGAGGCTCCTGAACTCTCTGCCCCCCTCTCACGGACAATAACCATATCCAACTTCTTAATAGCAATGAACTGGTCTGCATTGGTGCATCATATCTTTATTCTCTTCCCCCTCCTGCCCCCCCCCCCCCCCCCCCCCTCTTTCTTAAATAGATAACTATCATATCTGATATCATATCTCACAGTACAATAATATTGAATGGGTTGCATTGTTGTATTTTGTCATGTTTCTCAGGTCTTTGTCTGAATTTCTACGAACATTATTGCTAAGGATTGTCTTATTGCATTGGAGTCACACTGGGTTAAATATGTACACTTGGGTTTTAAGGGGTATTTATTATTTTCTTCTTTTTTTGGGTTGTATGGAAGCCCCAAACGCAATTTCATTGTTCTTGACAATGACAATAAATAAATACTACTACTACTACTACTACTTAAACAAGCAGTTGCTTGTTTTTTTTTGTTTTTTTTTTAATGTGCATTAAAGTTATATAAAAATGTAACAGTGCAAATGCAAATTCCATGCTGACAGTTTAACCAAAAGCATTTCCAGTGGAAATTGGCCAACATATCCTGAGCATAACCATGTATAATATCCACAAAACTTCAAAAGAGGTTTTAAACACACACACACTCTCACACACACACTCTCACACTCTACGGTAATATTATGTTGAAGCACAGTACGTATCACTCCGCGAGGCTCTTGCCTACGGTAGCCGTAATGCTTTGACAATCCATCAAGTGGTGCGGGTTTATAGCTTAGCAAAGTCGTACTAAAACATTTAACAGATTTTCGAGCGCCGTGTACCACGTAAAATCGTTTCGAGGTCAGTAAACGCAAACAGAAACCATACATAAGGCACAGGGGATTATAAGGGGCACTGTCGATTTTCAGAAAAATCAAAGGATTGATTTTTAAGTGTGCCGTATTTAAAAAAAAAAACAAAAAACACAGCAATAACGACGGCCCGCTAGCATACCAAAAATAGTGATTTGTTGTGTATCTGACGGACGAAAGCCAAACCAGTGCCACACCACTGAAGTTGCAGCATTTTTACAAACCAATTCTGATTCATCTGTTTCATTCAACGTTCCGCTTTCGCCCTTCTCATTCTCCATCACCGCCATGCTTTTTTAAATAAATTAATACATTTTTCATGTGCCCTTATATAATATTCTGGCTCCTTAAAATGTCAGTCACTAAAAAACTAAGATATGCTGGGCTATTTTCTGATGGCTTAACCTCTGGAAACATCAGCCAGTGTCTTAGGGGTTCCAGTGTAGCGGGGGGGGGGGTGTCATAATTGATTTCCACCAGTGAGTATTTAATTGAGCACTGTCAGTACAATTTATTGTAGTAGTAGTAGTAAACAGATCTGAACTAACATCACTCTGATGGATGCATCAGGGGACAACCTGAGGTGCAGTATCTTGTCCAAGGATTCTTCGATATGCAGACTGGAGTAACCGGGGAATTGAGCCACAAACCTGATTGGTAGACGACCTGACACAGCTTCTCCGAACTATAAAGTGGCATTTAAAACACTTGTCATAACATATTGGCCGAAGCTCTTTGGCCAATGCATTTTATTTGCTTTCCACATTGATATCACCACATGAAAGCAAAATGTGATTAGTCAGTATTGGAGTAGCTGTGGCTCAGGCCATAGAGCATTTTTTGTACCGTGTTTTTCACACTATATTGCGCACTTAAAATCCTTTAATTTTCTCAAAAATCGACAGTGCGCCCTATAATCCGGTCATCTTTAATAAAATGATAAATGTTCTGACTGAGAGATTTCTGAAAAACTTAAAACATACAGCTCTGCTATCACGACAGAAAACTAAACCGCAGTGACTTTTCTTAGGGTTACTGAAGTTGGACGAGCTGGTATATAATGATGTGCAACGTGATCGCTAGGGACACAGCTATGTTAGCATAACATAAACGCAATGAAGCTGGAGAATGAATGCTAACTTTTTTCCACTCGATAAAAGTTAACGCAAGGGTTCGCGATGGTTAGGGACAAATGCAATTGCATGACAGGATGTTGTTAACGGACCAACCTTCAGTCAGGAGAACAACTGAGATGATCCATC
This sequence comes from Aulonocara stuartgranti, assembly GCF_965226115.1. Classification (NCBI taxonomy): domain Eukaryota; kingdom Metazoa; phylum Chordata; class Actinopteri; order Cichliformes; family Cichlidae; genus Aulonocara; species Aulonocara stuartgranti. The sequence continues at coordinate 18,665,954 of NC_138954.1, read as the reverse complement.
CACAATACAAGATTTGTAATTAATATACTGCAAGAACATGGGAATAGAGCAGCTGTGAGAGAATTGAACATTAATGAATCAATGGTACGGAAGTGGAGGACGCAAGAAAAATGAGTTGAGTGAAGTTTGAGTTATCTGACTGTTTTGTTTCGCTTAAGGTGCACCAGATTATAAGGCGCATTATGTATGAAAACAGACCCGTTCATCGACAGTGCACCTTATAATCTGGTGCGGATTATGGTCCGAAAAATATGGTACAAATCAGAAGGTTAGTACTTCAGTCCCAGACTCCTCTAGTCCACATGTTGAGGACGATGGTATTGAATTGCCTCTGATGTAGCCAACAGAGTTTGTGTGTGCGTGTAGATGCAATGATTTGAGTAATACGCACACAGAGAAGAACAAAGAGGCGGAGCTGTTACTGAGATTTTGAGCTCAGGCTGAGTGAAAGATAACAAGTTTCTAGCGTCCAAATCAGCAGTGCTGTTCCTGTAATCGCCATTAAAGCCTTCACTGGGAAAAAGCTAGTAGGAGTGCTTCCTCAAAACACCTGATCAACAACCTCTGACTTGAAGAAAAGCAAACTTTGAAGCTGCTCCATCCATGGCTGTTTGTTTTAACCTAGTCTGACAGCATGTTAAAACTACACAGCTTGATGTCAGCTGTCCTATTTTACATGGAAGACATACGTGCAACAAACAGTGCTGAGTCTAATGGGGTGCATGGGGTTTACCAGGCCATAAGGCTTTTGTAACATTTTCAGATTTAACGTGAAATAAAATATTGTATTAATGAAATTGATTTAATATTTCAAAATGTGAAAATAAAAGCTTTTTTTTCACAAGCCAATAAAAATGTACATGGATCAGTGAAACTCGGAGCCACTGACCTGGGGGTTGTTAGGTTGTTATTAATATGACTTAATGACTACACCATCATAACGTTTGTTTGTTTGTTTTGTTTTTTTTTTTAACAGATGTTGATTGAAGTTAAACTTCAAAACATTGCAATTACTAAAATGGAAACAAATGAGCAGTTCAAAACCTGTGGGTTTTTTTCAATAATTATTATTGCTCATTAATAAGAAAAAAAGTATTTTCCTAATTCTTTCTAATTAATCAATGAATTAATCAATAGATTACTCAATTACTAAAACAATCAAATGCTGCAGCTCTAGTATAAAGAGGTTAAAGCTATTGAACAAAGCTATATGAGTGTGTGTACAGGGGTGAATGTGGTTTGTATTTAAGAGTGCTGAGAGTAGAAAAGGCATCTATAACTTGGACTACTTTGATTACAGATGGAAATGCGAAACTTGATATCTAAATATTTCAGAGTCAGCCTGTTTTTTTGTTTTTTTTTATAATTGCATGCCAATAGATCTTTTCTTTAATTTAGCAGCACTGAGCAGATATATATCTGCCACATTGTCCTGTATGTGCCAATGTGGAAACAATTTTTACAATTTTTTTTTTTTTTATATATATAATCAGGGCTGGCTACCTTTCATGTTTGAATTGATACAAGTACTTGGAATTTGGTACCCCTAACAAATGGTGCCTTTTTTAGTGCTTGTTTTAGAACAAATTCAAATTCTTCTCTTATAAAATAATTCCATAATTATTGGCTGAAACTTTTTTTTTTATTGATAAGATTGTACACTCTACACTGTTGCCAGCTGCCTCGGTTAGTTTTACGACAGTGTTCCTGTTACAGTGTTTGCATATAATATTAAATGGTAATATTGGCCTACTGTTAGTTATGGTCAGAAATCAAGATTTTGGACATACTGTAATGTGTTTACTGTAAATAGCATGCTGATGAAAAATTTCAGTGCAGCCAGTGAAAGTGACAATCAATGCAAGAGGGGAAAAAGCCTGATTACCTGATTAAAAGAGATATTGACAGCTTAAACTTTGCCCATCATTCCAGGGTTCGTAGTTAGCTGCAGGTCCTTTGTTGAATTTGCTTTCCGGCTGTCAAATATAACACACTCTTCAGCTTTTAGATGTATTTTGTGTTTGACCAGGTATTTTCTCAGACTAGAAGTGTCGCCATAACCAGCTTTGCAGTGTGTGCTACAGATGTTGTGCAGTTGAGTTTTAAAAAGTGTAACCACGGCTGAGACTGCTTCTAACTCCCCACCGCCATTGTCCTGTCCGGTGTCGATTCTTCACATGTCACAGGACTGATGTCATGCACCCTCGCTCTCTTTCTTCTTTTAACCCAGTTATGCTCCGGTGCCAAAATTTACACTGATTTAGTGTGAATCAATACTCAGTAGAGCTGATAAAACTTGGTTGGTACCCTAACAAGTAGTAAGCTGAAAAATATTTTAGAGTGTATATATAAGAATGGTGTTGTCACAGAGTTGTTAGGCTGAATGGCTGTGACACCATTGTTTACAAACTCTCCAATGTCTATAGCATATATAGCAGGGTGTACATCATAGCTTTAGACTGAAGTGTTTGTTTTTTAATTATTTATATTTTAATTAAAAGTTGCTCACAAGTTTTTAAAGTACATTGCTTTAATACGTTATTGACTATTTGTTTTCTTTTTAAGTATAAACAAGTGTGTAGAAAACTGCAGAAAGACATATCTTTTGCTAAACGTCTCCACTATTTTAACCATAACGCATGAGAGGTGTTGACATTTTTGATCTGCCACTTCTAAATGTATCTTCCTGTGATCAGCTATATTAATCCTCCATGCATCTATTATTATTATTATTATTATTATTATTATTATTAAAAATAAAAACATTTAAATAAAACAGCTACTCTGGGACTTTTATTCTTTTAGATGCTGACAGTCAACCCAGTATTTTTGTTCCAGCTGTACAGTTTTTCTTATGAACTGGTTTTAAAATTTACCAGAAACATCAGGTTTGCAGGAATCTGAGCATGGTTATAAATGGTCTAGCAAAGCTTAAATTCATTTATTTCTAGTCTTACTAGAATTGTAGTCCATTTACCACTACAATCCTGCCATCTCAAAATTACTTTGTATTGTTAAATACAAGTAAAGGGCAGTATTCCCATTGTTTACCATTGAGTGCTTTGTAGTGGCTTTTCCTTCAGTGTGTGGGTTGCAGAGAATAGAAAATGTGAACTGGCTGTATGTGGAGTGATTACAGATGGCTTTGAGTAAGAAGTAGAAATCCTACTGCACTGTACTTACAGTAGTCAAAAGCTAACAATTTTTTGCTCAGCATTGAATTTTTTGATTTTCTCTAAACCCCTAGTTTGCTTCTACCAAAAAACTGTAATCTTGGTGTGTTTGAGATGTCTCTGGTCAGATAAGCCACCTCAAAAATGCTTAAAACCAATTATTTGAAATTATGTAATCAAAAGTCCTAACATGAATTCAGTTCATTTTTTAAAAATTGATTTGGACACAGTAAGGTACAGTGACAACACTAAAGCAGTGTTATTAAATGCTACTGAAGATTGAAAGACAACATCAGGCTTCTACGGCTAGATGGGTGTTATAGATTGGAGACATATCCTCACTGGTTGTGTCTTTTTAAGTTTTTTTTTTAAAAGGTTTTAACTGTGTTAAAACAGATCTGCAAATATACAAGAAGTTTCTGGAAAATGAAAATGCCCAAGAGCATTCATCATTCATCATCATTCATTGTTTTTAAATGGAAGTTTGGGAACACCAACCAGAACTGAAGCACCTATCAGGTCTTTATATCAGGATGGGTAGACTGAAGCTGTGCCTTGTAGTTTTTTTAATGTAGTTTTGCATGGTATACATACCGGAAGGATACTGCAATACTCTGCTGTTTCTAAAAACACAAATTTATGACTAATACCAGTGTTTGAGAAATGACAGTGTTCCAAAGAAAGTTGTAATTTCTGCATTTTATGTGCAACAGCGGCGCAGTGTTTTCCTGAGCGCACTACTTCATTTCCCTGCAGGCATAGTGGGCGGGCTAATGCTGCAGCTATCACAAAACAAGACACACAGTTCCCAAAACAAGTTTCTTGCATACTGTTTACAGCTAGCCAACAAAGTGAATGCATAGGATACACTGAGTAGTAGATGGCAGTTGGGGTAAGCTCACAAACATCTCTGTGAAAGTTTTTTTTTTTTGGGGGGGGTTCTTTAAAAATTGAGATGGACCAAAGAAGCCAGCTTTACATTCGTCACCTTTTCCCCCCCTAAAGGATTCAAAAAGAAGAGGGAATATGATAACTATTGCATGTTGTACATGAGTCAAATAAAATTATTATAAGCTAAATCTTCACCATTAAAGTTTGGCGAGCTTATTGGCTAAGGTCAGTGGCAACTGTTTGGTTTCTCTTTTGGCTAAATGGTGAATGAAGCAACCATGTATACAAATCGGGTGTTCGCAGGTATTCAGGTCAAAACAAAAGTTGTAAATTATCAATTTGTGTTCAATACGTTCTGTTAATGGTTAGCATGTCAGTTTCTTTTACACTATTGTATGTTGTTAACTTTCCCGTGTGTGCTTTTTTTTTTCTTCCCCTTTTTGCTCTTGCCTTTCTGTACTCTTCTATCCCCTCTATCCCCCACCAATCACAGCAGATCCCTGAGCCTGTTTTTTGGAGGTCTCTTCTTGTTAAAAGGAAGCTCTTCCTTCCCACTTGTTACCAAGCATGTGCACTGATTCATTGGGTGGGGGGGTTCCTCTAATATATTAGGGTCTTGGGTCTTCACCTTGCCATGTAGAGCACTTTGAGGCAGCTTTAGATGGGAGTTGGCGCTGTATATAAAAGTGAATTGTCAGACATGCTCTTGTTTATGAAAAAGAGAACAGAATCTAAAAATAGCAAATAATCTAGAGTTGCCTGTAAAAACAACAAAGTACGTGATTTCCTCTCTCATTTTCAGCCATAAATGAGTATACATACTTCTTTAATTAGTAGTTTACATATCAAAACAGTTACAAAACACAATAATGAAAACAAAAGCAAAGATGATGCATTTTCACAGAATTTGTAAAGAGGACAGGAATGGTGTTTATGTAGGAAAAAAAACCCAAAAGAACTCAATTCTAAGTATTTGGTCTATGTTGAGATTGCAATTATTAAACACAATTTCTACCATTTAGTAATTTAACTGAAGGGGGGGTGGTGTCAAGATATTGAGGGTTTTTTGGGGGGATTTTTTAAGACAAAATTGTGATAACACTTGGGGGGTTAGTTGCACAGTCTTATTGGTAGAGACCTCCAAGTATAACAGAGCAGCCATTTTTCCACAGGAAGCCACTTACAGCACACTTATTCAAACTGCCCCAAAATAATCAAATGCTAGCAAATTAATTTGATAAAATCACAAAGAAGTAAAATGAAGTAAGCAGTTATCCACAAAGTATGTTGTCAAATAGATTAATTTCAATAGGTGCGTGTGAGCAGGAAACACTGAAATTAGTGCTGTTTATAATAAGGCAAGACAGATTTTGCACTCACTATTTCAAACTTAAATTTCTCTAAAAGTACGAATGTGTTACCTACACATCATCAGCACACTTTTTTCCTTTATCAGTACCAGGAAAAAAGTGTGCTGATGATGCGGGCCAAATGTAATTAGGCTGGCCCACGGGCCAGAGTTTGACACCTATGAAATACAGGATCTCTGGAGAGACTTGAATATAACTATGTGCATCAAAACCTAGGTGTGCTGAGCATGTATCATTCCTAAGTAGACTTTGAGTTTAATATTGCTACCAGGGTCTGATTTTCAATAACATATCAGAGTAGTTGTATATGAAAAGATGAAATCAATTTAATTGTCTGAACAAAATGCAGAAAATTTCAAAGGCGACAAAAGCTTTCTGACTACGCTGTTTGAGTTTACAGATAAATCAAAAATTATTCAAAAAACATGGACTTCCATGTTTATCAGTTAAAAATAGCGTCTTAGACATGTACTAAATTAAAACCTGTTAATATAAATTCAGATTAGGTGCAAATCAGCATCCGTTTTGCTTTTTTCCAAACATTGCTTACCTCGTCTTTCTTAACGGTTTTTCAGAATGTCATCAGAGGATAAGACTGTGGAGCCCTCTGACCAGGGACCCTCACCGCCATCAAGCAGTGTAGGGGCCACGTCCACAGGAAGTCCTGCCCACGCAGACAAGCGACCACGTGGCAGGCCGCGCAAGGATGCTGCTGCCCTCCTACCCCAGGCACCACCCTTATCCACGTCTAAGAACAGAAAAAAGTAGGTTTTTACCTTTGACATTCAAATCAGTTTGTATTTTTAAAGCTCAGGGAATTACTTATTCTTGCTGAATTGGTTAGCATTGCTAGTGCAGTAACTTTATGTAATACTTTTTGTAAGCAGTGGTCTGGTGCCGGACCCCCTCTATAAAATGCTTAGGTTTAGACTTTAAATTAGTCTTGAAATTTTTCTTGACATTGGATTTGTAAGATGTGCGGAGCCAAAAGAAGAAGAAGTGTGAATCCCATATTCTTTTCAAACTTTATATATTTTAAATATCTGATATTACCTGCTTCACCATTTCCCCTTAGTGACAGCGCAGGTGAGGTTTTAGAGACATACCCATATGTCTCTCATATTGGATTTTCTTAATTATCGTCCTCTTAAATCCAGAATCTAATTTAAGATCCTTCTCGTCGCAATTAAGCTTTTAAATAATCAGGCCCCATCTTATCTCTAAGACCTCATAGTACCATATCACCCCATTAGACCACTTTGCTCTCAGACTGTGGGCTTACTTGTTGTACCCAGGATATTTTAAAGTAGATTGGGAGGCCTCTCTTCTGTGGAACCAGCTCTCAGTTTGGATTCTGGAGATAGATACCCTCTCTACTTTTTAAGATTACGTTTAAAACTGTTTGATCTTATAGATAAGGCTGGATCGTGTAACCCTGAACCCTCTTAGTTACGTTGCAATCGGTCTAGGCTGCTTCCTTTAATGCACTGAGCGCTTCTTCTTCATTCACTTTTTCCCCTCTCACTGTGTTTATACACCACTCTGTATTTAATCATTAGTTTTGTGGATTTTTTTTAAATTTTTTTTTATTTCTGTCTCTTTTCCATTAATGTGTTTTTTTTGTGCTGTCTTCCTCCTCTTACCCTAACTGGTTGCATAGATAGCTGCCTGTCCCTAAGCTTGCTTTTTTTTTTTTTTTTTTTTAAAGTTTCATCCTGCTAAAAGGGTTTTTTTCCTTTCCACTGTCACCAAGCACTTTTTCTCATGCAGTCATCTGAATTTGTAATTTTGTCTGTGTTATTGTAAGGTCTTTACCTAACAAAATAAAACACCTTGATGCTTTATGTGATTCAGCACTATATAAATAAAATTGAATAGGGAATTACTTAATTCTTGCTGAATTGGTTATTCTTGCTGAATGCGATCACAGCAATGATTAAGGGTGTTGAACCTGGGCAACATTTAATATTTGGCCAAAAATAAGCCTTGGGAATTTGTTGCTGTTGCAATGGGCACAGTGGAGTAGATCTGCAATGTTCACCACAACCGAGAATTGATACGCGTAAATGATTACAAATACATGGTTTTCTTCTTAAACTATTCTTGTGATCAAAGTTTAGAAAATTAGGCTACAGTTCTGTAACCGACATTTGCAACACAGAGTGAAAAATAAATTTAACTTGCTGAATCGGACTCGTAGACTTTAGAAAGTCATGTATGGTATTTAAACCCCTTTACTTTTACATAACACTGTAAACTTGATAACAAAACCCCAGAAAACTATGCAAGATTTAATAAGATGGTTGTGGTGAGACTTACCGTTGCACTCCTGCCACCATGTACATCACTCTATGTGAAATTTTACAGTAAACCTAAGAAATCATAGTAACAGTGGTAACTTAAAATCTTTCACTGGTTATTATTTTTATTTTTATGTATTTATTATTCATGGTAAGTTAAGTACACAAAACCAGCTTTGGAAAAATGGGTGATCTTGCCTTTTATTATTGCTTCTCCTCCAAATTCTGTCAGGTGTCATGAGCTTAAATACCCCATTCTGTGTTACTGCTTATTAAATCCAGTGCTTACCTGGTAAGAGACGGCATTAAAACTTAATCCCATGTTATTAAACAAAAATATCAAGGTGGTGCATAGGAAGCATTGGGGAAAAAAGCCCTCAGTTTAAATCTGAAAATGGTCCTTATACTATATGTGGCATATTTAAAGTGGTCTGAACCTACTTTTGGCTGCTCCTATTTGAATCCAAAGGGATTTGTGTTTCCTCCTGGAATTAAAGTGGGGGCCTTTTGCAGTGTACTCAATAGTACCGTGGTTGACCACTTCTTACTTAAAGTAGTCTGAAACTACAAAATATTTTATGGTCATTCTAGCATTGCATAAGTTACTACTTTAAGTCCTTTGTAGAAGTCCTTGGGGTTTTAGCAGCTTGAGTGCGCCCCAGGGTGGCTGTGGCTACAATGTAGCTTGCCATCACCAGTGTGTGAATGTGTGTGTGAATGGGTGGATGACTGGATATGTAAAGCGCTTTGGGGTCCTTAGGGACTAGTAAAGCGCTATATAAATACAGGCCATTTACCATTTACCATTTGATTTCATGTAATTCCACCACAGATGTTTAGGCTCCGTGCAAGGTGTCCTGCTTCTCTGTGACTTCCTTAGCAACATACAATGCAGCTTAGAGCTGTAAAATAATGCCCGCAAGGTTCTTAACTCTCTCCTCAGTCTGTCCTCTCATTCAATCTTAATACCCTGTTCCCAATGGATCGTTTAATCTCCAAGTATTCAGACAATACATTAATGCCACAGTAGAAGGATGACCAGGGACACACTTGAAATACTTAATGTTGTTTAACTGGTCACGAACTAACCATCAGCAGTTTTATTTATATCTTTGTAATGGCTAGGGTTTTGTTAAGAATCAAGAATAGAATTACAATTTGTATATATTTTAAAGTATGTCATTATTTTTGCAGAATAGGCTGCTGATTACACACTTATTTAGCTCTGCCACAATTATTTATCCCCTCTCAGATTTCATTTAATTAGATACAAACACCTCCTGAAAGCTAAATTGCAAGCTCATATTCCATAAAACACCCCCAACACAGTGATTACAGCTTTGTGAATTCAGACAATTTACTCCATCCCGATTTCTAATTACTGTTGGTCATAAAAGCCTACAGGCTAATGAGGAATGGCTGGTCCTCTAAACTGTACTGTAACTTGTAATCGAACCATGGTGAACACTTATAACGTCATTCTAGACCAATTAATTGTTCTCATAGGCTAATCAGCTTCATTCTGTGGTGTATGTTTTAATTTTAAAATTGTCATAGATAAGTGTGATTAAGGGTATTGATTTGTGACAAAGGTGGATGCTCTATAAATCGCTGTTGTAGACCTGATTGGTTAGAATTTACTAGATTTGCTTATGCTCCATCTGCTAGTCCATCTCTTCCAGAGCAACATGATCCTTGTCAGGTTTTCCAGGCAGCACTGTGCTAGCTGGGACTACTTACCAGAGCATTATTTTCACCTTTTCTTTTTTTTTTTTTTTTCCCTGTCTCTCTTGCTCGCTCTCCCTGTGGTAGGACTGTGGGGGGAAGTTGTGCAGGGTATGGGACCCGAACACTAGTCTTTTGCATTTGTCAGTGACATAACTGGCTGTCTGAATGCTGCAATTTGATCTCATTAGTTCTGAATAATATAATATACAGCTTGATGCTGTGTGGTGGTCTGTGCAAAGACGTCACTGCCAACACCTGTTTTCAGGTTGTGATCATAGGCTTATAACTGCTCATATATCAATTTGGGCTTGGTTTCTGCTATTAGATACTAGAAATACTTGAAAGATAAAAATTGTATTTAATGAAAATTTTACTAGATAGTAGTAGTAGTAGTAGTAGCAGCAGTTGGCCATGTACTAAGCATACTACATGTAGGACTGCAACGATTAGTCGACTAGTCACGATTACGTCGACTATCAAAATCGCCGACGACTAATTTAATAGTCGATGCGTCGTTTGAAGCTTTGTAAGATCCCAAAAGACGCAGGAATAAGTAGTAGGATTTAAGAGTGTAATAGCGGACTGAAACAAAAGATGGCAGCACTGCATGTACAAGGATGCCAGCTGCCGTTAAATCCCGAAGAAGAAGAAGCAGTGTCCGGTATCGCAGCCGTGTCCAAATTCAGGAACCGCATCCTCCTGTGCCCGCATTTGTAGGCCGATTACGTTACAGCGACACGACGAAGACTGTCCAAATTCGAAGACTCCGACAAATGTGCCCTTCATTTCCCCAGATTTAAAGGATGGGTCGGGTGTGTACTTCGTGGCCCAACCTATCACAGAATTCATAGCGCGGCCCAACTCAGTTTCCAACAATAGCGGCAGCTAGTTAGTTTTAATATTACTCTTATTATACTTTCTGGGTCACAAAATAAACATTACACATAATTTCAGGCGAGCATGTAGCTGTGTAAACTTCAAATATCTGCTCAGTTTATCAAGACACCACATATTTTCAAAAGCGCTCCAACGTTTTCGGAAACATCTGTTACTCACCAGCTCGATAGCGAGCCGAGGTTCAAGGCTCACTAGAGCAGGTGAGAACACCGGACTCCCGGCAAATCGTTTTCAAACCCACTGCCGTCTTTCGCTACTCAGGTTAAACATGACATATAAGTCACTTAGATAACTTAAAAATGTTATCGTTTGGCTTTTTTCAGTATTTTATTTGTTCCTGAGTAAATCGGTTTGGCTGAGATTAAAGTTATAGTTTTTACACAGCTGAATAAACGTCAAGCAGACAACTGATTATCAGAAGTGTGAGATGCTCGAGAATATGCTCCGGTGTCCTGTTATATTTTAGATAGCAAGGAGCAGACGGCTGAGTTTATTAAACTCCACCGAAACAATCTGCTAATTTCATTAAAATTTAATAAACTATCATCTTGTCTTTATTTTTAGTTAGCACATAAGCTGTACGTTTTACGTCCAATGGATGCATGATCTGATTAGTCGACTAATCGCAAAAAATAATCTGTGACTAGTCGACTATTAAAATAGTCGTTTGTGGCAGCCCTAACTACATGGTCATCTCATAAATGGTTTGATGCTCTTTTATACCTTTATACATCTTTAGCTGGTTATTGGTATGGACATGAGTTTTTTTTTACATGTTCTTACCATATTGACCAGGTTTGAATAATATACATTCACTGGACAATTTGTTAGGTACGCCTACCCAGTGCTGGGTAAGAGCCCATTTTAGCTTTAGAATATTTGGTCCATATTGACACAATAGCAGCACACAGTTGCTGTAGATTCTTTGTCTGCATATTTCTTATAGAGATATCCTGTTCTACATGAGACCAAAGGTGCACTTTTGGATTGCGATCTGGTAACTATAGAGGCCACTTGAGTACTGTGAACTCATTGTAACGTTCAAGAAACCCAATTGAGATGATTTTGAAACGTTCCTTGTTGTTCTGTTGAAAGTAGCCATGCAAAAATGGATACAATGTGGTTATAAGGGACAGACATGGTCAACAATAGAACTCAGACAGGCTGTGGTGTTTAAATGATGCTCAGTTTGATACTAAGAGGACCAAAGAGGGACAAGAAAATATCTTTCTCGTCATTAAAACCAGTCTGAACTGTTACAAGGCAGGATGGATCCATGCTTTCATGTTGTTTATACCAAATTGTGGTTCTATCATCCAAATGTTGGAGCAGAAATTGAGACTCATTAGACCAGGCAACCTTTTTTCCCAATCTTCGTGAGCCTGTGCGAACTGCTGTCAGCTGGAAATAGTCTGGCCATTCTCATTTGACCAATGGCATCAACAAGACAATGCATTTTGACCAGGACAATTCCAGTAGATCAACAGTTTCTGGTATACACAATCTAGGGCTGTTCTAATAATACCAGCATAATTTTTTAGGTGTTTTTTTTTTTTTAAAGTGTCATATCATGATATCATTACTATAGCAGCATCCTACACTTATATTCCGTATTGCACACAATAATGAGGCACACTCAGACATGTCCGACAGGCAGACAGCCAGGTGTCCGGCTCTGATGACGATTTGGTAACAGCTGAGGTCATTGAAAAAAACCCAACAAAGCACAGTACCTTAAAATTATTTGTGCGAAAGCCGGAAACGACAAACTTGTTTCACTACTTGAGCCAAAAAACACAGAGTACGACCAGGCTATCAGCTGGTGATGTATGACCGAAATGTAAACAAATGACTCACCCAAGCATCGTTGGAGCACTCGCTAGATATACTTCTTACAACAGGAAGAGCAAACGGTGGCTGGTAATCACTGATGCAGTTACATATTGTTTAGCCAAGTAAATGACAGCAATTCAAATGGTGGAAAGGGAGGAAGGAGGAAGACATTTTTCATTTTTTATTATGTGGCAATACTGTGCAGGCTGCTGATGAACGACAAGTTACCTCAACTTAGATATTATTAAACTAAAGTGTAGAGCAGTCATATTATACTTAATATTTCCAGTGAAAATGCTACCTAGGCTAATTTTGTGCTTACATTTGAGTTGTGTTGTGTCACTACTATTGTACTATAGTGCTGCTGCTGGCAGCTTGTTTTAATAGATCCACACTTTAAATTCGATAGTCTGTTATCGTTGACAGCAAGTCATTGGTAAAGAAGAACTGAAAATGCCCTTTAGGTTATTTGTACTAGTAAGTGCTGCTACCTGCAAGCTACAGTCCCCACTATAACACTCTTCAGTAATTTCTTTTTTTTCTCAGTATCCACTGAGATTAATTAAATTTTTATGCTCATCTTATTCTTAAAATAAAAGTTGTTTCTTATAAGAGAACCAGATACTATTTTGCTGTAAGTCCACTGTGCATCCAGTGAAAAAATTAACACAGTACCCTCTGATTTATTTATTTATTTATTTATTTTAAAGGGGGGGAAAAAGTGTTGAAAAAATAGTGAATTATGAAAACAAATCAGAAAATGAGCTGTTCTGCTTGTGGCAGAGTTCCACTCATGTTTCATGTTGGGACATTATCTTATTTTCTCCTGTAAGCCAATTTGTTGCTTCTAGTCTTCCAAAAGCAATAAATGAGTAACTACAGACTGCTGTCTTTTGATCTTGCAAGACCAGAAGAGTCTCGTCATTAAAATATCAACATAAATCAAAAATCATCCAAGCTGTGCAAGCCACTCATCAATCCATCTGCTATACTGGGATCCAGGCTTTGACAATCTACTGTAATGCCATCATGCAGACCCTTTCCAGACAGTTGAAGCAGTAAGGCCAGTAAAGCAACATCTCCTTCCACTCCCTGGTGGCATCCAGTCGCTGATACCCTCATTTGTAACTTTTTCCATAAAGACTAGCTGACTGCGGCTTTTGCTATTGCTATGTACTTAGCTACTGTTTGATTTTTAAAGATAACAAAATTAAAAACTGAAAAGTAAATTTGTTCAGAATAGCATTAAAAAATTAAATTGATATAGAATAGTTACTGAGAGAGGCCATCCACCATTCCTGATTATATCTACACCGACTTCCATATGATCCTGAACTACAGTAGTTGGTTCATACTAGGCCATGTAATAGGCTATAACAGAGTTGTCTGTTAAAATGCAGTTGTTTGTTTCTACATCAAGTTATTTATGTTTGACTCAAGCTCACAGGTAATTGTTTTTAGCCAAGGTTTGCTAGAGACTTCTTCTGTCATTCCCCATGGAAGTCATTTAGAAGGAGGGGTTGATTTGGCATCTAGCCATTTGTGATTTTTCTCTCCAGTGACACAAAATTACCCACCCCCACCCCCAATCTCCTCCCTCACTTCCCACCCGCTGGATCCTCCTGAGTATCCCGGAGACATACTGCTCTCCTTTGGGCTGTGTTTGTTCTCCCCACTTAGCCTGCTAGCACTCGGTGTTGCTATTTAATTTGTATCCATGACAATTATCCCCTCCACATGCTGCTTCCAAGATTAGGTTAACTGAGCTTGCGTTGAAGGGATGCTGACACTGGCAGATATTTACATACTGTGTGTACAAGCAAGGTATGAGTTGGTGTGTCTGAGCGTATGAGTTGGCACACAACGCCTGTTTGTAAATGTACACGTGGTTGTCTGTTTGCTGACATGGCACATACAGTGAAATATAAGAAAGGTGGAACTTTCTTTGTTAGAAAAGTGTGTTGATACTAAGGACTTCTTTAAAAGCTAACATTACACATATTATGATCGTTCACAGACAATCACCTTAAAGGGCTAGAGGTGAGAATTTTAGTCACAGTTAAACTGAGTAATCCAAAACCTGGTCCAGCGTGGTTGTAGGGGAGATGGTTAGGTGTACAGATCTGAGAGGCTATATTGATAAATAAATGCATTTCTTGGATGTCTGTTTTATTAAACAGCCCTCTTCAGATCTTGCCAAAGCACGTTGGTTGGGTTAAGACTCTTTTTTTTGCTGTTGTTAAAAAAATCATACATTTTATTTTTCAACTATTCTGTTGTGTATTTATCTGTATGCTCTAGGTCAATGTCTGTTTCACTATCCAGCTGCTCCCCAAGCTTCAGGTTATTGTCTGCTACAATCATATAATGTAATTTCTTTCTTTTTTGATTGCCTCAACACTTCCAGGATGTCAGTCCCCGAGGTTGCAGAGCAGTCTCAAACTTTCCATGTTTCACAGTGACCTTTTTCAAGCCTCATCTCCTGAACTGAAGTCAGGGCTCTAACACAAGAAAAGGTGCATGCATATGAACATTTATTCCAGATATTGTTGCAGTTAGTTATTGTGAGTAGCAAACTGAACAACAAACTAGCTAAACGACAACAGCTGGTTGTTGCATTTTGCAGCACTGACCATGAATGGTTGCTTAGTATGACTGTCATACCATAGTGTATGACTAATTCATGCAGAAATCCAGGTAATTCCAAAGCTTTACAAACTCTTTCTTTGAGTTCCCCTAGAGCTGGGCGATAGAACGATAACGATATGTATCGCGATATAACTTTTACTCGATAGAGAAATTAAGCTATCGCGATAGACCTCGCCGCTCTTGTCCTCAAAGAAAAAAAAAAAAGGTCAGCCAATCCAAATTAAGTAGCGCAGAGCCGAACCAATCACAGCCGCAGCGTCACGTCGCGTGGCTTGTTACGTACAGCACAAGTGCCAAGCCGCACGTGTGTTTGTTTGGGAAGCAGCCAGCGGGTAATGGAGGAAATGAGTGTGCCGACTAGAAAAATCAACCGAGCGTGACCGAAGAGAAAACAGATAATGGTTCCAATGCCGGAGAGATTGTCAAACGGAAGAGCCATAGAAGTTCCGTAGTGTGAAGGTATTTCGGCTATTTCAAGTCTGACAAAAAACAGAGTAGCGTGCACTGTAAATTGTGCCGAAAGCAAGTCTGGAAATACAATAAACTGGAGCATGCGTCACACTGTGCGCCACGTTATTGTTTCGGTGAAATGAATTTCTACAATACTGTTACTGTTAATTCTACTCTCTGCAGTGTTTAAATGCTTACATATACACACAGTTACTGTCCCTCCACACACACGACTCGGTTCTGCTTCTATGCCCCAGCTTTGTTTACTTTTTCCCACCGAGGCTTCTAGACTTCTGATTGGCCAACATTTCGGCACGGTTAGGAATCTAGCGCCACCTGCTGCTTTGGCATGTTCATAGCAGCGTTTTCCTTCATTTCTCCCTTTATGTGTGGACGGGATTATTTTTTAAAACGAAAACGGAAAATCTCAGTTTTCAGAAATACCCGTGTACGTGTGGACGTAGCCTCAGTCTCTGACTGGAAGCGCTAATTCGTCATTCGGCTTTTGTCAGACTAAAGTAACTGTTAAAACTGTTTGAAAAGCTCAGCTATACAACAAGGAGAGATTGAGAATTTCCTTTTAGTTCTCAGTTTATTTGATATTGACAAAAGTTAGTCAGTTTTGTCTGTTCTTCTGTAACACAAACTAAGATTTATTTTTAGAATTAATATTTTGTTTCTAAGTGGAATTGACAATTTAGTCTGTTTCGTTTGTTCTATTTTGAAACTTAAACGCTTTAGCGGCTGCCTTTTGTGTAGTTTGCAATATTTGCCTTTATTTATCTGAAAAAGTCTCATGTTCCTTAAGTACATCTACCCTGTTGAACTTATTATGGGAAATAAATATTTAAATCAAAACAAGCTGCTGATTATTTCACATTTTACTTGTGAGCAACGGCACATTTAAATCTTACAAATATAGTTATTTGGCTTATATCGTGATAGATATCGTTATCGCCTGAAATGAAAAAAACATATCGTGATATGAAAAAATCTCATATCGCCCAGCTCTAAGTTCCCCCAAACCAGTAAGTGTAGATTAGTTTTTCTTTAACCAAATTCATCTTATGACAGCCAGCAACCATTCACTAACCAGTTTGGGGTAATGCGGATTTCTTCCCTACTAACTGGTGGTTTCCAGGGGGTTACCAGCTAGTCTCTATACTGGTGTGACTGAGGGCCATTTATACTTGCTGTTGTTGCGCTCCTCTTGCTGAAAGTGATCTCACAATGGCTGGTGTGAGACACTTTTTGGTGTCGTTTCAGTTTGCTGTGCACCTCATGTGTCTTTTCTAACCTTGTGTTGGTCATGCAGCTGGTTTGAAGACACAGCTTATGCAGAGTTGAATGTTGCAATAGTGTGAAAAGATGAAACTTTCAGGAGGACAAATTGATTTCTTTGCTTCCTCTACATGTTTTGTCTCCTACTATATGAGGAGGTTTTGTCTGAGTGGCAGCACCTATCGTTCAGCAAGTCTGGCATGACATCAGAAACAGTAAAACGGTGGCTGTGATGACGTCACTGTGATGCTACCATTGTGGTTACCATAAATAGGCCAATAGCGCCATCATCACTGAATCGCCCATTTATTTTCATTGCCTCTATGTTTTACCAGAGTTTCTCCTTGTAGCTGTAACACGAATATGTATGAAACACCCCACCAGTACCACCCTTTTGCCTTACCCATGACTTCAATGCCTCCATTAAAAATCAGTGAAAGCCATGACGATATTTAATTAATTCATGACTAAACCACCACTCCCCCGTCTCGAGGTGAAGTTGTGTAGTTTTAATGTCTTATTTCTTTTCATTTCCTCTGTTTCTTTGTTTGTTTGTTTTTCTTACTCCAGGGGTCGCACCAGAGGGAGAGTTGTTGTGGATGAGGAGGACAGCATGGATGGGACTGAGATAACAGAGTCCATAGACCCTCAGGACACAGGTGAGACTTTGTTTTTGATCTTTTATATACACATTGGTTTTACTGAGAGTGATATATGACTTGAACCTGCACCCCAAGTAGCCTTATGCAGTGCTTTGAAGGGTATGTTAGTAAAGGTAGATGAGTCTCCTTCTCCTGGAGAAGGATGGATGAGAGCTTTTTCTTAGCACCCAGTGCCTTTTTTTCAGGGCTATAATTGAATGGGTTTAGCTTGAGCTGTGAAGCTGTAGTGGGTGTGTATTTTTTCTTCTCCCCTTACTGCTTCCATCTCTCCTCTTGCTCTGAGATTGGCATTGAGGTGCAGAGGGAAAGAGCCCAAGGCTAATGCCCTCTAAAAGCTTTTTAAAATCCCATCAGTCTCTCCAGACCCATTTATGTGCCTTTTTTATGTGTGTACATCACATCATGTGACCATGCCTCCCATTCTGATACATTTCAGTGCCGCCCTGTTGCTGAGCTGAAGATAGTTGGAAATGTGACGCTGTCAATGACTTGCCGTTCTTCTGGTATCATTTACCTTAGAACAAACAAAGGCAATATTTCAGAGTTTAAAACCCTTCAACATTTTTTTTTGTAAATGATGTTATGAAATAACCAAGCATTCACTTTGCCTTTTCAGTCTACCGCCAGATGCACTTAAAACTCAGTGGTTTCTTCAGTGGCTCTCTGCCTCTGGGCTTTTGGCAAAATGAAATTTGTGACTCTGTGCAGTCTTGTCCTTAAAGTGATATGTGCTGAGGTCAAGCACAGTATATTATAGCCTTTTAAATGCATTGTTTATTTTGTCTGTCTCTAAATTGTTATACTTAGAGGTCACATAGCTCACATTTTCAATATACATTACCATTAAAACAGTGTGATTGCATCTAGGGAATGTGTAGAGAAATTAACGACTGATAAAGTGATAAGCCATGGCGTTATCAGTTTTGATTATGGTACTTTAGAGATTATAATGCTTCTTCTTTTTCTTTTTTTCATTCCAATCCCCCAAAAGCGACCCCTCTCTCTCAGATAGTGTGGTAGAGGCATGGAAAGCCGCAGTACTGAGCAGAACATACTTAGCAGAACATCCTTACTCTTGGTGACAATGGCTGTGATTTAATTTAAATTTGCTTTAAATTTCCCCCAATTCAATGCTGCCAGGGCTGGTTTCCGCAAGTTTGTGTTTTGAATGCCCAGGTGGAAATGTGTAGTCTGTCAGTATAGTTTTTGAATGCAAAGTTTGCTCCTAATTTTACTCACCCTTTGGTGTATTATGTATACTAGCATCCTATGCCTACATAGTTGTGTTAAAGTAATTGATCCATTAGCATTGGTAAGAGTAGTACTGTCACCTATCAGTTTTTGTAATCTGATCTTACTTAACAGTAGGTCTGCACAGTTGATGAAATTTTAATCTTGGTCACAATTTTATTTTTCCAACAATTAAATGAACATGATTGATTGAATCTGAAAATGCTTGCTTCGCAAAACAAACATAAAGAAAAAGCAGCGAACGTGCCACTAAATCAGCGCCTAACTATATGCCTCCACTCTGGACAAGTGAATAAACATCTTACATATCTGCAAATATTATTATTTAATTGACAGGAATGTAACACAATGTAAATGTGAAACTCATACCCTGCTTTAAGTGCTGCTGCAGTTTATTTAAAAAATATATATATTTATTTATTTATTTTTTCTTTAGTTAATTTAGTTGAATAAAGAGGACCAATTTTAGTTTGATGCAAAGATTTGTACATTGGTACATTAGCAGAAATGTAGGATGACATGGATGTTAAAGCATTGTTATGTTTACGTGTGGCAACATTATTATGTCAGTAATTGTGATAATTATCGTGCCCATAATTGTGGAGCCCTGCTAAACAGGATAACACAACCTTTTTTTTTTAATTTAACAAATATAATGAGCTATTATCTAAAAAATGAGGCGGGAAAAGCAACAATCAGTTTAATCAGTTGATGTCTTGTAAAAAATAATTGTAAAACATCCATTGCGTATGCATTCAGTTATCAGTAGGTAAGTAGTAGTAAGCCTAATATGAATTTTGCCCTTTTTTAATTCCTTTGGATGACACAATCATTGTGGCATTAGCCTAATTACATGCCAATGAAATATTAATAACATTTTACATGGCCCAAAGTCTCAGTGAGAGGTACTGCTGGGAGTTGTTTTGTATGATTAGCAGAGTGAATTGAGGGTTTCGTCAATTAAATTAAAATTAAAAGCAGTCGTGATATGTCAGATATGAGTCCAGGATTGAACTTTTTTTATTCCCCCAAAATATTAATTCTAGCTACTTGAGATATTTTGACAGCCATGCCATCTCTTTTATTCCCTGCCTCTATTGTTATCACTATTCTGTACAAGACCTTGATGTTCCCACTGAGTTTATTGTAATCAGTGCTTGAGCATATGGTCCCCATATTTTACCATCCATCTTGCTAAAAAAGGCTGTGTTTCTGACCTGGAGGAAAAAGACTAGAATATAACCAACCTGTCCTGTAACAGCCTGTGTCTGTCAGGGGCTGTATGCTAAACATGCAGTCATAATTGGCAGTGAATTGAGGAGCATTTACCAGCACAGAGGCAGATGCATTGGAACAATTCAGTGCTTAGCTGTTTCTCTACTCCCTAACAGATCTTTTCTCTTTTTTCCTTCCGTGTCTTTTTCATTTTTACCATCAGAAACACAAATCCAGCCGGTGGAGACTGTGGAAGTGACCAGTGAGGTGCCAGAGGAGGACAGGCCCTCTTCCCCTCTGGCCCAGAGCCCTCTAGCCGAGAATTCAGCAGGACCATCTGTCCCAACAAGTAGAGAAGTCAAAAGCAGGTTAAAAAAACTTTTCACTTCCCCAGAATCGCTGTTTTTGAGAAATAAAGAACCGTGCATGCATGTGTGTGAGAGACTCTGTGTGTATCTTTTTACTTTTTAAATTGTTTTTATGAATGAATAAGCACAGGTCTAGCACATACTAGATACATACATGGATGGATTAGGTGGGAGTCATCAGCAGGTAGAGGCAGCCCTTTTCCTCCCAGGTGTCACTTTGTTAGAGGTTGCAATCAGTCTTCTGGCCTGTCTGTTCTATCGATGTTGGTGATGGAAAGCAGATCAGGAGCCTCTCCTGGGATCTTATTAACAGTACCATCTCAGCACTTAATGTGATAAATATTTGCTGCTTGCTTTATTACTCAACTTTCCAGCTCTTGGCCACTGTTCTGCTGCTTTTCTGTTTACCACTTTGTCTCCAAGATGGCTTTCTCACTTAAAATGTTGATTGTTAGCACATCCAAATATCTGTTGTATAACCGGACTTGTCTGTCTTTCTTTCTTTCTTTCTTTCTTTCTTTCTTTCTTTCTTTCTTTCTTTCTTTCTTTCTTTCTTTCTTTCTTTCTTTCTTTCTTTCTTTCTTTCTTTCTTTCTTTCTTTCTAAATTACAAGGTCTGTGTTACTTAAATACATTATAATTTTTACAAGTTGTCTGCTTATAGCAGTATGTGTTTGGGAGACTGTGTGTGTGTGTCTATGTGTGGTGATAGTCTGTCTGCTTTGCTTTGTGAGGTTTTATGTATATTGCAGCACAGACAGTCCCAGTGCCACAAGAAGGAGGCCTTAATTCATGGTGACATGTATGGCACTGTATTAAGTCACAGTAGGTATATATAATTAAACACCCTCTACCACCCATTTTCTTTCTTTTAGTGAGCGTCTCTGTGCCTTCTGTTACTGCGGTGGTCGTAGCCTTCTGGGTCAGGGGGAACTACAAGTATTCACCGTCACGTCTCAGCTTGAAGCACTCTTCAGCCACAAAGCTGATGGGAGCTCAACAGGCGATGGCAGCGATGGTGATAAAACTGCTCAGCCAAAAATGGCCGAAGAGACCACCTCAGGACAGAAGGAGAAGAAGTAAGTAGGCCTGGCTGACACTGTTGTCACAAATAGTTTGGCTGCCATCGTTGGTTAGGAATAAGACACAATCTGTAATGCTTCCTTGTCATGAGTTAATGAGCTGCAAGAAATGAAAATTTGCTAACAGCTTACTTCATTGTTCTTTTTTGTCCTTGGCTTCTATACACTGATGTTACTGTGAAATCTTGTGAAAGCTGTTAGTCTGATCAAAAAGATTTTTCTTTTAGTTGACTTGAATTTTGTTATCCTGGTAATATGAAGCAGTAGTGGTGGTTAATATGGTCACACCTAACATACACACCCAACTGTCAGTATTCCCCAGGCCATGAGATGCCAGATCAGGCAAAGGTTACACAAGAGCCTTGTGTTTGTATGCACACAAATGCAAATCATACAAATAAAAGACCCTTCCTGCGCTCAATTGGACAACTGCCTGATTTGTTTTGGTCCTTTGAAACCAGTTGGTTGTCTCTCTGGGTTCACAGTACTGTAATGGCCAGTGACAGCATTATGGGTTTGGCAACAGGCCTAGCCAACCAGTAGCTGGTGTCCTGTTTGTGTGATTGGTCATTGAGCCCTTAGCTGTGAGAGAGAATAGATATATCATAATATATCATTTAAGACTAAAAATTAAGAAGAAAAAAAGAGATTAGGAGAGAAGACCATTTCATAATTGCTAATAAAAGTGTAAGGAATAGGTTCCCATCATGTTCCCAGAAACCCCCATCTTGATTTTGGCTGTTAGTTGTTTCCTGGAAATCCTTTTAAATGTTAATGCTCCCTCTCCACGTATTCTACATCCTATGCTGCTCAATAGTTGAAGCCAGGGAGTTGGAGAAATGCATCCCTTTCAACAGATTTTATGAGACAGAACAGCCAGCCTCTTGTGCACACGCTAAAAAAGATGGCCCTCCTTCCCGTCCTCCTCCTCTTCATCCACCTCCCTCCCCCACAGCTTTTTACTTGGACAGACATTTTTCCCCCAGCTCATTCTCTGTCTTCATTTCTTTGCTTTTGTAAAAACGGCACATCATTCTCTACCTTTATGTCTCTGTCCTCAATTTATTCTCAAGTTGATTCAGGCTGTCCTTCTCTTGCATAGTGCATTTTTAAGCTGTTCTCTACGTTAAAAAAAAATCTGTGCTGAGATGACTTTTTTTTTAAAAACCTTTTTCTTTGTTCCAGTGGGTCTGAAGGCTGCGAGGATGAGCCAGACCCAGCCAGTCGATTTTGGAACGAGCTTTCTCATGTCGGCCTTCCAGAAGATCTCAACGTCCAGTCTCTCTTCGAGTCAGGTGTGGCTAATGGACTCAGCCTATTTCTACATCCCATTTTAACAGTAATTATTTGTACTTGGAGAGTTAACAAGTGTACATGCTTTATATGCTAATACTGAATTTGTCTCTGATTCAGTTATTTGTTTGTCACATCCGTCTTTAAATTGTAGGGCAATGCTGGGCACATCAGAGTTGTGCCTTGTGGTCCGACGGTGTTTGTGAGGGCGAGGGACAATCTCTGCTTAATGTGGACAGAGCCATTGACTCAGGGAGCACAAAGGTGAGTCAAGGGAGAACATCCGTGGACTAATGGGTGTTAACACCATCTTAATGTGTTGGGGCAGCAGGGGAGGGACTGATTCAGTGAAACACAACAAAGCTGATGGATCAGACTGGCTGGTAAAGGTCGGCCTGGCAGCATGGCTCTCTCAGCTGTGAAATGGAAAAGGTCACACCACTCAACAGGGCTGAGCTCTCATGGCAGCTTGGCTCCTAGCGGCAGAAGTGGTACTACTTAAAGAGCTCTGATTCTTTTTTCACTGCCCATCGTGTGTGCTACCCATTAGTAGTGCTGCCACTTGATCTCCAAGTGGTTACTAGTACACACTCATGGAACTCAGAGAAATGGAATTGGGGTGAGGTTTTCTAGCCTGATCATCAGGTAGCTGAAATGGCACTTTGAACAGGCAGGGCTCTAGAGTGCGACCAATTTGGTCGCAAATGCGACCAAATTTTTCAGTGGTGCGACTAAAAATAAATATTTGGTCGCACAGGTGCGACCAACTGTTCCGGTAACAAAAAAAAAATCTCTGTAACTCTCCGTGTGGTCAACAACAGACACACATTATGCACCTATCGTGGACTAAACCAATCAGAGATAGTCAGGGGCGGGACCTCTCTGATTGGCCGTGGTCCAGTTGAAAGTGCAGGTGGAGGAGAGAGGTGAGTAGCTTGAATAAAGCGATATCAATTCATTAACGGATTCCACACAAAGACCTAAACACGGAGCGGACCCAACACATCAGAATCAGCTTCGTCTTTCTCGGCTTTCTCACCCGACGGCCTGAACACGGACACGCTGTCGGAGCTTAGCGATTCTTCGGGTCCGCGCTGTGTTTACGTCTTTTTGCGCTGATTCTGAGCTGCAGGTTTTGCCTCTCTCCAACCAAAATTCACTGAGCCTGCAGCAAAAGAAGCAGCAAACTGCGCTTCACATTTGATCAATGTCGTCATGAATTCCCTCTGACTTTTGCTGTTTTGCTTCCACCACGATAAAAATCACACTTCCTGCACAGCTCTCTCTCTCTCTGTACTTGAGGAACAGTTTCCCGTCTCAAATCTGTTTTCTGCATTATTCATTCGCTTATTACCCACCAGTCTAGCGTTGTTTACAGCGCTTTTTCTTTTTTTCACTTAAATGACCTCGGACAAGAAAGCCTAATTTCTGCTGTTCAATACTGAAGAAATTTAAATTTCTTAAAATTATGCAAAATTGCAGAATATTTTTAAAGTTATCTGCTATAAAAAGCCAGACCAGGAAAATCTCCTTCATGTTTTCCTGTGTTTTATTCTCAGATACTTTCACACAAAGGCATGTGCTGTGATTTTCACAATTCTGATGAAGTCTCATGTGTATCAGTACTGATAAATGATCAGAATTATAATATTTCTGACTGTCTGAGGCTGTCTGAAATTCATAGCCAGTGCTCTGACACGGTGCCATCAATATTTGAATGCTGAAAAAGCACAGTGTATCCAGGAAACACATTATATGCTGCGATAAATGCACTGCCCAAGTGTCCCCTCTCCCCACGGCCTTTCAGCAGCAGACAGCAGCAAACAGGTCGTCAGAGGAGGCCAAGATGATGATTAAGTTTTTAACATTTTCTACAATATTGACAAAGCACTTTAAGCACAAGTTTGTTAGTTAATAATTTAGAAATTAATATTGTCTGTATGGACTTCCCCCCCCCCCAAAGAAAGTGCACATGTAAAACTGCGGTGTTAAGCGATGCGGTTGAAAAATTTGAGTGCGCCTAACTTTTGTGCCGGTACGCCTAAATTTTTAAAGTTAGGCGTACCGGTGCGCCCATGTCAAAAAGTTAGTCTAGAGCCCTGACAGGTGTCTTAATCCAAATAAACCGTTTCCCAAAAATATACTAAGATAAAATAGTCCAGAAAGAAGAAGTGCTACACATCAGATCTTGGCTGATTTGACAGGTATTCTTTGATGTGGCAGGTTAAAGTACAAAACAAAAAAAACATAGGAGCGAACACCTTTCTGTGATGTGATGTGATTTTTTTTAACGTGAAATCAGGCATTTATAGACCATTTAAACATTACGTTTGTTAGTGTTTAAGAAATGTGTTTTAGTTGGAGAAAAGGGAGATTTTAGACATATTTTAAGATCGCTCTTTTTCTCCGCAGCACTGTGCATACTGTAAGCGCCTTGGAGCATCCATTAAGTGCTGTGCTGAAGGATGTGCTCAACTCTATCATTACCCCTGTGCGGGGGCAGCTGGGACTTTTCAGGATATCAGAAGTCTCTCACTCTTATGCCCAGAACACATTGAATTGGCCACTCACAAATGTAAGTTCAGAAAAATTTGATGTGTCAACTCCATAGG
Source organism: Aulonocara stuartgranti (assembly GCF_965226115.1). Lineage (NCBI taxonomy): Eukaryota > Metazoa > Chordata > Actinopteri > Cichliformes > Cichlidae > Aulonocara > Aulonocara stuartgranti. The sequence continues at coordinate 18,640,900 of NC_138954.1, read as the reverse complement.
AAAATAACATAATGTATATTTAACAAAACTAAGACTAAATTGCATTGTATAAACTTTTCTTGCCTTCTCTTTTCATTCAACTGTCCACAGTTGTAGATGATATAAATTGCGTACTATGTGATAGCCCAGGGGATCTACTGGACCAGCTCTTTTGCACCAGTTGTGGTCTGCATTACCATGGGATATGCCTGGACATGGCTGTGACCCCTCTAAGGAGGGCAGGTTGGCAGTGCCCTGAGTGCAAAATCTGCCAGACGTGCAAGTGAGTCACTTCCCCTCTCCTCTAAATAACGGTTTTCCCTACTTTGTTTTTTTCCTTTTTGTTTACTTTTTTCCTTTCTTAATTTCTGTAAAGCTACCAGGCTTCATGCTTACTGCTTGTTTGTTTACCTCTGTGGTTTGTGAGGAGCTGACTGGACGTTGTACCCTGAAGCTCAGTCTTATAACCTCTGACCTTATTTAAACAGCACAAGAGCTCTGTTTGCAACCAGGCCTGTTTGCCTGGGGTAACCACTGTCTATTGAGTATTAAATATTGCATTACCATCCTGTAGCTGCATATTTATATTTTTCAAAATATCTTGAGCTTTGCGATGCAGTTTTAGATAGTGTAATTGATTAGTTTAAAGATCTTTTTACTTCAGCCAATTCATTGGCATTATGGACAGCGCAGCAACTTCTCACACCTTTGCACAGCTACATGCTTAAGGCTACTGTAAATCAGCTTGACAAATGTTTCAGCATACTAGCATTTCTTTACTAACATTAAGTAATGAAAAAAATGACATCATCAGCATATAGCTATAGCTTAAACTCAGCACTGGGTATAACAGTACAACTAGCAAAACTAGTAATCAAATGTCACTTCATTTGCTAGTGTGAACAAAAGTGGTGATAGAGATGACTTTGTTTTATTTAAAGCTATTAATAAATTGGGTATGAAGCGGTCTTTCCTGTTAGCTATTTTTTTCTTTCTATTTTTTTTCTTACCTTCATCCTCCTGAACAAGGGGCTTGCGTGAAGTTTCATAATTATTTGTATAGCAATCTAACATGGAAATCTTCCTTTCATTCACACATCAGTTCTAATTTTGGCTATAATCGGCTAATATTAGCCATTTGCTATTTGTATCAACATTTGTAATGGCCCATGAAGAGCTATATTGCATATTTTTTGACCAGATGGCTCTCTGCAAATTCAGTGTTGCCGTTACTCACTCAGAAACCCGCAAACACAGCACTAGGCTGATTAAAGCAAAGGTGGGTACAATATAAATGAATAAATAAATAACTACACATAAAAAATATTAGGGAAATCTGTCTACCACTGATATCATGCAGAGGACTCTTACTCCTAAAAATATTTCCAATGTTGTTAAACCTTTGATTAAGTTAATATCCTTAGACGGTGCCACCTGCTGGATTACGTTAACATTAGCTGTCTAAATACTGACAGTGTTAAGGTTTTTTGTTAGGAAGATATGATTACTTCTTTTCCTTCTTCTTTTTCTTGTCATTCTAACTCAGATTTCACAATAACTGAATATTACCATGTAAACAGTTTAGCACTTGTAATGTTCAGAGATCCACTGATCATTTGGCCAGTGACCGGAAATAATCTGTTTCTGATCAACCATGACTGGTGGCAATGGGATTTTGAATCACTTTCTGTTTTGATCTTATTAGCCTGCTACAGTCTGATGGGTCAGTGCAATTCTCTATGAATGGCTTTGTTTTTTTGTTTTTTAAACATAATTTCAACGTCAATGTAATATCCTTACAATTTATGGAAATTGGAAAGTGACCCGGACTTGAAAAGTTACTGCATTTGATTTATACTTGGATAGGAGCAAAGAACTTGTAAGCTTTTCAGAGAATTCAACTGTAGATGCAGTAGGACAGTTGAGGTCGGGTCTTGCAGGTCTTAGCAGAAGAAATGGATTACAGAAGGAAGCATAGAGCTATATCATTACAAATGACATTGTCTCATTGTATTAGACAAAAATAAATAAATAAATAAATCTCAACCCTAAAACCTTTTTACTGTCTCTTTGTAGGAATCCAGGAGAGGACACTAAAATGCTGGTGTGTGACATGTGTGACAAAGGGTACCATACCTTCTGTCTGCAACCTGTTATAGACTCTCTTCCCACCAACGGATGGAGATGTCAGGTAGGAAACAACTAATGGGTAATGTTGAAATTTAAAAAAAAAATAAAAATTAAACCGAAAACAAAGAAAAAAAAACAGGCTTGTAAGTAAAAGTATTTGCACTAGATTAAAGTGTTTCAAATAACTGCATTGATTCATCTGGTGCAATCACAAAATTGAACAATACAATTAAATGGAAAAGAAATTAAGTTAGTTGGACCTTGCATATGACACCCACGAGAATGTAGCTTTTTGATGGTTTCAATTTGTGCTTTCTGTGGTTATGAATGACTCAGACCAGCTGATCATTTAAAGACTTCAGTTCAGCCTCAGCGCTGGAAGATAACACTATGTTTGTGTGAATGCTCATGCACAAATGGTTTGCTTGCCACTCAGCTGGCTGGTTAGCACACCGCCTAATATGTTTTTTTGCAGCACCAGTTTGAGTAGGGCACATCAGTAGAGACAGCGGGTGATGCAAGGTCTTTACTCTTGGTTCTCTATTTGACTCAGCACAGGGGCATTTCACCCCCCCCCCCCCCACACACACACACAGCCTTGGCACTTGCTTCTCTGGAACACTTGCCTACATCCTATGTCCCCGCTCATGTGGTAGTTTTGTTCTGAGCATTGTCGTCTCACTCAAGTAGAAATCAATGAAAAATGAGTCATTGTTCCAGTTTCGGTGTTCTGTGAAGTTCCTGTGATGTGGCTTTAAGTATGAACACTAGAATTGTTGACTGCGTACCATAGGAAAAAGGTTTACCCGAGCTCAGAGGCTAGTTAGCCGAGTAAGCCGCTAATTTAAAGTAAGTGCATACAGTCTTGTTAAAGGCAAGTTTTAATGACTATGTCTTGTGGAAAAGAAGTGCTCACAATATAAAATCTCATTTTCAATCTTTTTTTTGTTGTTGTTGTTTCAGAAAATAGACAGAATACAAAAAATTCTACTATACCCCCACCCCCATCCCACAGCAACTCAAACTACATTAATACCCCAACCTCTTAAACCCAAAGGGACATTTCTGAGGTTCCTGCTCGAAAATGACATCCTCAAAATTAATAGAGTATTTCTCTGCAATTACAAACTCTGTGTTAACAATCTTGCTATCAAAGTAAAGCTAACACACACACATATACATATATATATATATATATATATATATATATATATATATATATATATATATATATATATAGAGAGAGAGAGAGAGAGAGAGAGAGAGAGAGAGAGAGAGAGAGAGAGAGAGAGATAGATATAGATAGATATATATATCTTTTTTTTTTTTTTTTTAATTATTCAATAAGCAAATGTAGCCCCAGCAGAGGGGTTCTTTCAGAGAGTAAAAATTTGAATGTTAATATGTCAGCAAAAATTCAATGTGCTGGTGTGTTGCATGTCAGTGGATAAAGTCAGTAGTGGTGTAATGATTATCTAGGAATACAATAATATTAATAATAGTCCTTCTTCATTTCCTGTTTTAAATGAACAGTGACACTCAAGTGACGTACTAGGGGAATCGAAACCAAGTGAGCTTTTTTTTAATCCCAAGACAACTCTGCTTACTGGTTCATATTGTTGGTGTGGAAACTCCCTTAAAAACACTGGCTGCTATTTATTTGCTCAAGTTAAACTGTGTTTCTGTCACTCACAAAGCTGTGCTCAACAAGCCATTCCACTGACTCTTGACGAGGACTGCAGCTTTAATCATAAGTTTCAAGTAATTTCTCCCCCTCATTCAAACTAAGCGCTACAGGGGTTACTCAGCGTGCAAGCTTGGTTGATTGGCGAACAGTAAAGGCAATGCTTGCGTTATCCTGTTTAAAGAAATATACACATTTTCCTGTTATTTTGGGCCATATGATAAATAGAAATGTCTATGCTTGAGTAAATTAAACCATTTACCAAAACTGTGTTGCCAAAAATGTCTTCTCTGCAGGAAAGGGTGTGTGTATGTGTGTGCAGGGGGAAAAGAAAGCTGGAAAATATAAAAGGTTGATTACATCTGATAATTGTCTGTTTAAAAAGAATCAGCCAGAAACGCTGCTCAGATGTCCTCCATGTTTTGATTATTGTAATCCAACTTGGATTCCAGCTCTTGGCCATTTGTAGCACTACTTGGCAGTATCCTGCAGTTTTGCGGCTGTAACCTGAATATTTTGGTGCCAAGATTTTAAAGTTTTGTGCTCTTAATCAAAAATAATAATAAAAAAATATAAATGCTTACTGATGAAATAATTCAAATGTGGATTATTAATAAAAGTGCCTTTTGAAAAGTTGTCCAAAGTATTTTCCTCGTCAGAAAATTGCCCAGTTTATCATTTTCATCAAACACTATTTTTGTTTATGTTTTTTCACAGTCCCCTGGTCTATCTTTAGATTTTACATTGTACAAATCTTTATATACTCACACTGAGATTTTTATATGTTTACACTGAACTCTGGGTATGTACAGATTTCATAAGATAAGATAAAATAACCTTTATTAGTCCCACACGTGGGAAATTTGTTTGTTTGTTTCATGCTTGGTTCCCACTCCATGGTTGAAATGTCTAATCAGTGTAGCAGAAGCACTGAATTCATACTACACTTATTTATTCATCTTCATTTTCTCCTCAGAACTGCAGAGTTTGCCTCCAATGTGGAACGCGAACCAGCGGCCAGTGGCACCACACCAGCCTGCTGTGTGAGAACTGTGTCCAAAATCAGGACCCTGCTCTGTGTTGTCCTATGTGTGCCTGCATTTTGGACCCTGAGCACCATAAAGACGTAGTATTCTGCCACACTTGTAAAAGGTAAGGGACTTGTGTTTAACTGTAATACCACACATGCAGTGCTCCTTTTTAATCCTTATTTACTATGGTGTACACTGCTGTTTAATGGTAACATGGTGAAACACTTGGATAGCATACTGATAGTTCAAATTTTAGGATTGCCCCATTAGACACTCTCTTAAATTCCTTTGCACTCCTTTCAGATGGCTACACCTGGAGTGTGAGCGTCAGAACTCAGGCCAAGCAGAAATCCACCCCAGAGAGGACTATGTTTGTTCCAACTGCAGGTCTCCTGCTGCAGAGCAGGCGCTACATCCAGAGGATATGGACACCGGCCCAGAGCTCAGCCCTCAGCCAGCCTCCATGCACACAAACTCTGAGACTGGCGTACAGCTGGCTCAAAAGCACACAGACCTAGAACTTGGCAATCAGCTGCCTCCTGAAATGCACAAAGACCCAAAACCGGAATTACTTGCTGTTCCATTGCACTCAGATCCAGAGCATCTACAGGCTACTGTCCAGGAGGAGAAGCTGGCCACATCAGACACGAAGCCTGGTAGGTCTTTGTTCCAGATTAGATTATACACAGATTACACTAAGATCCTTTCACCTTGTCTTTTGATATCTTGAAATCTTTTATTTTCATCTGTGCTCAAATTTATCCCTCATAAGAATCTAAGCTGTTTCTCACCTTGTTAATCATATCTTGTTATTGCAAGGACAAGGAAAGTTATTCTTTTGATTATATGAAATAGCAAACACTGAGGTTATATGATTAAGTATGAAAGACCATTTTTGTCTTTGTAGTTAAGGATTCATTGACTCAGCCTCTATCCACGCAGAAGCAGTTGAAAGTCTCGGCTATGAAACATCAATTTGTGCTGTAACATCAGTACTGATAAAGTTTTGAAAGTCACAGTTGTTGCAGATTAAAGTACTGAAGAGTTGTTTGGGCAAACACTAAAGAGAAGCACTCCCTCTTTTATTTGGAGGCCTTTATGAGGACTCCCAAATAAACAGATGGTGTCCTACCAGCAACAGATTAAAGCAACTCTATAGCCTTTGTAATTCTGTGTTTTGAAAATGTAAAGTACTTTGTTTCCCCATACTGTCTCTGGGGAAGATTATATGTAAGGTCTGTCACTATTAATGAAGAACTGATCATCTGCTTTACTTCAAGGAGCACCTATTTTTTTTCCAAATATTGCTAGCATGCATCAAAATTTAACATAAAACATTTCTACTTGAGACGGGCACCAAGTTGACAGATTTTGCTTGAGCTTTAAATAAACTTTGCAGGTAACAGCCTAACTTATCAACTTGGCAAAATTTGCTAGTGATTCTTCACTGGGGGGAAAAAACGTAGCCCATTTACCTTGTGGTTTTCAGAAGCAGGTTATGATGTAATGATGCACAGCAAGCTGTCTCAGCCATGCTGGATTCAAAATATGGCCGTTGATTTAAGTTCCAAATATGAATGTTACATAGAAACCACTTAGAACATAGAAAGAAGTGCTTGTGTGTATGGGTGTGAAAGGGTGAATGAGGCAAGTTGTGCAAAGCGCTTTGAGTGCTCAGAGTAGAAAAGCATTATATATGAACTGTTCCATTTACCATTTGTGTTGTAGCTGTACCTCCGTAAGAACTTTCTGTGTTCTAACTGTAACTCTGTAAGAAGAAAATTTTCAACTGATTACATATTGTTTTCAAGTCAACACATTGGCGCCATGGTTAGCACTGTTACCTCACAACAAGCAGGTCCTGGTTTCAAGTCCACCGTCTTTGGAGTCTGGATTTTCTCTCCGTGTCTGCGTGGGTTCTCTACGGTTACTCTGGCTTCCTCCCACAGTCCAGAAGATGCAGTTATTGGGGTTAAGTTATATGGTGATCCTAAATTCCCCATATGTGTGAATGTGTGTGTGAATGGTTGTCTCCCTATGACTGGTGATGTGTCCAGGGTGTACTCTGTCTCTTTCCTGTGGCAACTGGGACTGGTTCCAGCCCCTACACAACCAAGGATTAGATAAGTGGAATGGATGTTTTCAAGGCATAACCATCAAAGAGTTTTAGTACTGAACTTGAATTCAAACTTCTACTCAAGATTTGATGTGCACACCAGTTTTCTACGGATATCCCGAAGCTGAAGCATCATTCATGTAATAATAAAATTGAACTGCATCTGACTGTTCTTCCTGGTAGTTCCATTGTTTGTATTGCATTATGGTGCAAGCTTTATTGCCACTTTAAGTTGCACAGTGTTGGAATGCTTGCATGAAGCTCAGAGCTGCATCTCAATTCTGGTGCCTGTGAGATTTGCCAGCACTGGAGTGCAATATCAGTGAAATATATGGTTAGCTGGGGTTGCCAGTGGCAGCTCTGCTGCCCACTCTTGTCTAAGCAGCAGACTCCACTGATGAGAGAATGGATTGCAGTAGCATGATGGTGATATCGCTGATCCCCTGACTGCTAACCTGCCTTTGAGCTATATTGGCTCATTCATTCATTATTACTCACACAGCTTGGCCGCACTGCTCACCATATAAATGTTCTCTCATTTTACTTTTCCTGTAGCTATTCACTGTTTCATTACTAGGGATGGGTATTGATAAGATTTTAACGATTCCGATTCCATTTTCGATTCTGTTTAACGATTCGATTCCTTATCGATTCTCTTATCGATTCTCTTATCGATTCTTTTTTTTTAAAAAGGAGAACACTAAAGTCGATTAGCTTAGAACTTTGTTTTATATCTTCTCTTTGAACAAGATAGAAATTTAGGAGTAACATGGCCTTACAAACCCAACAGTGAGATCTTAAGAGATCCACAGCCTACGGCTCTTCAATGGGGTGTCACAGGGTCCCCAGGAAAAAAAATGTATATGTAAAATAATAAAATTAATATTCTCCTGTAGCAATAACAAAGTTTAACATAAATTATTCTGTAGCAATTACACAAGAATATCCAGTAATGTCCTGCCTACAATTAAACACATTCACTTACCAAAGTGAAATCGGGGGCATCTGCTGTGGCAAATGGGTGCAAGCCTTTGACCACAAACTTAGACACTGCTGGGTGACATTCGTCTATCCTGGCCTGAAAGGAGACGCTACCGGTAGACTGCAGCGAGAACTGCCAGCATCTGAGCCAGCCAGACTCTGTCTCTCTCATCATGGTTATCTAAATGCAACGCACAGTAATAGCAGGTTTTGTAATAAGGTAAATCGCGCTAACATAATATGCAATGCTAATTGATTAGTTACCTGCAGTATTAACGGGAGAGGACGTGGAAACGCTACCGCTGCTGCTGGGTTGAGCTTCGCTAGTCCGGAGCGGATCAAAAACACGACATTCGTTGAAAGCAATCGCGTGTTTTTTGAGCAAATGCTTTTGCATATTCGTAGTGTTTCCTCCCTTTGATGAAATCTCTACTTTGCAAGTATTGCACGTTGCCCTGTTGTCATCCTTTCTCATAAAGTGTAACCAAACTTTTGAGCGTTTGCGCCGCTCAGGCGCCGTGTTTCCTACTGGGTAAAAGACGCTACTCAACGTGATGACGTCATTCGGGGCGACTGGAATCGATAAGGGAATCGTTTTTAAAAGTGGCAAACGATTCCAAGGAATTGAAACAGTGGGAACCGGTTCTCAACAAGAACCGGTTTTCGATACCCATCCCTATTCATTACTGGATTTACCTGGTGAGGCAGTGAGTTACTGGTTGTGGTTTTTAAAGACATGTGGAGTGAACTTGTTATATTGTGCATACATTTTTAATTGTTAACTTTTTAAAGTTAACAGTAAACACAAAACAGTATTATTCCTACCCTTCTCTTAACATGTCATACCCCTTTTACTTAAAATATAGTGTTTGGGGTTAAAGGCTCTGAACTGAACAGTTATAATTTTTCACTAGGTATTAATAGGACACTTTAAAAAAAGAACTAATCTGTACTTAATTTATGCTCTTTTTTTCCCCACTTTTTCCTTTTTTTAAAAAACATGTGATGATGACTATGCTGCCAGCTGCCCACTCGTGTAATGCAATTAAAGTCATTAACTGGAGCTGTTCATCACCTGCCAGGATTCACCACCCCTCAGGGTTTAACAACAGGCTTACAGTGACTTAACTGACAGATGCTGTTAGATCCATTCTGTGAATGCAGGCGAGGCCTGACTTTAGGCCTTCACTGCATTAATCAGAGCTGCATGTTTATCTAAACCATCACCTTATTCACTGTAGGAGATATAGGAAGTAAGGTGTTAATATGAATGTGAATGCGTGTTCAGCTTGGTCAATAGCTGATGGCTGGAGATGGTTGGAGGCCCATCTCTCTAATTGACTCTCTGGCATCAGCACCGGATGAGCACCTGCAAGCTGCACAGTCATGAGCCCAGAGCACACAGACCCTGGGATGTTGGTTGTCATGGTTACTCCCTTCCCTGGCAGAGATGCGTAGCAGGTGCATGTGTGTGTCAGGATCAGTATGACATGGGAACTTGTGGATTGAAATGGTGGGCGCCTCCTTAAGACTAGGCTATCTGTACTGTCAGAGGGTGTCTGGCAGAATACTGGCTCGATGTTTGGATTCCTGATAGCCAGCAATGACTAGTTCTATTCATACCAGACTAGTCAAACGCATTGCTGTCTCTGCTATAAAACCAAATAGAAAGGGGGGTACACATTACAAAACCAAAGTGATGAGAGAAAACAGGAGAGACTATATTAATACCAAAATGAAGTCTGTGATACAAGCTTACCTCATGTGGTTTTTTGCACTGCGACCACTTGTTACCCAAAATCAGCTCTTCTCACACACTTCTCACGGTGCTTTCACGAGTGAAAGAAAGTGATATTGGTGTCATTGTCTCAGGAAACTACATCATTGTTTAGTTCTGCTTGTTTTTACCAGCTGATTTGAGATGAGTGTTTTTAGAATTAATGGAAACATAATTTTTAGAGAACTGTCTTCTTGCTGGGTTTCCAAATCCATCTGTGCTTATGGGCTGCTTTCTTTATTCTTTAACCACTTTGAAGATATTGTGAACAAAGTTAGAGTCTTATTCTTGCTTTTAATGAAGTGATGTATATTTTATACCTAATCTTGTTAATATTGAATCTGTCTTTTAGACATCTCTGTGGGAGCAGACATAGTAGAGAGGCAGGTTACTGAACCTTCTGTCAAAATTCCAGCAGAAATTAAATCAGGTTTGTACAGGCCACTTATTTATTTACCACTTTACTCATATTGATTTGTATCTAATAGTTTTTATAAAGTTTTGGTTAACTACAATGCTTATGGTTTATTATCAAAGATAAAATAATGTGTCAATTTTTTTTAAGATGTACATTTTCTACCAAATCTAAATCTTTGTCATTAATAACCTAATTCCTTCTTCAGAAACAAAACCAGCAGTAAGAGCCCAGCTTGCATCTACAGAGAGTCATGCGTCTTCAGTGACTCTGAGCCAGGAGTCTATTCCAGCGCAACACTCTACGGAGGGACTACAGACACAGGACACCACAATACAAATCAAACCAGCAAATACTGAGGCCTGCCCTGAAAAGGGCATGGTCAACCCCAGCACAAAGGATTTTAAGGCCATCATCTCAACCACCAAAGAACCAGGTACTGCATCAGTACCCTTCACGGACCAACCGATGGTAGTCGCACTACCCCAGCCTTCAAATATGGATGTAGTCAGGGGTTCTTTCCTGGAAACTAATCCAAAAGAACTCAACAGTGATAGGAGAGAGGGTATTTTTCACAGAAACCTGGCAGAGACTGTTAAGCCCTCCACTTCTACATCAGAAGAGATGGACACTACACCGGAAAAGCCAAGTATGCCATTTCCCAGTTTGTCTTTAGAGGAGAAACCCCTTAAAACAACTGTGGAAAGGCTAGCTGAAATGGTTTCTTCACCTTCCAACTCCTCCCCTCTGGCTCGAGGGACATCTCCCAGAGAACTAACTCAGACCCAGATTCTAACATCAATGAGTGACCACAGCAGTGTAATGCCCACCACCACTCTCATAGCATTCACCCCCAAAATTGGGATGGGAAAGCCAGCCATCACCAAGAGGAAGTTTTCTCCTGGGAGACCACGAGTGAAACAGGTAGGAACCTGAACATCATGTCACAGCGACTGTTGATTTTTCTGTCCCCGTCTGTCTGATTCTGTGATGTTCCCTGTCCCACTAATAAACCAGATCAGTGTAGGTGAACAACTGGTGCTTCTATCTTGTGCACTCCTAAATCTATGTGGGTTGGTGTCCTGTGGGTTTATGAAATTAGATTATGTTGGGTTGAAAGAGTTGAAGAAACTTGTGGGGTTGAGTATATGTTTTTCAATGAAATTTTAGGACAACACAGTGAATGGTGCTCTATCCACTCTTTGCACTCTCTTTACATGAATGTGCACCACAAGATTAGTCACAGTGTTTATGTAAATCTGAGTTGAGTGTGTTTTATTTTCTGTAGGAGATGCAATTTTAGCGCTAAATCACATTTTCCTGATGGCCCTCGCTATCTTCCACCTTTGGCATAGCAATCAGTCTCCCTGTTCATCCAATGTCCATGTTACAAACATCAGTCCTGTTGAGGATGAGCATTCATCAAATCACATATTGCAGTGATCATTGCCATTATCACATCCTATTTATATCATTATTACACCATCAGTGACAGTGAGTGACTTGTGGCTATATAAAAAAAAAAAATTTAATCTTATAATATTAGTGTTTAGAGTTTATAATGTAAACTGAAAGCTGACTGTCAGCAAAATAAATTACACTCATGACTGTAATACACTGTGAATGATGCCAGTGAGGACAGACTAACTCAGTTGGCACCGTTTCTTTCTACATATATCCCATTTCTAAAATCAACATATGAATCCAACTAATTTGTTACACAAGGCCAGGAGAAATCTCTTCCCAAAAAACTTGAATGCTGCTTTTCTATTTAGCATGTTTTTATCTGATACACTCGTCTACTGAGTTACTGACGCAGTGCCCCTGTTTTGTCAACATGCCAAACATACTCGGTTGTCATGGCAAGAGGTAACAGGGCCTCCTTTCCTGCTTTATGGTGCCTTGATACTCCTGGCAAATTCTGCTGCTTGAAAAGCAACTAACACAGTGATGCTCTCCAAAGATACTTCTTAAGTTCATGTGCATGAAAGGGTTCGCTTTAACAGAGAATGCAACCTAATAACTCATCCTCTTTCTAGTCTGGCATATCAGATGCTCTCTTGTACCTCTGCACAGTTTGGGTGTGTATTGAGTGATTCCCAAATGGCTACAGTAGGAGCTCACTACATTTCTCTAACATCTTTCTTTGTATGTTTTGTTTCTTTGCTGGCTTGGTTTTTAAGTTGCTGCATTTTTTTTCTTTTATTTTTGTCGCCCTCCTCCCTCCCTCTCTCCCTCTCTCACTTTCTCACCCACCCCTCCTTACCTTAGGGTGCATGGAGTCCCCATAGCAGTGTGAGCTCACCCTTGTCCTGGTCACCAGACCAGCCAGAGGGTTGGGACGTCCTAAAGACCAGGCAGTCCTCTGGCAGTCCCGGCTGGAGCATCAGAGTGGTAAATACCATGGCTCACCAGAGACGGCAGGGCAGCAGCTGCCCTCTGTTAGCCCTCTGTTTGCCAAAGTGACGCGCACTCCCTGAGTGTTCCTGAATGTCACTAATGTGTACTGAAGCCAACAACAACAATTACTGTAATCTTAAAGTGAGAGGGGTAGTCGCATACCAATGACTAAGCTAATGACGTTTTTAGGGTGAAAGTGAAATATTACTCTGTACAAACAAGATAATTTTGTGCTTTTACAGATTGGAGTTGCGTAATCAAGGGTATGGTATAGTGCTAAAAAGGATTTTATTTTTATTTATTTATGTAATTATTTTTTAACATGCCGCTATTCTGGTGTCAAGCCGAAATTCATGATGTGCAGTTCAAAAATCTCAAGCAGCCTCTTCATTTCTTTATATTTTGCCAGACTTTATTGTTTTTTTTTTTTTTTTTAAGTGATCATGAACAATTTTTCATCAGCCTTTGTGATCTTCTTTTAAAGTTTTCTTTGGACATTCGCTGTTTTTTCACTTATTTTCAGTCTAGTGCTTGTACCTGACCATTTCCATATGTTTTTGTTTATTAAGCCACTTAACACTGACCTATGAATCATTCAGGTTTTTTAAAAAGGGACTGGTTCACGGGATGAACCAGTGTTGTTTGCCCACAGCAGATAATTTAGCTAAGAATAAATTTAAATTGTATCTTGAGTGTTAAATTGTATTTGTCAAAGATGACAGTTTTTCAGGCATATTTATGCACCAACAAAATTATTCATAAAGAGCTTTTAGCTAAAATCCTGGCATATCTCACATTGTATGCAGTGTGCCCTTAAAAACACATTTCAGGAAACTGGTTTGTGGCGAACAAAAGAAAAGTGACAAGGGTAAGGAAGTTTCTACAGTACATGAACAGTATGTGAAAGCCATATCCTTAAGACATTGGAGGGGGGGGGAGAATCAGCAAACACCTGGCACAGTACCTGAAGAGATGCATCTCGTCCTTCAGTTGATCGATATGTTGTTCACTCAAGTCTCATCAGAAATGATCTCAGTCGAAGGATGGCTGTCAAACCATTCATAAGGAAGGGAAACTGGGAGAAGAGGTGGAGATAGTCCATGTTACATAAGAACTGACTGAACTGAAAGTCCTGTAACAGTCTGTAAGTGTAGTCTGTAAAGCTACAATAGGTCTGATGGGGTGATTAAAACCAAATTTTTTAATTTTTGGTTCAGATCATTGTCAGTATGATTGGAGGAGGTCAGGAGAGTCATTTTTTAGATGGCTATGGACACTCACTGTTTTACCAGTAAGTGTCCATAGTCATCTAAAAAACATGCAGACTCTGTTATGGCCATTTTCCTTGTTAAATGTAAAGAAACGGGAGTGGCTGAAGACTTTTGCACAGTACTGTAGCTCTCAGCACTGTATCCCCAATGATGTTTTTTTGATACTGCGAGAAGCGCTGTGTAGTACAGGGACCCATATTATCTTAGCTGAACATGTCAATTAATAACACACAGGATAAACAATGTGGCACACAACATTTTGTAAAACTTAAAATGTAATACAAATAACTTAAGGTTATGTATATAACCCCGGTTCTCTGAGTAGCATGAGTGAGTGTCTCACTATGGGAACGCCTCCTGCGTGACCTCATCAGAAGCTCAAATACCATTACGCCAGCCCTTACAGGCTGGCTAGGTGATGCCCATGTCAGGAGGGGCCAGTGCCTCCCTATATAATAGGCTGACATAGCGTCAGATGTCATTCAAAACAAGCCCACCTCTTCCTCGCTTCCATAGCAAGGAGGGCGGTCTGGTGAGACACTCACTCATGCTACTCAGAGAACCGGGGTTATATACATAACCTTAAGTTCTCTTTCATAGCATTCGTTTCGTGTCTCACTATGGGAGAAATACTGACTCCCGGATTGCCAGACATGCCTGTTAAGAAGACAACTGTCCCCAACAGCACTTCACAGGGGAGAGGCCCCCACCCGGGAAGAACCTGCACTGAGGACTGAATGTGCTAGGTTAGGTGCTGTCACATCTAACCTGTAAAACCTAGCAAATGTATGAGGCGAGGTCCAGCATGCGGCTGCACACACCTCCTGAATAGAAACTCCCCCAAAGAGAGCCCATGAGGTTGCCAGACCTCTAGTGGAATGCGCACGTAAGCCAGCAGGGGGCTGAAGGCCCCCGCTAGTATAGGCCAAGGCAATTGCTCCCACTATCCAATGGGAGAGGCGCTGTTTAGACACAGGCTTTCCCATATGTGGTTTAGCCCAGGACACGAACAGCTGGTCACTTTGTCTGACACTCTGGGTTCGGTCCATGTAAATGCGCAGGGCACGGACTGGACACAAGGTATGCAGCCGCTGTTGCTCCTCTGAGGAGAAAGGCGGTGGGCAAAAGGCCGGCAGTTCTATAGGGGAACATGCGCCGACAACCTTCGGGACAAAGGCAGGGTTGAGCCGCATACAGACCCTCGTATTATCCGAGGAGAACTGAATGCATGACTGATGCACTGAGAGAGCGTGGATCTCTCCCACACGTTTAGCAGAAGCTAAAGCAATTAAAAGAGCCGTCTTCAAGGACAGAAATTTCAACTCAACCTGTTCCAGGGGTTCAAATGGGCAACAGGAGAGCGCAGCCAATACTGTGGGAAGGTCCCACGATGGAGCCAACGGCCTAGACGTAGGCAATTTACGGCGTGCACCCTTCATGAAACGGCATATTAAGGGATGCTGGCCAACAGTCTTTCCCTCAAAACCAATATGGCAGGCTGAAATTGCTGCCAAATACACCTTGATGGTGGAGAAGGCTTTACCCTTATCAATCAGGGCCTGAAGAAATGACAGAATCACAGCCACCGAGCACTGAAAAGAGATGGCCTGTGATTCTAAGCACCAGCTTTCAAACACACGCCACTTGTGCTCATATAGCGTCTGAGTAGACGATGCTCTAGAACACTGAATAGTGTCGATAACACTATGAGGGAGCCCCACCGTGTTCAGGTTAAACCACTCATGGCCCAAGCCCATAGAGCTAGCCTCTCTGGGTGGGGGTGGAATATCTCCCCCTGTGCCTGAGACAGGAGGTCTCTGCGTAGTGGTAACGGCCAAGGAGGGCCGCACAGCTGCTGAAAAATCTCCGCCAGCCAGTGTTTCCCTGGCCAGTGCGGGGCTATCAGGATCATATAGTGACTTCTCTCCCTCACTCTGGCCAGAGTTGGAGAAATGAGGGCCACTGGGGGAAAAGCATAGAGGAGGGTTCTCGGCCACTCGTGAGCTAGAGCATCCACCCCGAGTGGAGCTCTCTGATCGTGCAGCGAGTAAAACAGGGGACACTGAGCATTCTCCCTGGATGCATAAACGTCCACGGTCGCCTGACCGAATCGCAGCCAGATCTGCTTCACCACCTCCGGGTGAAGCTTCCAGTCCCCATACAGCGGGTTGCCCCTGGAGAGAAGATCTGCTCCAAAGTTCAAGATCCCCGGCACGTGAGTTGCTCTCAGTGACAGCAGGTGGGCACTGCTCCAGACTATCAGTCTGTGTGCCAGCGTGTGTAACTTGGGGGACCCCAGACCGACCTGTCTGTTGATGTAGGCCACAACGGTGGAATTGTCCGACCTCACTAAAACATGATGACCTCTCAGCCAAGGGAGAAAGTGTTTTAGCGACAGGTGAACCGCCAGCAGTTCCAGACAGTTTATGTAGGCGGAGCGCATGTGAGGGCCCCATTCCCCATTCACTGTTCTGCCCTCGTGGGTGGCCCCCCAGCCGGAAAGAGAGGCATCTGTGGAAATCACCTTCCTGGCTGAAACTGCCCCCATGGCAACGCCCTGAGACAAGAAACCTGGCCTCTTCCACTCGCGGAGAGCGAGTGAACAGTCTGCAGAGACTCTCACGCGACGGTGGCCGTCTCGGTGAGGGTCCAGTTCCCGCGAGCCCACCCAGCGCTGAAAGCCTCTCATGTGCAGGCGTCCCAGTGTTATCGCCACTAGAGAAGAAGCCATCAGACCGAGCAGCCTCTGGCACTGTTTGAGGGTCACTGTGCTGCCTCTGCGAAACAGTGCAAGGGATGACTGTATGGCCGCCGTTCTCTCCGGGGACAGAAAAGCCCTCACCTGAAGGGAGTCTAGGCTGAGCCCTATGAAAGTAATGCATTGAGTTGGCGTCAATGTGCTCTTTTCCACGTTTATCTGGAAACCCAAACTCTCCAGATGGTGTATGAGAGCATTTGTGTGACAAGTCGCTCCCTGGCGGGTTGGGGCTGCCACCAGCCAATCGTCGATGTACGTGGCCACCCGAATGCCCTTTTTCCTGAGCGGGGCCACTGCTGCCTCGGTGCATTTCACAAACACCCTTGGGCTCAGTGAGAGACCAAAAGGCAGGACTACAAACTCGTATGCCATCCCCTGGAAAGCAAATCTCAGATACTTTCGGTGTGGGGGATATATGGGGATGTGGAAATAAGCATCCCTCAGGTCGATTGATGTGAACCAGTCGCCCGCTCGTACAAACCGTAGCAGCGAGGCGTGCGTCAACATCCTGAACTTGTATGTCCTCAAATGCCGGTTCAGGGCACGGAGATCCAGAATGGCTCTCATCCCCCTCCCCCTTTTCTTTGGCACAAGGAAATACCTTGAATAAAATCCGCTGTGCATTTCCTCGGGAGGGACAACTCTTATAGCTCCTTTGTCTCTCAAGGTGGAAATTTCCTCCAGGAGAAAACTGGCAGACTCGCCCGGAGCACGAGAGTAAACAATTTCTTTGAATTGTGGTGGAGCGACACTGAATTGCAGCCTGTAGCCCTTTTTCAATGTCCTCAGCACCCATGCTGACTGAGTGCAGGTGGCCCAGCTCTTCATGTGGAGAGACAGAGCGCTCACTGGCCACTCCACCGAATATGGCGTTTTGGCGCCCCCTTGTGGTCGCAGCGCGAAACACACGCCATTTCGGCGTCCCGTCACCTCTGTCACAGGCGAGCGAGGTGACGGGCTCATCTGCATCATCACAGCCGTGGAAACGCGAGTCTCCACGGGCTGCGTTATGGCAGACGGTGCTCCGTTTTTCAGCATGTTTGATTTTCTCATGTGTTTTGCAACACTCGACAGCGCCCTCGGCAAATTGCCTGGATGCGCGTGTCGGGGCTTTTTTAATACAGAATGCATGAGAGAAGTGCTCGTGTGGAACATGTCCCGTTGAACTTGCTCTGGAACGGAGCTGGGAGGCGGCAGGGCGGCCCATGAAGGGGGGAAACTGGGTTCGCTCCCGCCTAGAGGAGAGGCTGTCAGGCCGGCCGCTTCTTCCTCCTCACGATCGCGGCAGCGGGGGGAGGAGGAGGGGCCGCTTGAGGTCTGGCCTGGGGAGACTGCTTCCGAGTCCATGGATTCTTAGTGGCCCCGGCAGCCTGGGGGGCTGCCTGCGTCTTAGGCACTTTGGGAATCCTGAAAGCGGGGACCGGGCGAGACGCTGCCTGCGTGAATGACTGGCGCGGCGCTGCTGGGGTGGCGTGCTGGGCCCTCCTCGGCAGGCAGAGTTTCAGAGCCTCATCATCTCTCTTTTTCTCCTCACATCTCTTCTGCATGGATGTAACAGCCGCACCGAAGAGACCGTGAGGGACGACAGGGGTGTCGAGGAGTCCCTCTTTTTCCTTAGTCGTCAGGTTGGTGAGCCCGAGCCAGCGTGCTCGCTCCTGAAGAACCATGAGGCCCATGGCTCTCCCAGTAGCCTGTATGGCTACCTTGTGGAGGCGGAGGACGTGGTCAGTTATAACGCAGATTTCATCCCACACTGTGGTATCTGTGTTAGCTGTCATGTCCTCTTCTAGCTCAGCTTGGTAAGCCATTAGCATAGAAGAGGCGTTTTGGGCTCTTACTGACAGAGCCGCTGCCTTGTAGCACTTATCTGTAAGGCTAGACAGGAAGCGGTCTGTTTTGGAGGGGAGAGATGGGGCCGATGAGGACAGAGACGTCTTCGGGTGAAGACGGCTCCACTTGTGGCATCCGGCGGAGGCCGATAGACTCCATCCCCTCACAATCCAGCAGGGAGCTCCCCTTGATGGGGTGTTTCTCGCTGTAAGGTTTTGCTTTCCACGTCACCGCTATCTCATCGAGTAGCTCAGGAAAAACAGGCAACACATGCTTCCCCGTCTTTTTCGCCTTCGGCAATTTCTTACCGTCAAAACGAGACTTTACAACCTCTGTTTGTATGGCGGGCCACGGGATGTTGAGCCTAGCGGCTGCGCGCTTGCACATGTCCTGCATGTCGAGATCCAGGGGAGACGGTGGTGTCGGTTTTTCAACCTCGCCGGTAGCCGAGGGCTTTGCAGCCCAGCTGATGCTAGCCAAGGAGGTGGAATCGTCCTCCTCGTTAGCATCTCCTCCCCAGGTGACTTCAGCATCGCGGAAAAACACACGATCTCCGTGTGCCTCCAGCGACGGGAAAGCGGTCGCGATGGGCTGAGGGTCTGCCTCTGCCCAGCTCGGCCCTGGCGTTGCGGCCAAATCATCGGGCATCTCATTTTCTCCTTGCGCCGCAGCAGCCTCACACAGCAAAGGGTCGCCGCCCGACAGGTTAGCCCGGCGAGCTAGCCTGCGGCGGAGTAGTTTGCGTGGGACAGCCGCGCAGTGGATACAGTCGTGTGCAGGTGTCAGGGCAGCCTGAGCGTGAGATAAGCCCAGGCATGCCGCACACACGGGGTGTGTATCCCAGGCAGAAATCTTCTTGCCGCAAGGACAAGGTTTTGCAACTTCGTTGGCCGTCGTAGCCGTGGTTAGCTAGAGGGTTGCGCACGTTAGCGAGACTGACACTGAGTGCGGAGAATATTGCTATTCCTCGCTAGCGTGGGGTGAAAAGTGTTGCTACTTTTCTACAGGTATTGCTACCTAATGTGTAAAACCGCTAGCGTCGAAGGGTATTGCTACCTGATGGTGAAGCTAGGGGTACCTTTATTAGCAAAGTGTTGCTACTTCGCTTTCGGAAAGTATTGCTACTTCCCTGGGTGAAAGTATTGCTACTTGGCACCCGCACTAGCCACAGAACAGTATTGCTACTGCTTGTATGCTAGTGGACAACTGAAAGCTGGGAACAAAGCGCCCGGCGACCGAGTTGTTCACTCGAATCTGTGGACAGTTTAGCTTTAGCACCCAATAGCACAGTTGTCTACAGGCTTCTGTGAGAAGCGAGAAGAGGTTTTTGAATGACATCTGACGCTATGTCAGCCTATTATATAGGGAGGCACTGGCCCCTCCTGACATGGGCGTCACCTAGCCAGCCTGTAAGGGCTGGCGTAATGGTATTTGAGCTTCTGATGAGGTCACGCAGGAGGCGTTCCCATAGTGAGACACGAAACGAATGCTATGAAAGAGAACTCAACATTTTCTAAATGCTGGTACTGTTAGCAGACTATAATGCTATTTTGCTGGTTAATTTTGGAAGGGCTCAATTGCTGCAGTGAATTTAAGAACAGAAAATACATTTTACGATGAGAATACAGAAAAGGCCAACTAGAGGTGCACCGCAAGAATTTAAGGTCACAAAAGGAGCTGTCTACTGGTTTGTTTTCTCTGGTTACATTGCTTCTGTATTTCTTCTATAGTTTGCTTTCTGTGTTCTGAACCTTGTTCAGGTAGATACTCGCAACACAGCAAAAAGCCGTTAAGCAGGTGAAAGTGAAGGTAATGCATTACTCAAGGTTTTTTGTTTGCCAGCAGCGGCATAATCCTGAGTGAAGGAGGAAAAAACAAAAAAACAAATGCAGATGGATTCAAAGCTGAAGACAAACAACATTTGAAATGGATATGCATTTGCAGAATAAAGACAGTGGCTAAAACAGTTTAGAGTAATAACAACAATGCGTAACTGTTAAATCCTCTTATTTATGCTATTGTAATACAAATAGGTTGTATTTTTTGTTATTTTCAGTGTATTGTACCACTAAAGCTATTAATGACACATGTTTAATGTAACTGGAAAACTGGACATTCTTGTTGTAATTAATAGATCATGGGAGTACAGTCTTTGTAGCAATATGCGGTATTTAACAGGGCTCCACTTATGCCCCAGAGATAATTATAGTTTGATGGTTAGGGTTAGACATAAATGTCAGAATCAGAAATGCAGTAGGAGCGGACCTTTGCAGAATACAGGTGTGGAGTGTGTGTGTGTGTGTGTGTGTGTGTGTGTGTGTGTGTGTGTGTGTGTGTGTGTGTGTGTGTGTGTGTGTGTGTGTGTGTGTGTGTGTAAAAAAAAAAATGTTATAGGGCATTGGGCCCCATAACATAGCAAGGTTTGACACATTTAGCATGTTCTTTTTGTTTTAGTTTTTTTAATTATGTGACTGGAGGTATTATTTTACCGTTTTTGGAAAATCTACCTACATTTGGTTCTTGGTGTTAATTTCAGACCTTAAACAGAGCAATCTAGCAAGTGTTTGTTTTTGGTTTTTTCCTCTAAAAAATACTTGATGAACCCATCTGTTTATCAACATCAATCCAAAAGCTAACTTCAAACCATCAGGGCAACATACTGTAGGGCACAGTGCTTGGCAAAGAAGAAAAACCAGCTGCAGGGAGGAGTTTCAAAAGCTCCCACGTAGAGATTTTACCCAGTTGGGTCAGTAACGTATTTTACATTTATTCGCCAGTTTATTTAGGTGTTTCTTTCCACCCTCCAGAGCCATCGGCTGTCTTACTTACTTACTTGTAGACAAACCTCTCGCTCTCATGTTGGTGTTTAGTTTCTGTTAACCAATTTCCACTGGCTCAATGACCAAGCTACTATTGTGGAGGACCTTGTATTGTAGCTTCTTCCCAAGGAAGCTGCTACAGCTAATAGTGAAGGTCCTGTCTTGGCAATCCGGTGTAAGCTAAAGGGTGCTGCTATGCTGAGCTCACCAATGCTAGAGAGCAGAATAAGAGCTACCAATTGCACTGAGGATACATGTGCATTTATTGGCTAGGTGGTTAGACTTTCATTTTGCCATCTTTGTAAAGAATACCAAAGAAAACCTCGCAGGCTATCAATAAAAACAAGTCTCTTATGTTATGCCTAATGGCACTTTTATGCTCACCGCTTGCTCCCTTGACGTCACATCCGCCGACGCTTGCGGCCATTTTGGTGTCACTTTGGCTGGTTGTGCACCTCTCGATTTTTGTAACCTAAAGCATTCTGTTGCTGCCACCATGGCTGGGTTACAGGCACAAGTGTACAATTGTATCAGTTTTTATCGCCATTTTAATCATATCAGTACGGAGGTTCACAGATTATACAAAGAGAGAAAGGGCAACAGTTTGAACGGTAAAGACTTGGTGGAAAACAACTTCAGCTATAGCCACAAAGCTAAAGCTAGTCAAGATGGATTCTTTTGTGATTGTGATCATGGTCTCATGAGAATCCAGGTGCATTGCACCTGCCTTGTTGCACAGTAGCTGTAAGTGTTACATTTAACCAAACGGGAGCTGTGGGCAGGGCATTGAGACCACAAAGCGGTCACTACAGATACATCAAAGTTACATGAGAGCCAAAGTAACACATTTTTAGATCAAGATAATAAAATAAAATGGTAAAAAATAATAACTATATAGACAGTCTGGGAGAGAGGAGGAACGAAAAGCTGAATATTAGCTCAGATAATTGGCTGATCCTTGCATTGAGTGTTCCATTTCCTCTTTGTCCACAATGCACTAATGTGTTCTCTGTGTTGTACTTAAACCCATTCATGTAGCTGTATTTATTAAAGTACATTTTTCCTCTCAGATTTAGACTCTGTGAGAAGTCTAAGCCAGTTTGTTGCCATGGTGACAGCCATTACTCTTAGCAATACTGGGTAAGGGTTAATTTGTACTCTATGGTAGGGGGTGTAACTCAGGTTAAATACCATCATACAGTGCGCCTATTAGGAGGAATATTGAATAGGCGAGACCTGAGTTTGGGATCAGGGCCAACTGTGGGATTTTAAGGGCAGGGACTGAGAAGTTCAGTTAAACATAAGTCAGTCATTCGTGATTAGCTAGAGACCTGCTGTCAGAAAGGTGCAAAAGGCAGAGTGGAACACTGTATTGCTGTAACAGCAGTTCAGAGGCCTCTTTCACTTTCTCCCATGCTGGTTGTCTGGCAAAAATTGAAGTGTACCTCTGAAATAACAGTCATTTCCATGAATTATCAGAATGTCAAGAACCAGGTTGATTTTTTTTCCCATCATATCAAACACTGACGTGATGATCAAATGTTACATATTTCTGAAATGTAGTTTTGACCCTTAAAACAAGCTGACAGTTCTTTTAAAAAACACATTAAAGCCAAGTATTACTAACAGACTGCAATAGGTAAATTACTCATCGTGCGGGCTGTACTTTCAGTAGTAGCTTGCATCCATATAAACAAAGAAAATCATTACCTCTCTGGGCAGTAAAAAAAAAAAGATTCAAATAATATATCAGAGGACAAAAGAAACCTTTAAATCTCTGGCTACTGATCAATTGCGTATGCAAGCATAAAACCAACTTTGGCACTTTTGTCTGCCTGCTTTAGTTTGTAAAATGTGATGTAGTCATTATCAGAGCTTATATTTTTGGTCTCTTTATCTACAGGGGCGAGGCTCAGGCTTTCCCGGGAGGAGGCGGCCAAGAGGGGCTGGTCTGTCAGGTAGAGCAGGACGTGGCAGGGCCAGAGGGAAAAATGGAGTGAGTCCCAGCATCAACCCTGGGGTATGTGCTGTTTCTGTTTGAGATATTGCACTACATTAAAATTGGTGTTAGTTTTCCCTTCAGCTATAGACCCTAATGAAATATTCCAAGCAGCGTTATCTTTGTTTGTCACACTTTGTTTATTTTGTGGGGGGTTTTTCTCCTTATATGCAGGTCACCACAATAGAAAACCCATACCCAGTCAAGGAGGAAGAGGAGAATGCAATGCATAACACAGTGGTCATATTTTCCAGCAATGATAGTTTTACACTAAAACAGGTGTGTTTTTTCTCTATGTTTACACATAAGTGTTCAGACATGGTTCATTTTGAATTTCAGACCTTCAACGTGCAAAAATTCATGGGTTGCAATTCAGTCTGTGCTTAAAAAGATTTCTCCCACTGGAGATCATTAATTCCTGTGGAGATACTGCCTGCAGGAAACACAGTCAATTATATAACACAGGATCACACTGAAATTTGATTATTTCTTACTTTCTCTACCCCAAATCATATCTGTGTGCTGTTTTTCTCTGTAAAATATGAGTGATTGCTGACAGTCTCTGCAAAATATTAATCAAGACTTTGAAGTAAGCAGAAACTAGGGTTTGTATTGTAGTACATTAATTTTTAGAGAATTTTAAGAAGACCACTGCTTATCAGCGCAGTTATTTACGCTTAATGCAATCAGTACTGTCATTCGTGCTTGCAGTCCTCTGACAAAAGAGAGAGGTGTGGAAAAATAAATATGATTAAGTGTGAAGGACAAGCTTAGAAAATGGTAAATGGCCTGGTATTTATATAGCGCTTTTCTACTTTACACTCAAAGCACTTTATACAACATTTCTCATTCACCCATTCACACAAGCACTTTTTTCTACATTTAAGTGCATTCTAGCTAACATTCACACTCATTCATAGCCCAGTGAACACATTGCAGAGCAACTTGGGGTCCAGTATCTTACCCAAGGATATTTGACATGCAGACTGGAGCAGCCAGGGATCAACCCGCCCACCTTCCAATTAGCAGATGACTTTTTCTACCTTCTGAACCACCCCACCCCAAAATGGCTGCAGTAGGCAGTTTTCTTTCTTTTTTTAAATTGAGTTTCATTTCACTTTAGAAAAGTATGTTATTGCATATGTATATTGTCACATCTTTGTTCTGCACTTCAGTAGCTAAGCTAAAGGAATGACAACTGCACAAACAATAACAAGAACAGCCCAAATTATGGGTTGTTCCACATATTTTGACGCTGCCCCCTGGTGACAGTAGACAGCTACAACATGTAGCTCTGCAAGGACCAGCACATCAACATGCCAGTCTCTTACAAAAGCGTTTTTTTAAAAATATAAATACCTTTGTATGTGACAAGCAGACTTGACAAAAAGTTTGACAATAGGCAGGAATTCCTATTCTGCAAAAAATGAAATTAAGCAGCTGCGGATTTTATTTGATTTCATTTGTTTTGTTTTAAGCGGTAGTGTGTTAGGGGTTTTTCTAAACCTTGCTTTGGGAAGTTGGGAAAGTCAGTGTCTTTCTTCCTTTTCAGGACATGTGCGTGGTGTGTGGGAGTTTTGGTCTTGGTGCAGAGGGCCGTCTTCTGGCCTGTGCTCAGTGTGGCCAGTGCTACCATCCATTCTGTGTCGGCATTAAGGTATAGTATGTCGCTATTGAGTTTGTACATTAGAAATGGCATTTGGCAAACTGAACTACATGAAACTGTCCCCTTGTCATTTCCCCGTAGATCACCAAGGTGGTGCTAAGCAAAGGCTGGCGCTGTCTGGAGTGTACCGTATGTGAGGCCTGTGGTCAGGCCACAGATCCTGGCCGCTTGCTGCTATGTGACGACTGTGACATTAGCTACCACACATACTGCCTGGACCCTCCACTGCAAAATGTTCCCAAGGACAGCTGGAAGTGCAAATGGTGAGTAGCTTTATGATCATTACACCAAAATTTGCTTCAGACAGGCAGTAATTTAAATTAAAACTAAACTTTAATGTGGTAATTACTAGAGATGGACCGATCCGATATTACGTATCGGTATCGGTCCGATACTGACCTAAATTACTGGATCGGATATCGGAGAAAAATAAAAAATGTAATCCGATCCATTAAATATCACAAAAGCAGCTCACAAAACTTGCGACACGCCGTAACTCGCCTCAGAACGTTAGCACGTCGGAGCAGTATGCATCACGTGATAGAGCGGCTGTGGCATGCGGGACCTGTCAGTGGTCTGGATAGCATTTGGAGCTTTGCTACCAACCCGGCATTTCATCTCCGACAAAGTTATCCCTGAGAGAAGTAAAGCAAGTGTGTAAGTCCATCTCTGAATGTTTGTAAAGCATTCCTGCGTTAAGCTTAACAAGTGACTGCCTCTTCTTGCTGCTACTTCAATCATGAAACTGCTTAATGATCAGCTGATCGGCTTTTCTGTTGCGAGTCCGTGTCTCTAGTTTGCTTTTGGCCCACTTTGCACCAGAAAGAGGAAACCAGCGGATAAACAACAGCAGCACGTTTAAGCTTGATAAGCTGTTGTTAGAATTTATTTAATATTACTTTCTACTCGAGGATCTTTTTCTACGTAGTTGATGGCTGGTAACTGTGCAGGGGCGGATCTAGCAAAGTTTAGCCAGGGGGGCCGATAGGGCATTAACAGGGAAAAGGGGGCACAAAGACATACTTTTCTTTCTTATTCTCATTTAAAATGTCTAGCTTTTAATAAATAATTATCTGACACCCAAAGTTTTAATTTGATGTAAAATGAATAGAAGTCAATTACTGTATATAGTAACTATTAAGTCTAATATATATACCCTAGTAAGCTATTTGTAAAGTAAAGTGTGCGTGTTAGTCCCCATAGGGAAATAGTTCCTCTGCATTTAACCCATTCACCCAGTGAAGCAGTGGGCAGCCACCAGTGCAGCGCCCGGGGAGCAGTGTGTAGGGACGGTACCTTGCTCAGGGGTACCTCAGGGTAGCCGTTCAGTGGAGTCGAACCCCCGACCTTCCGATCATGGGGCCACCACTCTACCTACTGAGCTATCCCTGCCCTAGTACTTTTTCCTTTGGGAAGGTACCATCTGTGCAGTCTGCAATTTTGTTGAAGAAAGATGTTGAATCTATTTAATATTTCTTGAAAAATAATTGATTTCTGTGCATTTTTTTTCACACTGCATCAAATTAAGGTTGATTACGTCGATTAAGCATCATGAGGTGGAACGTGAGGGGTGGTTCCCTATTTTTTATTTATTTATTTTTGTTGTTGCTGGGAGTTGGAACCCTATTAGTTAGGTTGCTTAATATTTACGCTAAGTACTCTTTAAAATACCAGAATAGGGAGGATGGTGTAGGTTTAAGTTTATTAGATTGATCAGTATTGCTGAACTATAAATATTTTTTTTTGCATACAGGTATAACAGAATAGCTTTAGCTTAGTTGTTGTTTTAAACTTGAGTATGAACTTATACAAAATGCAGCAAGACATTTAAAAAAAAAAAACCGTTTTGTTGATTAAAAAACACTATATCGGATTCATATTGGTATCGGCAGATATCCAAATTTATGATATCGGTATCGGACATAAAAAAGTGGTATCGTGCCATCTCTAGTAATTACTGAAAATGACTGAACATGTTTATTGTTACAAGCAGCGCAGGCAATTTACCATGTTTTACCTTTTCCTGTTTGCCTTGTAATGCTTACTTGCTTACGTCTGTTTAAAAATGGTGTACGTTATCAGATACACAAAGAAACAACAAGTGTTTATGGACTGCGATGGAAACAAAGAAAATATTTTCATATTAGCATCATGAAGACAGTGTAGGGAGGAGAAGGGATTTTGCAGCACAGATACAACTGTGTTATCCCTTTTCAAGTAACCTGGGTTAAATGACCTCTGTCCTTCCTGTCTCCTGCAGGTGTGTGTCCTGTACGCAGTGCGGTGCCACCACCCCAGGCCTAAGGTGTGAGTGGCAGAATAATTATACCCTGTGTGCTCCCTGTGCCAGCCTTTCAACATGCCCAATTTGCTTGGTGGACTACAGCGAAGGCACAATCATCGTGCAGTGCCGCCAGTGTGACAGGTGTGTAGTTTTTCTACGAACCTATCAGCTCTAGAGGATCATTCTCTACCAATTTTCCTAAAATAACTGGTTCTTATCAAGACGTTTTTTTTTTGTGTACGCAGATGGTTTCATGCGTCATGTCAAAGTCTCCACTCAGAGGAAGACATAGAAAAAGCTGCAGACAGCAGCTTTGACTGTACAATGTGCCGAACTTTCAAGACCACTAAAGGTGGGAGCACCATAACTTTGCTAAACATATTTTGTTGTTTCAACAAAAAGAGGAAATCAACGCACCCTAATTGTGACATTTGTTTGTTTTAATGGCGGCTATGTTGTGTTCCTACAGTTGTGACCAAGATCAGAGACACCACTGAGCCACTACCAGTAACACAGATTGTCACAAAGGCTAAAGAAATTGGTAAGGTCACAAAAGAACAACAGAAAACAAACGATCAATTTGGGTTCTTTTGTTTGTTTGTTTGTTTTCTTGCACAACCTCAGTTTATTGACTACACACAAACATTTTTTGGTCGTTTCAGATCTGTCAAGGACCTACACCCAGGATGGTGTTTGTTTGACAGAGTCAGGACTTTGCCAACTCCAGAGCTTATCTGCTACAGCGTCACGGCGGAGGAAGCCCAAACCAAAACTTAAGTTGAAGATCATTAACCAGAACAGCGTGGCAGTGCTTCAGGCTCCAGTCGACGCCCTCTCAGAGCTCTCTCGTGATGAAGACATGGAGGACAACAGAGGTACATGTCTTCACAGAAGCGTCTTTATTTTCAGATGATTATCCAAGGTTTTAACCCTGTTATCACATTTTCTGTATTTATCTACTTACATATGTACTTACATATGTAAATATGTAGCAGCCGGCTGGTGTTTTGTATATTTTTGGTTGTGTAGGATAAAAGAAAAAAAATATTAGCAGTAATTCCTAGAAAAGCCAAAGGTATCATTTTAACCCCAGTGTAAAATTACAATCGCTGCATGCCATGTTGCCTAGCAACATGACATATTGTATTTTGATGTGAAGGCTGCTATAACATGAGCCGAGAGCTAGCTAGATGTGATTAATGAGTAAAGGTATAGGGAACTGTAGATGGATAAAAGATGAATATTCAAAGCAGGGTGTGACTGGACGCCAAACTAAAATTTAGCCAAAAAGCATAGATTTCCCCTGAGTTAATAGTAAAAGAATTAGCGTGATATTTACTTACATGTATTGAAATTCTCCCTCTTACTCAGAGTTAATAAAATGTTTTAGGAATGAGATTACAAAAAGAGAAGGTGGGGCCTCACTGGAAATTGCCGTCCTGATTAATGGGACTGGTGAACTTAATTTCAATCTGGCTAATATTCTGCCACTAAGTGGAGTTCACAAAGAATTTACCCTGGCATTGTTCTGAGGGGCCTGGCTGGGATGTTTTCTGCTGCAAGGCTGTCACTCACCATCACTGGGTGCTCTGTCTCTCTCTCACAGAGGCGGAGCTCCTAGATTGTGAGGCAAAGTCTGACTCAAGCCTGGAGCGAGAGCCAGCAGAAGATGACTCCAAGGGGGCTGACGGCGGCAAGAAGAGGAAGAGGAAACCGTACCGGCCGGGTAGGGCACCTGATTGAAGGAGACAGCTCCTCTGAAGCGTAAAATGGTGCAGTACATGGCCGACGCTGTAGCGAAGCACTGCCATCTCACGGCCTCTCTGCCGAAAGCTGAATACAATGGACAGTCTATATTTAAAATATTGAAAATTAAGTAACCTTTATAACTGCAAATAAAATGTTTATATGTATTATAAATATATTTCTTATAACTTCTTAAAAGGTATCGGTGGGTTCATGGTCCGTCAAAGAAGCCGTCCAGGCCAAGGTCCGGGCAAGGCTAAACGATCCCTCTGCAGAAAAGATTCTTCTGGCTCTGTGTCGGAGAATCTCATTGGAAAAGATGAAGGTTTGTGCACCAGAATTGTATGTGAATCTGTCTTTCAAAATAAGAGATAACTGTAGAACTAGAAGAGAGTGGCTATACTTTTTCTGTTTATTACAGGCTGGCCAGAGGCACTGCCGGAAACTCCTGTTGATGAGACGCCCCCCGGACCGGAAGTTCCAGAAAAAATAAAGAAACGATATCGAAAGAAGAAGACAAAACTGGAGGAGGCATTTCCAACCTACCTGCAGGTCTGCCGTCCGTGATAGCGTCCATCACTGTTTGCTTGTATATACAGAATTTGAATATATTGTTACATTTCTATATCACGCTAACCTTGTGGAGTATATCTATCATGGAGGAATTTATTTTATAGATTTACTTCTTGATTCTATTTTTTGTTCTTTTTTTAATTTTGGAAATGGATATTAAGTTTATATATATATATATATATATATATATATATATATATATTAGGGGTGCAACGATACACAAAATTCACGGTTAGGTTCGGTTCGATACTTTGGTGTCACGGTTCGATATTTTTTCGATACAAAAAAATGTTCATGCCTTTTTAATTTGTCATTTATTAAAATTATAAATATATATTTTAACTCAAAAGTACAGTTTTTAAATTTAACCCTAACCCTTGTGCGTGTTTTTTATTTTGACAGCGAATGCGCACCTGCGGACCACTTATGTGCAGCCCTGGTTATTTAGCTCGTCATATTGCAGCCACAGAAATTCTTTTGTCCATGAAACCATAAAGCTGCACTTTCTTTTTGCCTTATAGTCTGATTTGTCATAACTTTTCCGTTTTGTGGTAAGCTTTTCTTTGGCTGTCACTTCTTCACCCTGACCTGTCTTATTTGGCTCAGCAGAACTGAAATATATATCTGTCTGTGAAGGTTCTCAGTCATCCAGGTCATCGTAGTCAAATATAAATCCTGCTGCTTTTACACACCGACTCACATAAGCTCAGCGATTCTCTGCGCGATCAACCTCTCACATGTTTAAGCTTGCTGCGGGAGATTTCACTTGTCATGTTTGCATAGTAAGCTAACGATTAATAAGACGATGTCAGAGGAATTTGTGCACAAATTATCATCACTCACAGATCAGTGCTGTCGCTCTCTATACACAGTTCACGCGATTGCAAAGTGGAAGCAAAAAACAAGCGCAAATTCAAACGCGATTTCAATATGTCACATATTGACAGTGGCTCACCGATGTCAATGACATAATTACCCAGCTACATTTCCGAAAGAATGCAAAAGCATTGACATTAGGGCTGCCACAAACGATTATTTTGATAGTCGACTAGTCACCGATTATTTATGCGATTAGTCGACTAATCAGATCATCATCCACTGGACGTAAAACTACAGCTTATTGCACCAGCAGCATATGCTCTTATATAACTATCATTAGCTTACAGCTTTAAGCTTTTAAGGTGCTAACTAAAAATAAAGACAAGATGATAGTTTATTCAATTTTAATGAAATTTGCAGATTGTTTCGGTGAAGTTTAATAAACTCCTTGCTATCTAAAATATAACAGGACAACGGAGTATATTCTCCAGCATCTCACACTTCTGATATTCAGCTGTCTGCTTGACGTTTATTCAGCTGTGTAAAAACTATAACTTTAATCTCAGACAAACCGATTTACTCAGGAACAAATAAAATACTAAAAAAAAAAAAAAAAAAAGCCAAACAACAACATTTTTAATTTATCTAAGTGACTCATATATATTTAACCTGAGTAGCGAAAGACGGCGGTGGGTTTGAAAACAATTTGCCGGGAGTCCGGTGTTCTCACCGCGCTAGTGACCTAGCCCCCGGCTAGCTATCGAGCTAGTGGGTAACAGACGTCTCCGAAAACGTCGGAGCGCTTTTGAAAATATGTGGTGTCCTGATAAACTGAGCAGATATTTGAGGTTTACACAGCTACATTCTCGGCTGAAAATATGTTAAACGTTTATTTTGTGACCCAGAAAGAATAATAAGAGTAATATTAAAACTAACTAGCTGCCGCCATTGTTGGAAACTGAGCTGGGCCGCGCTATGAATTCTGGGACACAGCTGCTTCTTCTTCTTCGGGGTTTAACGGCAGCTGGCATCCTTGTACATGCAGTGCTGCCATCTTCTGTTTCAGTCCGTTATTACACTCTTAAATCCTGCTACTTATTCCTGCGTCTTTTGGGATCTTACAAAGCTTCAAACGACGCGTCGACTATTAAATCAGTCGTCGACGATTTTGATAGTCGAAGTAATCGTGACTAGTCGACAAATCGTGGCAGCCCTAATTGACATATATTTTTCCTTCCTACGATAGGCCGACGGGCAGGGCAGAGATAGATTTTGGTAGCCCAACTGGAAAAATCGGTAGCCCCGGGACGTCGGGCTAGCGATTTTGCGAGCCCTGTATCTGATTGAGGAATCACTCATCTTTGGAAAAGAGAGTTTATTACAGAGAAATGGCTCTTTCCAAAATAAAAGCTATACTATACGCTTCTTCTGGGCTATATTCTCAGCAGCATATTAAACATATCAGATCCCCATAAGGAGAATCATGTGCTAACGGCTGTCTAAATGACTCGGGTAAAGTTTGAAGCGTGTGCTTGTTGTTTTTGTCTGCTTCCACTTTTCTTTGCACTAGGATGATGTCGGCGTAAATGTGCAGTCATATTCGTTGTGTTCCCACTAGTGCTTTCAGGTTAATCTCGTTGAAATGACCTTAACGCCACAACAC
The DNA here is from genome assembly GCF_965226115.1 of Aulonocara stuartgranti. Classification (NCBI taxonomy): domain Eukaryota; kingdom Metazoa; phylum Chordata; class Actinopteri; order Cichliformes; family Cichlidae; genus Aulonocara; species Aulonocara stuartgranti. Next base: position 18,608,959 of record NC_138954.1, on the reverse strand, counting down.
GGCAAATCTCCGTTAACGAGCTACCCCTGATCGCCCCGTGCATGGGGCTAGACGGCCAACACGTTAACGAGCTAACTGCGCTAACACACTAGTTCCCACCCATGTAATTGAGCATTGCGTGGCACATCCAACATACTGTTTTACTTTAGTCCATGACGCGCTTACCTTCAGGGTCATACATCACATGAAAACCAAAATAATTCCAAACGCCAGATCTGAATGAGGGTGGGGGAGGTTCAATTTGCCATGTTGCAAGGAGAGCTTAACTTCTGTCTCGCTAGCTTGCCCTGCGCTCTTCCTTCTGACGATGCTGTCTGTGTTGAGCGCTCAGTGGATCTGCGCTCGACAGTGCAGCCTAGGCGGAGTAGTCGAACGCAGATTCACTGAGCGCTCAACACAGACAGCATCTCAGAAGGAAAGTTGATAAAAATAAATTACAAATTTTGTATTGTTCGATACATATGCGTACCGAACCGAAAGCACTGTATCGAACGGTTCAATATCGATACGAATATCGTTGCACCCCTATAAAAAAAAAAAAAAAAAATATATATATATATATATATATATATATATATATTATTGTGCAAACGTTCCTCTCCTGTGCAGATTGTCTGATCACATCATGAAATGGCTGTTAAATGTGTTTTATCTCACCCTTGGGAAGGTTGGGATTTCAAGTGCATCCAAGTACAATGCCTTGAAACCAGTTGCAGAACTATTGTGCTTAGTGCTCCTTCTGTGAGCCTTTTTTATTATTTTTATTTAAAGGGGAAAAGCCCAAAGATACTCATATTAGAGGATAGATGTTTTTGATCATACCCTTTAATTGGCCCCTATTTTAGTTGTGAATTGACACACAATAGCTTAACATGGATGTAACTCCAAGGCTCTGTGTCCCCAGTTAGTATCCGTCTGTCACCTTGTGTTGGCTAAAACATGGATATGTGATGCATTAAGCCACCGGCAGCTGTCAGTGCTGCTCTTTATCCCACCATGGTACAGGGGTGACGGGGGATATTGAGTCTAACCTAAAGGTCTAACACAGTGAAGCTTATTTCATTAGTTATTAAGACAGCACCAGGTTGCGCTTTTAGTTTCTCAGTGCAGCAGGACAGCAGATGACTTATGGGTGTAAGTGGTTGGGGGAGGTTGGCCCGATAAGGTGAGGCCAAGAGTAACCTCGCTGTTAGTTTCTAAGCTTTTCTGTTTCACTTAAGTTCACATGGGGTTTAAATGGATGCGGATGGTTTTCTAAGAATGATGTCAAGAAAAATTAGGTGACACTGGCTGGTGTCCTGTGTTTTCATGTTCAGGAGGCTTTCTTTGGAAAGGACCTGCTAGACAAAAGCAAGCAGAGCAGGCAACAGGGGGTCGAATCAGGATTACTAGAAGACGGACAAAGCCAAGTGGAGAGGAAGCATCCCACTAGCAGTTTTCTGGATCCCTCATCAGACCCTCTGCTTAGCGCATCAACAACATCCATTCCCCCCAGACCAGCAGCAGCACGTATGTATATACATTACTTTGGTTCTCCGCAGCAAGAGATGTAATATTCACTGATTCAAAGCATCGTACTGCACTGAATATTTGATATGACCAAAGACAGAGCATGCTCTGAACTTGGCCAGTGCTTTTAAAGAAACAATGCAGGTGTTTGGCAAAGGGTAAAACAGCATATAGTCCATGTTGCATGAAGTTTTAATGAATTTTGTCTCCCTTGTACTTACTTGTCCCCAATGAGAGTATTAACCGCTTCATGCAGAACTGAATGGGTTTGAAACATGTTTACTGAACACATGTTCAAATTGCATATTCCCCATTCATACATGACCAAAATGTTGGAGGTTAATCTCTGATAATTAGCATTCAGACCCTCGACTGCTGCTCCAACTAAAGCTAAACTAATTAAAGAATACTTAAATTCCAAAAGCGAAGTAAATACAGCGAACTTTCAGTTTCTGTTCTCTTTGCAAGCTCGCTCTGTCTTGCTACACTCACTGTGTGTGTCTTGCTCTCTTGATCTTTCTCTAAATTTTTCAAAAAATTTTAAATGCCCTTTATACTGACCTCAAGGATGGCACAGCCAGAAACAGAAGTGTAATATCCTGAATAATAGCAATGTGTTGTCAGGACTGAGTCCAGATAGAAAAGGTTTTTAGCAAAAAACTGCCATAAAATTAAAGATTAGAAGCTTGCCAGTATTCTAACAGTAGTTTAATTTATTATTTAAAGCGCAGTGCAGATAGTTTGTAACTTGCGCCATAGCTTTACATTGTTAGCCGCTCCCTGCACTCCAGTCAAATAGATGTGTCCAAGACTGATGACTGTAGCAGAAGTAGACTTAGATTGTGTTTGAAATCAAACAATCCCACCATTTCACTAACAGGTGAACAGGGATGTGGTATGATTGCTGATTCAATTTTCAGTCTTGTTCCAGCCTATTTAAATACCCAAACTTGATACACTCTGTCCACATATCTGGACATTTGGTAGCTTCTTATGTTGGCACGAATCGAACAAAACACGCGTCTATGAAGTTCTTCACAATTAGTAATTACCTGGCTCTTAGAGAGAAATATTTGATTTTTATTACAAAATTACTGTTTGATTTGACAAATTTGTCATAAACTAGGGTTAGTTTGCTTAATAGGCTGTCATTGTGTTTAAAGGCATCGTGATGACTTGGGAAGTGACAGTAATGAATACTGGATTCCCGAGAGGGTTGCAGATTTTTTTTGCCATTCAGAATCTGGTGTGCCTCATTTAAAAGAAAGAAACTCAGCAGTTTTAACAGTTCAGTAAAATAAAACACTGGAACCTTGACAACTGTGACTTTAAAAAATGGTGATTTATTTATTTATTACACTTTTACTTCAACTTTTTAAGGAAGAAAATAGAAAATTATTAGAAGAGACTATATTACGAGACAAAAAGCTAGAAGTCGAATGACTCACATCAGTCAAGGCCTTCACTGACGAAATCCATGAGACAGAAAACCTTACAGTTCATATAATTAAACTTATTCTTTAGTATACATTCTTTGGAAAGATACATCTGATATGGTACATTTGGAGTTTTTTTTTATTTTATTTGTGACATTTTTTAATGTTTATTTTTAACAGCAAATTCTACATGAGGCATCAAAACAGATGGTTCCAACTCTCATTCATGTCCGTTCATCATCATCAATTATGATTTGTGACAGTTTGGTTTTCTTCCTTTTTTTGTTCTTTTGTTCCTTTTTCCCCCCGCATCTACAGAGACGTCTGAGGAACCATTAGTTGATCTATCTGATGTTCTGAACACTGATGCAGACATCTTGGGAATGCTCGGAAAGCCAAGCAATGACTCTGGTGCGTTATGTATCTCACAGGCAGTCACAGTGGCAAGATTTTATTAATAGTCACCTAGCCGTGGGTATATAAAATAGTTTCACTCCTCAATTAGAAATTTCCCCAAATAGAAACAATCTTTTGCTTTCACTACGTTAATAATTTTTTAATATCACAATATTTTTTTGTTTGTTCACCTTTTTTGTTTTCTTTTTTGTTTGCATCATCTAAAGTGTGTTGTGCTTATGCTGTCTTCACTATTTTTTTTTCCACCCACTCATTTGATCTGGTTTTGGGTTCTTGTAGGTCTTGATTTTTGCCCCTTCCAGGTTGACAGCTCACCTCCTCCTTTTGGTAAGGGTGCTCTGGCCTACTAATCCCTTGCTTTAGTGCATTCTCCCCCTTTTACAGTGTCTCCGTGTCTCTATTTAAGTGTGCATGTATAAAAGCTGTTTTAACACTCATTAACTTCTTAGTGCTTACCTAACACCGTGCACGGTATTCACTCAAGCGCCTATGGTGTGTGGGTCTTTGTTTGTGAACCTCCTATACCCTAACGCAAGTTCTTATCTGCCTAATCGAAAATGTCTCCAAGATAGCAGAGAAACAAATTGGCAAGGACATCCTAGTATTCAAGAAATGAGCAGTTTAGAACAAGAGGCCTTGGCAAATGTCCTTCTAATTCCTGAAGACGGTGAAATCCTCAGTTCTCATTCCTGTGGCTTTATGGCAAAAAGCATCTGCAGTTCATGTCCTTCATTCTTTGGAAGAAGAAAAAGAAATACTTTATTTATCTGAAATATTCTAAGGGCTTATATAATTTCGTTTTTGTACTGCTGTTGCCAACCAATGTTTGCAACCATCCTTGTATTGGTATTTAGTTTTGTGTAGAAGAAATTATTTAAATACTTTAAAGTGTCAGACATTAGTTGGAGAGGAGTGTGTTATGTTGGTAGTCGTGCTTTGATAAATTCTTATGTAATTCAAATTGAAAGAAATGTTTCAAAAGAAGCTCCATGGCTTTCTTTTAAAAAGAAAGGTCTTAAATGGAAGGCTAATGTAGGGGTTAGAACAGCATTTTCCTTCAGACTTTGTGTACCTTTAATCAGATTTAGTCTGACCTGTCTGAACTTTCACATATCCTAAAACATTCCTTTAAAACAATACAGGAACCCCAAGGAGCTGTAATTGTATAGTCTTTGGTCTTGGTTGTGTTCCACAGGCTGTTATGACACTTCAGTTCTATATTTCTGATCTCGTTCTTGCTCAGTATTTTGTTGGTTGCTGTGTATGTGTGCACATGTGTCTGTGTTATGATTTGTTTTTGCATTGACTGTGTGTTTCCACAGCTGGTCTGGACATTGGGCCCCTGGCAGACAGTTCCCCAGTGGCGCCCCAGTCTCAGGCAGGCCGGAGAACACCTCGAACCCTCTCAGAGGAACCCCTGGACGGCATTCTCAGCCCAGAGCTGGACAAAATGGTTACTGATGGTCAGTGTGGGAGACCAGGCGCCATGTTTAGCCACAGTTCTAACACAGGAACTTCCCACAGGGATTAAGAACCATTGTTGGTTGTTGCTTTTGGTTTTAGTTCATTGTGATTTAATTTAACAACATGCAAGAAATTCTGTGATACAGGCAGCGATGACGAAGTCCAGGCATTGTTAGGGATTTAGGAAAACAAGACATCCTGTGTGAACTTGAAATGAAGCGCTCCAATGGGAGCATTTTGTTCTTGATTTTGGGTCGCACAGTTTCCAACAAAAGTGAAGTAAAACAGCTGAAACGTTGTTGTAACCGTCAGCTAACTATTTATCCAATATTTATCGGGCATTTTAGTACATTGGGAATGTAGAGAACAGTGGATCAAAGTTAGTTCTGTGGAAAGTTTCTGTGCATTAAGCCCATCTTCTTCTTCTGGCTTTTAGTAGAAATTTGTTTTGCAACTTTAAGGCCCTTTGCTTTGGAACTTCAAAATGAATAATAATCTGTTTTTGTTGATTCTTTGTTTTTCAGAGTCAATTCTCAGCAAACTTTACAAAATTCCAGGTTTGTAATTTTTATCTTTCTTGTGAAAACTTAAGTTTGGTCCAGTTATTTCCCACCCAGCATAACTGACCTCTAAACTCATGATGAAGTGTTGTAACCAATTTCACCAATATAATGTTATAAAGATTAGTGTAATGAATGTTCTGGTTCCTTTAAAAGCAGTAATGGGATGTTCTCTGACATTGTATGCTACTACATTTCATACACATGTACGCTTACACTGAGCTGTCAAACTTTTTCAGAGCTGGAAGGAAAGGATGTGGAGGATCTCTTCACAGCAGTCCTGAGCCCCAGCACGAGCCAACCACCACCACAGGTGCCTCACCCCCAGGGTCCAGGGCCCCTCCCTGCCACACCTGGCACTAGCATGCCTCACCCCAATGCAGGTACATCATTAGTCATTTTGCCCTGATCAAATAAAAATATTACAAAATGTTTTTAAAATCTCCATCTACTTCACCTCGCAAATCTTGTGTTCAGGGAATCCCATGTTTCCAAGAATGCCAATGATTAATGGTATGATGGGACCAAACCAACGCTTCCCTACAAATCATGGAGCAGGGCCCTGCATCCCAGAAAATTTCTCTCCCCTCAACCGTATGCCTTTCACTGACAATCCGAGGTAAAGTCATGCTTCCCTTTCAACTGTTAATGCATTTTTTTTCTTTACTCAGCAAAATCAGCAAAGTATAACTTTGGAGCTTCTGTTCTTTGTGTTACAGGGAAAGAAAGTTTAATCAGATGCCTAGAGAGGCAGTTGGTCCATGGCCCACCCCTACCCATGGCCCTGGCCCTACACCCCCTGGTTCTTTGCCCGAGGGGGACACTGAAGCCATGTCAAATGCCCAAAGGAGTACACTCAAGTGGGAAAAGGAGGAGACACTTGGAGAACTAGCCACCGTTGCTCCTGTGCTATATACTAATATCAATTTCCCCAACCTTAAAGAAGAATACCCAGGTTGGTATATAGCTCTAAAGCTTGAAGGCATTTTCTCTCCTGTTTGTGTTTTTTATGGTCCAGTTTACATTGTCATTCCTGTTATTTCTGCTCATTTCTGGTTATTGTTTTTATACTGACTGCATTACGTCATACAGTACAAACCATACCTTGTATGCACTTTGAGAGCTGCTGACTTGACAACTTTCTCCATTATTCTTCCTAGACTGGTCTACAAGAGTGAAGCAAATTGCAAAACTTTGGAGGAAAGCTAGTTCACAAGACAGGGCCCCATATGTGGTAAGATCAATGATTCAATTATCCCATTTAGTTTCAATTAAATCAAAGACTGTACAATGCAGGACACCAAAGTAGCTGCACAGACTTACCTAGTATGCAAAAGGCACACTCGTGTATCTGGCCAGTTGCCTTTTGCCAAACCAGTTTGAAACGCAGTCATTCTCTGATGAACTAATTAACAGCGGAAGTCTTGCTCAGAATTAAAGCTCCCTATTGCCTCTGTAATTAAGTTTACTGGAAGCCATTTTACCTGGTAGAGGCCCCTTTTAAAGACCCAGTCTCTGCTTGGCGAGTTTAGTTTTGGGGTTAACACTTATCTGTAAAAGGCTGATAGGATGTTGTTGAGAGTGTTGAATATGCTAACTCGAGAATGGAGCAACGCAGGATTTTCAAGTTGATACATAGATGCATCTACTAAAAATTGAGTTTGAATCTCAGTGACCTCAACCTCACGGTCAAAGGTCAACTTTTCTGAAAATCATGTAGGCTTTTCACATTTATGCCATAGGTGCATCTGTTAGGAGGCTGAGAGGATAGCACAGGCGGCTGCCAGTATTTTTTATTTGCAATCTTGTTTTAAAACCGCTATTGTGATACATCATCTTGGTTATGAACTATTGAGATACCTAATTTAACAATAAGAAGTTGACCTTCATCCTGCTCCATGTACAATATGTAAAGGCTATGCAGCCAAAGGATTAAGCATGGCAATCCCATCCAAAACAAATGCCTGCATATCATAAAAATATTATTTTTACTGCTATGAAATAATTATAATTCAGTATTGCGTACTAATGTTTGTAATAGTGTAAGTAGACATTACAGAGAATTGGGGGCTACATGGATAACCTTTATTTTTTTCTATAAGCTTGTATTTATCAAATCTCTCTAATCTGTTTTTGTTTTGTTTTTCAATTGTGATTGATTTGCTGTTTAGCAAAAGGCAAGAGATAACCGAGCAGCCCTGCGCATCAACAAAGTCCAGATGTCGAATGAGACCGTGAAGAGGCACCATCCACAGCAACAGCCCCCTGAGGTGTTTGATCCCAACATACCACTAGACACAGATCTCCTGTTTAAAGACCCTTTGAAACCAAAAGAGTCAGAGCATGAACAAGAGTGGAAGTTTAGACAGGTAAGAGTGTATGCAATGAAGTCAGTCAGTCGAATGCAGCGGCAGGTCCACTTTATATTAAGACAGCTAAGAAGTGGTGGTTTAGTAAAACACCCCCTAAAGAACTACACTATCCTCCACATTAACCCTGATGACATTGGTGGCTAGTAGGTCCAGCTCTTTTTTGGCATGAGACTGATAATTTATGCACCCCTTTTGTCATCTAATGCAGCTTTTCACTCTGTCCTTCCAACAGCAAATGAGGCAGAAAAGCAAACAGCAAGCCAAAATTGAAGCCACTCAGAAACTGGAGCAAGTAAAGAATGAACAGCTTCAACAACAACAACAACAGCAACAGCAACAACAGCAAACTAGTCAGTCAGAGGGAGATGCCAACAACAGTGGTAACCAAAGCCCAGCCTCCCAGCCCAGTAATGGCAGCATGTCCCCTATGCAGCAGGTCAACCCAAAAGAGAGCTTTTCCAGGACGCTATCAGGGACACCCACTTCAGGTCCTTCAGAGGATGTGTTCTTGCGACCCCCTCCTCCCCCTCCCTCTGGGCCTTCCTCCCAACCTCAGTCTCCACAAGTTTTCTCACCAGGTTCCTCTGGTTCCAGACCATCATCTCCATGGGATCCATATGCCAAGATGGTTGGGACCCCAAGACCTCCAACTCTCGGACCAAATGCGTGTCGAAGAATGCCCATGGAATCTGGTAAATCACCCACCTCCTTGATGGAGCAGCAGGACAGAGGGAGGCCCTCTCCTGCTCATGAATCTTTTGGTTCTCCCACATCAATGACCAGTGATCCTTACGCCAAACCTCCTGACACCCCAAGACCCACTGGTGAAGTTGACCCTTTTCTGAAGCCCATGGGTCCCCCCAGAGGCAGTCAAGCTGCTCAAGGAAGGCCTCCAATGGGTTCTCCTGGCAGAGACCCATACTCAAGGCCAATGATAAGAAATGATGCCTATCAGCGCATGACCCAGAACAGGATGATATTGTCTGACCCTTATTCAAGACCTTTACTCACGCCGATACCTGGAAGCAATGAGTCTGGCTCTGTCCCTCTATTTAAAACACCTATGCCCCCTCCTCAGGCTCAGGATCACTTCAACCGACCAGGCCCACATCCTACTGACAGATTCTCCCAGAATCAGCAAACTGACCCCTATGCCCAGCCTCCACACACCCCAAGACCGTCAGCGAATGACAACTTTACCAGTCCTCCCAGGATGGGCCAGCATCACCCACAGGGGCACTCCTTTGCTCAGCCAGGACCAATTACTCAAATATCAAGAAATCCTTATGCACATGCACCTTCCACTCCAAGACCTGACCACTTCACATATGACCCTTTTGCCCAGCCTTCTGGTCCTAGCAAGCAAGCTGCTGACCCTTTCTCTCAGCCTGTAGCTAACCACCGATCCATCAATGAAGCAGGTGCTCAACCTCGACCGTTTTTTGAGCCCTATGCTCGACCACCTGGCACCCCACGTCCCCATGACAACTATGGTCAACCACCAAACACCCCCAGCCCATCCTCAGATCCCTACTCGCAGGCTCCAGCTACACCTCGCCCTAGTGGAATGAACCAGTTTTCTCATCAGTCTCACCCTGGACAGAGGATGTCCCCTTCGCACTCAATGGACCCTTATGCTCAGCCACCAGGTACTCCTCGGCCATCAGTGGGGGAAAGGTTTTCTAAGTCACCAGGCAGCATGAGGGGGTCAATGGAGCCATTTACCAGTACACCCGGGACACCAAGGCCAGGGAGTAGTGACATGTTTCCCCAGCCTGGAGTCCCAAGACCAATGCTGAATGATCCTTACAGCCATCCTCCAGGCACCCCGAGGCCTGGTCCTGATGGGCTTACCAGACAAGGGCCAAGACAAGGACCAATGGGAAGCCAGGATCCTTTCTCCCCAACCCAAGGTAGACTTCAAGAGCCCTTCCCTCACCCAGACTTACAAACACCAAAACACCCCAGTGTTTCAGACGATGGATTTATTCAGTCACCCTCAAGAAGACCGAGTCAGACACCTGTCCATGATCCATTTGAACAAGCACCCATGACCCCTCGTCCACAGTCAGAAAAAATGGAAATGAAAGATCAGTCAGTTGTGGGTAACAATGGAGCTGGCCTTCAGGACCCGGTCCAACTGTCCAACAATCCACAAATTCCTGTTTCAGCAGCAGAGGCTCAAACTGTTGCTCTTGCTGAGTGCGATGAAAGACTCAGACAGGTACGTGAACACTGTTTGTGTTGTATTCTGAATCTTATAGTTTTAAATATTAATGTTAACTGTCTAATAATATTATTAATAGCCAGTACCAAATTGGTAAGAACAACAAGAAAACTACACATATCACTACATTTACAATATTCAGAAATTGTGTGAGTATCAGACAGATACATCAAATTTTATTCTACAATCCTGTAGTTTAAAACATTTTATGATGCTGTGTAAAATGTAAAAGGAAAAACAAAATTAAAAACCAAATCAAGTAAAAATACTATAAAGACAAAGTATCACATTTTGAAACTAAAATGTAATCTTTTTTTAAAAAGTGTGTAATGCACATTTCAGTCTCTTCTTAAACCCCTCCCTATCTATACTTCTAAGTATTATGGGATTCTTCTTGTATACCAATCATGTTACAGATTAAGTTTCCTGTGAGATGTTTCCATGTATTTTTAAAGAATTATGAGATTATTTTTATAACTACATTGTTGCTTCTCTTAAATTCATGAGTATATTGGGGCAGGGTCAATGATTTCTTTGAACATTTTCAGTTCAAAAAAAAATACAAATGAAATCATTTACATATCATAGCATGTGTTTGTTTATACTTTACAGTGTCCTCTTGAAAATAGAGGACTATTTATAAACTTTATCTTCAACACAACTGTTCCAGACAAAATATGGACATACAGAAAACTAAAAGAAATCTCAAATAAAATAATGTTGTGCAGCAGCTATCTAAAAAAAAAACAAAAAAACCCCAAAAAACCCCAAATCAATTCTTTGAAAAGCTAAAAATGATTTTAAAAATTTAAATCTTTCAAACTTACAGCGACAACGAATTAGAGAACTGATCATCAAACAGCAGCAACAGAGGAGTGCCACCCGACAGGAGAGGGGCCCTCAGGAGCCTGCTGGCACTATAACCCCAGGAACGCCACGGCCATGGCCCCAAGAGGGTCCTGCTCAACCAGGGGAAATATTCACCCGGCCTCCTCCGCCTTATCCTGGACAAGGACCTATTAGAGGGCCGATGAGGTTTCCTGGACATTTTCCAGGGGATCAGCGTGTAGCCTTTCCTAATGAAGGTCAAATGCCCCGCGGCCCACATCCTGGAGATTTGAGACATCAGGGACCAAGGTTTGTTTTGTTATTCTTTTAATTACTTTTTGTGTTTCCAAATTTAAGTCTTCCCTTTATGTCTTTATAAGTTTTTTTTTCTTATCCCTCCCCCACAGGTTTGCTTTTCCACCTGGAGCTCTAGGACCTCATCGGTCTCAAGACTTCTTTCCAAGGGGGCAACACCCAATGCAAGATGTCCCTCCTCAAATGAGACGGTCTATGTCTGCTGAAATGGCGAAAAACATGGGAGCAAACCCTATGGGGATGCCCCAGCACTTCCCTCCTCGTGGTATGGCAATGCAGCAGCACAACATAATGGGGCAGCCTTTTATTGAACTGCGGCACAGAGCAGCAGAAAACAGACCACGCATGCCATTCCCTCCTGCCAACATGCAAGGAAGCAATTTGGATCCCAACTTCCAGAACCAAAGGCCTGCAGGTTTTCCAGGAGCACCCGATTCTAGGTTCCCCTTAAATCAGGGCCCCAGAATGATGGACCCTATGGCTAACCAAATTGGCCATTTACACCTCTCTGCCAGTATGGACAATCTTCATCAGCAAACCCAGATTCCAGGAAGCACACTCAAACAGTCTCCTCTGATGAGGTCCATGAGCCAGCCTGCCTCAAATGAGACTCCAAATATGTCAGCTTCCATGATCCTGTCTGCACCCCCTGCTGGACAGAGTGAGACTGTCTCGGTGACGAGCAGAGAAACTGTGGAGGAGAAACTAGATACAGAAGAATCTGCAGTCAAAGATCTAGAGGACGTGGAGGTAAAAGATCTAGTAGATGCTGACTTGGAAAACTTAAATCTGGATCCTGAAGATGGCAAAGACCTTGATTTAGAGACCAATGACCTACACCTTGATGACTTCCTGACATCTGGGAAATTTGACATCATTGCTTACACAGACCCTGATCTAGATGATATCAAGAAAGACATGTTTAGTGAGGAGCTGGATCTCAGTGATCCTATGGATGACAATACTGATGCCACAGATATCAACAAAAGCGCAAGCACCGTAACCGAGGCTTCTTCCAGTTCAGCATCTGTACTGGCAAAGTCAGAGACTATGGGTGAGCAGTCTGCAGTTGAAGTCAAGCTGGAGGTCCCTTTAAATAAGGACTCAGCTGCTCTGGCTCCTGGGCAAGAAATTAAAGCTGAGGTCAAAGATTGTCAACAACCACCTGATGTAGTAGACCAGCAAACTGCTGGAAATACCTTAATCTCCGATAAGAAAGGAGTGCTTTCTGACTCCACCCCAGTCCTGTCTAGTTTACTCATTAAGCAGCAGCCTGAAGAGCAATCATTAAACCCAATTGTTGAGTCTGTCAATCAAGGAGGTGACCTCATTGCCCAGCAGAACCAAGTCGCTGATGCTCAACATACCTCTGGACTTACAATGAGTCAAACAATACCTGACACAGTCACTGCAGGAGAGGTTCCCCTGAGTGGCTTTGGGCCAGACCATCAGGTTGGACTAACATCTGGAGTGGACCAGAGCGGTCTCACCCAGGCCCAGCAGGCAGTGTTAAACCAGGCAATGGGCCAGAATTCCCAACAACATCGGCCACTTCTGCTTGAGGAGCAACCACTCCTATTGCAGGACCTCCTGGACCAGGAGAGGCAGGAGCAACAGCAGCAGAGGCAGATGCAAGCAATGATACGACAGCGCTCAAGCAGCGACTTCTTCCCCAACATTGGTAAATGAATTTATAGCACCGCTTAGGTGTCACTTTAAGTTAAGTGCTATTTTGGTTTTTTGGGTTTTTTTAAAACATTATTTTATTTGTTTTGTTGTGTTTTGTTGTTGTTTTTTTCTTCGTGTTTTTTGCAGTGTTTATTTCTGACAGTCATTATTTTAATCTGCAGATTTTGATGCCATCACTGACCCCATCATGAAAGCCAAGATGGTTGCTCTTAAAGGCATCAACAAAGTCATGGTTCAGAACAACATGGGAATGCCTCCCATGGTCATGAACAGGTAAGAATTCCACAAGAATGCATTTTCTATAGTGAGTAGAAAATAAGATGGTTATATGGGGAGTATACATAATTGATTGGAATGACTTCTGTGTGTCACAGATTTCCACCTGGTCCAGCACCACCTTGTCCTGAAAGTGCACCACTTCCTCCACAAGTTGTTGGACAGGTAACATGAATGGGTTTTTTTCTTGGTTTTGGGGGGTTGGGGTGGGGCTAAACTTTATAATGCTCTTATCTGTTATAACCTTCTTTTTAATATATATTTTTTTTATCTCAGGATGGAAAATTGACACAAGTAACAAGACCAAGTCCGCCAAATTTCGGACCTGGATTTGTCAGTAAGTTTTCCAGAATCCCTGCGGCCTCACTGTTTTGGGTTTTATAGTCTTTTCAGGCTAGAAATATTAAGATGATTGTTTTTTTATGTTTTCAAGATTGCTAAGAAAAGAGCTTTTTTTACCACCTTCTTTCAGACAATGCTCAGAGGGCTCAGTATGAAGAGTGGCTCCAGGAGACTCAGCAACTACTTCAAATGCAGCAGAAGTTTCTGGAAGAGAAGATCGGCGCTCACAGGAAGTCGAAGAAAGCCCTGTCTGCCAAGCAGAGAACAGCTAAGAAGGCAGGGAGAGAGTTCCCTGAGGAGGATGCTGAGCAGCTCAAACATGTCACAGAGCAGCAGGGTGTAGTGCAAAAACAACTGGAGCAGGTAAATGCTTGGCCTGTCAAGCTCTAGTACTGAATTCTCTCAAACCCCCACTTCTCACAGAGACTGGCATGAGCACTGTCCTTTCTTTTATCCTGTGACCGAAGTTTGAATACTAAAAGTATTTCCTGCATCCAAACTGTTTGTCCAAATATTAGAGCAAAACACAGGGTAAAGCTTTAATAAGATCTAACTGAGTAAGGTTGGAAAAACTTGAAGTGTTCAATGTTCTGAAAGAGAAACACCCACACATGTGTGATCTAAGAGAAACACAGTTGTTGCCTTTTTTCTTTTTTTTTGATGTTCACTACCTTCACTTAATTTTTGAAGAATATGATGTTTTCTATTGCAAGGTATAATCTCTAACTGTATATTATATTTTAGCAGGCATAATTAGAGTGAAATATTAGTTGCCTTTACTCAAACTCTCTATGGGTATAGGACACAAACCACAGGCATTTGCTTTTTCTTCACCAAAACATACAGTCTTATGTCTTCACTGCAGCCCTCTTTGACTCTAAAAGTGCACTTTGCTGAGTTAAAATTTGAACATTGTTAAAAGTTATTTTGTGAATTTATAGAAAGTAACTTTATTTTTTTACTTTGTCTCAGATCCGCAAGCAGCAGAAGGAGCATGCTGAACTGATTGAGGAGTACAGAGTAAAACAGCAGCAAAACAATATGACACCTATGATGCCTGCAATGCACCCGTTGCCAGGCCCCACTGGCATGGTGCCCAGTGGCCCACCAATGGTTCAGCCTCCTATAAATCCCATGATGCAGATGCCACTTCATCCCAGCCAGCCAAATGTACCTCCACGTATGCCCAACGCACCACCTGGCTGGCATCCCGGTACTTCTATGCCCATGGGAGGACCAGGAATGCCACATATAATGCCTCCCCAGGTACCTATGGGAAATTCAGCCCAACCGCTTCAGATGCCAATGGGTAATGTACCGCAGCACTCTCAAATGCCTTTGGAGCCCCAAGCACCACCTGCTCCTCCAGGTGCCATAAAACCCATGCAGGCAGGTGGTGTGAAGTTTGATGACAACAACCCATTCAGTGAAGGCTTCCAGGAGCGCGAGCGGAGGGAACGGCTCCGGGAGCAGCAGGAGAGACAGCGGGTGCAGCTCATGCAGGAAGTCGAACGTCAAAGAGCACTTAAACACCGCATGGAAATGGAGCAGCAAGGGATGATGGGATCAGATGGGAACATGGCACCACTCTCTCAAATGCCATTTTTTAATGCAGAGCTGCCACAAGACTTCATGCAGCCACAAAGGCCTCCTCTGCAACATCAACAACAACTTGGACCAATTTTTCCTCAGCAGCAGGGTATGCAGCCTGGTATGGGCTCAGTGGCTGGAACATTTATACAGGGTGAGAGGAGAGCCATGGTGGGCAATGGCTTGATGCCACCAGAGATGGGGCCTGATAATGTTGCTCTGCAAGGACCAAACTTTCCTCACGGTCAGCCCAGGCCTCGTCAGTTCAGTGGACCAGGAATGCTTCCAATGCCAGGTGAGGGTCCACCATTTGGGGGTGACTCGTCAACACCTTTACCATCCAACTTTCCAGGCTCAGGTCAGTCTCTGATTCAGCTTTATTCCAACATCATCCCAGATGAGAAGGGGAAAAAGAAGAGGAACCGCAAAAAGAAGAAAGATGATGATGCAGATTCAGTCAAGACACCTTCCACTCCCCACTCAGACCTTACAGCCCCTCTCACACCATGTGTCTCAGACACTTCCTCTACTCCAACCAGAAATCCCCATCTCTTTGGAGATCAGGACCTGTCCAGGTCCCCTTTACTGGGATCTTCCACCCCCAGTCACTCAGAGCTTGAGCGGCAACTTTCTGGTGGGCAATCTGGACAATCTGCTCTGTCATCAGAAGCAGCGAGGGCCCAGGCACAAGCTCAGGAACATGACAGAATCCTCAGCAACATAAAGCTGGAGCAGACTGATGCTAGTGAGTGTCACGGACCAAAAGAAGGTTCCATTGGCCCAGAAATGAGCTCTGTGAAAGAAGAGGGTAACAAAGGGAGCGTGTCTCCGTTCCCTGCTGGGCAGAGTCCAAACAAAGGAGAAGCTGGTAATGAACTATTGAAGCACCTTCTGAAGAACAAGAGTACACCTCCACCTGGATTGTCTCAGCAGAGATCAGAGGAAAGCCTGCGGTCAGAGGAGGAGGAAACCACTGACTGCAAAACCTTACTGAGGCAAAGCTCCATGGACAGCAATGGGGTCAGTTTTTGTGTTAATCATATAGTTACAGAATGCCGAGGGGGTGATCAGCATAGTGAGTCATTTGCAGGCTGAGTGATTCAGAGTGATTCAAATGGGAGGGTCATCATAGCTAAATTAGAATGAATCATAGCTGTCAGAATATGAATGAGTCATAGTTATGTGTTTGAAAACATCTAACTTGAAGTCATTATGCTGCTCAAGTAAATTTTTTTTTGCTCATGTTTTGTTTGTTTTTGTTTTTTTCTGTCTCACCTCCAGGCATACTCAGATGGCACCCATGACTTTCCTGGACCTCTGCTCCCCGAGCAGAAGAAGAAAGGGAGAAACAAGAGAGCACCAAAAGCAGGAGAAAAACCTGTTTCTCGCTACAAGAAGAGGAAAAAGGAAGGAGATGAAAGGCAACTGATGCACACTGGACCAGACTCTGTAATGACCCAAATCAAACAGGTAAGTTGGTTTATTTATATATATATATATATATATATATATATATATATATATATATATATATATATATATATATATATATATATATATATATTGTTCCGTTGTTGTACCTGCTCCTCTTCCAATTGATGGGTGCTGTGTGTTGTTAGCTTGAAAGGCTGTAGTCTGAAGGCAGAATGTGAGATTCATTTGAACTTAAAATACTTGAGGACATTTCAGTGATTGTGGTCGGGATGGTTTGTGCAAGAATATATCTGGTCTGACTTCTCTGCTAACCTTCCACCGGTCTGCTTGTCTCTGCTAACACAGCAGCTCTCTCTGCTGCCTCTCATGGAGCCTCTGATTGGGGTCAACTTTGCCCACTTTGCTCCCTACGGCAGTGGCCAGCTCAATGGAGAGAACCTTTTGTCTGGTACTTTTGGCAGCGCCTCACTAGATGGAGTTTCTGATTATTATTCCCAGCTGGCCTACAAGGTGAGATCTTACTGCTTCACTAAGGGGATACCAGATAAACAAAGGGTGGGTGTGTGTTAAGTGTGTCTGTGGCACTGTGGCACTGTGTGCCTGACATTGCATTGCACTTGGCTTCTACAGCAGAGTAATTTGAGCAATCCACCGACCCCGCCGGCATCTCTTCCTCCCACTCCACCACCTGTGAACCGACAGAAAATGATCAACGGTTTTGCCACAACCGAAGAGCTGGCCAGCAAAGCCGCTGCTATGGGTAAGCACTCATAAAGGTCCAAGATGGGCTGACCGATTGTGTTTCCATAATCTTAAAATGGGAGCAGAAAATGGAAGGAGGCATTCATACATATTAACGTTGTTTTCCTGTTGCAGTCTCCAAGGGCCTGGTCCCAAAGCCGCTGCATGTTCCATTTAGGAGTGAGGAAGATCTGTTAGCTCGGGCCATCGCTCAGGGACCCAAAACTGTGGATGTTCCAGCTTCTCTTCCCACACCACCTCACAACAACCAGGAAGAGCTCAGGTAACGGATAAAAAATAGTACTTCATGATTTATTTGGGCTGCAGTGTTTTAACAGAGTTGCTCATTTATTTATTTATTTTCCTTGTTGTAGTAATCGAGGACAGGAGCCTTGCAAGGAGAGGGACACACCTGACAGCTTTGTTCCATCTTCATCTCCCGAGAGCGTGGTTGGCATGGAGATCAGCCGTTACCCAGACTTGTCTCTGGTAAAGGAAGAGCCGCCATCCCCTTGCCTGTCTCCTGTCCTCCCCATGCTTCCTGCACCTGATGGGAAAGGTAAACGCATATATCTGTTTTATTTAGTTATTTATTTTATGCAGTATATACACAAAGCTCCACTAAAAAGTAAATTCGTGGTTTTCACATTAGTGTATCCTCGAGGGTCCATTTGATGTAAATGTGATCATCTTTCCAGATCTGCAGGGGTCAGCATTCTCAGCATAAAGGCCAAAATTTAGCAATGTGATGACTTTATACAAACACACCAGCTTTGCAACTTCCACAAATGAGATGTTGCACACACTTAACTATGGTGCTCCTTTTCTGGCTTTCCATTATGTTTTTAGTGTGCATGTGCAGAATGTATATGCATAAGAATCCTTTACAGTTTGCATAAAAGTATGTGGAAGATGGCTGTGTATGCCTTTGTATGATCACATTTGAACAGTGCAGCAGTTTTTGAGAGTGGTTTGCTTTTTCAATTCATTAGGGACCCAGATCAAACTGCAGGATGTCAAGACTGAGCCTTCTTCGATGTTCTTTGGCTCCCCCTTTGGCTCCATGTCTAATGATTCCAAACAAGGGATGGTTTCTGTTGCTATCACTCTGAGACCAGCTGCAGCTGAGGTAACAATACTTAACATTTACTGAGGTTAGACAAAAATCTGACATTCCGTATTTTCGGCACTATAAGGCACATTTAAAATCCTTTAATTATCTCAAAAATCGACAGTGCGCCTTATAATCTGGTGCGCCTTATGTATGAATTCTGAAAACTCTAAATTCTTTCATCAATTTCATCAACAGTAATTTGTGACAGCAGTTTATTTCTAAATAAACTGCTGTCACTTCCAACATAAATGAAGACAGAAAACTAAACAGCAGTGACGTTTGTAGGGTTACTGAAATTGGGATAGCTGGTATGTAATCATGTGCTACGTGATCGCTAGCGACACAGCTATGTTAGCATAACATAAACAGTGAAGCTGGAGGGTGAATGCTAATGCTTGTTTTGCTTAATGCGCCTTATAATCCGGTGTGCCTTATGTATGAAAACAGACCCGTTCATTGACAGTGCGCCTTATGGTCAGAAAAATACAGTAATTCTTTTCCCAGTTCTCTCATTCTATATCATATCAGACATGTGCATAATCTGGCCACACAGTAAGAGAAAGATAATTATTGCAAGGGTTTGTTTTAAGGAGGATGCTTGTTTTTATTAGTCAGAGTCTAATTCTGAGAAATTACAGAGTTCTTAAAATAATAGCTTAATTTTTCTACACACATTATTTTAGGATTATTCAAGTTCTGTTAATTCTTGCACGTGCAAGATATTTAAAGCTGCATATTAACTTAGCTATCCTAGTTTATTGGCAGATTTCATTTTACATGAGAAAGTAAACTACTTTTAAATCAGCTGATATTGGCATTTTAGTTCCTAAGAGATTCACTTCTTAATATTAAATCAGAGGAGTAATACAGAAGTCAACATTTAACAGCTTTAAGTGCCTTTTTACTTGGAGCACTTGGGTGACTATGGTGGACGAATTTAGAGGACAACTTGCATTGCTCTAAATTTCTATTTATTTGTTTTATTTATTTTTCAGAACATTACCGGTGTGGTGGCAGCCATTTCAGACCTCTTGTGTGTGAAGATCCCCAGCAGTTATGAGGTCAGCAGCACCCCAGACAGGGGGCCCCTATCTATGGTCAGCGGTCAAAGGGTGGGCCCACATGGCATGGAGCCACGGCCTCCCATGCTTTTCAATGGACAAGGAGACAGTGGAGGACTGCATGGACGGCCGGGACAAATGATCAGAACCAGTGGACCACAGGGAATGATGCAGCAGCAGGCACATCATTTCCGTTTCCATCCCAACAGCCCAGGTAGGGAATAAAACTAAATTAAACAAGAGCATCTCTGATTCCACCCGGTGCAGTAATACAGCCTGTAATTGAAATGTCATGTTTGATTTAAGCTAAATATAATCACTCCCCGTGAAAAAGCACAATTCAGCAATACTCTTTTGATACCTAATCACTTCCCTTTAAACATCCATAGGAGCGCTTTTGTTTTTTAACAGTTTTTTGAGTGTACCATTATTTATCTGAGGCTGAAGGTAGCCTACAGTCCAATTCTATAAAGGCTGTTTTATTTTGTTTGCTAAAGTTTGTTTAGTCCAATTAAAGATTCAATCATCTGTAGGTTACTGTCAGAGATGTTAAAAATTGATCTAATTTTGCATCACTTTTCTGTTACATCAGGCAATGCTGGAGCTCGAGGACCTGATCACAAGATCCCTGGCAGCTCTGGATGTAAACCCCAGTGGTGCTGCCACTGTAAGGTGGTGGTTCTGGGAAATGGAGTGCAGAAAGCCATCAAAGACCTCCCTGTTCACATGAAGGTACCAGATGCATTGGCTGCACAGTCATGTATATATTAACTGTGCACACCACCTGTCAAATAAAAGCTAAAAGTTGAAATTATAACCTTTACAGGAAGCCTGAATGGACTGAGGATGTAGTGCTTCTCCATTCCTTACTCAGAGATCAAGGCCACAGATAATAAATTGCTTCTGATCGTCAGCAGCTCTCATGAACAAAAAGGCTCTGATATCTAACGCCGTTGACTAAAGTACACCATATTTTAATATAGTGCCATGTGACAGTTTTGCCCCTGAGCAAAATTTCTATCACAAGTAAAAGATGAGCTGATTTCCAAAAAGCATTAAGTCAAAGATGACACATGGCTTTAATATTTTAACAAAGATTACTTTTCTATATTTAGTAATTTATTTATTTTTTTAATTAGACACTCTGCAGGTCAGCATCTGTGGTACCACAGTTTATCACCTTGTGAAACAGAGTCTAAGAGTCTTCAGATTCAAACTTGTTCTTGTTCTGTCTTTACAGCTTGAACCTCTTAAGGTAGTAATTCATTGTGAATAATGAGTCCTGCAGTAGATGCTTCCTTCGGTTGATCTTTTTTTTTTTTTTTTAAATAACGTTCGATGTATACGTGCAGACTTTGCTGTTCTTTAAGTAAATCTGCTCCTTCCTGCAAATTATTCTGCATGCCGCTGTCAATAAAAGCCAAAAGCATGACTCATTAGTCTGTGAACTTAGCAGTTAGTTAAAGCTTTCATTTATGCATCACATAACCTTTTATAATGATGACTGTGTCCATGCCAAAGCCCCGATGAGCTAGTTAAAATGTGAATTTTTGGTAAAGTTATCCGAGAACTCAAGCTTTAGCTCCTTTCCTTTTTACGGCTGTGAAATTGTACAAAATGCAAATTTGCACTAATGTTGCTTGATATGTTGAAATTATGTTTTTGTTTTAACTTTATGCATTTTGGAGATGACTATAGCTTTGATTTGTGTAATGACTCCCACTGTCAGAAATTTGGATCATTTCAATGTCATGTATACATATAATATTGAGATTATTATATGAGCTGTGATTGGTTGGCTTACCAGATTTTTACGTTGGAGAAATGAAGTATTAAAACTCCTTTCACCCTGAAGGGCCACACTTATCAATATATTCATATGCACGGCACTGGAATAACACTGAACATGTGCTCTGATTATGTAAATCTTTCCTAATGGAGTTAAATAGATTTCAGATCAGTTAGTAGGTTAAACAGCAGTATTTAGGTTATTTAAATATTGCATAATTTATTTTTCAACATCGCTTTGCCTTGAGTGGCTTCCATTAGTCAGATGTTGACTTACACCTCATTCCTAATTCAGCTTCTTCAAACTTGGACTGATTTTCTTCTCGTTAGGAATCTGAAGGCCGTTTTAAATCTGAAGACGACTTGGTCTTCTGCAGCCACAACTGCTTCCTTCTCTACTGTTCATCACCACCACTGCAGTCCAGATCAACCACAGAATCTAAGGTTTGTACCACTGTAACCCATGCACATCTCCTAGAAATCTGAGTCTTAAAAAAGCATTTGACTTTTATGTTTGGCACTTTTTTTTCCCTTGTCATCTTCCCAGGAGTCTGTGTCCCTCCTCCCAGCCTCTGAGCAAACAGAGAGCCTTTCTAAAACTCAGCACCAGTACAGTAACAACATGTCCTCCCTGGATGTCCATTGTCTGGCCCAGCTTCAGCCAAAGCAGTCACCCCCCTCTACACCTCCCATCCCATTCCCTTCAGCAGGTGAGACACCCAAGACTGACGCAAAATCCGATGCCCTCAAAGTGACAGTGAAGCTGAAGTCCAGGCCAAGGTCCCACGACGGCTGGCATCAGGGAAAGAGACAGAAAGGACTCCGATGGAGGAAATGGACTGTCCAGGTGGTGGTGCCAAGAGGGAATTCGCAGCTCCCGGATGAGGATAAGATTGATGAGCTCCTGAAGAAGCTTGGAGCCTCCCTGCGCCCTCCAGTGTCACTCAAGGACCAGAGACGCTGCTGTTTCTGCCATCAGTTTGGAGATGGAATGACTGATGGTCCTGCCAGGCTGCTCAATCTAGATCTCGATGTGTGGGTTCATCTCAACTGTGCCCTTTGGTCGACTGAGGTGTACGAGACTCAAGCTGGCGCCCTCATCAACGTGGAGCTTGCGCTGCGGCGTGGTCAAACTATACGATGCGCCTACTGTCAGCAGACCGGAGCCACCAGCGGCTGCCACCGCCTGCGCTGCACCAATGTCTACCATTTCACCTGTGCCCTGCATGCTCAGTGCACCTTCTTCAAGGATAAGACCATGCTCTGCCATGCCCACAGGCCCCGGGGAACAGCGGGACATGCTCTGGAGCACGAGCTGCGATGCTTTGCCGTGTTCCGGCGTGTTTATGTCCAGAGAGACGAAGTGCGTCAAATTGCCACGGCTGTGCAGCAGCCCGAGTTAGGTTACACCTTTCGGGTAGGCAGTCTGGTGTTGCATGCGATCGGCCAGCTCACACCGCTACAGATGGCGTCCTTCCATTCCTCAACAGCCATCTTTCCAGTTGGCTATGAAGCTTGCCGCATTTACTGGAGCATGCGCCATGGCAATCGCCGCTGTCGCTACATCTGTTCAGTTGAAGAGAGAGACGGGATACCAGAGTTTACCATCAGAGTCATCGAACAAGGCTACCAAGACATGGTCCTGACTGACACCTCTGCTAAAGGTTTGCCCTCAGGAAAAAAAAATACTAGTGTGTGTTTTTGTGGCTAATGAAACAGTTTTAACCAGCTTCTGTTCTTGTCTCTGCTCTTGTCATTAGGAGTGTGGGATAAGGTGCTAGGCCCAGTTGCTGAGAAGAGAGCTGAGTCAGGCACTCTGAAGCTCTTTCCTGTTTACCTGAAAGGAGAGGATCTGTTTGGGCTCACAGTTCCTGCAGTTGCCAAGATCACAGAATCGGTTTGTACCTACTTTGGAGGATTTCATCAGCTGCAAGAATTTAAAAACATCAACAAATCTCTAAATGATGCTTTTCATCTGGTTTCAGCTCCCAGGAGTGGAAGCTTGTGACAGGTACTCGTTCCGTTACGGACGCAACCCTCTCGTGGAGTTGCCTCTCATGTTCAATCCAGCTGGTTGTGCCCGCGCTCAGCCAAGAACAAGCTCTCCCTACACCTCACTGGTGATAAGGTAACTTTGTTTGAAGTTGACATTAAATTAGCTTCCTGGGAACGTTCTGTCTCCAAGTAAATAAGTCAGAGTTAATAAAATGTTCTCCTTCTCCACCTCCCTCCTAAAAATAAAGGCCTCAGCCACAGGCTGTATCCAGCAGCAGTGCCAGGTCTAACCAGAATGTTGCCCAAGGAGAAGGTGGCGCCCCCCATAATAAGCCTCCGGTGGTGCACCCCAGGTCCTCCCAGTACCGCTGGATGAAGAGTGAGTGGCGAGCCAACGTCTATCTGGGCCGCTCCCGCATCCAGGTGAGTCGACCAGATTTAAATTCTTTTTAAACTGTCAGAGTGAGACTGATGCTTTTGTTTTCCATTTCCTGTTGACTAAATGAAAACCTGCTTATTTGACATATTCACAGGGCCTGGGGCTGTTTGCTGCTAGAGACATTGAAAAACAGACAATGGTGATTGAGTACAATGGAACCATCCTCCGAAATGAGGTCGCCATCAGGAAGGAGAAAATCTATAGGTCTAAGGTAAATATATGTGCTGCAACATTGTGTTTCTTTAAAATGATCTTTTCCAAAAGCTAAGAGCATTTCTTCTCTTCCTTGTAGAACCGGGCAGTGTTCATGTTCCGCATCGACAGCGAACATGTTGTTGATGCCACACTTAATGGAGGGATCGCAAGGTACTCTGAGCTTCCACGAACTGTTTGAGCATTTTCATAAATGTATTTATGACAGTGTAGCATTTCTTTCATGCTCACTTACTGCAACAAATGTCATTCAGTGTAGCACACCGATGAGCCACAACATTAAAACCCCTTGCGGGTGAAGTGAGTAACCCTGATGATCTCAGTGCACTGGTATCTGTCAAGGGGGTGGTTACAAGAGGCTGCAAGTGAAGAGTGAGCTCTTGAAGTTAAAACAGGGAAAAATGAGCAAGCGCAGATCTGAGCGACTTTGACAAGAGCCACATTGTTATGACTAGATGACTGGGTCAGGGCACCTCCAGAACAGCATGTCCGGTGGGGTGTTACCTGTTTCCAGTGGTTAGCACAAGTGATGAGGGCTTAAAGCACATTGATGTGTGGGAGTAAAGGGTGGTTCTGTGATCCCACAGAAGAGCACCTCCAGCACAATTTACTGAAAACTGGTTATGGTAGAAAGTTATCAGAATCCACAGTGCTGCACAGGGTTTTCATACTGACCACTATCCACTGCCAAAGGAGGCAAGGGTGTTAACTCGGCTTCCAAGTCCCTGAAATCTCAAGTCTGTTTGAGCATCTGTGGGATTTTTGAGGAAGGAAAAAGAAGTAGTTAGATTTATGGATGGCCAGCCTTACTTCTTACAGGACTTAACTGATGAGCTGCTAAGATGGAACAAAGGTTTTGTGGAGTGCACGCCTCAACGTCTTAAAAGTAGCCTCTCCATATCTGTCTTACCGATATAATCTTCCAGTAAAGTGGCACAGACGAAACTCTGCTTCTGTGTGTGGGAGGCTTGTCTGCAAACTGGTACATATTGCAAATGAGCATCAGGGGGTTTTTTTCGTTGCTGCTGTAGACGTTGGCCTTTTTTGGATTTTGTTATCAAAGTGATGGCAGTTCAGTTGCATTGTCAAAAGGGCCCAAACACACATGAAACCAGAACTAGAGACCATGTTGGAACAGGTTCATGCCCTTCTTCATAGTTTGTGAAAGATGAACACTCAGTAGTCAGTACTACTTTGTTATGAGTTCTCACTGACAAAATCTATCCACAGATATGAAAACCCCGGTAAACATACTCTAAACTGCCTTTGCGTCTCATTTTGCCATGCTGACCAAACACAGACTCACAAGTTGGAAACAAAGCTAGTTTCTTTTGAATGTCATAATTGTTTTGTTTTTTTAAATGTTGGCATTTTCATCTTATCACCGTCTGCCGCTGCGTGTCTGAATCAGCTCACAGAGGCAGCAAATGAGCCTTTAGTTGCAAATAGAATCTGCAATCATTTAAATGTGGTCGGCTATGTTACAGTAATGCTCTGAACGCTGTTTCACGCGTGACTCATGCTTCTTTTTCAGATATATCAATCATTCTTGTGCCCCTAACTGTGTTGCTGAGGTGGTAACATTTGAGAGGGGTTACAAAATCATCATCAGCTGCATTCGCAGAATTGAAAAAGGAGAGGAGGTTGGTACACACACACACACACACACACACACACACACACACACACACACACACACACACACACACACACACACACACATATATATATATATATATATATATATATATATATATATATATATATATATATATATATATATATATAAAAATTTTCTGTAATTAGAGTTTATCCCTGTTCGTTTGCATGCATATGTGGGTGTAAACGGTGCAGTTGTGATATAGCCATGGGTGTTTCTCCCGTGTTTGTTTTCTGCAGCTGTGTTTCAACTACCAGTTTGACAGCTTTGAGGGCCAGCACAAGATTGCTTGCCACTGTGGAGCTCCTGAATGCAGGAAGTGGATTAACTGAGCAAAATGGAAACGACGAACCCAAACGCATTCCTTGCCATAGCGTGTGGAGGATGCTGTGATCTCTGCACAGAATAAATAAGAGACTTCACACTAAAGTCATTTTACGAATGAGCAGAAGGCCTGAGCCCTTGGAGAAATAAATGAATCGGTGTTGGTTCGTCAACAACGTGGAATTAAAAATAGGCGGAGGAAGGGAAATATAACACAGTAGCAGGAAATGACTCGTGCCATATGTGAGGGGCTCTGTCGACGCCTCCGTCTGTATGTATCCGTGTGTTTGTTTGGTGTACATGGGGGTGCGGAATCCACCAGCGAATGAGAAAGCACTGTGTGGGGTGCGGCCTTATTGCTTACTAAGGGCAGGCCCTTTTGTTCATACTGTTAATGTATACCGTTTGACTAAATGTAGACATCACTGAATGAGGAATGTACAGCAATGAATACCGCGAAGGGAATATTAACTTGCACTAAAAATAAAAAAAATAAACAAAAAAAAAACCCATACACACACCCACACACACACACACAAGCTTTTAAATACTTGATTCCATGAGTCAGTTTTATCATAGGTCTCTGTCATGTGATTTGTGTGGAATTCGAGAGGTTTTGTATTTATTACTGAGTGAATGAATTTTATTCTCAAAATGAGATCGAGTTAAAAGAAGGCTAGATTGCTATTGTTTTTGAAGATTGAAGAAGACATGCTGTTACTTTTGTATAAATGTACATAAAAAAAACCAACAAAAAAACTATAGGAATAACCGACCAAATACTACCTTAACCTTCTCGATGTTTGGGTGTTTTTAAAAATTGTTTTTGTTCTGTTTGTCATTGAAATTTATTTAAGATGGACGTTATTTCAGTTTGAGAGTATATATTATGATTATTCTGTACAGAATTTGTAATATAACCACAATAATTCACAAAGTATTTTTGTTGTATTAAAAGTACGGTATTGTAGCGTAGTGTTTTGTGACTTACACTTACTTTGACCACTCTCAAAAAAAAAAGAAATATTTTTGTTGACTAATGTAACAAGTAATCGGTTACAGAATCAAAAAAAAGACTCTTCAGATAGTAAAAGATCATTGTGATCTGTTTGCTGTTAATCAGGTTTGATTTTAAAGAACTGTGAATTAGGTTTTAAAACCCAAAAAAACTGCTTTTTAACTTTTTATCACAAATGGAAACAGCAACATGTGTTAACCTGTTTTTTTGTTGTTGTTGTTTTTTAAACTTTACTTTTAACACAAATAAGGTGCGAACGTCTAATAATGTTGTTACTTAGACGAACCACTGCGCGACAGAAAGAATTCTATGGAGAACTGTAGGTTGTTCTGCCTTTTGTTTTTGTTTCGTTTTTTTGGAAAGAGATGGCATCCTGCTTATAATCAGAAATATTTCTTATACTGACACTTCACAAGTCACATGCTAGAAGCAGAGGAGTTTTTGCGTGCACAATTTCAAGTTGACTGTAAAATTTTGGAGACAGTCTTAGAACTTGTAATGTATATGGCATGTATTTTTTTAACTTTCCGAAGACTCAATTGTATATATTTTTCTCAATGAATGGTTGTAACAAAATTGTTTCTTGGATATTTTTTCTTCTCTTGTACGATACATCATCCTGCCAGTGTGTTTGTGCTACATTTTCTTGGTCGTGTAAAGTAGTCATTTCTTTTCTTTTTGTTTTTATTTTGTTCCTTTTCTTTTTCGTTTCTTTTTTTTGTTTCTTTCTCTTTTTTTGAATTGCCTTTTGAAGTGTACAGAGTATGAGGTTTGGAGTTTGTGGAATTGAATTTAGAAACATTTACAAAAATAAACTATTTTACATGTTAGCAATTTGTTTGTGTTTTCAATGATTGCACTTTCTTTTCTTTTAATTAAAGCTGGGAAAAGGAATTTGTTGCATGTTGCTAGCACTGAGTTGGATCCCATAAAGGTCCTGGAAACATTCCTCAGACTTTTCTCCATATTGGCATGATGCCAGCACCACATCCAAAAGGTGCTTTTTTTTTTTTTCTTGAGATCTGGTGACTGAAGGTGATTTTCATGGTCGAAAAACCAATTTGAGATTATTTAAATTTTGTGATGTGGAGCATTATCCTGCTGAAAGTAGATTTCAGAAGATGGCTACACTGTTGTCATAAAGGGACATGATCTGCAAACAATACTCGTGGAGGCTGTGATGTTTAAATGATATGAGGTACTAAGGGACCTCAGGTGTGCCCATTAGAATAGATGCAGGGATGGAGTGCTGTGACTGTAGCTCAGGAGGTTGTTTGTTTGATACCTGTTTTGAGCCATTCTACATGCCAAATATACCTGGGCAAGATAATTTCCCCCAAGTTGCTCTATGATGCATCCATTGGAGTGTAAATGTTAGCCAGAAAGCAGTTAAGCCTAGAAAAAGTGCTCGTAAGAAAGAGTGTGAACTGGTGAATGAGGCATGTTGCTTTCAGTGTTGAGGTAGAGTAGAAATGAGCTGTATAAGAACCAGTTCATTTACTATGCTTCATGCTTAGGCCACATTTGGACCCTACCATCCAAACGTAGCAAAAATTAAGACTCGTCAGACAAATTTTTTTATGTCTTGTATTGTCAAATTTTGGTGAGCCTGTGAGAACTTTATCCCAGTTTCCTGCTCAACTCTAACAGGACCCAGTGTGGTCTTCTGCTGCTGTAGCCCATCTGCTACAAGTTTGGGGGTGTTGTGCATTAAGAGATGCTTTTCTGCTTAGTCGTAACAAATTGTTTCTTGAGTTACTGTAGATTTCTTACCAACTAAAAGCAGTCTAATTATTTTCCTGTGATGTCAACAATACATTTTTGCTCAGCGAACTGCAGTTCTGCAGGAAAATCCCAGTGGATCAGCAGTAACCATGCCATGCTCACAATTAAATCGCCCTCCCTCCCCATTCTGATGCTCAGTTTGAAGAAAGTGGTCAGAGTGGATGTGTGTTCTCTGTTTAGTTCAACCAAAGCTTCAAACATACTAGCAAATAGGCAAATAATGAGTCATAAGCTATGCTGACTTCTAGATATGTTTCCATTCATCAGCTGTAGAGACTTTCATAAAAATCTTTTATTATGATCACAGACTGTTTATGACTTTATGACTGTTTATGGACATGTGATCAAGGAAGCCAAAGAGTTGTTCTTCTCAGATTGTTCAGAGTCCACATTAAATGATCCACTATGTCAAAACGACTGAATAACCAAACATTTATAAAAGAGGTATTTTTCCTTCTTGGGTCTTCAGTCATCTTGTAGCGATCCCACTTTCTCTCAGAGCCCGGAACCCCCTCATTATGCTAGCATGCAATCTCGATGGCACTAAAACACGTGTTAACGTTCAACCAAATTTAGTTAATTGTGTGTGCTGTGCTTGCACATTTACTGGGTATCACTCCTGTGGACCTGACTGTTGGTAAAAAAAAAAAAAAACCCAAAAAAACCCTGCTACATCTTTAAACCACTCATACTCCATGAGAAACATGTTATATAAACTTTGAGCTTGAACAAATAAAAGCTGAGTTTAATTATAGCTAAAAGCATAATTATGTGTTTCGTTTTGTGTTTAAATAACATCTTGACACATAGAAGACATAGTGCTAGGTGGCATCTTGGCATGATGGTACGAGTAAGCGGGCAAAACACACACTCTGTTGTGCTGTGCACTCTGCATTTGATTGGTACTTGGAGGGCTCGGTGCTCATGTTCTTAAACTACCCATGTGGATGGACACTAAATAGTACCAATACACCTCATGCAACATTTGGTATAGAAAGATGCTTCACTGTAAGCACGTGGAAATTAAAGACTGCTGTTTACACAGTATGTGTTTTTTTTTTACAAAGAAGCCAAGAAGTATATAAGCTTTTAAAAGTTTATCAAACAGAAAACTAAATAAATTCAAGTCAGCATAAGCAACGGACAGTGCACAAGAGAGGTGGAGGCAGGGTGGAGTGTGTGGAGATGAGTGTCAGGGTGATTTGTGACAGAAGAATAGCAGCGTGAAAGAGGTTTACAAAAAATGGTAGTGAGACCTGCTATTGTATAAGTTTTGGAGACAATGAAAATAACAAAACGACGGGCGGTTGAGCTGAAGATGCTGAGATTTTCATTGGGAGTGAGCAGGATGGTCAAAGTAAGGAATTGCTTCAAGAAAACGACCACTCAGGTTGGATGGTTTGGAGATAAAGTTAGAGAAGCAAGGCTGGGATGCTTTGGATGTGTGCAGAGGAGGGGCAGTGGATGTACTGACAAAGGATGCTGAATATGGATCTGCCAGGCAGGAGGAAAAAAGGAAGCCTGCAGA
Organism: Aulonocara stuartgranti; assembly: GCF_965226115.1. Lineage (NCBI taxonomy): Eukaryota > Metazoa > Chordata > Actinopteri > Cichliformes > Cichlidae > Aulonocara > Aulonocara stuartgranti. The sequence continues at coordinate 18,578,834 of NC_138954.1, read as the reverse complement.
GAAAACTCCTGGATGTATAGTGAAGCTGGGCATACAGAGGAGCATGGTAGGGACAGGGTGAGGTGGAGTCAGGTGTGGCAATGAAGATGATAAGATAACTCTTTGTTATTGCACAGTCATACATAGTACAATAGTACAATGAGATTGGAAAACTGTCCTACGTCGGCACTACATATAACACAACACGACACGATATGACACATCACAACGCAACACAAACAACACAACACAGTATATTAACTTAGTAATAAAAAAAGAACAATAAGTGTGTGTGTATTGCACACTGTTATTATTGCACATTAATTATTATTGCACCTTGTTATAAATATAAATATTATTATTATTATTGTTTTAAACATTGTTACCTCCCCCCCCCCAAAAAAAGTCCAGGGAGGTATCCAGTCAGGTCAGCTATTTGCATTGATCAGGGCTATTGCCCTGTTGTAAAAGCTGTCCTTGAGTCTGTTTGTCTGGGACCTCAGTAGCTTGAACCTCCTGCCAGATGGCAGCAGCTTAAGCACCCGGTGTCCTGGGAGTGTTCCATCCTGTAGGATGCTGTGTGCCCTCTTGAGACAGCGAGTGCTATACAGGTCCTTCAGGGAGGGAAGAGAATGTCCAATGATTTTTTGGGCCATATTAATGGCCCTCTGGAGTGCCTTTCTGTGTGCTGTGGTGCAGCTGGAGAACCACACACCGATGCAATATGTCAGCACACTTTCAATGGAACAGCGGTAGAAGACGGTCAGCAGCTCCTTCTTCAGGACCATTTTTCTGAGGATTCTCAGAAAGTGGAGACGCTGTTGGGCCTTCTTTAAAACCGCAGCGGTGTTAGAGCTCCATTGGAGGTCTGTGTCTATGTGCACACCCAGAAACTTGAAACTGGAGACCCTTTCCACACACTCCCTATTGATGCTGACAGGCTGCAGCTCGGACTTCCTCCTTCTGAAGTCAACTACCAGTTCTTTTGTCTTGTTGGTATTGAGGTCCAGGTTGTTATCGACACACCAATCTGACAGCCTCTGAACTTCAGCTCTGTATGCCATCTCATCTCCCCCTGAGATGAGCCCCACCACGGTGGTATCATCTGCAAACTTGATGACTGTGTTGTCTGGGTGGGTACTAACACAGTCATGTGTGTACAGAGTGTACAGTAGGGGACTCAGGGATCAGTGACTGAGCAACTGCTGCAAATCACTAAAATGATCCTAACTTATAAATAACCTCAATGCAGTGCATTTACACTTAGAACTTGTCAGTGTAAAAAACCCCAAAACCCTGTAACAACACATTTAATCCCTGAGATATCTTTATATAAGAAAAAAAAAACAGTTCTGGTAGCTTGCTGCCCAGAAAGTTTATTTATTTTTACTGTGGACTCCTTGGGAAAGGAAATGACATTTCTATAGTAGATAGAGGGGTAAAAAGACAAACCAGGAACTTGTTGGTCATTTAATTGTTTATTTATTACTTAATTAGTTTGGTTTAGTGTTTATCAATAGCAGAAGCTGAAAAAACTTCAGAAAATACAGCTAAAATTCACAAAATTGTCTCTCCATATTTTACAGAACTCGCCAGTGGACCCGATGGAAGGCTTTACCGGGGCGATTCTGTCCCCAGGGCCTTATGTTTGACACCCTTGAGATGCACGTGAAAATAGTAGCAACGATTTATTAAAGTATGAACTTCAAGCACAGAGCTACTACAAAATCAAACAAATGTTTTTAACTCCGTTTAAGGACAGAGAAGCATGTTGATATATATATATTTAAATCCCTGCAGCTGTGGAGGTTACCACAGAGCTGTCAGGCCTGCATTTAACTTTGAAAGAAACACGGAAAGAGTAAGATAAACACGCTGTAAGATGCAGGCGGTATAAAGTACCGGTCACGATTCCTCCATTTTATTCGCACTAATTATTGTTGTTGTTGTTGTTGTTGTTTTTAAGCTTTTCATTCATATCCAGCCAGAATCAGAGTGGCACTGACATCTGTCGGTGAAACATCTGCACAAGTCAGCTCCGCGCGCTGCTGTGTCAAACATGTTGTTCCCTTTAAAATGTGTTTGTTAGGGGTTTGTTTTTGTTGCTGTTGCCTTTTTCTCGAAGAAGTGTGAAAGAACAACGCTTCAGAAAACCGAACAGTGCCTTGAGATTTACAAATTCACGGACAGCAGCTTCCGGGGCTGTGCGACCAAAGAAGCTACAGGAAGTATAGTTTTTACCGCACTTATCCTCAGAAATGAAACGGCGGAGGCGTTTCATTTCTCTGTAGATTTAATACCGAGGCGAAAAGGACCGCGGGAGGTCTCAGTTTCCTCTTCTGAGGAGGGTGGGGTTAAATACAGTGTGACATAACACCTGTAAGCAGTCCTCGCTGTTGCACGCCTTCTAATTTTTTGTGAACATGTGTGTGCCCTGCCTCTCTCTTTTTTTTTTTACGGCCAAACCTACTTCCTGGTGGATGAGGCAGCTCCTCAGTGTTGTCGAGGCTAAAGGGAAGGTGGAGGCGGCTGTAGACGGTGTGCAGAAGCGATACAGCAGTTTTTATCCCAGTACACTTTATTAGTAGTATTTTGTATTTTTATTTTTTAAGGTGTTGCGCGTTTGCAGGAAAAAAAAACCCCAAAACAAAACATGGGAAGCACGGTGATGGAGTCCAGCAAGGGGAGCTCAAAGAAAATACCAAAGAAGAGGAGAAGTCTGCGGATTAACATGCCAGTAAGTCGGTGAAGTATCAAATAATTTGGCTTCTTACTGAGACTCTATGGTGGGGTGGGTGGGGTAAAAGGCTGTAACTTTGAGTGGGCTTTAGCCGATTTCGGTGCATCGCAGTCTGCGAGCGCACGCGACGCATAAGAGCGTGCGTGACTGACAGTTGTCTCTGAGTCAGGACTTGGTTAATCTGTCCTAATGGCATGTAAACGCTCCCTATAAACACTCAAAAACGTGTTTTGCCTCTTTGCATTGAGCATGTGCAGCAGTTCTACCTTTATTGTGATTGTAGCCACCTCCCATGTTAGGGCTGCAACTATTGTTTACATATCATGTTTACAAAAATTTGTTATTATGCCAATAATAATTGTGGGGAAAGAAAAATCCCAACACAGAGTCCCTGGTGAGATCCTGTTTTTCTAATGCAAACCCAACATTATTCGGTCTACTCTGGCACAAAAACAGGCGATGACACTGCTGATCTAATACGGCCCTGATTTACAGTTTTCTCTGTTTATTAAACTGGGTAATAACTATTTGCAATTGTGTAATCATTTTCTGCACAAGCTCCACAAAGCCTAGTTGTTATTGCGGGAGGCTTTATAGCTTTATTGTACCTCATGTTTCAAAAACAATTTGGTCACTCTGTCTTGACAACTGCTTCTCTCCTGGTAGCATTTGTTTTTGCATGGATCCACTATCAGATCCAGTGTGCTGCATAATTTGCTCGAGAATAACAAATGGACAAGTGCAAAATTTCAGCTTTATAGGCTGGAAAAACCTTCCCAGTGTGGCGTAAACCTTATGAATGCAGCTCTGTTTCTGTGGTTAATGCTCAAGTGTTAGATGTTGGAGCTTTCCATCGCTATGTGAACTTCCCCATTCTAAAAAAAATCATGGTGGAAAGTCTATTACAGCTGCATAAAAAATAAAATAACAGTACAGCTCTGCAAACTCGCCTAGTTACGTCTGTGCAGTTAAAACTGCCTTTCTGCAGCAACATGCATGGCATCATCGGCCTGAAGTGTAATGTCAAAACCAGCCCACAGTATGGGGAAGAAGAGTTTTGCCTTTCATTGTCCTGCAGAAGTTTCCGCAGTGGCAACACATGTTTACCTTCTTTTTGAATGTCAGGCTAAGAGTCAAAAGCAGGTGGGGTTAACCTATTTTCACGTAAAAGCGGACAAAAGGACATAAAGTGTCAGTTTTATGTTTCTGTTGTGTTTCCGGGTGAAGTTTGCTTTATCCCTGATGCTCAGATCTCTCTTCATGTGCAGGATTTCGGGGCGTTTAATGCCCCTCAAGTGGAGACGAGTGGCTCAACCAAAAGCGGAGCCCACACGGTACATTTTGAAAGATTTTTGTGAAATGATTCATTCACCTGCCAACTGTTCTTTTTGTTTTCCTGAGCTTGCTTTTCTTGCCACGCATCTATCTGCTCATTAAATGTGAATTTGCAAGAGCAAAATATTAGACAAGGTCATCCTCTCCAATTCTGCCAACCCGCACTGGCTTACAGTAACATTACTCCCACAGTGTCCAGGCATAGCACCAGCACATACAGGAAATTGATTTTTCTAAAAGAAAGCAGTCTCTTCCTACTGTCTCCTCCAGTTGATTTGAATAGGAACCAACTAACCATCCACTGTTACCTCATATCAGCCAAGATGCATATTATCTCAGTAATATTTGCGTGGTGCAGGTAAAAACCTGCATCGCCTTGTGTTTTGTAGGAGCAGATCTGTATCCACGCTAAACCCTGATAGCTGGTTCACTTGCCTTAACAGGCTCTTGCACAATGAAAGGGTGAGATTTGTTGGCAAACAACAAAGATGGGTGTGTGCTCTCAGATAGTTAGGGGATTGGTTTGAATAAAAATGTGTTTGTGGAGCAGGACCAGCCCTTAGCGTACGGCAAAACGGAGCTTCTTCTTGATTTCTTCTTCTTTTTGAGTTCTAGTATTAATATCAGACATCTTTTTTATGTCCCATTAGACCCCAGTGTTTATTTTCTTTTTCTCTCCACAACATGCAGTTTATCTGTTTCGGTGGGAGTAATTATTCTCCACAGACTGTTACTGCAACACCCCTGTTGCATTTAACTGTTTTCAGTAATAACAGCCCCTGAGCCGGAGATCCCTGCATAATCAAAAGCTTCACTGTATGGCGAGCCCACAAACGGTTAAAAGATTTGTTGTTGGCACATCCAGAGCAGGCAGCCGTCAGCGGTGGGAGGAGGCCCTCTCTGTCTCCAGCTAGATTGGCTGCCATCTCTCGTGTTTTGTTTTGGTATGGGCACAGCAAAGAGAGAAGGATTTCTCCATCTGTTTACACGATATCGACCTTGCAAAGGCACACTCATAAACACAGAAGGCCCAACTGAAAAATATTGTTACCGCAGTTTTAAGTAAGAGGAGTGCTGATCGTCTGATAGTGGATGTTATGGTGTCCTTACTGATTTGTCATATCACGTGGCGCTCCTCCGAACTGCATACCATGGCAACATAACAGAAAGACAGGTTTTGCACGATAAGGCACAGTTCTTTGTAGAAAAACAAATATCTTTGCGCTCATGCATCACTTGTTTTTTTTCCCTGGTTGTTAGAATGTGTACTGATCAGTATTTTTAGTCTTTATAGTGTCTTTTACCACAACTGTAGTGTGATTGCACATGTGCCTTATTGCAGCTTGCATATGAAACTTCTCATACTGCTCTTTAGGAGACACCATTAACTGTCACAAAGCGACCAACTATACAAAACTTGTTTTGTTTTTTGTTTTTAAAAAGGAGAAGTGACCAAAGAAGTGCAATCAGCAGCTGTCATTTCACAATAAATCTCTTCACTACTTTTGCTTTTTTCAGTACAGCCCCTTGCTTTGCACTGCACTTGCTGTCTCTCATAACAGTGGCTACACGCTTAAACGTAAACCATGCAATTGCAAATGTGCATAAATAAATAAATCTGCTTTCTTATTATCTCTCAGGGAGAGCGACTCATTCGTTCAGCCAGCCCCATCAAAGGAGGTTCTGCCAAGAGCCCGGACGTCACCACACTGCCTCTGTGTCCCCAGTCTGCTCCAGTTCAATCAAAGCCAAATTCAAGTTCCCCCAAAAGTATCTTCCCTTATCCCTCCCATCAGAACTCCCCTAAGTCCCCTCGTCGACTGAGCTTCAGCGGTATCTTCCGGTCGTCCGGTTCTCCCTCTTCGAGCATCAAACTCTTTTCCAGAACCAGGAGAGGTAAGTAGAAATGCAAACACTGCACTGCCTGCAACCTGCTTGTTGCACTGCAGTGTTCATGAATCCATTGTTGGAATCTTTGTTTTAATAGTTTTAAGAATGCATGGAAGAAACTTGTGCAAATATTTGAAGTCCTCTTTTAAAGCAGAGTTCTAAGAGGAAGACGCTTGTAAAGGAAGTAAGACACAATAGATGAAACTGTCATTTCAAAGATTATTTGGTTTTCCTGCTGTACGTACATGAGGTAAAACCCCCCACACAGGAACCAAGGCGTCTGCATTTTCAGTTCATCAGTTCAGATATCAGATATCTGACAATGTCGGTTCACCTCAGGACAAAGTTCAATCAGGTGAGGTGCAGAGAACAATATTTATTTTGTCACACCAGAGAACGGCACACAAAACGGTGCGCTCCTTTTGATACCCGACTGGTTTCAGAGAACCTTTAATTCTCACAATTGCAGATCTAGTCTCTCTCCTATAGATAAATAAGAAATAAACCAAAATAACAAGAAATTTAAAAAGAAAAACACCTGTATAAATTAGACACTCATTCACCGAACCACTCCCACTACCCCTCCCTGTATCTCCTTTTATCAGCTTCCATATTTTGTAGCAATAAGGAAGTGGAGTTTTTGGTTTTCTCTGAGTAGAAAGAGAAAAAGTAACTTCTTTGTTTTGTGCCGCTCTGCAGCCAACAAGGTCACGAGTCTTGTCAGACAGATGGCCGTCGCTTGAGTGCAGACAGACATTCTTCATAATCTCCTCTCAGATGTTAACAACTTTCTCTAGGAAAAGGAAATGGTTGGCTTTGTTTATTATCAGAATTAAGTTATCATCTCTCGCCCCCCCCCCCACCAGCATTAAGCCATGCAGGCAGTTTGTTATTAGGTTTCAAGCTCGGCATCCTTGGAGTTTGGAGTCCAGCCACAGTACGCGCATTAAAAAACTCACGAGCTGCATAATGGTAATACTGGTATGCACAAATTAGTAGAAATGAGACTGGGCAGAACAAGGTCTCATTTTATGAAGACCAGATTTAACTGGCACGTCTTTAGCTCTTGTGTCTCCATTTTTTTTGGTAGTTGGTCATTACATAAATTAAAAAAAAAACAAAAAAACCCACCCTGCCTACATGGAAACAGCCCTGTTGGAAGCAAGCATCAAACAGCTAAAAGGATGAGTCATTGATTTTTTGGCTTGTGCAAGTACCCATTCTTCTCTGTTTCCTCGCAAAGGGTCAGTTTGGCAGAGCTGCTGGAATAGCTCTGTTAGAGCCCAGACTGTAAAAGCCAGTGTGCTCCGTTTCCTCTGGAGATTGTTATGGATAGTAACGGGGACCAAAACACACCCCAACTGCTCCATCCCTCCCATCCCAGTTGCTGGTGATTAGTAGTGTAAGATGTGGTCTGAGGCAAAACACGCTTCCTGCTCACTAATGATGTGGCTTTAGATTATTGGTGACTAATAGCGACAGAGTATTTATAACTAAATATAAAGTCACTGAGTGGGCACTTGATCTGTTCACTTTTTTTTTGGAGTCAGATGTTTTTGTAGTAACCCCAGTTTTGCCACAAGGGTGCACTGAAGGCCTAGTTTGTCTTGATTTGACTTTCAAACTAGTTCTAATGAACCTTTGTAGTCACCTCTTTTATTAACATATTTGCAAGGAAACGAGTATTTTTGCAGACGTTTGTGTGGTCTCGATCATTTACATATATCATTCATCAGGATGCAGGTTTTCATGTTTAGGTGCACTTGCTGCAAATATGACTAGAATGCTTCCTCTTTCCCCGCTGGTCTAAATATGTGTTTTCACGTCGCCTGGACATTGTCAGTCTCTCGCTGCTCAAGGCAAGTGTAGCGCTTTCATAGCCTTATCTGGAAGTGACCAGACTCTCAGGAGCTCCTCACACAGCCATGCAGAGGTTTTTTTTTTCCACCCCTCTCACTCTCTCTGTTGCTACTGTGGGCTGCTTGTTGTCGGTAAATAAAGGAAGTAGGGAGTTTCTAAATTCATAAAATGCAGGCCTTACAAGGGCACAATGACTTTATAAAGTCACAGATGAGATCAAAGGACTTTAAGTGCTTTATGGCTTTCACACTTAACTAGCTTCAAACTGGCTTGAAATGAGTGATTTTCTCTCGGTTTCTCAGTGGAATGACAGCTTTAGTGGCTTTATTCAGTGGCTGTTAGGTGATAATCACTGATATCTGAAATTCATATCAGCCATTGACCCACTGAGCAGATTGGAACACTTGCATAACATGTTAATTGAGATCTGTGCTGGGCATGCTTCAGCTAATGTGGGCAGCAAAGAGGCGGCCATCTGTTAAGGGTAGGAGAGGGTATTGAATGGAAGCTTTCTGATCAGCTGACAGAAGATGGGATGTCCCCCTGCTGTCATCTGATGGGGGCAGGCCTCAGCAATCTTAAATGTCAGGCACCCGAAAATTACAACTGCCTCCACAAATGCCAGTGGTGCGTATCCTCCAGCTCTTTGGTGATGTCGAACTGCAGATTTAGAAGAATTTTAAATGAAGGAGACGTTTATGCAAGGGAACCTTGAGGTTGCGTTATCCCCACTCTCTGTTACATTGTGTTAAGACGGAGTGAAACAGATGTTCCTGTGCTGAATTTACTCTGCGAGCAGAGGGAGGGCAGTGGCAGACAGGAGGCGGGGAGATGTGCAGCTTGAGCCAATCGGTGGGGTTTCCTTTCCAGACTGGCCTCCTTTTACAGGCTGCTGACACCAGTGCTATATTAAAGTAACATCACCCACAGCTGCACCTGACAAGTCACAGCACTGACACTCCTGAGAGAAGGGGGAAATGCGCTGAAGTCTGGCCACACTTGCAATTTGCATCACTCGCAAATGGGAACATTTCTTTGCTGAGGCTCGGTGGAATTCACAGCTTTTCTACTCTCTTCTATCGAGTGTTAGACCTGCTTGCTGCTGGCTCTGTGGTTTGTAGAGTAGCTTGTACTCAGCACCCGCTGTGATTGTCTGTTTCTGTTCAGAACTAGAGAGGTACCTCCAAAAAAACAAATGCAATGTGGAACTTGACAGAACAGCTGAGGTTTGTTTTTCTCGCATAGTTATATTTTTTACCCTCTCACTGAAGGCATCCAGCTTCCAGAGGACCAACTCCTCCCTAAAAGACACCTTCAAACACAGGCGGCTGGATTTTTTTTTTTTTTTTTTTTTAACCTTTACAATTTTGTTTATCTAGCAAATGGAGTGACTCTTACCTGGGGCAGTTTATGGGGCTCTTTTTGTGATGCGGATGGTCATGGTCAAATTTAGCTTAGAGCCCACCACCCACTGTGTTCCATGAAGAGGTTTGGCAGCTTGAGGAGAAGCAAGAAACGGAAGGAGCAAGATGGGCTAGGCGGGAGGCATCAGTCCGAGGCGTCCTACCTGTCTGGTAATGTGTAGAAAGACATTCAAAACAATTTCCTCTAACATTTAATTTGCTTATTATTTAGTAATTTAAAGTCAGAAAATAGTGAAAAAGAACCATTAGGATTTTTGCTGGCCAACAGCCCAAAACCCAAACCCATAACCTCATAAATGAGATACTGCAGTAAAGAGCGCTCCTGTGTATAAATATGGCTATCAGCAGGGTGATGTGATATGAAAGTAGTAGTTTAACCTCATTGTCAGGCTAAAATGGTAAATCAGTGCTGGACAAACAGAGCTGTGCTCATTACCTCAGAATATTGGCTCCTGGGTAGCTTTGCCCTAAAATGTTGTATAAATTCCTTTTTCATGGATTTTGTCCATGCTATCAACTTACAACTTTAAATGCATGAATAAATGTCTCAATAAATATACTTAACATTGACCGTTCAGGTTATTCTCGTCATAGCAAATTATATTAAATAAGAGCAGCTTTCTTTTTTTCTTAGTCTATATATGTATGTGTGGTTATTAAGTGTAATTTCATGTGGCCATTAGAGCTTCTTTTAGTGGCTGGTTTCATGGCTGATCTCTGGTTTCACAAAAGCATACCATGCATTCGTGCTAAATAACTGGACACAGGTCAGTGGTGCTAAAGTTATGCAGGAGGGTCTGACGTGGAGTCAGTACTTAGTGATCGCTTGGCTAAATTCATATACATGCACGTACTGCATTGTGCTTGATTCACACTGTCTGTCTTTGCTAATTTAGCGATTAAGGTGTGTGTTTTAGTTGTTTCATGTCTTAAAGGAGACCCATTATACTCATGTCCAGTTCCATGAACTCTACTAAAGTATGTCTGCAAAACATAGTGTTTAAAACGTGTCTTATTTCCCTTTAGCTAGCAATGTGAAGTCTCTCGGTTTCATTCACTACCTATGTTCATCTTCCCTTTAAACCAGCTTGGTTCTCATTGGCTACACTGCAAAACAGAAGATTACATCAGCAGGTCGGTGGGTCTTTTGTGCTCACTGCCAAAATCTGTGTACAGATTAAAGAGGAGAAAAAACTTTAAATAATAAGGAAGTCTGCTTTAAGATGAAAATGCAAAAGTTATATGTATTTATTTTATTGTGATCCTGTCATTATGTCATAACGAAGCAATTTATAGGCACTCAGCCTGATGTAGCATCGCTTCATTGTCCTTATTTCTGTCCCATTTCCAAAGGGAGTTCAGAGTAGCTGCTCCATTTGGAGTGTTTCATTAAAATAGTCAGGAAGTATTTCAGCTTAAAGCTTAAGCAGAGATAATCAGAACACACCGAGCTGAATCGTTTAACACATCTCCTTACATGTGGGTGAATCATTTACATTTATGTACATCATTCAGGTTTTCACGATTGAACGCAAGCCGTGGAAAACGAGAAGTAATAGAGATGCCAAACGAAAATACCAGATCACCATTGGAGATGTAATGCAGTTTTTGTGATGTGTTTAGTTCGTGTTAGTAAAGCACTGAGGGTCATTTTTGTGGTGTTCAAGTGGCGCTTTATCGCAAACTTCACAGCTCCTGATTTAGAGCCAGTCTGACCTCGGCTGAGTAGACGAGAGGAGCAGAGTCCTCTGTCGTAATGACTCATGTCCATATGTGGCTGTATGAAGTTCACTGTGGGCACTGTGGGCCTCAGCCTGACCCATAGGTCCTTTGACGCCGAGCATCTACACTGCGTAAACCATGTCGCTTATATTAGTCACCGCACCCTTAAGGAGGTAGACACCTGCGTGTAAAAATTCTTGTCAGAGCCAATTAGATACCAGTTTGCTACTCGGTAATGCTGTGTACATGAGTTTCTACTGTCAGTAGTACACTTGAGATTTTGCTAACCTATCGAAGACCCCAATTGTCAAATTCTTCTTGTTCCTAGAAAATTATTTAAACCCTCATGGGTGATTGGTGTCATGACTGCAAATCCCTACCATCTCTACAAGCTACACCTTATACTTTTACTTGTCTAAAGGCTGCAGAGCCATGTTGTTTTTTTGGAATAAAACTGTTCTTCAAGAACTGAACTCTCTATCAGTTAGTCTGATAACTGAGTTGACAGGCTGACAAGAGGTTAAAAATCAGAAAATAGTGAAAAATGTCATCGGGATTTTATAAATCACAAGAATATGGCTTTGCATTTCTCTTTTTCGTCTGACTTGCAAACCCAAAACTGTTAAATTTATTATGATATAAAACAAACAAAGAGCATATTCGCATAATTCAGATGCTGGAACGAAATCCTGTTTGGTATTTGTGCTTGAAAATACACTAATCAACAAATTAGGGTGTTACTGTGATAAGGAATTGGCACTTTCATTATCAGGTTAAAGAGAGATGATAAATTACTGCTGCTTTTATCTCCCTGCACACATAGATTTTCACTTTTAGATGTAATAATAATAAAAAAAACCTGTTAGATGGACTGCTTGCAGCAAGGCATCCATTTCCTGTTTCCTGGGTTTGGGCTAGCTGCCCCTTATTAACTGGGCTAAAGAGAAGGCTCCCAACCCCGCTGTTATCTGCTCCTGTGGAATGTGCCACAACAGCGTGGCTAAAATAAGAAGGCTACACAGCGGAAGCAGGGCACATCAGAGAGGCCACGCCAACTAAATGTCAAGAGATAGTGTGGAGTGCGCTTGGACAGGCCGAGCAAAAATGTTTGCTTGAAACACTGAGCCTCCTTTAAGAAAAGATATCTTATAACTTGAGTTAATCATTACCAGTATTAGTTTTTGATTATGAGGCATGTAATTACTGTTTTTTTTGTTTTGTTTTTTTAACAGGTAAAGTAACAAATCCACACCGACGCCAATACACAGACTTTAAAGCTGACTCATTTGGAAATACAGCTTACTAAGTTTACAGTGGTCATGCTTTATTTCCTAGGAATATTTAAATATAAATACTGACTAATGCTGATGCTTGCTTGAGACCGACTGTCAGTAATAACCGTTCTGGATGTCCCGTGCTGTAGGCCTTGTAATCTGAACCGTTTGCTCCACATCATGCATGTCACTCATTGTCTGGCCTCAGAAATATGTCACTGGGATGAGGCCAGTGCAGCGTGAGTGTCGCATGTCACCCTGCGTAAGATCGTGGGCGCCTGATGTGAAAAGCGTGTGTGGTGGCTGTCATGTGACACACACCTACAATCTGACACTTCACCGGGAGGAGCTGCGTCACGGACAGCTGACTCTCACAGTGGAGTTATGTTTAATGTGGCTGCTTATGTTGTAATCGGCGTGGTTATGCTCGAGGGACACAAAGAACAAAAGAAAGACCTTCTTTTCTCCAGTTACACTCCTGACACTTTATTAGGTACATCACGCAAATACTAAGCTGGCCCTCTTTTTTTTTTTTTGTCTTCAAAACTAATCCAAGAAAATATTTTGGTTCATATTAACGTGATAGCGCCACCAAGTTGGTCCTGTCATTCCACCGCATCCCGAAGGTGCTTCATCAGATTGAGATCTGGTGACTGTGGAGGCCGTTTGAGTACAGTGAACTCATTGTCATGTTCAAGAAAACAGTTTAAGATGATCTGAGCTTCGTGACATGGTGCGTTATCCTGATAGAAGCAGTCTTCAGAAGATGGGTACACTATAGCTGTAAAGGGATGACCATAGACCTGCTGTTTTCAGCAGTCAGCAGCTGTCAGGTCTCTGCAGTCATGTTGAAGAACATGTCACAGGTTTAATTACAGTTTAGATTCGGTGGTTATAGAGACACAGCCACTTAATTAATGAACTTGAATATACCTCACGAAAGTCTATGACTTATGAGTCAGTATCATTTATATTTAAAGTGTGGCGTAAACATAGGAGTAAAGAAAATTACATTTTCAGTGTACGTGAACAAAAATCGTATTAAAATAGCATTAAATAGCTTTCAAATCCATTTTTATTCTACTTCTGCTTGTGTTTTAATCTGATTAGTTTCAGACATTCACATTTAATTATAACGACATGCATCAAATTCAGCGTTAATGAGTTTCCAATCCAAAGATGAGTAACAGGAGCTCAGCTTTTGGACTCAGGATTCAAGCCTGATTCCCTCTCAGCACAGCAGACCTGGAGTGTGTCTGACTTAAAGTGAGGACGGGGAAATGTTAACACAAAATACCAAGACACTAACCAGGCTGAGATTCAGATGGACTAACAAAAACAAAAGACTTTATGCACCCGCACAGGTGTTTCCACTTCTTGCTAATTAGACTTCAGCTAGACTGTAATTACATCCCACACAGTCCCGAGAGGACGTCTAACACGACGGAAGAAGTGAAACCCACAAACACCACCGTGGTCTTTTGTTTATTTGTAAATGGATAATTCAGGCATTTCTATCTTAGTACCATCCATTTTCTTCTAATTCAGGGACTTGGGATGGGATCTGCAGCCTATCTCAGCAATCAGAGGTGGGGTACACCCTGGACAGGTTGTACACACACGGACAAACCCCACTAAGTGCATATCTTTGGACTGTGGGTGAAGACAAAGAATGTACAAACTCCACACAGATGATGGATTTGAACCCAGGACCTTCCTATTATGAGGCAACAGTGCTAACCATACAATTTAAATGTTTTATGGTTATAATATTTACAATGATGAATAGTGTTTTCTTTTTTTCCCCCACTGTGACCCACATTAGATCAACTGGTATTTAAATTGTGCTTTTCTAGTCTTAGTGACCACTCAAAGTGCTTTAGGCTACCAGTCATATTAAACCATATATTCATACTTTCAGCGCTTCAGCTTCCTCGCATCCATGGCCTATATAGAGTCTTTGGCCTGTGGGAAGAAGCTTGATTATTTGGAGGACGTGTATGCACAGGGAGAACATGGAGACTACTGCTCCACCATGCCACCCAGCGGGTGCAGAAACTCTTTTAAGCTTTTCTAGTTCAGTTACTCTTTATTTGATGTCATTGCTGCTTTTCAGGCATAAACTTGAAGATTTGCAGTTGAATCAGTGTCATATTTTTCTTTAATCTTCAACATGCTCCCACTTGTCTATTAAAGCTTGAATATGTTGCTAATTTCATGACTGAAGTCGATTTTACAGCTGTCTTTGAAATGTTGATTTTCTAGTGCTGTGTATCCCTGTGTAAAAAAAACAGGGCCACTAAAGCTTTATCTCAGTATCTGTGTTATTTCTCAGCTCATGGAAATCTCCTAGTTCAGATCGCTTTTGCTCCTCCGTTTATTGCCTATGACAGCGTTGACGGCATCTGCAGCAGCCACCACTGTAGCACCTCCTTCTCCAGCAGCAATGCTTATCATAGACGTCAATCAGCGCTGCGTCTCGGTGTTGCTGAAAGTGCGGTATGGATTGACATCCAGAGACACAAGAGATAAGCTGAGATATCTATTTTGGACTCTGTATCTCTCTTCAGCCTCTGGACTCTCTACACCACCCCACACCCCAACCCAGGCATCCAGCCAACCAGTGTTCACCCAGGAGGCCCAGCAGAGCGGCCCCAGCCCTGAACGCCCGGAGCAAAGCTCTCGCTCTCGTTCCCTTTCCACACCTCCGGACACAGGACAGCGCCTCAGCCTCCCTTCTGCTAAACCCCCAATCCCTTCATCGAGCCCCGTGCCACCTTATTCTACCTCACAACAAGTGAGTCAAAAAAGATAAAAAATCTATTTTAAGAATTTATCTTTGACCCAGGGCAATTCACCCAATGCCTGTGAGCTTTAACTCTTAAAAGAGTGGAAGTTAGAGTGAGTCTTTCAGATGGTTTGCTGCACATTCCTGCACCAAAATAAACAAAACATAAGCCAGACTTCATGTACAGCATCTCAAAACTCCAGATACAGATCAATGATGCTATAACTATGCAAGGTGGAAGTTTTTGGAGAGAGCGCTACAAGTTCACAGGCATTGACTGAACTGTCTCAGGGATCAGGAATTAACTGCATGAAATATGTGTGTTTAGGTCAACAACAAGGCTACTGAGCCATATCCTCCTTCCTTGCAGGTAAACTAATTTTTGCACCGGTTCAGTGTTGGCAACAAAAAAAGACTCCATGGGAAGCTGATAACTATTTTTTTCCCTTTGTGCCTGAATAACAGTGGCTTGCATGTCTCCCATCTATGAGTCATGTGCTTTGTTTACTCAGAGTCATGAGTTTATCTGCAAAGTGGTGTACAAAAGGCAGAGATGCAAATCCTTTTAATTCAGGTTCGCTTTTCCTCAAGCCTTGCTCTTGCGTCAGCAGGACTTTGTTTGTACCATAAGCTCTGAGCTGCTCTAGCTGCAGAGGAGAGGGTGTAAACATTGTCTTGACATAACTCAAACAGCTTTCAGTGTCAGCTAAGCCGCTGCATAATTGACTGTAACCGGAAAAACAGCTGAGAACAAGTTCAGTCTTTGTCACAAGACTTTTCACTGAAGGTTTATTTGGATTCTGACAGCCTGTGTCTGGATTTTATACCAGATTTCTTTGAGCTAGAGAGGAATTACTCCATCGCTCACTGTGCTGCTTTAATGAATAATTATCCGAAGACCCGTCTACTTTGAGTGATTGTGGATTCTGTGGAACGATGGTAAATCAATATTTCATCACCAGTGTTGTATACGGTTGGTATTAACACCCAGGGACACACGATTGTGGTTGGAGGGCGATGAGCCGGTGCGGGTCAGCTCCTCTGCACTTCCTCTGTCATACCTTAAGGGAGACTTGGAAAATAAACTGAAGTTGTTGCAGTTTACATTTTGGCCAGAAGTGATTAAATTCATAGATCCGCGCTTGTCTGCTTCTCCGTAGTTCTCCTTTATCCCAAAAGCGGCGCCTACTGCGATGCCGCAACCAGAGATTTATGAAAGTGCAGGGGTAGTTCTTTTTTTTTTTTTTTTTTTGGACAAGAGAAGCGCTGTGTCACCGTTGCAGGGCAACACCAGGGGGGAAGGGGGTGGGGGCTGTTGAACATCCACGAGTAGGCATGCGGATGCTCTCCCGTTGTGCTGCAGTGGCTTCTTGTGAATATGTGCTTGCAAATTAGGAGCCAGGGGAAATCGGGTATCAACAAGCGCACTTTTAGTATGCAAATATCTCAGCATGACAGCATATTTTCGGCTGGCTACTGCACTGTGCTGTCAGGGAGAGGGAGTCAGCACAATCTGCATGCCATATTCTCGGGCTCCTACTACAAGGACCCCAAAGAGTTGCTTTAGTTCAGCCATGTGTCTCGTTATGTCTGAAGAAATTATCTCTGTGGATGTGACAAAGGAATCCCCAGCTTCTTGCTGCTAAGCAACACAAGGGATTTCCTTATATGGCGAAGCACCCAGGTTGCGCTGCACGGAGGGGTGTGTCCTGAGCGCACGGTGCTTCCTGCTTTCTATCTGTACCCCCGCCGACTCCCCCCCACACTCTTCGTGCCAGCGACTGTTATTGTGGTGAGTTTAGCAGATTGAGGCTTTAACAATGAATTGAGCCGATTCGTTGCAGCTGGATTACTGCTCACGCGTCTGTGCAGTGGCTGTATGAGCAGCGTTGGTTTCCTCCGCTGCAGCAAATGGATCAGGACTGTTCCACTGCGAGTTTTTAAGGGGGTGTGTGCGTGTGTGAGAAGTCTAATATTGTGCCGCTAAAGTTGTACCTCCTCTGCGCGAGGGTTCTTATCGCGTTACCTGCGTATATTTAGCGGACCTGTTGTAGGTTTACGTAATCGGTACAGCGACAGGATCGCACGTTGCGGTTTAGTAGTTTTGGTTGTTTTGCGCACCGCGTTCGGTGCGATCACAGTCTCCTGGGGCCGCTGGGGAAAAAGTCGGCGTCGCTGCTGCGCTCTCACAATTTACAGCAAAGTTTTTGTGTGTGTGCTGTGGGGACTTGCTGCGCTCTTCACGGCGAACTTGTGCCTTTGCTCTCTCCTAGGTCTACAGTTTATTCGAAGGCATGCTGGAGAAACTTGATCTAGACGATGATGGTAAGTTACCAATTGCAATATTTGCTGATCTAGTGCTCACCTTTTCCTGTGTGTGTGTTTGTGCGCGTGTGTGTGTGTGTTTGTGCGCGTGTGCGTGCGCGTGTGAGCGCTATCTTCACCTCAATCAGTCCTGGCTCGGTATAATGAGGGTGAAGATGATCAAGACGTGTTGCCAGATTCAGGTGAATGTACCACGTTTAAAAAATAAAAAAAAAATAAAAAAAACTGCCCCCCCCCCCGTTCGCAGTGCGCTGTGTGCGGCGCGTGTGTAGACCTGTTCACAGAGGGCCAGCTATTCATCCGAATTGTGTCAGTACCACCCTGCTGATTGCCCCCACAGACTGCTTTCTACCGGTGTGCTCTCAAAACGCGTGTGTGTGTGTGTGTTTGCGTTATTTGCCTCCCGTCTCCTTGTCGTCACTGTTTTAAATGCTGAGTGTTGCGGCAGGGTTGACGAATCAATGCGCATACATTTGCCCAAGAGACCATATTATAACCAATACAGACTGCTGGGTGCCAATGTATTGGGGTAATCAAAGGAGACACACACACACACACACACTCTCTCTCTTCACAGCATGTAGGGGAGGGTTTTAATTGGTGTGCTAACTATGTCATCTCCTTGAAATATAAAACGAATATTTATCGAAATGTTAATGAAAGCTCCTAAACCAACTTAAAATAAAATAAAGACATTTAAATTGACCTTAAGCAACTGAAATAATTTCCACGATTTTACACGATGCATTAAATCACTTATGAGCTTTTACTTGAACCTATCTGTGAATTTTCTGTCACGGCAACATGTTGCAAGGATGTTATCTCCTGCAGTACTTTCCTGTCCATGTTTTCCCACTGTTTGTGTACTTCTATGTTTAAAGCGTAATTATCTCTAAGATGGAGCACTAAAGTGGCTGTAAGTGGTTCAGTCCCGTAATGGTTAGTGTGTGTGGTGTTGTTTCCAAGCTCTCGTTTTATACTCCCTGTGAGATTTCCCCCTTCCTCTGTACGGAAATTAAAATATTACTTCTGTAGTTATCTTCTAAATATTTACTATTAGCTGACAGTGCTGGAGGAGGTTTTAAAACCGTTAGCTCTAAAACCCAATGAAAGCACCTCATTACAAATAAAATCATATCACTGGCAAATTGTGATTAAAAATTTAAAAAAAAATTGTTCTGCAGAAAAAGTTCCCCGTGAGTGTTATATGGATATTTTAAATACTGTAGATTAATTTGAACACAAAGTAACTTATAGTCTGTAGAATCACATGTTTGTAATGTAGCTGTACTGTAGGACCACAAATCTTGAAATAACTGGTTCAGAAACACAGACATGCCTCCTGGTATTGAGTTCAGAGTCTGAAGACTCTCCCAAGTGACGTAGGACAAAATAAAGGATGCACTCTGAACAGGTCAGCAGTCTGTTGCAGAGTACATTAAATATATATATTTTTTAAAATGAAGGTGATGTCTTAGCTAAATATCTGGTTAAACTTTATTTGGTCCCCCCCCAACTGATATTATACTGAAGGTGGTGGTGGTATCTGCACCACCAGACATTGTAAGAGCTGACGTTTGGTCTCCATTATCAGGACTTTCTTTAATAAGGTGCTAAATGAGTTATTAAAGACTATTTTACATAACACTTTGACCTCCTCTAGATTACACATGTTGACCCTGTTGGTTAGTAAGAGAAAACTTGTATTACGCTGATGAATCAGAGAAACCGTTTACTTGGGGTTGCTAGCTCTGTTTCTACACAAAATACAGCACCCTATGCAGAGCCAGCTTGCCTGAGATTTATCCACAATGTGCAAGTGCAGACAACTAGAAGCAGCTGTTGGTCTCCGAGCTTGACAAGCTCAGTCCATTTTTAACAGGACACGAAATAACTATGAAATCTAGACGCAACAGTTTTCAGTGAAACCAGATGTAAGCGGAGTTGCGCCTGTTTCCAGAGACAATTGTGGCCACAAGATGGCGCTAATGTAAAGGATGGATGTAAACTGGCACGTCAGCAGCTTTATGACAGAATGTTGTATTGATATGAAAGGAGAGATTGCTTTCACTTTACTATGTTTTAAATGATGCCAATTTTTAGATTTTACTAAACGAGCACAGCTTGCTTTGCTTTTTTGATAGAATGACACTGGTCTGGAAGTGTTTTCACACTGGTTTTATTTATTTTTTGTTTTGTTTCGCAGCTGCTGAACCCGAGAGTGATATTTACATGCGCTTTATGAAATCCCACAAGTGCTATGACATCGTCCCCACAAGCTCCAAGTTGGTTGTGTTTGACACAGCACTCCAAGTAAGCACAATAATATGCTCTGTCCTTTTGACTGCAGACAAAGCTGTTATGACTTTTTGTTGTTGTTGTTGTTGTTGTTGTTGTTTGGTTTAAAAACCGAAGCAGGCACTCAGGCTAAGTTAATGTTCAATAAACTAAGCTGAAGTATTTTACCTCTCAGCAGTTTCTGTGAAGTGGCTGATCAAACTGTCATAAAGCTGTTAAACACTAATCCTCGAAAGTCTTTGATGCGTAGATCTTTAACTACTAAATGCACTAAGGCAATGGGTTAATAATCCTTATCTAAAACCAAGGAAAACTAATGTCATTGAGAGGTACACTACACAAGAGATTTTGAGTACTGTTCTACTTAACATGACAATAAGACTGCAATTCAGGATTAATTTTCATGTATCTAATCTAGTCTGTGAAATACTTGGATAGCTCTTCATGTCATATTAAAATGTTGTGGTTTTGACAAAAAACACTACAAGACCTAAAAGAAAACCTATACACTTCATTAGGTACACCTGTTCAACGATTAATGCAAATATCTAATCACTCAATCATATGCCAGCATCTCAGTGCGTTTAGGTATATAGACATGATCAAGGTGACCTGTTGAAGTTATGCATCAGAAAGGGGAAGACGGATGACTTTAATGACTCTGAAGGTGACATGGTGGTTGGTGACAGATGAACTGGTCTGAGTATTTCAGAAGCTGATCTCCTGGAATTTTCCCACACAACCGTCTCTAGAGTTTAGAGAGACTGGTCTGGAAAAAAATAAAATATCCAATGAGAAGCAGTTCTCTGGGTCAAAATGGCTTATTCATGTCAGGTCAGAGGAAAATGGGCAGACTGCTTTAAGCTGATAGAGAAGGTAACAAAAATAACCACTCGCTACGTAAAATGTAAGAAAAGCATCTCTGAGCACCACGGGTTGAACCTTGAAGCAGAATGCCACACCAGGTGCCTGTTGGATAAGAACAGAGGCTAAAATGTGTGTGGGATCACCAAAACTGGACAGTAGATGGGAAAAATGTTGTCTGGTCTGATGAGCCTTATTTTCTGCTGCAAAATTACAATTCTAGTATCAAAGTGTGGCGTAAACAAGATGAAGTTCAGGCTGCTGTGGTGTAATGGTCTGGAGACATTTTCTTGGCACACTTTAAGCCCCTCAGTAACAATTGAGTGCTTAAACAACACAGAGTACCTGATTATTATTGCTGACCATGTCCATCTTTATGGTCATCTTTATGACCACAGTGTACCATCTTCTATTACCTGCTTCCAGCATCATGTCACAAAACTCAAATTATCTCAAAACTTGTATCTTGAACTTGATTGTTCAAGAAACGCGTTCACTGCATTCAAGTAGCCTCTACAGTCACCATATTTCAGTCAAGCCGAGCACCTTTGAGATGTGGTGGAACAGGAGATTTACATCGTAGATGTGCAGCTGACAAAATTACTGGGCAATGTTTCCAGCAGATCCAACCCAGTACTATGAAGGTGTAACTAATAAAATAGCCGGTAAAGGTGTATCGGTTTATGATAGGCGTTAACTCCTAAGAGTTCACAGAATAATAAACAGAACAGTCACCACCTGCAATCAATTCAACGTTTCTTTGGCAGGTTAAGAAAGCCTTTTTTGCCCTGGTAGCCAACGGTGTGCGGGCTGCTCCACTATGGGACACAGAGAAGCAAAGCTTTGTGGGTAAGAAACTTGACAAATACCCCTTTCTTATTGTTCACTAAATAAAATACAGTTTATTGAAGGACCTGCTATTTTTATTTGGGTTTTTTTTTTTTTTTTTTTTTTTGACATTTAAAAAGCTTCCCCATCAAAGATGCAGTCAATTGTGGTCTGTATTCGACTTTTACACATTTTACCGTGTGAGTATAAGTTCAAGAGTTTAAGTTCTTGTAATAGAGTTGTATAATAAGCTATAAAATGCAGAAGAAATCCTGTATTAAGAATTTAGATGAGAAAAAGAAAATGAGAAAAACATCTCTGTAAACTTCTGTCACTACAGTGGTGTCAAAAGGCAGAGCAGAGGTGAATTGGATTTGCTGTGCTTTACTGAAACGACTTGTGATGAATAATGAATGCAGAGTCAGTGTGAGAATAAAGCTGTGGTGTGCTGTTTAGACCACGCCCTTATAAGCGCTGTCTCTACCCAGCTGCACGCAGGCTTGGCTCTGTGTTGTTATTCATTATTTCAATGTGATTTTTTTTTTTTAATGCCTGTTTTCATTGCAGGAATGCTGACAATCACAGATTTCATCATCATATTACACAGATACTATAAGTCACCGATGGTAGGTGCAGGTCACAGCTAAGGCGTGTGAGATTTACCCCTCGTTCCACCAAGACGTACAGTTTTCTTTTGGTTCTCTTTCAGGTGCAAATTTATGAACTAGAGGAACATAAGCTCGAGACGTGGAGAGGTAAGTGCTTGTTCTCCTGTGGTGCATGGATATTGTAAGGGTTTCTTTCATTTTTACCAAAAAAAAGAAAAGTGTGAAAATGAATAAATACCTGACTTGGACTGAGGCTGAAGGAATGCTGTTTGTCTGTTTGGGAGTGTGGAAAGGATTAAAAAAGAAAAGTCAGTGTGATACACGAGAAAATTCCACCTGACCCAAAACTATTTGTACTTGTTTGTATCCAATGACACGCTGATAATAAAAATGAAACCCCATTAGACCAAATGATTCCTTAATGGATAAGACAAATGATGTCAAACTTTCCACTAGAAAGAATAACATACAGTCATGTGAATGCAAAGGTTTTCACAGGACTCTGTGCAGTCATGTGGAAAAACTAAGTACACCCTTACTGTGTACACAGGAATTAAGAGTAGCAGCTGGGTGCTGATAATGAAATGCTCTTTATTAATTTATGATCAGTAATTTTGATCACCTCTGTAAAAGCAGATTTGCTTTTACTGGTCTGGAGCATTCAGGTGTGTGTTAAAACAGTGCTACATTGGCCCATTGGCAAAATGTCCCCAAGGTCAGACTGCACAGTGCTCAGAGAAACTGCCAAAAACCAGGCACTCAGACTCGGGTTTTTGAGAACTCTGCGAGCCTCGAGTAGCATGTTAAAGTTCATCACGGTACAATTAGAAAATGACTGAACACTTATTACTTGTTTGGAAGGGTTGCCAGAAGTCACGCATGAAGGCCAGCGGTCCAACAGCTAAAGCTGGGTCATGCAACAGGAAGTGTTCCCAAACACAGCCGCAAATCTGCAACAGAATGTCTGAAAAAGTGCAAGAATAAAGGTGTTGCAATGATTCAAAGTCCAGCCCTCATCCTTATTGAAGTGCTGTGGCAGTTAAAAGAGCTACGAGTACCCACAAACGTCAATTAACTCAAACCGACGTTATAAAAAGAAAGTGCTCCAAAATTCCTCCCCAACAATGTGAGAGACTGATAAAGCCATAGAGAAAATAATTACTTCAAGTTGTTAAGGCTAAAGGCGGTTCCACAAGCTGGTGAATTATGGGGTGTATTGCATAAAATCCTGTGAAAGGTGTTTTTTCATTTGACTGTATGAAAAACACTGAGCAAATAATTAAATTCTTGTTTGTTTTTTCTTTTAAATATATGGATGCATATATTGTCTGTGTAGAAGTGATTGTAAGCCACCATTGTTTTGTTTCCTGCCTTGCAGAGGTTTACCTTCAAGCAACATTCAAACCTCTGGTGAACATATCACCAGATGCAAGGTATGTTTTCAGAAGGAATAAAATGTGTAATGTCTCGTTACGTATTTGTGAGTGAGAGGATTTTTTATTTTTTATTTTTTTGCAACTAACGTCTGCTGTGCTTGCAGCCTATTTGACGCCGTCTACACTCTCATCAAAAACAAAATTCACCGGCTGCCTGTCATCGACCCCGTTACAGGGAATGCACTTTATATTCTCACACACAAGAGGATCCTCAAGTTCCTCCAGCTCTTTGTGAGTCCAACCCATCAGCTTGCATTAGCATGCATAAGATCAACGTGGTTTATTGATTTTTTTTTTTAAATTTATATAGGTACAAATGTGTATTATGAACTTTAGATGGGCTTTTAAACTACATACATGATTCAATAAGAAACAAACCTTTTTTTTTCTTTTTTTAAATTTGTTTTAAGCATGAAAAAATCAGAACAACATATAGAGCAATACAGGGCACAAACTGATTAAGATTATGCAGGCTGGAGACCTTCAAGGTGCTTTCTCTAGTCTTCTCTCACTTTCACTTAATTGGCTCCCCCTAGTGGTCAACTTTTTAAAAGGAAGAAATTGGATGAATTGTTTTGACGTCTTCCTGCCTCTTCACTACGAGTGTTTGTGTGCCTCAGATGTGTGAGATGCCAAAGCCAGCTTTTATGAAACAGACTCTTGGCGAGCTGGGCATCGGAACATACCACGACATTGCTTTCATCCACCCAGACACACCCATCATCAAAGCACTCAACATCTTTGTGGAGCGGCGAGTGTCTGCTTTGCCTGTGGTGGATGACTCCGGTGAGACCACAAACTTCAATACTGGCATCGTGTACCTTTTTATCAACGCAACCTAATCAACTTTATACTGATTAGATTTTTTTTTTGTTCCTTTTCTTACAGGCAAAGTTGTGGATATTTACTCCAAGTTTGATGTGATTGTAAGTTTAAACATACCGCATTTTTTGCTTTATCAAATACTTGGGGCATACTGTTGTTTGGTTGTTTGTTGATTGTGTTGTTGTGTGTAGAACTTGGCTGCTGAGAAGACGTACAACAATCTGGACATTTCAGTGACCCAGGCTCTGAAACATCGCTCTCAGTACTTCGAAGGAGTTATGAAGTGCCATAAAATGGAAACGATGGAGACCATTGTGGACAGAATAGTCAAAGCTGAAGTAAGACACAGAGACGCTGGATTCAGTTCCTCAGGCGTAGCCCCACTGCTGATTTCCAGCTCACCTGTAACTGTGCGTTATTGCTCCAGGTGCATCGGTTGGTGGTGGTGGATGAGCGCTCCAGTATCGAGGGCATCGTTTCCCTGTCAGACATCCTTCAGGCGCTGGTGCTCAGTCCTGCAGGTATAGATGCTCAGCATTGCTAGCGTCAACTCCCCCTCTGCCCTGGACCTTGAGCTCTCTCTCCCCACCTGCCCTCTAACCCTGCCAGAGGTAGGAAACATGCCTGTTTGGCTTGCAGCTGACTATCACCTGTAGCTGGCTATGAAGAGGCATGGTGGCCATTTGTCCGGTGTCCTGTTTGTCCTGCTGGCTGCAGCATTGTGCAGCAGTGTTGTGTGGATTTTTGTGTTTGGACAGAATGCATAGATGAAAAAACTTGCAGCCGGTTCTTGAGTAAAATTAAAAGTAAATGAGAGTTTGGTGGTTTTCAGTATACAGTGGCTTTTGTTTAGAAACAAGGAATAATGTGTAAGTAGGATAAAGGGAACCTCTGTTAACAAGGATGAGTCCACGTTAGTATCGCACTGGAATTCATTGTACACGTGCGGTACTTCAGTTTTGCAAAGGGCTTTCCACTGCGGTCCAAATGTTTGCTCCCTCCAGACACTTTAATGAACTATGTATGCTCTGCTTTGCTGATGTTTGGCTTGTTTGGCCTGCAGCAAGCTCTACATTTAGTATTGATGTGCTTGAAAGAAACTAACATGCTTGCACAGTTATTATTTAATTTTTTGTGTGTGGTTTGTTCAGATTATAACCCCATCAGAATAAGAGATGGTGCAAAGTACTTGAAAGAAAACGCAGCACACAGGCCTTTGTCACCTCATGAATTCTGTTTTTTAACCCAGCTCTTATTGACGTCTCTCAAGCCGTTTCGGGTTCTTCCTGAGTCTAAACAAAGTCTAGCGGGGCAGTTGTGGAGAGTTTTAAGGAGAATAAAAAAATGTTGTTTTGATAAAACAGGAAGTTCAGTTGGCGGGATGTTGTAACAGCAGGCAGACTTGTGCTCACACACCTGCTTTTATTGACCTTGGTGTGTAACTGCAGTTACACAGAAATGGTTGTTAAAATTCCAGTCATTGGTGTCGAGCCTAATTCCAAAAATCAAAAAGAATATAAGGCTCAAATTAAAGTTTAAACTCTGCTCCTGTCTCTACTGCAATATTTATATTTACTTTCCCTGTTAATTCATAACTTGTGCTCCCCCCCCCCCCCCCCTTTCTCCCCCTTCTTTCTTCTGCTCCCCAGATACCTGTAAGGAGGAGAACGCGACTGAATAAGATGTGGATGTATCAGCTTAAGTGGAGATGTGGTGGGAGTAATTAAATTGAAACATTAAGGTAGGGAGTGTAAGGCTGAGTGGAGCCAGGCTGAAGGTCCCAGATACCCCTGAAACCAATGCACTAATAAAGGCTTGGAACCCAAAGAGCTAGACTGCTGAGTGAAGTGGACTTCTGCACTGAAGATTGGATTTTCTTTTCTTTCTCTCCTGAATTTCTTCTTTGTTTGTTTTGTTTTGTTTTTTTAACACTGATCAGATATGCATATGTTAAGGGTGTAGACACTGATCAGCTGCAACATTAGAACCACTGATGGGCGGAGTAAATATTGAGTCCAGTGTGTTCTAATTGTGTTTTGGGTTCTGACATTTATGAGGTACATAACATTCCTTGCTTGATGATTCTGCTAAAACAAGACTGATTAGACTCTAAATTAGAAGAAACGAGAATAGGTCATAGAAAAAGTGTTTGAACGTTTTTAAAAATCTGAGTTTTCTGCATGTTATTGCAGAAAACTCGGGGGAAAAAAAGTGCCAAAGATGCTCATGAGTTGTGTACAGATGCCTCAGATTAGTGGAAAGGGGCTATAGCCATCCACCAACCACCTGAACCAGCCCATCTCTGACACCCAAGGCAAAAATTCTCAGGAACACTTCAGTAAACTGCTTCCAAACTTCCCAGATCCCAATCTAATCAGTCATCCCTGGGGAGCACAGGTATGACCTGATCCACCAGGGGTTTGCCCTCATTGTATGATACCAGATAGAACAGGACACCCAAGGGTCCTGTCTCCATTCTCAATACACTACAGCAGGTTTGGTGGTGTGACGGAGACCTGCCAACAGTATTGGGATGGTGGTTCTTATGTTGTGGCTGATTCTTGTTAACACAGATAAACTCCATTACGGTCTCTTTCTGGGGAAAGTTTGGAAACGTCAACACGGGTTCTGGTGGGTTTGGGATTCAGCGTTTCGGGTTGTGTAGTTACAATCATGCTGCTGTCATCACAAGTTTAAGTCATGTAGGAAGGCGAGCGTTAACTGGTAGCAAAACCACACGTCACCTGCAATGTGGCCACTTGACGCCATTAATTGCCAGTGCCAATACAGACCTACTCAATGCCCAATATTTATTTGTGCCTTTATTTTCTTCTCTCCACAGAAATGTATGTTGTAAAATGGGTGCAATGATGAGTATGAATGTGTAATATCGAAGCAGAGTGCAAATTGTACCTGCTTCTTCAAAGGTGTGCATTAACTTGGTTGGTTTGGGGGCGGCATAAATTTAAAACTGTGCCAGAAGCGTCAAGAAGTTCTGTTAAATCTTATTCTTGAAAGAAAATCCTAAATCATGCTGGCGCTGTTACGCAGTGCTCAGAGGGAGGATGCACGCTTCTGTCAGCCAGGAGTGCTTTAAGTCACGAGTGATCAATAAGAGTTAAGTATGGGTTTTTATAATGGTAACACCTGGTTCGGGAAAAAGCCTTTTTTAAATATTTGAAAAGGCCCTTTTTCTCCCCTCCTTCCCATTTATTTTCAGTAGTTTTGAATCTTCAAATCAGTCTGGTTATCTCAGCTGTAGCTCGACAGGACTCATCTCCATCTTCGAGTGTAAATAGGATCGTTTTGGGGAAATGTGTCACAGAAAGCTTTATTTTTATGAACACTGACGTGTTTGAAGAGAGACTGCAGGTTTCATGTTATTTTTGTAAATACATTGTGGCAATATGTGTAGGTCAGAGAAACTTTGTAACGGATCAACATGTACTGTAAATGTGCAAGCATGAGAAACTACACTTCAGCAGTATGAATGTTGTTTTTTTTTCTTTTGTTTTCTTTTACTTTTTCTATTTTTCTGGCTGCAGAAAAATAAAGAGACACTGAATGTACTGTAAGCCATGTTTTTCTTTTTTTGAGGGGGGTGGGGGTTTTCATGCATGTTAGGGGTAAAAAGTAAGATCAAACTTACTAGGCTAGATGCTCCACGACGTGAACTCTCACAAGACGTATTGATCCTGGAGCGGTCGATATTGAAGCTCAACTCAGCTGTATTTTTATAGCATTTTTCATGCGCACATTTCTAGTGCTTCCTCTAGAAAATGTAATAATGCAAAAAATGTAAGCTTAAAAATGCTAACATCAAAATGAGACAGCGGTAAATAAATACAAACTTTCAGCACCAAAAAATGGTAAAATGTTAAAAATGCACCAATAAAACCGGATTTTAAAAAATGTATTTAGTAGGCTTTGAATGTAATTACAGGAACTGAAGAAATACAGTTCAGTGTGAAAAATAAGTTGGACAAAAGTAATAAAATGGTGTAAAAATGCTTTTCATTAAATAGTTTGAGTCCTTGCATTCTGATTTAAAAAAAAGAAAAAAAAAAAAAGAAAAAGATTTTAATTATGTGTGTATTTAAATATATTTAGATTAGCAGTAAAACTTGCCCCTGAGAAAATGTGTGCGCTCCGATTTGGACACAGGCCTTTGGCACTATGCAAACACATGATCACCTGACCTCTCACACATTTCACAATAGACCGATGTTAGCTCTCAAAAACACTGTTGCAATAGTGTCCCAATTTTAACACCCACACCCCTCCAGTGAACCTAAACCCTGAAGTGCAGCATTCAAAGTTGGTGTGCTACACATGAGGACGATGCACTCGCTGGCCACCTTGGATTGCTTGGACCCCCTTTTTTGCCTTTATATGGCACAGATTCGACACAGTGCTGAAAAACATTCCTGTGAGACTTTGGTCAATACTGATATTATGACTGCATTCTCCGTGAAACCTAAAGATGATTGTGTTGGGGAAAATCCTAGAAGATCAGCAGTTTCTGAAAGCAGCCCAACTGGCTCCCAACAAAGATGCCAAGCTCAAAGTCGCTGAAATCATCTTTCTTCCTCATTCTGATGCTCGGTTTGAACTTCAGCAGGGCTTTTTGATCACATCTACATGAATAAATGCATTGAGG
Source organism: Aulonocara stuartgranti (assembly GCF_965226115.1). Lineage (NCBI taxonomy): Eukaryota > Metazoa > Chordata > Actinopteri > Cichliformes > Cichlidae > Aulonocara > Aulonocara stuartgranti. The sequence goes on along the minus strand of NC_138954.1, from coordinate 18,549,978 downwards.
TACTCTACTGTGTGTAGCGTTTACTTACTTGTACACTTTAAAGAAATAAGTAGTTAATAATATCAGTGTTTTGTTTCCTCCTTAAATGAGATTTAGATTCCTGTCTCAGATTATTTTTCCTCTTCTTCAGCAAATGTTTCACTGACCACAAACAGCTGAACTTCCCCAGTGCTGGAAGCTGTTGAGGTTCCAGCACTGGGGCCTTTTCTCTTTGTGGCATGCTACCCTGAGGATATTTTAGAGCAGGGATAGGCAGCCATATGTGCCAGAGTGTGGCCGGAAAAGGATGACTCGTTTTAAAACACAATTTTAACACCCCAGCAGGTGGTGGTCCTCCCTGTATATGTGACCCACTTGGTAAAATCAGCTGCCATTTTTGTTGTAGATGAAGAAACTGTCTGCAGACACACATGTCACAAACCCACCGTTGCCTGTGTTGGAAGCTAGTTGAACATATGTGCTGCAGCCACAAGGTGACACTGTAGTACAAATCTCTGGCAGCACGAGGCTTCACGCCGTATTTCCACAGTTGATCCCATCCTGGTATGAACAGGACCTCCTCTGCCTCATTCAATATTTACATTCCAATAACAGATTAATGATTTCCACACTGTCTATTTTTATATATTTATTTTATTTTATTTTTTTTACCTCTTTTGAGGAAGTGGCTTGATTTCAGCAGGAAGTTTTAATGGTTGCCTCTAAATGAGGCAAAGGTATCATGTGTGGATCTGATGGACTTCCAAATGAAGGGTAAAGCTGGACCAGACTTAATCCAGACAATCTGCTTTGATCTCCCAATCTCCCCTGTGATATCCAGCTCTGGGAAAGCCTCCTTTACACCTTGTAGCCCTAAAGCAGAAGAGGCACAAGGGCTTCACCATCCTCCCCCTCCTCTTCTCACTGCCCATCTTTCTCCCCTTCTTTACACTCACACACACACACACACACACACACACACACACACACACACACACACATATATTCACCATCCACACCCACACTGGACTCTCTTTTGAAAGTCTAGGACTTGATTTAAAATTCCTCTTCAGAGCATGTCATGCATTTTATATGCATGGCGAGTGGGAAAGAGAGAGGAGGGATTGTGGGGGTTTGTGAGGAGGGAGGTTCGGGGGATGATGGGGCGGGTGGGGGCATCCAACCCAAATGAACTTCCCTCCGCTGTTGCTTTCCTCAGGGATATATCTGTACACACCACCATCACCGCTCTCTTTTGCTCCTCGCCCCTCATTTTCTCGCGCCCACTCAACTCTTTCAACATTAGTTTTACTGCATAATGCTTTTCACAAATTCCACCGAACAGCCCGGGCGCCATAGCCTTTGAAGACAAGTGTGATCAGAACAGAGGCAGGGGGTGTACAAAAACCTGGCCGCAGGGCATTTGGGGTTTTTGCACTCGTGTTTAGCGGCGTATGGAGCAGAGGAGGGAGGCTGACAACTGCAGTGTTTGGGGACAGCTTTGATGTCTGATGGGGTGCGGCTGCTGCTTCTTCTGCACAGTCCTTCACAAGGAGACTGTCACGTTGACACAGCCAGGCTTTATGCAGAGCAGAGCTGAGCAGAGCCGTGATGGATAACAGATAATCAAAAGAGCACGGCTCTTCACCTAAAACATCTCTCTTATTCTGTTTGCTGACTGGCTCCGACACCAAGACAGGAATCAATAAGACACCAAAGCAGCATCAACTCGGACTTCTGCATCTGCTGGAGAAAAATCTGGTTTATTAGGAACAATATGATCCCACTAGCTTATCGTGGATATAGCAGTAAACAACAGAAACACAATTCACTTTTCTTTTTTTTTCCTTTTTCTTTTAAGTGCTACAGTTTTGCGATTATAGACATAAAACAGCACGGAAACCATAGTGCTACATTCATATATGCACAGAGTATAAAAATTACAGTATATTGCTGTTAAAGTCTTCCTATTCCTGCTCATAGCACCCTCAGTTTCTTACACACACACACACACACACTCATACACACACGCTCATACACACATCACAAATCACACTGTGAGCTGTTGTAATGAAAACTGGGTGGTTTTAACGTGAGAGCTGAGACACGGTTTAGGTCTGGTAGGTCAACATTTTTTACAGATAAGCACTGAGTTATCATTGGAGCACAAGGCTGACAAAAGTTAGGCTAATATAGTACAGTAACACAAGACAAACCCTCCACAGAGAGATCACAAAACCTCACTGGACAGACTCTCAGTGAACTGAAGCAAAGTGTTTTCTCCTTTTAGCTATTATGTATTTTTTTCTTCATTTTTTTTTCCTTTTGAAATGAAAGATTAATACAAGTTAACTTTGGTTTCCAGCTCTCTAGGATACTATACTGAAAAATTGTGGCAGTTTAAGCTGTGAGTAAAATCAACAGTATAGCAGCCTTAAGCCGATGATAATACAAAACGGGGAAAAAAAATCACTTTTTAAAACATGTCTTTTTTTTTCTTGTTATAATAGCAGCCAGGAAATAACATTGTTACAGTGTGATTCCTTAGAAGAAACTGTTAAAAATCTGTGATCTGGTACCTCTGAATAAATAGAAAAATGCTACCTCTTTGTTGCTATTTCTTGCCTGTTCTGTTATAAATATGGTTACGCGTAGCAGATATGCATTGTGTTAAGACATCGTGTCTTTCATCCATGCAACGACAAAGAAGCTGAAGAGTTTTAGTGATAGAGAAATTTAAAGAAAAAAAAGAAAAGAAAAGGTTTTCCACAAGTGACTTGCTGTACAACGCAGTATTTTGGAGGCCTTGAGTGCTTCCAAATTTGCAGTCGGACTGTAACACAAGACAAACATCGATTACAAAAACAGGCTGAAAGGAACCAATCAATGATTTGGGATGCATTTGCAGGCTGGAGAGAGGGGACATCTCAGGTTTCACACATGGGACCCCCTGGCTTTGCTGCTGGCATCTCCTCAGTCATTTGCGAGAAACTCCCTTCGGTTCAGAGTTCATTCTGTGGCAATACCGAGCCACTGTGAGACCTCAGCCGGGGCGAGGTCTGAAACCTGAGCGAGCCCATTCGACAGTAAAAGCAAATTTAAAAAATAAACAATGTTGTGTGCTAATAGTACGAGCTGTGATTATTTATAATTTGTAGGGCAGTGATTTTAGAAAAGGAGTGTGTCAGGAATGCACTCTTAAAACTGTTTATGCAGCAGGAACCCTACTACAGGGTTTATTCTACTTCTGCCTCTTTCTTTTATGCTGTGCTGCACATCTCTCGTTCATCTTTCAGGCTTCTTTTGCATATTTTTTTCTAAAACACTCCACATGCAAACTATTCGATTCGGTTTGCTGCAAAAGTTTAAACCCAACACAGGAGCTTTCAAAGCGCTGCAAAAGAGCTCAGTCTTCTAGCAGCCTGTCCTCCATCACAGGCCAGGGAGAGCATAATGGAGCAGTGTGTGCTCAGAGTTCACTGGAGCGGTCTGAGGGGTGAAAGCAGTAGACACACACTGCGCTGGTTGTAGCGAGCTGTTTCCATTACACATTCTAAGCAGCTGCTGTTTGGAGGAAGTCCTTTGAAAGACGACTTGTGGGGGTAACTGGAGTCCACAGTTCAAATGGGGTCCTTCACCCTAAAGAGCCGGGGTCGAGGCTGAGGCCTCGCCCTCCCTGGCATCATCGTCACCATCATCCTTGCACCCCCCCACCCTACATCCTACCGCCACCACTACCACCACGAAGGCCTCCAAACCGAGGACCTACACATGCGACGTCTAAACTAACACTCAACGTTCATGCTATAACTCCTAGAGAAGCAGGACGAGCAAAAAGAAACCGAAAAAAAGCAAAGGCAAAAACATGCACTCCTCGTTTCTCCGCTGTTGTAGTCAGCTTAGTGCGATTCCATCTAAAATGCATCCTTTGCTCTGTGGGTTTCGCCTCTGGTTTCTTCAGTTGTTTTGATTTGTGAATGTTTTGACACGAAGAGGCAGGGAAGAGGGAGTTTTTTCTGGGAGAGGCTTTGAAGAGATTCAGAAGAGTCTGAAGGTTGTCTCTGAGGGGTCAGGGGCATCTTTAAAAAAGGTGCAGGGAGGGGGGAAAAAAAGAAGGAGAGGCACCAGGAAAAAGAGGAGGAAGATGCTGAGATGAAAAAAGTCGAGCTGATTGAAAAGAGGCCTTGTTCACTTTTGTGTAAGGTATGCTCCGATGGTGAGGCTGGCCGCTCCGAGCGCAGCCAAGCCGAAAACTGTCTTGATGGAGGGCCAGGAGCAACTGAAGACGGAGTCCCTCTGTCTGTCGTACAGCTCCACAAATGCATCCTGAGATGAGAGACAGAGACAACTGATTAGGCTTCTGAATAACATGGTTACCTTCGCATGAATACTTTTCAAGTTCTTAAATAAGGTTTGCATCTCATAGTTCTTAAAGGAGACATGAGTCACAAATAAATCATTCTACCTTAAAAGAAGGGTCAGCAACTGCCTTAAACAGCCGGTCAGTGCAGGTTTTAACCGAACGCTGCTCAAACAGGGGTTAACCCTGCATTTGATGAGGACTATTTTTAGCAGTCGCCTGAAAGACATCGATTGACTGATATGTGGAAGTCCACGTGAAGCTGTCTTAAAATAATCTACAGCTTTCATGCTAGCAGCAATATGGATTGATATTTATATAGCGCTTTTCTACTCTAATTGAGCACTCAAAGCAGTTTTTATGACAGCCATCATTCACTCTATCGTATAGCACTGCCTAAGTGCCTTTTCTAACATTCACACTCCAATGAGTGCATCAGGGCTAACTCAGGGTTCAGTATCTTCCCCGAGGATGCTTCAGCATGCTCTGCAGTTTATTCGGGATTATCTAATCGTTTCTTTACAAGAAAAAGTTGTGGGTAAGAGGCACAAACAAATAAGGCATACTTGAAGGTTGGCTACACATGCATCACTTAAAGGAATAATTCATTGTTGTCTTTGATCTTCTTCCTGGAATTTGTGTGATTACAAGAAAAACACAAAACACTGCAGGCCATATTTAATATCTCATTTTCCTGCCTGTAGTTTTGGTTTCATTTGTTTTAATAATAAGATAAGTTTCATTCACTTCCATGTATTGAACATAGATTTTATAGGAAAAAAAACTTGGTAAATATGATTTTTTTTTTCTAATTTGGGTGAAATGACCCTTTAAAATGTAAATCCCTTGGCTGATACCAAACATGGGTGGGAAAAGAATGTCATTACACTTATGCTGCAGGCAGATCCACTACTGTTCATCGGCTCTCACACCCTCCTACGCTTTTCATGCACAATGACACAACCCACTCGGAAACACATACTACCCAAACACAGGAATCACCCAAAAAGGCCCATTCGCAACATTTTTTTCTTTCTCTAGCACGCGGATGAACACTCCAGTGCTCAAGCACGAATATATTAAAGCTGCTCACGGTGTCTCAGTGGGTTCAGCTTTCTGCCGCTAAGAGGAGTTTTAAAGGAGGCCAGTTAAAAACGTGAGCGTACACGAGGAGCATCTGTGCAGAAAAGACCGTGGCTGCGTGTCTTAGATGAGGAAATACAGACATCTGCTTAAAAGCGGTGACAGCAGGAACAGCTGGACAGGAAGTAATGGTGCTAAGCTAAATGCTCTCCCACACACAGACAGACACACACACACGCACACACAGCAGATTATCTTGAACCAAACGACAATAGAGGAAATTTTAGGGAGCTCTAGGGGACACCTCCTATTGAATATTTTTCTTTTGTTATGAGGCTGACCACATTAGAAGGTGTGTTGTGAAGCTGTACATCTGATCTCCTTTGAAGTCTCCATCTCTTGAAGTCTCTATCTGTAATTTGATCAGATCTGTGAACAATGGTGAATTGTTAAGTTTGATTCACTACAACATTATTGTGTCAGTTCCCATGGGGATCTATTACCAGTCTATTTTAATCTGTCTGGTTTTAAGTCAATTTACCTACAGTAATTATGCTTTGTGTTACTTTTATCGGAATACATGTTTTTTTGACCTTGATCTAGTAGAAGATTCATTATACTCTCTTTCGCTAGTGTCACGTTTTAATACACAGCTTCCTTTTTATCAAACAAAAAGCCCACACAGGACTAAAAAAAGGAGGCATCTATTCTGAACTGCTGTACGGAGACAAAAGCATTTCCTGCTTCCCTTCCTGTCCTGTGGCATTCCTGAGGCTGGGGGCTGGTGACAGAGGGGAGGAAGGATCAGCAGTTTTTTTTCTGGGCCCTCTGATGTCAAAACACACTGTGTTCCGTAAATCACCCGGCAATATCTTTTACCACACAGCATTCTCTTTGTTGCAGCTGGGCGTTTTAAACTACACCCCCGGGCTAGAGACAGTAGTCTAGGGGAATGCTAACAGCTCGGTGAAACTGTAAGGCTCTTATAAATTAGCTAAATGCTAATTTCAAAAAGTATACTCACTCAAATTGGTAAAGCTATGGTGTGATGCTTACTGGTTGCATCACACTAGAGTGAAATCAGAATGGCACTCAGAATGCATGTGTTGGAAAAATGTACTTTTAAAAGTACTTTTATTGCACCATGTTCATTTATTCATGAGCTGCTGTAACAGGATTCAAATGGCTGAATTGCCACCTCAGCATGCAGTCAAGTTCTATAGTCTTGCTAATGACCTACTAATTTTATTCAGGTGTGTTGCAGCAGGGACACATGTAAAAGCTTGAAGACACCGGCCCTTAAGGACTGGAGTTTGACACTAGAGGCCCAGAGTTCAGCACCCTAAACTGACCTCTTTAGATTGCTAGGGGATTGCTTAGATTGCTTGGTTGGAAACAAATTGTCCCCAGACAATTGTAGTCTCACTCAACAGACTGGTGAAGGTTTGCTAATTATTTATAATCCCAGACAAATTGCCAACAGGTAGGAATCAGTCTGAGATTAGTCTGTGGTGCTGAGCGCAACTTATCTGTGATGCGTCTCTTTGCAATAGGGAACTCGACTCAGCTGGTTTTCAACTGGTTGTATTCAAAGTTGCCAAATGCCAACTGACTCGGAGTAGTCACAGACCTGCTCACCATCTTTAAAGCAAATATTTCAAAGGCAACAAGATTGCAAGTTCAGTGCAAATAGTCACAATAATTTTAGTCATGCCACGTTCTCCGACTGCTGTTTTCCCAAGTGTGACCGTAGCATAACCATCTAACGCCAGGCTGTTAACATAAAGTAGAGCTGAAGCTGGTTTTCCAGGTCTTCACCAAACAGAAACAGAAATATTAAGGCTTAAATTTAAGGCATGGCTGCTGCAGATAACACACCAATGCAAGCAGTCTGAAAATTATTTTGGCTTGCTGTGCTATTAATTCATTAATTTGACTGTATAGTCACTTAGCAGCAGGTACCTAACACACCCAAATAGTCCATACTTGCACTTTGCTAAGCTAGCTTGCTAGAATAAACTTCTTACTTCTCACCTATTCACCCTGTCATCCAAATACAATGAAACAATCAGCTCCAAACACACAAACAACGACACACAAAACAAGATGGTGGCAGTCATAGTGTTAAAATCGAGCTATGTCCATCTTTCACATACAGTCCATGTAATCTATGTAATCCAAAACTCTGTGTCCATCTATCCTGTAAGTGTTGACACATTTATCCTCTGGGCATCATGAGTATCTGTCCTAAATTTCATGGCAGTCCATGCAAATGTTTTTGAGATATTTCAGTCTGGGCTAAAGCAGTGTACCAACTGCCGCCATCATCCCTGGAGCCTTGCTGGTAGTGTGGAAAGCAAAATGTCAGGGAGCATTTTTTATTTTGGAGCGCTCTGAACAGTCTCTGCTTTTGAACGATGACACCCGTCTCCCTCTCCAGGATACAGGTATTAATAAGCGAGCAAGCTCTTCAGTCACACCTCTAAGCCGAAGGAAATGTGCTGATTGGCAAAAACACCATTGTGTGTTTTTCCTCACCTACGCCTGGAAAATAACAGTTTGCTGAAACTGTAACTCCAGCCAGCAGCAAGGCGCGCATGTGACCAGCCACTAGCAAAGCTCAACAAAATGGCAAACTCATGTGTGTCCTTGATATGTCCCAGACAGTCGCCATAGATTATCATCTATTTAAGTCTGAAACAAAAGCTGGCAATTATAATGAGAGGTTCATACGAGCTGTGATGGATGTTTAAAAGAATCCCACAAGGGCATGGGTGGTAATAACTCCAGGTTGACTCAGGGGAGAGCTGGAAAGCAGGAGGGGGGTGGGGGTGTCAGGTGGATATCATGAGACTGAGGCATGCTCCACTTCAGCTCCTGGAACTTTTTCATCCCCGCATTAGCGAACAGCGCTGCCACAAACATGTGAGCAGTGTGGAAAAACAAACCTTGGCACTTTGTGTTTTGGCCCCATTTCTGTTGTTGTGTTGACTGTCATTCTGAAAAGCGGAGTCTTTACAGAAAAATAATGATAAGCAGGTGGGAAAGAGGACACAGGAAGTTGACAGGGACAAGAGAGCACAAAAAAACACGGCCAACAAAAGACTTCATAATCCCCAAAAGCTCATATTTGCCCCGCAGCAAAGCCATCTGCCATCAGCAGCAGGTGTGCATCTGGGAAATAAAAGTCCAGGCTGCAGTTCTCTACAGTATTAATTTTTTCGATCAGTGGCTTTTAAAAGGTCACCCCCAGCCTACAGAGACCCTGGAGTCAATGGGAAAATGCCTAGCCAGGTTTACACACACCCTGCCTTCATTTTTACTGCAAACAATGAATCCTGTTGAGAATTACATACAGAGCAAAAGAGTTCGACTGAGCGGTGAGGACTTGAGTCTCCCATATGCAGCAGAGGGGTGGCGACTGACTGCATGAGTGTCACGGTTACCCAGGCTGGAAGCTTCACACACAATTTGCTTTTCCCACCAGCGGGAGAGAGTCTATCCTTGACCTCTGATTTGTTTTTCACATGATTTACACCTCTGGGTTTTGCTCAGTGTCTTTCTCATGGACACAAAGAGATTTTACACAGCTGTCTTCTTCGGATGGCTTTACGTTATCTTATGGGCAACGGGAAATACCAAACATTTGCCAGATCCTTTGGGTATCACACCCCACACACTGACACAAACTTTTGGGAACGATCCTGCAGCTTCTGTGGAAGATAATGAGTGATCTTGTGTGCTTGACTAGCTCCGATAAAACCGCAAGCAGCACTTTGCCAAAACAGAATAATGATTAGACAACTGTCTCTGTTTTGGGAATCTTCTCTGGATAATTGCGGGCAGACTGTGACTGAGAGAAAGGGATGTAGGTTAAAGTTCAACTTGTAATTAAAGTGCCCGTTGTGGCTTCACTGCTATATTCACCTCTGAACTGAGCTTCTCCCCACGCTCTGTTTATTTCCTAAGCGTTCACATAGTAGCGTACTTATAAAATTACATATGCTGCTCCTGCTGCCCTTCTTTCATTTTTTTAATTAGCCTTTTGCAGACTCTCCACTGCTAATTAAAGTCAAACAAAACTCCCATTTCAGGGGTGGAGGGGTATGGGAGAAAAAATGCAAGGAAGGCATTATTTTCTCATAATAGATCTGTTTTGATCAAAATATACACTTATATCGCTCTCTTTCATGTGGGTGCATTATTATTTCATGAGTGCAAGCGCATATACAGATTCAAAACATCTGAAAAATAATAATAAAAATAAACAGGTCAGACATCATGACAGTGACAGTACTGCAAGCGCTTGTCCTGGAACAAGGTCAGCTTCGATCAATTCTCCAGAGTGGCATCCATTGACCAAAAATCAGATGACGGAGGAGTTTGTTGCAGTACTCATTACCCGTTGAATCCCCTGTGTCAGCAGCAGCAAACAGCTTGGAGCTGAGGACACTGAGCCCTTCACTGCCCTGTGACAATACTGCAATACATGGAAACCACAGCCTCGCAGTCCAGCGTGACAAAGTGGGATGTCGAGCTGTACAAATCCAGCCCAATCAATGCGCAAGTATTTAGTGGATCAGCCCGAGTAACAATAACACTTGCTTCTTTGAAACAAAGGACATACGTATGCAGTGACAAAAGATACCTAACTGATGAGTCGCTTATAAAAAAAATTGCTTTGGTTTTGCAGCAGTCTATAAAATTAACAAACTGTCACTAATGGTCATTTATCATTGGCTAGCTTTGAATGTCATTAATAATAATCATCATTTTGAAGTCAGCCTGAGCATCTTCCATTGCAGACTGCCACATCTGTACATAACAGACTGTGATGTTCGACATCCTTTGAGTCTGAAAAATTAAAGCCAGCGAGGTGTTTGCTTTAAACCTGCATTCTTCCAGGTGGGCACCAGGGGGCGACTCTAAAACATCCAGATTATGTTAAAGTTTATGAGTCAATGACCTACTTCTGACTTGATTTATGATGTCGGTGAACAGTTACATGATGAGTTTATGGTCTCAGTCACCAGTGTGAACCCTTATTTAACACATTATAATGTTACTTTTGTTAATTTTGTCCCTGTATTTAGTAAAAATAATAATTTTTAAAAAGCCAATTACGCATCTGAGTTGAACGTCTTCAATTCCTCAGTCAGATCCATGCCTCAGCTGTCACTGGTTCCAAAAGACCAAGAAGACAATGGCCAAAATGCTCAATTTGAGGCTTTAAAACAAAACCTGGAGCAGGCTGATTATGACACAGGGGCTACATCCATTTTATTTTATTTTATGTTTTTAATGATCCACGTGTTTTGATTTGCCCCGACTATTTGTGTGCGATGCCATTCCTGATGCAACCCTCCCCGTTTTTCTTAGCTTGGAGTGCTTAGGAGTGCACAATTGAATTAAATACTCTTGAATTCAGTTTTATTTATTGGGACCAAATCAAGATGTTTTATATTGTAAGGTACAATTATACACCCAAAGACAGTTAATTAAGCAATGAAGGCAGTAAAAAAGAAAATAGAAACTTTATTCAGTTTGTGCAAGCAGCTCCACTAACCTCACCTTAAACTGAATATTATTTTGGTGAGAAAGACTCCCCGAAGCTTGTGTAAGAAGCTTGAGTAAACTTTGAAAGTGAAGAGCGTTATTGACTGTCCACGCGCTTTTACAAATGAATTGCCATCCTTTAAAATGGCCAGCCAATATGGAAGCCATAGAATACAGAATTGGCCCGACAGAGCGGGATCATGACACAGTACAAGGGAAATTGGAAACCTTTTTTAATATGCCCCCCGCTTGAGCTTCACTGCAAACTCAGGTTTCATACCTTCCGCAGTCATTACGTTCGAGTCAAGCGTAAAGAGAGAAACAATTTTGACGTCGGATGCTACCCCAAAGGCTCATAAATATTCAAATTTGCATCAGCAACAGCGGCTGCAGCATTTGTGTGTTTACAAAACAGCTCCCGCTCCCGTGGGAGTCAGCCTTCTCCACTGGAACATGAAATGTGATCGGCAGTAAATCACCCACACTCCTCGTGACACTGTTTTTTTTTTATTGTCTCCATTATTCATTGTCTAAACTTACCAGATAAATGAGAAACAGAACTTTACACAGGAGACTTTGGTTTCTCTGAAGATATGTAATGCTTCAATAAACTTGAGGTTTTTTTAATCCCATCAATGAAGAGAAGGAGGAGGTGCAAAACCACGGTAAAGCAATTCCAATTTGTACAGGGGGGAAAATATTCAGAGGATTTTGGGGAAATATAAACAGATTTTGAATTGACAAGCATTGCATGGCCTTGACTGATCAGTTATGTACTCCTTGATTCTTGTTGAGACTATTGATTTTTTTTTACTGAACAGCTTTGATCCAACATGAAATGAAGGACAGGGTAACCTTGCAGTCTCAGAAGACTGAAGGCAAGTGCATAGAAGCAGACTGCACTAGCTTTCCCCCTGCACCCAGGGTTTATCAGCAGACTACACCTAAGCTCAAAGTGTATTATACACAATCAATCACTTTTACATGTAAAGCAAAGAGACATCAAAGCTAAGGGAAAGCCACAGAGAGACAATCCTTTCCCCCCCCCTCACAATAAACCTCTGCAGCTCAGTCAATAGAGGTTTTTTTTTTTTCATTCTTTAAAATGAGCCAATCTTGTGGTTTGACCTTGAACATTTGATTCAAAATCCTTCATAGCATCCCAAACCAAAGCACAAAGGAGCCCTCAAATAGATACAATGCAGCTAAATGAGGATGTCTGCCTCGTCTGAGGATGTCTGCACTGAGCGCATCCGGCCTACCACGGAGGAGGAAGTGACAGAGTCCTGCCAGATAGAGAGAACGCAACTGCTGTGCAGCTATAAATAACGAGAGGCTTCATCCTAGCCCCTAGTTCAGGGCTTCCCGATCTAATAAAACAAGTCTCATCTCTGCTGCTCGCTCCATTTAAAAGGCCACAGATGACGAGTGAGAGCGCAGAGGATGAAAAGGGGCAGCTGAGTCATCGTCCACGTGTGTGGGTGTGCTTGAAGTGCATTAAACCTGGCTGCAGTGGCTTTTTAGTAAAGACAGGATGTCTGCCACTTGGGAGTCTAAGTGGTCTGTGTTCTTGTCAAGGAAGCTGTGCATAGCACACCCAAATCCATGTAAGCAGCACGCAGGCCAATAAACTGTGGTGCTTTTCTTTTTTACACTATGTGAGCCTTTCCATCCCAGGTCGTGTTGTCCAAATGTTGCACTCACAGGACTGTTAAAGTGGACTTGCATAAAGACCCACTTTGTAAGTGAAAGTGGCATTTAAAACATGCAGAAGGCCTCAATGGAACAAAAGGCAAGGTAGGTGTAGGTTAATGATTAGACAGAGGCAAAGCTTTCCACCATTCAAATGACTCTATCGGCTTTGAGTAAGCTTTGTATTTGCCGCTCTCTGGAACCAAAGCACCTCTTACTCTAGGAGAGCATGAGAGCCCCTGCAGTTCCAATTTCAACTGTTGAACTATCACTGATTAGTTCAGATGGGAAGTCCTGATAGAGACCGTGGGAAGCAACAGATTCCAAGGTGGCCTATTGCTTCCCCACAAGTCCATGGGAGAGGCCCATTTCCTGTGACGAAGGCAGCGCCGCTTCAAGCCTTAAAAGTCAGATCTGCCGACCCCTTTAGACCTTGAGAGCACACAACCAACCTCTTAGAAAGCCACTCCAAAAATAGTGGCTGCCTAATCCCAGCTAAAAATGACTACTGTATATGGAGTAATGAGCGGGACGTGCGGGAACACCATCTGCAGCAGGGCTTCAAACTTCACGTGACACGTGTGTGGTGACTAATTGTTCTGAACTTGACCCCCCTCCCCAAAAAATGGAGCCATCTGAAATAATGCGCTCTGCTTTCAGTCACTGTGGTCTTGTGTGTGCAGCTTCTTTGTGTCGAGCCCCTGATGTAACAGAATTACATAATCCCAATGTTCAGAAAGGGGCTTTTCAGACAGCAGTGATAGGCGGTGTAAAGGACCTCTATGGCGTAGTTAGCATTAAGTCACTTTTTGTGCTTAGACGGTGCAGGAATGACATCACTGTCTAGTATGAGACTATGACTTCTCTGTGGTAGAGCCAAGCATGGCTAAATCACAGAGTCTGTTCGGGTAACTAGGAAAGACTCGAGGCAAGCCAAACATGTAGTCATACTAATACCGTGGAGAAAGGGAGGGGGAGCAGCAGGGGAGAGCCACAGTTGGTTAGAGACTGTAACTAAGAGATTTGTATTTGTTTTGAACCATTAAGCGACTCCTAAATCTTAGCCCCTAGTATAAGAGGAGGCAGACCATAAAAAGGCAAGTTTTAGAGGGAATGTGATGTTATTTTTCCTTTGATGAAACACCAAGTTGTAATTTAGGAAGCACGGGTAAACAAATCAAGTGTAACATCATCTAATAGAGAATTAAACGTGTCAGTGAAGGAGAAAGTATTAGAAGATCAAAGCTAGACACCCAGGGCCTCCCGTGGTCTCCTGTTTCAGTCGGCCCCTAAATGAAAGCTTGTCAGTTTTGGCAACAAGATACCAGAGCGGTTTACGTGATTAGAGAACACTGGGCCAGGTTTCAGGTGTAGCTGGGTTCCCCGTGTTGGCCATGTAAATGAGAGAGGCCAGAGTCTGGGACGGGGCATGCTGTGAGGAGAACAGAGAGCAGCAGATTGAGCATCTCAGATGTCCGATAATGTCAAAGAAAACAATCATCCGCTTGAGGTACGGCTCCCTCAGGAAACGGCTTTGAAGTGGAGGAGAATGGAGCTGAAAAAGCACTGAAAACTTTCCACAAAGTCACAGAGAAGGTATTCACTGCCGGTGGTGGAAAGCACAGCTACATACAGTATGCTGTCACTTCTTAGACTTAAAGCCTGCGGGAAATACTGCCGATTCCTTTCTCTTTAACAATAAAAATAAACAGTTCATAAACAAACAATTCAGCTCTTGCTGCATTTTGATTAAAGTACTGCAAGGCCCTGATTGGTGCGCAGAAATGTGACACTGCCTCTCAGAACCCGTCTCCAGCTCTGCTCAATCTAATTAGAACAGAAAAAAACACAGAAAATGTGAAATGTGCCTTGTTGAGGTAAACACATTTTCCTTTTATTTCATTTTCCTTTCCGTGTGGTTCTAAAAGCAGGATGTTCACTTTACAGTGTTACTTCAAGAAGAGGGGGTTAAAAGAAAGAAAGAAGAAAAATCATGTGGGGAGACAAAGCAAAAGCCGATAAGGGAAGGAAAGCATATTTCCCACAGGCTGAGAGTTAAAGCTCAGAGATGCATGACAAAACTTCTCTAAACATGGACGATGAGGTCATTTTATTTAGGGGGGGGGGGGGCGAAAGGAAAGCAATGATTATTATTCTTATGCAATTTCACTTCCACTCAGACAATCTGAGAGCAGAGGCCGTATCATGAGCGTCAGCTCTAAAAACAATAAGTGAAAGAAAGAATTCCACTCTCTTTCCTCTCAGGACGGGAACACTGGGGGAAAGTTCATTGACCTCTCTCAGGCAACCAGCTGATTTTCATCCAGGCTGGGGGAGAGGAATGAGTGGAATGCATTGATGTGTGGAAACAAACAACCCCGCTTGTGTGTGCGCGCGTTTGCCCGAGAGGCTCGATATGAGAAGGAATGAGCCTCGAGTTGAACCAAGTCAGCTGCGAGAAACACGGCTACAGCAAACCCTTTGAATTATGTAATGAAAAAGCTTCGGCTAAATCCTTCTCAGAAAATAATTACTCAACGAAAGCCCAATCAAGCAGGCAAAGAGCAGAGGTGGACATTACTTCTGTTCTTTTTTCTTTCTCCTTTTACTTTTCATTGCTCTAAACTCAGCATGACTCACAAAGACCTTGCAGAGAGCTAGGGCGTGCTTTTAAAAGACGCATTGTTTGAACTATCTTGAGCAGCTTGGCTCATTCAGAGCTGTGTGACCTTCCCTGTCTGTACGTAAAGACCAAAGGGAAACAAGCACAGCCTACCCGATGAATGATAATAAGTTGCCTATTGTGACAGTGAAAGTCTGGAGTGAAAATGCACAGAAAACTAATGAGGCATATGTCAATTTCATAATGGAGGAGAGTTTCTGTTTCTCTCTGGACTAATCCATGGAAAATGTCATTAATGGGGTTCGGTGCCTGCCTACTGTGAGCTGGCTTGTCTTGAAACTGCACTGCAAGAATAAGATACTGCACCAAAGCTGGATGTTAAATAATGCGGGAGAAAAACAAAAGCAAACATGCAATATAGGTCCAGCGATTTTCCACATGTACAGTATGTATTTTTAGGTTTCGGGATATGTAATGCCCATGTGGATGTTTCACGAGTAAATTCCTCTGCTTTAAAGTCAGCAGATGGATCAGCTGAGGATCAGATGATTGTTGAGTCAGATGACTTTAACAAGCAATTTCATCCAAGTGTGCTCTGTAACTTTGGATTGACCTTAGTCTCCTAAATCTCCTTCTTTGTATTTAACAGCTTGAATTCTATTAGCGTCATTATTCTTTGGGCTTTAAACCACGGTGGCTGCTCCAGATATTACCCTCTCCGTCTCAACCTGGCTGCAGCAGATGAGGCCGTAAGAGATAGGAATGCCTTTTTTTATAGCTTTATAAGCCTCCTCTTATTTCATGCCCTTCCATCTGTCCTCATCCTCCTCCTCCTCCTCCTCCAGAACCCTGTTAGCCTCACCTTCTGATCAAAGACACCTTCTGAAGTCCAGGCTTTAAAAATTTTTTTTTACCCAGGAATATTTTTTAATCTCCTGTCCTCCATGAAGTACAGGAATGTGGACTCATTATAATTCAAATCTGGAAAACATTGGCGATCAGGGGGTCTGAGCGTGATGGGTTTGGTGGTATCAGAAAATGAGTTGGCTGATCAAATAGTGCCTGCTGAAATTCAGCTGATTAAAAAAAAGAACAAAAAAAGAAACACATCTGTACTTATTTCTTCGTGCATCAGTCCAACCGCCAACTGACTTCAAATGTGAGCAATAAATTAGGCAGTTTACAAGTCAATTTGCAGAGTTGATTAAACTTCTAGTGGTTAGATTTGCCGACATGAACCTCGTCTAGACGGGAGTTAAAACCTCACTATAAAAGCAAAATGAAGCCTGTCACCACTAAATCTTGGCACCATAAAAGTTTGCTCTGGCATAAGTCATCAAATGAGTGCATCCTTAGAACATACACAGACATAAATCGTCACTGTATTGTCAAAAGAAATAGCAAAAAACATGAAATAAAATCCCTAGGAAGAAAAGGAATCACTGTCACTACTACGGTATTCATTTCTTCATGTTTTCTTTGAAGTATCTGTCAGTATTTCAAGATGTAATGACAGCCCAACAACCAATTAAACGTAGAGGCAGAGTAGATTCTGTGAAATTGCTGCAACATAACGCCTTGGCAATAGTGGGTTTGCCCCTACCGGCGAGATATCTGTGTCAAAAGTAGCACGCAGCTGTAATATTCCGCGCCAGCTGCAGCATCCTGACAGAAGGTGATTGTAGATTTGAGAAGATGTCAAGAGAATTTAGGATGGAGACTCTGAAACAATACGTAGAAGCCAGAACAATGCTCTCTTGGAAAAGCTTTTTATCTTCCAAGCGTCATGGGTTTATAGTTTTCTCTGCACTTCAAACCTAATCAGTCGCCATCAAAGGCGATTGCAGCAGGGTGGTGCTGTATGAGCTGTGCCAATAGGGAGAGCTCGCACACCAGCTGAAAGGAGTCAGGAAATTTAAAACATTTTTAAAAATGTGCTAAAAGATCTCACCCAGGTCTTTCCACAGAGACACTCTCCTTCAGGATGCATTTTGATTAATCACATGCACATACAATCTGACATTCACAGCTGCTGGTCTGCTGAGTTAATTGAGGCTCTGCTCAGAGAACCATTGCAAACCATTGGAAATGCTGAATCTATAACCCGTAGTCAAATAGATTTCCAAGCATCGGCTGACCTCACTCGATGTCGACTGAAACAGATCAGATTTCCTGTGGGATACTTGCTCTCATGCCAAAAATCATGTTTAGAGATGGGGTGCACAGAATTATTTACTCCAGACCTCCACAGACGAGGCAGAGAAATCTATTTACCATTATCTGGCTGTTGTCATTTTTGGAAGAGCGAGTACTCAACAGTTCAGAGAAGAGTCAATAATGGCATGCTGTTTGGTAATGGCCAGTGGTGTAGCTAGCTGCGCCGGGGGAAATCCCAGTGGAGATGGTTGTGGTGTCTGTGTGAGCGTGCACGAGCTTGTGTGCGTTGAGGCTGTATGGCATGGCTAACAGGAAGCTAGGCACCCCGAGGCCATCTGCTCCCTGCCATGGCTCACATGTCACCCTGTGACAACACAGCATTATTGATTCACACTACCACATCCGCTTCTTTGTGTACACACTGATGTGCCACAGTGTATGTGTGTATGTATATGCCCGTGAGTGTGTACACAGCCATTTTGTTGACAGCAAATAATTGATTTCCACTAGCACATCCGCTTCTATCTTTGCCTGTACGTGTGTGGATATCAATGCTTTAAGCCTTAAAAGGTCAATTTACCCTGAACCACAAATTAGCAGCTAGCCATGGAGATAGTTTCGCTTTTGTTTTAAACGTACACTTTTCCATGTTTTTTGCATCAATAGCAGAGTAAATGGCTGCGTGGGATTTGAAAGGTTGAGATTTTACTGTCTAACTTTGCAGTTACCATTGCCACTATGGAACATTTAAACTCACTGTTTTGGTTTTGCAACCTGCTCCTTTACTCTTCATTTGCTCCCATCAACCTTGCATCACGAGCGTTCAGTTTACACTCCTTAGACGCCGGAAATATGAGTAAAGACCGATGCTAATCCTGCTTTCTGTCTGCTAAATTTGTATTGCATTTGCAGCCTGTTTTGCTGCTTCACCGAAATGCTGTTAATTATCGCTTTAGTCTTTGCTGCTGCTTTCTCTGCCCCAAAATCAATAAAACTGATAAAAAAAAATTGGTCTCATAATCTTAAAGTGAAATTTCATAAACTGCAGGTCGAATCGCTATTTGAGGACGCCTTACAGGGGAAGTCAGTTGCTTCTGACTCTCATGCTAAAAAACCCAACTTTCGAGCAGGTAAACATGTTTACAGCCTGGTACAGAAATACTTTGGGGCTTTCTGCCTAATTTCCTCTCTGCTGTGTTTATGGCGTTGGTTCTTTTTGGGACATTTTAAAAGCAGCTTTCTTACGTAATGTGACCTTCTGCTTGGTAATTTGTACTAACAACCTGTCCTCTGTGCTTCAGCTTTGGTGAGGGAAATTGTAATATAACCCATACAATGGACATAACGTACTTCCTAACTCAGCTTGCTAGCATTAGCAGTAATTGTTGCTAGAGAAAAAAGTCACGTTTTTCTTTTTTGTATACCTGTGTTTAGATCATAAACAATATAAAAGAGTGTGACGTCACTCACTGGTGAGTCCTGATACGAAGCCTTGTACTGAGTGTCTTTTTTGGCAGTGTGTTGAAACCTGATGTGATGATTGAGGGGTGGATTGGGCTGGGTTGCGAATATTATGAGACAATGAGCATACCATGAATATTCCTCCCTTCTGACTCAAATAATGATCATAGTTTATTGAATTGACTCAGTGATTTATTCAATAGAAAATGAAACTAGCGATTTAGCTCAAAAACTCATCAGGAGAAGGTTTGTTGATGTCAGAGGCTGAGAGAGCTGAGGGCTGTTTTGTCATAGACTTGTACCGAGTAATCTCACGTGACAACATGGTCACATTCAAGAGTTGGCCGCCATATTGGATGTGACAATCATCGATTGCTAGTGAAAAATTTGTATTCTCTCGTCGGTTGGCTATGGTTACTGTAGTCGATGGCTCAGATCAGTTGTTGCACAAAAAAAACTCCTGGTGACTGTTAGGCACAACTTTTACTTTGGATGTAAACCTTCTTCATTCCCGGATTGTGTTGTACTTTTCACAGATTTACTACTGCTTGGAGTGTAGCTATTCAGTATTTGTAGACAAATCTGTCACTTCATGCAAACTATGGGCAACTGAACCGACATGAACCAATATGCTTGGGACCAAGCGTTGGATTGTTCACCCACTAATAGGAAACGTGAGCTGGGTTTAGACCATCGTGAGACCAAGGAGGTTTTGTGGTTGTCTGTGTCTGTGTGGTTGTGGTGGTGGGGATGACACTGACCAGTCTCTAGGTCCATGTGACAGGGACTTTCACAATCATTTTCCCATAAACTCCCATCAACCTCTAGCAATCACTTACATCCAGAGGCTGCGTGACTAGGGCTTTGTCACTGTGATTGTCACCAAAAATAAAAATGTTAACATCAAAGTGAAACATCTTCTGCAGCATGTCTTTGTCTTGTCTTCCTCCCCTCACCCCCAACTGGTCGTGGCAGATAGCTGCCCGGTTCAGCCTGGTTCTGCTAGAGGTTACTTCCTATTAAAAGGGAGTTTTTCCTTTCCACTATCGTCAAGTGCTTACTCATAGGCTGTTCGTCTGGTTGTCGGGGTTGTCTCTACATTATTGTAGGGTTTTTACTTTACAATATAAAGCACCTTAAGGCAACTGTTGTTGTGATTTGGTGCTTATAAATAAAACTGATTTGATTTGGACTGACTTGAATCAAAACCTTCAAAACCTCAATAGAACCAGAAGAGACAGCCCCTGTTGGACTGATGGAAACTATTTCGCTGTTGGCTTAAGTGTAACGAAGCAGACAGAAGGGATGGATGTAGTGAAAGAGGAGATGTAGAGGGTTGGTGTGACAGAAGAGGATGCTAGGAATAGGGTGAACAACGGAGGTAGATGATCTGCTGTGGTGACCTCTAAAAGTGAGCAGCCAAAAGAACGAGACGAACTCCTGGGATTGCTTCGCTTTTCAGATCCAGAAACTACATCTGTAGTTCAGATCTTAGATTCTCAGGCTGGAATTAATTCACAGTGAAAGCTGCCATTCATTGGGGAAACCTAAGACAATCCACTACCTGTTCAACAGGCTTTGTCTTTGTGAGGAGACATACTAGACTTCAAATGACAGTGGATATTGCTGCCCTAGAAATTAACTGAAAACATCAAATCTCTTTTTAAGCCTTTTGGGGGTTTGACCCAAAAATATCTACAGTAGCTAGACAATGGGAGGAACCATTTAACCTTGCCCTATATTGATATGCTGCGCTGCTTGCAAGGGTGTGCCTAGTGGCAAAGTCAACTTGCGTCTCAATAGGCTTCTCATTATCCGGCTCCCACCGTGACAGGAAAGGTGGAAAACTCTTTTATCTGCCATCTCAAATGGTTCATTAGGACATTTTTTCCATGGAGGACGGCGGTGGGTTCGTGATGTGACGCTATCACAGAGGCACACAGGGCAGGGATTTACGCGTAACATGACAATTAGAAGACCACACAAGAGCAGTGATGGTAATGCTTCTATATTTAGAGGCCTCTCGCATGTCCCTGCATTTTTCAGGGATCTGGAACGTTACCTGACACTGAAAGCCAGGTCTCTGGGTATTAGTGTGTTTGGGCACGTGTATGTGTGCAAGTTAATACGTCTCATGTGGTGGGGGTAAGAGGGAGGAAGAGGATGAGGGAAAAAAGAGGAGGGGAAAGAGGATATAATCTCTCAGCTGGAGCTCATAAAGCTTTCGGGACATCCATTTAGTGTCCAAGTTTATCTGCTCCATATATTATTTATCAGCGTATCCTCTCAGTGGGATGGTAGCGCTTAGCTCAAGCACTTGTCCCTCATAAAACAGGAGCTTAGAAGGTTGAGGTGACTGCTTATTTGAGCAAAAGGGATCAAAAGGAAACAGTAATATGGATGAATTCTCAACTTTCAATCTGTAAACTCGCGTAATCCTAGAAGTCCAACACAAAGAGTACAAAATAAAGAAAAAACACTGATGTTAGCTTATGTTCATGGTCCACTGACATGACTATCCAACTAAAAGAGCTGGACACTCAGGAAAAAATCCAGGTTGTGTCCGTTTTTTATTTACAGCCCCTGTTTCCCAGCAGACATTCTGCCAGCTCTCCCAAGAAGGCCCAGAAATAACTACAGCACAGGATGGGGTGGAGGGTCTCTGGGGTAAAGGTATGTTGCGGAAAGACGCAAAGCATATCCCCTGCAAGTGCAACAGAACAGGATTTGTGGCCTGCAATCATGCCGTAAACGGCAATGAGACATCCAGCGTGGTTGGAAAGGTGAAGATGGAGTGCATGTGACTTACTGCGGGCAAAAGAGTATAATCTGAAGCTGAATAGACATCAAAATGAAAAGAGATTCAGTGCTTCTTAAATCCACACACGGGACTAAATGCTTGGCTCAAACGTCTTTGAGACGCAGATAGCGAAGAGATTGCTGGAAGAAAAATGTTCTTGTTGGACTGATTGAGAGAGCTGCGGCCCGCAGCAGCCCACGTCTGTAGGAAATGTTCCTGAGATTACAGATGCTGTGCTGATGGGTGTAAACACAGTGGCAGATGGTGAGCAACCGAGGCCTCCCAAGCAAAAGGGGTACAGTACAGGGGAAAATCTTGGCTGCCTCTTGCCACATTAAGCTCCTTTGTGGTGCACAGTCTCCATTACAGAGCTCAAACACATCCAACGGTAAAGTTGTTGTCAAAATCTCCAAGCTGATTCTTATTTAGTTTGTTTCTTTGTTTGCTATTTACATTTTTGTTGCGTCTCCAGCTGTAGAATGACAGTGTTAATTGACGGGGTGGGAGGGAGAAAGCCTAAAATGCTATTTGCGCAAGTAATCATTTATTCCTCGGTCTGATTGCTCAGAACTAGAAGGCAGCGTTCACACAGTAATGAGAGACCAAAAACTGATAAACAGCTACAAATTAATGGATGAAAAAAAGGGTGTAACTGAGTGTGACAGCACGCCGCATGACAAGAAGGGAATACTAGCTCAGAGTGGATGTAAGTCAGTCATGACTTACAGAGCTCATTACGCTGTAAAGCATGTGTCCTCAGAGGCAGCGCTGCGTTCACCATCAACATAGACATCTTTGTGTTAGAAAAAGAGCTCAAAGCTAAAAGAAGCATAGCTGAAACAGTTCCTGAATGGCGCCCTGATTAGTATTGACTTGCGTTTAGCAGGCTGAGTTTGCATCTAGGAGACGCAAATTGGATGTAAGTGAGACCTGGTCGAGAATTTCTTTTGCTCTCCTGTGAATGGCTGCATGTGCCTCCTTTGTGATTTAGTTTGTTTGTTTGGTTTCTTTTCCTGGGTTTTTGTCTCTACTCTGCCGAAACGTCACCTAGATGGAGATTAATGACTTCCTTGCTGTCCCACATCCACTCAGCCTCAGCAAGGCGCCGTAGCCAGATGCCTGCTATACCATAGCAACATGCTGGTCCCACCCATCGAAGAGCAGCCTGTGCTCTGGGAAACCCCCACAGGATGGACCCAACCCAAACGCACATTGTCTTTCATAACACACACACACACACCTGGGAGACACAGAAAATAGACCACCTGGTTAGCAGCATTCCACAGACACCTGATCTCACTGTTTGGGGCTTAAAAAAAGAAAGGTTTTTCAGTGATTTAACTCCTTCCTCTCACTTGTTATAGAAAAGCAAGGATTTAGAGGCACGTTAGCATATCTGAGGAATATTTCCACAACTTAGCAGTAAATACAGGGAGCACAAAATCATGGCAGTTCCCTCTGATGAATGTGTGGACCCAATTTTATGACATTGTGCAACTACAGGAGAGGCCATGATCATTATTCTTCTGTGGCTTCAACAGCTGAATGTCTGCACAATGACTTGGTGCAAATCCATCAAAAATAGTGCTGTTTTCAAAGGGTAAGAGATCACTTTGACCTACTGGTGGCCACAGGGAAGACTGCAAGAACAGTGAGATTCATCCATAACAGCACATACACTTTTTTTTTTAGGGAGAATTCAAATTAGGGTTGTTGAGAAAGACCAAGAAGCAATGCCATCTTTAGAGCGTGACTAAAAACAACAAAGATAAAGAAAAATCATTTCTCAACATCATATCTGACACTGCTCTTGGTTAACCTCCAGTTATGAAACTGCTGTTTTTCTCTTGAAGCACAATTTGGCATTTCGCTCCGTGCCGCCCTCTCAGCCAGTCAAGCGTCTGAGGTCAAGTATGTAATTTCGGAACTCGGACGCCGTCTGCCACTTTGTTCAATCACTTGGTATTTACTGCAAGCGCCTGCAAATAAACACAGGTGCGCCACGTGTGGGTGAGTCTGCAGCCTAAATGCAATCGTTCCCTGATTGAGTGCAATTTCTGTCAACAAAAAGGCCGAGTTTCTAACTGAATGTTAGGGACAATGAAAGGACGGTGTGTCACATCCCGGGGTGTGGGAAGCAATCTGTGCTGAATGGGAGCCATTTGGCCCCTCAGCTGAGATTTTGCAAACACAGTCACTGCTTTGTCAGTTTTTTAAAGGGAAGATTTTCGCCGAACTAAATGTGTATTTGACTCACTCGCAACACTTAGACTCAACAATGATTAGTGGGTACCGTTCACACTATTTTGGGCTTAAATTGTCTCAAAAACAATAGGAAACAGAGGGTGGCTGATAGAAAGCTGTTTCCACACCACTCTTACATGTCAAAATGTCAGTGATAGGCTGATTAGCCACCCACCTTTGTTTTTAGAATGGTGGAAAACACAGCACTCACCTCTTCCACACAATAACACAATGGACAGGGTAAGTGACCATAAATGCAACCTGTCTAAACACACATTTAGCCGTGTTTACCGAGTGTCTTCATTGTTTGGAAGATGTGTAAATGCCATTTAAAAAGTTTTATTTAGAATTATCAGGTCGAACACTATAACAAACGACAGTGAGCTCATGAGAAACGACTGATTTGTGAAACCTGTTTTATCCTCATTCCTCTGCTACAGCCACCCGGCACGTGAATGTTCCTTAGAAAACAGGTGACCCAGGTGAGGTTAATGCAGAAATGTAGCACATGTGTCTCATTGCAGCAATGCAAAGCTTTCACAATAAAACATAATGGATACCAGATCATTTGCAAACAGTGGCAGCCATTGTTTAGTCCCCACTGAGCTCTGCAGCTACAAATGAGGAAACTGAGGTCACATCCTTTCTCCCCCCTTTTTTTGTACTTCATAGGCTCATTTATACACTCCCCCTACCTGAAATTTCACCTCTTGTAAAAAATCTTTTTTTTTTTTAAATTTATTAAAAGAAAATTAAGAACTTGCGCGACTAAAAAACTGAAAATAATGAAAAGAAATGTTTAAATCAATGTTGCTAACCCTGACCCTCTGGACAGGTTTCCATGATCTAAAACATCTCTAAAAATCCCCTCTATGCCCTTGAGATCCCTGTTGAGAGATATCTGATTAACAGTCTCTGCATATCCTCTGTGAATTCATAATTCAGGAAGAGGCCAGTACAAAATCAACCCGATGTTTAGC
The DNA here is from genome assembly GCF_965226115.1 of Aulonocara stuartgranti. Classification (NCBI taxonomy): domain Eukaryota; kingdom Metazoa; phylum Chordata; class Actinopteri; order Cichliformes; family Cichlidae; genus Aulonocara; species Aulonocara stuartgranti. The sequence continues at coordinate 18,525,043 of NC_138954.1, read as the reverse complement.
AGACATTCTCAAAAACATACAAAAACACAAACACGTCAGTGTATAACAGGCCGCCGTTTTGGCTCCGGAGGAGACAAAACATAGCAAAAAACCCCCAGCTTTGTTTCACAGACTGAAAACACAGTTGACTTTTATTACATTTCAACATCGGCAAAGCCAGTTTTCACAAACCCAATCCAGAGTACAGACAACGCTGTGTTTGCAACGTCAGTTATTAAAGGTCATGCAATAACACCTCAGGAAATTCCCTACCTGACACCCGTTCAGATGAATATAAATCAACACCGGTGCATGGCTGCATATGCGGAAGCTACAACAGAAACTGAGCCAACACTAACATATTCAGGATTAAACTGTTTTAGAGCTTACTTTGAGCTTAAAACTAATTGGATGAGGTTATTCATTCCCTATACTGCAGACATATGCTTTCAAATAATCCTAAATAATCCTTTGGATTAAAGAACTGTGCTCTTGCTCTCTCTCTCTCTCTCTCTCTCTGTCTCCAGTGGATGTAGAGATACAGTCATCTCCACCCAGCTGTAAAACCCAAACTATGATGACCTACATTATTCTACAGTGGGCTCCAGAGACCCCGAGCAGGCATCTCTGCGGCCCCAGTCTGCGCCAGCTTCAAGGCACAGGTCTGAAAAAGGCAGACAAAAGAGTCCCAACCAAGATGCAAACAGAGGACGGCATGTTAAACACAGTGGCTGCAGATTAGCACTCTGTGTTCTTGGAGGGCCCTCCCTCTGTTGCCTCCCTTTGATATGTGGCACAACCTGCCACCTCCAGGGGCAAGGCAGACTCAAGGGGAATGTTAAACGGTCTAATCCTTTGAGATGAAACATTCGATATGAATCATTGATAAGCCCACTCAACACACGCCCCGTTTTTATGATACCTTCCAGCTAAGATAACCAGGCAGTGCAAACGTTATGCTCTCATTAAGAGCACCTCGGCTAATTAAAGGTTAATTCATTGCAAGTCAGTTTTGGTGGCTACTGAGGTGCACAGCACCCCCCTTTTTTTTTTTTTTTGCAGGAGGGTTTGCAGCTGTAATAAAAACCTGAAAAATTAATATGACAATGCATGCTTGTTTCAGATTCAGTGTGGGCATGCATTCAGCCAGGTGTGTGTTGTGCCAAAAAAAGGGCCTCTGATAAGCTGAACCCTGTCCAGTTATGCCCAGAGGCCTAAACACATTAATTCAATAGTTTGCTCTTTGCTGACATGTGTCTGACCTCCTCCCTTCTGCAAGAATGAGGGCCTGCAATGCCTCACGTGACAGCGGGACTGAAGCACTTTCCTGCATGAAGATTCAGATACAGGTGGATGGTGAAATGCCCTCTCTCTCCAACACCACACACACAATCCTGTTTCTTTTTATAACTAAGCTTTTACTTCCCCTTAGATAATAACCTCTGTGCTCCAATGACAGCTCTGCCTCTGCTTCTACAAATGACAGGGCGGGTTTTTTATAGAGACGCGTCGGGAGGTGTGATAGAGAAACCGCTGTTTGATTGGTCGAGTAAGTTTAACAGTCAACGAGATCAGCCAGTTAGAGCAAGTAAAGTAAAGCCGTTCATCTCGCTCGCTGCCTGACGTGCGTCACGAGATCACCCTAAAAGGGACTTTTCTTTTTTTAATGATCAGCTACACATGTGGTTTCGATATTGAGCCCCGTTAAGCCAGATCAAAATGCACTTTTCAGCTCAGTCAAACATGTAGGCCTACACTGACCGAACTAAGTCACTGAAATTCCTTTTAATCACAGTTAAAAGAGGACTTTTGCGACCCCTTGGCACACTGCTGCAAAGCGCTCAACTACACGGAATCAGACATACCCATCCCCCGTTATCTTGTATCCAGCTGTTAAGAGGTCCATTTAAATACTCCGTCATCCAGTCTGCGATGTTGTCCACCTGGGATGACATCCCCTCGTTGGAAGCGCACTCCACGCACACAGTGCCCCCAAACTCGAAGAAAGCAATAATCCGGCCCCAGTTCACCCCGTCCCGGAACAGTTCGTCTATCACCTCGGCGAACCTCCTCTGCGCCGTGGCGGAGGTGAGATGCAGCTGCCGCGACATCTCCGTGAAGTCCGGCTGGTACAGTCTTTCAAGTTCATCTCCAGCCTCGCGCAGGACTCTGTGGATGCCTGCGTGTGGGTCGGACTGTGGGAGCCGTCTGCAGAGGTGGGTGTTGCTCTCGCCGTCAGGCCCGGTGCTGGCTTCTCGGCACCGGTGGACCAAAGTCGGTGGAGGGTCAGTTATCGATCCGTTATTAGCAGCATCTTCTTCTTGGACAACGCGAAATCCCCACACGAACCCCCGCTTGGAGAGTTTATGGCAGATATACTTTTCCACAATATTGCGATTATACTCGTTCTCCATTCCGGCTCAAATTTGGCACTTTGTATATCCAGTGGTTATCCTAAATAAAATGCATTTTGACCAAATGTGTGCACTGTACAATGCTCTGCACAGGCTCGTCCAAAAAGCTGGGGCTGTATTCAAATAGGTAATGCAGCGAATGATCCCACACAGAGAGGAGATACTTTACTCGTGAACTCGGGGGAAATCCCTTGAAAAAAAAAACTGCACAGAAACACGCACTAGAAGTCAAAACAGGCTGGTTCCGTGTCAGCAGCAGTCTTCATTTCCCGAATCCTTGGAGGGACACTGGCGACCTTCTCTTTGCATAGAAATCCAATATGCGGAAGAGGTTGGGAGTAGTGTTGTTCTATTTCTGTGCACATCACCCAGACGTGGATGTGTTGCGATTAAAAAAAAAATGAATGAAAGCCAAAGTTGTTCACGCCTGAAGGGGTTTTAAAGGCGGCCAACTGTTTTAGCAGCCTTACGCACGAACCAGACGCGGGACTGTGCGCCAGACAAGGTCGGACTGGAGTCCTCTTCCACGATTGCTCCACATATCCTCCGAAGCAGCTCCCTGCTCACCGCTAGTGGGCCGCACTGTTTAGTGAGGTATGCCTGACGTCAGCTGCGGAAAGTCTTTCCTTTGGCTGCTCCAAGTGCACACCAAGAACTGCGCTCAAACCATTATTACTGCATCCTCGTTTTAAGGCAGATCACGTTACCCAGAAAATTATATAAACAAGAATATTTTTAAGATTTAGATATTTTTTATGATCGAAGACAGAAATCTTAAAAGATCACAGGGTTAGGGGCAGAGGACCACCCTGGCGAGGGATTGCTTTGATGTAGTCCAGCCACCCCCTTGTGGACACAGATTTAACCTTACAAGTGCAAAACTGATGCACCAGTCTACATTTTCCCTGTCTTCTTTAAACTTTTCTCATCTTTTTTTAAAGCATCTCCCCTATTTGTCATCTACTTATTCTCCCACAAGTCTAACGAAGCATCTAAAGTCCTGCACTCTGTAAACCCGAGAGCTGCTGCTGCTTTGGGAAGTTCCCTTATGAAAAAATTAAATGTCATCCTCTATCAAACAGAATACTTAACATCCTCAGTCCTACACAAACCCTGCACTGTCAAAACTTCTGAACCATGATCATGCTGAGATTTAATCATCCCCCCCCCCCTTAAGGCAAGTTCAGTCAAAGAGGTCTAAAGCAATTTAAGAAGAGACAACGACACCCAGGAGTAAAAGGATTTAGGTTTTCTTCACAGGTATTTATTTAGTTTATCATGTAAGAAAATAAGACAAAGAAATGTTCCACTCCTCACATTTTCTTTCAATGGCACACAAGGTGAAGGTGTTAAGCTTTTTTGGCAGAAAGAGTATAAAGCAAAGAAAACAGAAAAAAGCGTGAAACCAAAGAGTGCAGTATGACTTTCATGTTCAAGACTTTTAAATCCATTGAGCATCCGATAATGACACCATTAAACGAGGGAAACTAGCGTGACTCTTACAGAACTTAAATCTTTACTGTATGTTTAAACATATTGTTAGCAGAGGCTTCATTTGCATAGCTTAAAGTTGTGTTAGTGAAAACAAAACTGCTTTTACATGAGCTACATGTTCTATCCATCAATGTGTTGCTACCTCAAGGTAAAAAAAAAAAGAAAAAAGAAAAACCTTCTTAAAGCAATAAATGTACATTTATGGAAAGCTCTCAAGTGCGGGACAGTACGCCTTTAACCAATATCAAATGAGAACATCATCAAACATGAGTCATCCATTCTCAATTTCATGTCTTGGATTTCAGTAAGGCTTCTTTTGTCATAGAAACACTAGAAATTGACCAAACACACACACATACACACAAACCCAAACCCCCCCCCCCCCCAAACAGTTGGCATTTCACACCAAATAAGTCACCAAGAAAAAAAAAAAAAAATATCACCCGGTAAACCAATCATCCACTAACGTATGAAGTCACATTGTTCTGCGGACGGGTCCACTCTCTCATAGCGTTCGCTTCATCAGTAGTCACGTCTTAAGGCTGTAGAATGGGCCGCATGCTGCTCTCCAGCTTTTATAAACTAACACTAAGATCAAAAGAGCAGCGACATCAAAATAAACCACAAATAAATGTGCTGCGATCTCAAGAAATTGTCTTAACACATTTTGGCATTCAAATATTGGTGTATTTAAAAAATAATGTTCCTATGTTCTGATTTGTATCGCTTTGTTATAAAGTACATTCTCTCCGACTGGACCAAAGGAAGACTTGCGAGAGTCAACATTGTATTTTCTTCTTCCTTTTGCATTCAAAACAATAAGAAAGTCAGATGGTAACTAAGACTTGACAGAAATCAGAAGGGAATCTATATTTTGTAATCTAGAGAGTTTTGAAGTCCCAGCAGTGCACGACAGCGTCAGTGCATGTAAAAAACAAAACAACAACAACAACAACAACAACAACAACAAAAAGAGCATCGTAGAGATGAGGGCTAACACTTCCACTCTTGTTCCTCCAAAAGTTTGGCCATTATATAAGATGACTCACCAGCGCCCTCACTAGATGTACAGAGACACAACCCGAACCAGCGAGTCCCGCCCATCTCTGAGTTACACCAACCTGACAGATTATGCATCTTCACTGGGGATGGCTGAGAATGTGCACTGACACAAAAAACTGCAAGTAAAAAATGATACGCTTCATGCTTCCTTTAGCAACTTATTAGTGTTTTTTTGTTTTTGTTTTTTTTTAAATTAAACTGACAAGTGCATGAGTGAAACTTAAATTTATGTGCTGGTTTATTTGTTTGTGTATCCCCTCCCACTCTAATCTTACGACTTCATGGCTTCAACCCATAGTACCTGCTTTACTTTCTTCACTTAGCTGGAATGACGAGGAAAACGTTTTTGCTGTCTTTATTCCCGAGACAAAAACTTCGAATGGCTTTACTCTTTCCGGAGGTGGTCGGCTCAGTCACAGCAAACACACTTGCACATCCCACGGTTTTCAGCGACAACGCTGCACGTAACGTTTTGGAATAGTATCACTATTATTAATAATAATGATAATATGTGGAGATTATTTTATGAAATATAGATTTAAAAAAATTAAAGACAAACATAAGCTCTCTCCTGCCCTTTGATATCATGGAAGAGTACTGTCGTATAATGTATGACCTCAGTTCACACACAAACACAAACAAAAATATCCCGCAGCATAAACAAAACACTGTGAGTCACGACCGCTTTTAAACACAGAGGTTATTCAGTCAAAAAAGAGCGAGAGAGAGGAAAAAAAAAGGGAAGGATCTTTGCCGGCAAAGACCTGAAGTATGGAAAAGGTGGGAAAGAAAGGGCTTATATAGTGAAAACTGTAAAAACTCTCTAAAAGATGGAAATCTCTGATACATGCGGCACAACATGACGAAAAAGAGAGTAACAACTATTCTGTTTTCGCTATAGCCTCTGGTGGGGAAAAAAAATAAAAAATTCAGGCCATATTTGGCACAACCGGTTAGACGGGCTGTTGCTTTTCTTCTCTGTGGGAACCAAAAAAAAAAAAAAAACTGAAGAAGGGAAGCCTAGATACTGGAAATCAGGATGTGGGATTTTTAGTCACCCCTCTTTCCTCTAAAGTAAGGCTGCTTCCAAAAGAAGCAGGTGGACACATTAAACTGAAGTCACCAGGGGAAAAAAATACATCTAAATGGCTATCAAGTCTGTGGAGTAGACACGTAAACATCTGCCACTTTCTTCCATTCCATCTGCTAAAGTTGACATCAGAAATGCTGACATGGCCTTTTGTTTTTTAACCCCACCCCCACCTACGGTTGTGCACTTGTACAGCTGGAGGAAGGGACTGGCTGGGAGGGCAGTGGGTAGAGGGTTGGGGGCATCGGGGTGAGGTGAAGGTAAGGCTGCTGTTACTCCCTCTTATTGGCCGCTTTTGACTGCTCCCTTTGAATCATGCAGCGGCGCACGATGCTGTCAAAGCTCCCCAGGTAAAAAAGTGCGATGGTCCGAAACAATCCCATGGTGACGATCTGTGCGGGAATTTCAAAATAAAAGGTTAGGCTTAAATTTGCAGATCTGCTGAGGAGCAATTTCCTGCAATTTCCTATCATGTACAGGGCTGTACCTGCTGGAGACCCTCTGTGATGGAGGTGACGGGTGACATTCCACAGGTGAGCGCTGATAGCATGTAACCATCTGGACCAACAGAGCTGTTGAAGTTCCCCTGCTGTGAGATGAACGAAAAACAAGGAGATACATTTGCCAAAGGAAAAACAAACAAAATACAGAGCACACATCTCATTTTTAAACTGGGCGCTGAATGTGATCCGAGCTTCTTACCACTGCGTCCCGGACAATGATTTTGGCCACTTGGTCTGGTTGACAAACTCCAGAGGTTTCAGAGATTAACTTGGTCTCCAGAGGCTGGGAGAGGAAAGCGGAGAAAGAGAGAGAGGGGTGGGGGTAAGACCGCAAGCATTTAAGCAGCAGTCTAAAATGTGAAAATAAAGGGAAAACACCTCCAAGAAAATTTACATAAAGAAACAGGAAGTAAGAAAAGTAAGTATTTCTCTGTACTGTTGCATACCTTTGTCTTGTTCTCCTCAGCCAGTCCTGGAGTGTCAGTGTCAGGGGGGTATGCCACAGTCACGTAGATATTGTAGGGCTTTATCTGCAGAAGGAAAACAGAGCAATAACTGCCTTAGCAATTCCACTACTGAGACCATGACAACTAACTACATACGTTAACATTTCAACAGCTCTTTGACAAGCAATAAAAGTTAGCCTGAATGCTACCTATATGTAGAAAAAGTATAATCATTACAGCACTGACTCTAGTGAAATGTCCCTTATCATCATCTTCACTCAAGCTGCAGACACACTGCAAGTGTGTGAATGTGTGTGTGAATGGGTGGATGACTGGTTGTGTAAAGCGCTTTGGGGTCCTTAGGGACTAGTAAAAGCGCTATACAAATACAGGCTTGTTGCATATGAAGGCTGGGTGCTTGTGGACACTCCAGGCTCTGGCTGCTTAGATGAACCTCTAATGCATTTACTCTCAGATCAAATGTCATTCTCTTTGGTAGTTACTTCAGTTGAAGGAAATTGAGAAAAGTTTATCTTCAGTCCTGCCTACTTCTGGTCGTGCAATGTCATTCATATTCTATGCTAAGGAATGCTAAGAATTGCTTCAAGCGTGTTTGTAGGCAATTTTTGCAAAACACATACCTCCATCTGCAGCGACTCTGCAAGGCCTCGCAGGGCAAACTTAGATGGGGAGTAGGCAGTGTAACCAAACAGACCAATCTGGCCCGCCTGGGAGGAAACGAACATGATGCGGCCCATTCTTCGCTCCTTCATGGTGGTTATGACAGCTCGTGTTGGGTAAACGCTGCCCAGGTAGTTCACTTCCATCAATTTCTGGAAACGAAGGCTACATTAATACTACATTAAACTATAACCAGTGTCCATGGTACATTACATAATTGTAGGCAGCTTCAGTCACTTTAAAACCTGAGCAGTTCAAAGTCTCTTGATTCACAGCAGGCCAAAGGCCATAAATTTAGCCACTTCTTCAGAAATTCTGACAGTAATGTGATTTCTTACCAAGTCACAAATCAAACCTTTTCTAATAAGAACATAATGTATGACACTCATTTCAAAAGACCCAATTCCTGCTTTGGTGCACATGTATTATGTCGACAGCCAATAATTTTAAGTAATTTTAAAGAAATTAATGCTCTCGATCAAACCTATTAAATTCGCGGCAGGTTTTTCCATTCATATAAGAAGGAATTGTGAAGCTTCCCAAAGAATATAATGGCCTTCCCCCTCAGGTTATAAAAATCTATTTAATCATTTATTTATGGAGGATTTAATTTGCTCATTCATAAAATACATTTATGATTAGCAAATGCCCAGAAGTAATGGAAAAATACACTGAACAGTCCACATGTGTTTCACCTAACCAAAAGCCTATTATAATCAAGGAAAAACCGATTCTCATGTGTGATTCAATTTGGAAAAAACAAAACAAAACAAAAAACACACCCCTGCAACACAGCTTTATTATTCTGATCTTTCACCCGGTTGTAATTATCAGCAATGAATAACTGTATACTTCTAAACAGTTTTTAGCACTACTATGAGAAGCTTAAAGTCCTTGGAACTTAAAGAATCCAATGACTGCAGGTACTTACTTTAAAACGATCTACCTCCACTTCCTCAAACTTTCCAGAAACTGAAGTTCCAGCGCAGTTCACAAGCATATCAACGGGACCTAGCTTTTCTTGAGCCTGCACGACAGGAAAAAGTCACTGCTGTACTTCTTAATTATTAAAGCTATGTTCCATTAGAGGGTAACACTACCTGTTTTATCACGTTTTCCACTTGACTGTAATCACTGGAAACATCAACTGAGATGCAGAGCACCACCTAAATAAGGAAACCAAGATTTTAATAATGCAAAATGCAATCACTTTTCACAGCCTACATATGCGGCGTTTTTAATGATTTATCTTTACTTTAATCATTTCTCTAAGCCTACACATCTGGAAAATGTGTGCAGGAAAGATTATGCATGTAGAATATACTTTTAATGAGTTCTTTAATAAAAGGCATCTTTTATTGAAATACATACTGAACCCATACCTGCTTGTCATTGATGGCAAATTTCTCCACTTCCTTCTTTGCCTGAAGCAACTTCTCCTACAGGAAAAAAAAAATGCATGTTTACTGTTATACACACAAAAGCTTGCAAATATCATTATGAATGTCATGAACTCCACAACTAAATGAAAACATGTAATAATGCGGGTCAACTCACGTGCACTTTTGCATGTGAGTGACATGGAACAAGTTCACCTTTAGAGTTTGACTGTGTGACATCAGATGCGCTCAGACAACAAACAGCCTGTTGACGAGGCTACACTCCAAGGTAGGATCTGCTAAATGTTTGTGCTTACCTCGTCTCGCGCCACCAAAGTGATGAACGCTCCTTGCTTATAGCACTCAATAGCAATGCATTTCCCAATCCCACTGGAGCCTCCTGTCACCTAAATCAAAGTTCAAACAAAAGGGTAAATGATAATGCAACTCAGACTGGGGCACAGGTTAACCTGGAAATGTTAATTATGTTTCTCAAAAGGTAATGCAGCTTTAATAAAGTTAATCGTTTAAAAAGTCATTTTTCCTACTGTTTTAGCATTATTGCATAATAAAATTATCCTAACCCCACAATGTTGTCTCTGAGAGTTTACTAGGTACATCAAGGTAAAGCAAACAATATTTACCTTTAGTGGCCTGCCTGCGAAGTTTATCATTAACCAAGCTGAATTACCTGAAGTTAGTGGTTACTGCACTGGTTTTATTTCAGTGGATTATACTTTATCCAAGTATAAAACAGGTTGTGAAGTAAGATTGAAGCATTAATTAAAGCAATATTCCTTAGCTCATATGTGGGCGTGTCACGACAGACACCTGACTTTCGCAATAAACTCAGCTACTATTAAAATAAACGATGAAAAAGAAAAAAGAAAGTTACGACTTCTTGTTGTCCTTAGGCTAAGTGCGAATACGCCACCTAACGTAAATATAAAGCTATGGCTAACCTTAAACTCAGCTAGGCTAACTTAAAACTGCAGTTATGAGTAGCCGTTAGCGACCGTTACCAGCCAGCTAAACCGTAACACTTACCACGACGTGGGCCCCGTTCAATTTCAGAGGCTTGGGACTAATGAGGGGCGATATCATATATAACAGCAACACAAAAGCAACGATGAAGGCAGCGACAACAAGCAGCATGATGAACGGAAGAAGGAGCCACCAGGAATTGATAAAAAGCCAATCTGTTATCGCTGAGCTGAACCCTTCTTCAGAGGACATGGGTGAAATCTGGCAATCGTTAGCTTGTTTGCTAACTAGCAGGCCAGCTTCTGGGGGTCCGATAAGAGAGCTACGAGGTAGGCGGCGGTGCTGAAAGAGGGGGGCGGCGAAATGCAAACCCCGGAGGAGTTTTTTTTTTTTCCCCCCAGAGCTCGGTAGCAGGTCACAGACGTGTAACAACCAGGTTAGAGTGCAGCGGTGAATCTCGGCTCCCCCGTGACAAAGCGCAGTCTACATGAACCAAAACAAATCGAAGTGTTAGCGGACGCCGAACTGTGCTACGTGGTACTTGTAGTTCTAAAGCATGCACTTGCTCTCTGGAACCTGCAACGTTGGCTCATCGGGCTTGAACAGCAATTCCCATAATGCAACGCACCACCACTTTTATTCGTAGTATCCGTTTGAGCAATAGCTACACACCCAAATGAACTTGCAGTTTTTTTGACACACGCAGCTTTACATTCATCAGGTAGGCTGACTCTGTGACTTTTTTAAAACTACATTTCTACCTTAAATTACTGGCAACAGCACAGTTGATTCATTACAGGGAAAAAGTAAACAGCTTCTCTTTGTTGCTTTACCTTTTATTTACACTGTGGAAATGAAAAACAGAAAATCATATGCACTGATAACCTCTTCACAAAGAAAAGGCTTGAGAGTTGGCTATATATATATTTATACATTTACAGTAAAATGAAGATATTCCCCATCAAAAGACAGTTTGCAGGGAAACAGACTAAGGTTGTATATTGTCTCTAAAAGAACTTACACGAAATGTACAAGTAATATACATTTCTTAGTTGTAGTGACAATTCACTTGATACATTAGCAGTAGGACTAAGAAATTTAGAAATAAACCAATAGAAATAACCATTCAGTTGGAACAAAAAAGGCCCTTGCAACTTTTGTAGAAGGCACACGGTGCACACTGCCATTTATGACTATTTAAAGTTCATGGTTGGAAATGCATTCTATGTTGTCAAGTACACAAGATTTCTCCATCTGAGCCATCAGTGTGAGGCTTCAACATTTCACGTGGCTTATTAGCTGTGAGGTGCTAAAGCTGTCATAATATAAGGCTTAATTTTTCGGTTGCTATTACAGATAATTAGTGAATCCTGTGGACAGAAATACAAAATATGTACAACAGGTATTAAAAAAAAAAAAACTAAACAAACAAAAAAACCAAACAAAAGAAACAAGCTGTGAGACAAAGCAATTCAAAGCTAACAAGTTCTTGATAAATGAAAGTAATGCTGGTCTGGCACCAATAGTGATCCACCCTAAAAGCCATGTTTATTTCAAATGAATAAACACAATCATAATTTGTATTGAAAGTGGATAAACAATCCAAAACTGTCACAGAGGCTAATGAACTGCTCGTCCTGAGTATCTTTTTCTCTAAATTGTATCCACCACTGGGAGCCAATGACACCAACAATGCCACAAAATATTCTTTGAACTCATACATATGTTCCTCAAAGTACCACATAGTCTATAAAATGCTTGTTTCTTATTTAAAAAATAGAGACTAAGTCCTTTTCTTCTGAGGTGTACAAGAGAAAGTCTTTCCGTAAAATACATGATTTTGTTTTCAATCTTACTTAGAATAACTGCAGTTAGTTTCTCTAATTTGCATGAGTATTTTGCTCATCGAAAACTTTAATGAACAAGTTAAATTATCTTCCAGAGTTGTGTTGATTCTTTAGTTAAGTCAGATGTAGGTGGGAAATCTTTAATCTTCTTTGGAAAATAGTGACTAACAAATAAAACCGAGTCTTGCACCCTTAGTGTGGTTATCAGACTGGCAAAACAATATAGTAATCTCACCCAGTTGACTAACCCTCGCGGTCATGTGAATGGTTAGGATGAGAAGGAAAGAGTGAGGAGGGGGAAAGGGACAAGAACAGTAAAGACACACAATTACAATTCCTTTGCTTTGGTTTCGCTTGGTTTGGCTCAATCACCCAACCTAGCCTTCCTGTCCAAAGTCCTCTGTGAACTTTTTCAGTTTCTCCAGGTCTTGTTCGTTAACTGTTGGCTTCGTGTTGGACTGAGACCTCAACATATCAGCCTGAAAACAGGGTGGGGAAAAAGGAAAAGAAAAAAATAAAGATTTGAACATGTTCCAATGCGGAAATGGGTGGAAAAATTTAGGGTTTTCATATTCCTACCATGGATACCACAGGTTCCAACAGCTTCTCCCCAGGGACTTCCATCCATGTCATTTCAATTGCGTTTGGATCACCCGGTGAGCAAGGAGTCAGGAGGTCATCTATAGTAACTTTGGGGTCATCTCTTGATGGACCTCGTACCTTATTCAAATTAAATATTTAATTACAACATTCACAGCATACTACAGTTTAGAATTAAACAGACATTTTGAAAGGCATACCCGTTTGAAGTGGGTTGCTGACTGGACCTTTCGAACAGGCTGCATTAGAGCATCTCTGACAATAATGCTGATATCTGCTCCTGAGTATCCGTCTGTCTTCTTGCCCAGAGTGTTAAAGTCAGATTCGTTGAGACTGTTGGGAGTGGAGCCCAGATGGAGCTTGAACATGAAGGCGCGGGCGTGCTCTTCAGGCAGTGGGATATAGATTCTCTTCTCAAATCTGTGATGGTTTTATTTGACCTCAGTGAGCACACAGGTGAATGACAGCAGAACAGCAACTATAAATGACTAATAATGATTACCTCCTTCTGATGGCTGAGTCTAGAGTCCACGGAATGTTTGTTGCGCCGAGAACCAGGATGCCTTCATTGTCATTTCCAACTCCTGTACAAAAACACAATCAGTGCAAATTAAATATGAGCTTCTCTTACTGTCAAACACCTCCTACTAAAAATCTGCAATCACATAAGATTTCTATTACAGGCCAGTCAAAGAGCAAAGAAGTGGATGTTTAGATACCTCATAGGTTAGAGACATAACATCTGTGCAGCTGGATCAAATTAGCTGGAGTTTAAGTCCAGATTCAGAGCAGATTATGGAAAATTTGTACTAAATGACTTCTAAATTAGACCAGATTGAATTACACTGTTCATATTTCTGTGAACACGCTTTATGCAGCCATCCAGGATTAAATGGGAACTCTAATATTTCTTAGTAATTACTCTTACCTAAAAGGTAACTTAGCTTTATTATTTATTTTAAGCTATAAAAGAGGGATGTATGGGGTATGATTTTATTTCATTTTTAAGTTCAGTGTTCAGTAACCTAAATATTTTGAATGCTTATAAGTACCTTATAGTCATATAACAACAATTTACATACATTTGGTTATCCCATCATGGTGTCAGTAAAATTTTAAAATACAGAAAGATACTGAAATAGAAAAGTCACTTTATGGCACAAATATTTCATTACTGAAAAAAAAAATCCCACATTCATTTCTCTTATTATTTATACATAATTAGTAATCACCCTTACCTTGCATCTGAACCAGAAACTCTGTCTTAATACGGCGAGCAGCTTCACTCTCATTCTCACTTCTGGACCCGCACAGCGAGTCAATCTCATCAATAAAGATGATAGAAGGTTTATGCTCTCTTGCGAGGCTGAAAAGGTTTTTCACCAACCTGGGAAGCAAAAGGAAAGCTTTTAAGGAAATGAAATGGCAGCCAGAGCTGGCTGCAGGATAGTTTTGTATATTATATTCCAATATTGCACATTATATGTTAGAAAGTAAAATCATATGGTTAATTTGTGCTTCTGTGAATTGCTGCTCACTTTTCACTTTCTCCCAGCCACTTTGAGACGAGGTCCGATGAGGAGATTGAGAAGAAGGTTGAGTTGTTTGCCTCTGTGGCGACTGCTTTAGCCAGGTAAGACTTTCCAGTACCTGGAGGGCCAAAGAGCAAGATGCCCCTCCATGGAGTTCGCTTTCCTGTCAGTCAAGCAAAGAGGTAATTTAATCTAAATTAGTATGACCACAACATCACTTACTACACTCTGACACACAACTATTTCTTCTATCATTTAAGAACCACACAGTGAAGTGGGTTCTTATTCACAGAGATTTACCTGTGAAAAGGTGCGGGAATTTGATTGGAAGTATAACGGCTTCTTTCAGCGCCTCCTTGGCTCCTTCTAAACCAGCAACATCATTCCATTTAACATTTGGTTTCTCCATAACAATTGCACCTGGGAAAAGATAAACAGTACATTACTAACAAGCCTTATATTTAAACTAATAAACATGCAAAAATATACATACTATACAGAGTGGTTTAACATAGAAGCACGCAACACCAGAAGGTTGAAGCCATCAGGTTTCAGTGGTCTTTATATTGATTTATATTAATATAAAGATTTAAGAAATGTTACAAACCTGAGAGTTGATTTTGGAACTTCTTTTTCTCTGGATCATCACCCTCGTCACTTTCATTTCTGGAGACAAAAACATATTTTATCTTGATTTTCCAATCATATGACATTAACAGCATCACATGAGCTGATTTGCTCTACTGCCCCGCCCAGTAACACACCCTTTGTCATCAGATTGCGACTCTTTGACAGGCTTAGCAGGGGCCTTATCTTTCTTCTTGAGATACTCTTTCAGCTTTTCTGCTCTGTCCAAGTATTCTGCACATTTTGCCCGGATGCTCTGTTTTGCTTTGTCACCCTGGGCTTCATCTGTCAGAAATCAGCACACACACAATATACATTACAAAACAAAACAAAAACAAACCAACAAAAATTATTGTACAACCTTTTTGCTTTAAAACGAAACCCTTCTTTTAGTACTTTTAAAATTATACAACTATTATCATTATTCTTACTATCAAAGTGTACAAAACGGCCCACGGTTTTTTTAAGTCACATGAAGTCATCTGACCCACAAAAACGTACAGGTATCAATGACTATTATCAAACTATGATTTCTGTCATTATCACACATGTGCCATTGTGCTGTCTCATGCCTCACATTTCACCACATGAAGGAAGTACTGAACAGCAGCCTGGTATAGGCGTAAAGCCTCCTCGTAGTTCTGGGCTTTATCCTCCTGAGCCGCCTTGCTGGCAAGATCGATGGCTTTCTAAAATAACAAAGGACAATGTCAGTTCAGTTGAAACTCGCGGCTGTTCAAAAGAATAAAGAGCAGACAACCTACAAGTCATGTCTTTGGATTATGAGACACATATAGATAATCAAAATAAACATCAAGACAAGACAAGGACAAGTACCAGCACATAAAGTTGGAACTTTAACTGAGTAAGGAAATAATGATAATAATATTAAAACAATCTACTAAATGTCCCCTAAAGCTCACGTTAGTAAAATATAAAGTGGTCGTAATCTACTGTAAAGCTTCACCTGTGCAGTGAGGTGACACCGCGCGCACACACAAACACACAGTCAACGCTTTCTTTCACTTCCTTTTTGTGAGTTTATCTATAAAGAGCAACTTCAGCAGAATTTACATGTTCAGAGAACAACCCAGAATACCCCATTTTGCTCTTTAAATTTGATATCTTTTCTGAAGCCATTTAAAAGTAGCTAGCAGCGTTAAGCTGATTAGGTATCTTGTAGTCCAGTTGTTAGCAACTCAGTAATATTATGAGGCTTCCGGCACAATTCAGCTGAAAAAAACAAAACAGAAACGAAAAAAACCCCAAACTGAATCTTTGTAATACACATGGACCATAGTATCAGGTTTGAGTGGTCAGTATCTTACTTACTACAACACTGGCGTCTTGTGGGATAAGCTAGCCAAGTATGCTAATTAGCAGCTAATGTTACTAATGTTGTGTTTTTTAACACCGATGGAAAGGTTGAAACCAAGCGCAAACCTTAAAAACTAGCCCCGAAGTGTTTCTTACTAGCACCTAGTACACTGTAGCCAATTTATTTCAACGTTTAAACAACTTTTATGGCGTTTTTTTTAAAGCTATTTTTTAGCCTCCTCTAGGGTTGGTCCCCCAACTTACCTGTAAATTGTTGTTGGCAGCCATAACGGCGGATCACTTGCCCAGTAATCAAAGCGAACGTAACACCACGCGAGTAAACTATTTTTTAAACACTCTACTTAAGAAATCAGCTACACGCGTAGACTGTAAACACGCAAACGAGGTTTCAAGCTGACTTCTTTTGGTGTTTTCGTATCTCTGAACGCTCCCTTCTCAGAGCCGAGGAAGATACTTCCGCATTGAAAAGTCGATACTCGCGTGCACGAAATGTAATGACGTCAAGACGTAGCCTCCACACAGTCATCGTAAACACAGGTCATAGATGCAGTTCAGTAACTGTCACCATTCAATGCTGCCCTTTTTTTCTAAAACAAAAAACTGCGCTTGTCCTAACTATTTCAGCCCCGTAAGTCTCTTCATTATGGTCACTCCCAATGAAAATCTTAACATTTTCAGCTCAGCCTCCTGCCTTTTTGTCGATGACAACACTTCCAAACATACATCATAGCAGTTTTTATATTTTTCTGTAAACCTTCTCTGTTGCTGTTATTGCTATCCTTGTCTTACAAATCACTCTAATCTCCACCCTCTTCACCCTGCCTGCACTCTCTTTTTCACCTCTCTTGAGCACTGTTTGTTGCTTTGAATGGCTGACCCAAGGTATTTGACTCTTCCTGACTTAACTTACTCCACTCCTTGTATTTTAAGACCTATAAAGTGAAGACTGGGTATGGATGAACTTTTTCATGCCTCTATAAATTTTGTGTTGCTGTCATGTGGTGTGTGTGTGTGGTTTGTCCTCTTTATATTATTATTATTATTATTTTTTTAGTTTACAACAAATAAATGTCCCTTGAAGTTTTGAAATGATAGGCAGGACTCTCACACTGCCCCACCCCACTAATTTTTTCATGATCCATTTGTACAGGGAATATTTTGTACTGTCATATCTGTAATGACCTCTTTATTCACTAGGTACTCCTGTAGTTCTTCCGCTCTGTCCAAGTACTGTTTACATTTATCTCTTATCTTCTGGTTGCCATCTTTACCTTGAGGTTCACCTGAAAGAAGAAAACAACAATGAAACAATGGTTTCAGCAAACACACAAAGATTTTCTCATCACACATCACAACTAAAAAATGTGTTGGCCTAAAACTATGTAGCTGTTTATGTTTCAGCCAAATTCAGCCAAGAGTTGAGTGTATTCCTTCACTGATGTCCAATAGTGCAGCCGCCTTCAGAGTGAAGGGACGGCGTATACTGTAATATTTCAGATAACAGTAGGGTGATATTAGCTGCGTGATATTAGTCACAATGGTGACGCACGTTTCAGAATGTGGAGAAAGTACTTGACAGCATGTTGGTAAGAGCGGATGGCCTCCTCATAGTTTCCAGCCTCGTCCTCCTCTGAGGCCTTCTGTGCTACGGCAATAGCTTTCTGAAACGACAGGACATGGATCAATAGTTCAGACCTTGTGTTTCTATTACATCCACCAGCATAGTTCATTCATGAACCTTAACAGGTCATAACACCAAAGTGTTCTATGAAGTATCCTGATGTTTCACTATCTGAAGTCAGAAACATGGATTATGAAGGAACACTAACAATAATAAAAACATTGAGGCTTTGAGCTAGTGCATAAATTGGGCCGTTCCAAAGCTGAGTAAAGGGAAAGGAAAATATAATTAAATTCTGATACTTTTAAATGTGAAAATCCAAAAAAGTTCATGGCTTTTAAAGATGACCTACCTGTATTTACCCATCTTATAATAAATTTGGTAATCAATATGCATGCACCATTTATGAAGTAATGAACCATCAGGTTCACACTGCAGATAGACACCCTGAGAGCTCCCTTCATAACCTTGGTCTGAATTTTCTATTGGAATGAACTTCCATGCATTATTATCATTCTGTAGCTGGAAATGTTTCTTGAATTTATAGAAGTGTTTTCAATTTTGTGTTTCCTGTTCAAAACTGCCAGTGAAAATCAGTCAAGACTGTTGCTGTTATCTGCCAATCTTTAAAAGACTGTACTGTCTTTCATCTGTGTGAACAGACTGAACCTTACAATGTAAAACTATGTGGAAAATTAGCAGAGGCTATTGTGTGCCATCCACCTCTAGCTACCCATTCGTGTATTATGAAAAGCAATATACACTCAATGGACACTTTATTAAGTACACATTGCTAGTAAAGGGTTGGACCTCCTTTTGCCTCCATAGCTGTTCTTATTCTTCATGGCACGGATTCAACAAGGTGCTGGAAACATTCCTCTGAGACTTTGGTTCATAATAACGGGATTGTGTTACACAGTTACTGCAGATTTGTCAGCTGTACATTTATGATTCAAATTGGCCATTCCACCCTACACTAAAGGTGCACTACTGGATTAAGGTCTGGTGACTGTGCAGGCCATTTAAGTACAGAGAAGTCATTGTCATGTTCAAGAAACCAGTCTGAAACGATCTGAGCTTTGTGACAAAGTGCATTATTCTGTGGACATAAAGGGATCGACATGGTCAGCAGCAATACTGGAGCTTAAATGATGCTCAGTTGATACAAAGTGTTGTAGAAACATATCACACACCAATATATCACCATTACCAGCTAGAACTGTTGATACAAGGAAGGACAGATCCATACTTTAATTTTATTTATACCAAATTCTGACCCTACCACCTGAATGGCAGAGAATACGGATACTCAGACTGGGAAACATTTTTCCAATCTTCTTTTGTCCAGTTATGGTGAACACATGAGAATTAGAATCAGTTTCCCTGTTCTTAGCTGACAGGGGTCGAACCTGATGTTGTCTTCTGCTGGTGTAGCCCATTTGCTTCAAGGTTAGACATGTCTTGTGTATTCAGAGAGGCTCTTCTGCGTACCTTGGCTGTAACAAATGCTTATTTGGATTACTGTTGCTGTCCTATCTATGAAAAGCAGTCTGGCCATCAACAAGGTGTTTTTTCCCCTGTGTGGTAAATCCCACTAAATACTCTGACCAACGAGTCTGCCTCCAACATCTACGCCGTGTTCAGAGTTGCGTAAATCACATTTCTTCCTTATTCTGATGCCCAGTTTGAACATTGCTGTGTCAAAAAGTGATATCAGATGCTTTTATGTGCTATGCATTTTCTTTTATGGTTAACTAGACTGCAGTTAACAAGATTTATCAGGTGGTTATATATAAAACAAAGAAATGACCTGTTTTGTAAGTATCTTTATGGGTCTGCTTTATTGTACATATGTTATCATACAGAGGTGGGACCAAGTCATTGTCTTGCAAGTCTCAAGTAAGTCTCAAGTCTTTATCCTCAAGTCTCAAGTCAAGTCTCAAGTAATGTCAGGCAAGTCAGAGTCGAGTCTCAAGTCACTGGTGTAAAAGTCCGAGTCAAGTCACAAGTCTGAAATTTTGAATTTCAAGTCCTTTCGAGTCTTTAAAAAAAAAAAAAAAGAAAAAAGTATGTTGCAGTTATGCTAAATGTAAATATTAGTCATGTAATTTTAAAATCTGTGTTTTTCTCAACACATGACAAAATAGTGAACTTAGAAAATATACACAAATTGTGAAATTGCACCTCTTTAAAATGCAGCTCAATTAAACCTAGCTCCAAGAATAATTTTCACCGACAGTTCTGAGATACGCTGCATGTTATTCTTGGATGCGGTTGTAGGACCAGCTTTAAAATCGCATGACAAAAATATCATACACATTAAAAAAAACTGTATCACCAACGTAGCCTGGACAACATTTGCTAGTTAGATGAAGTCAGCTATCTCATCTTAGCATATTTATTTCAATTCAATTCAATTCAATCTTTTTTTTTTTTTTTATAAATTTTATTTTCAGTCACAGCAGCATGTTAACAACAAAACATTGAACATACAGTAGTTTGCTGTTCAGTATTTACAATACCCCAAAAGATAACAGAAATAGAGAAGGAAAAAACAAACAAACAAACCAAAGAAACCCCTACAAAACAACAAAAAACAAACAAACAACAACAAACAAATAGAAAAATAAAATGTATAAGGGACATTCAGCGTACAGTTAGCTATGATAGCGATATAGATATGGTATCTGGTCATGATAAGGTGGTCATTTTAAATGTTTCCATGTACATCAAGAATGGCTGCCATGCCCTAAGAAATTTGGTGGTTGAACCTGCCAGTGTATATCTCATCTTTTCTAAATGTAAAAACCTCATGAGCTCCGCAAGCCACTGTTCATGTGTGGGAGGAGCTTCCTGCTTCCATCTTAAAAGTATAAGGCGCCTTGCGATAAGTGAAGCAAAGGCAATAGAATTCGAATAGCATTTTGGCAAAGTGATGTCTTGAGGTATCACCCCAAAGATAGCCGTTAGAGCAGAAGGCTCATATTTAAGGTTATACATCTCTGACAGAGTGTTAAATATAGACACCCAATAGGTATGAAGATTGGGGCATGTCCAAAAGGTATGAAGGAGCGAACCTGTTTCTGCTTTACATCTGTTACACAGAGGGTCAGCTCCTGGATAGAACTTGGCTAACTTTTCCTTGGAGATATGTAATCGGTGTAGGACCTTAAATTGAAGGAGCCCATGCCTGGCACATATCGAAGAAGAGTGTACCCTCTGGAGAAAAGATTGCCAGAGCTCATCTGTTATAGTCATCCCAAGGTCTTTCTCCCACTGTGCTTTAAGGATGAAGAGAGAAGGAGATTGAAGATCTAATAGTATAGCATAGATTTCTTTAATCGCCCCTCTCTTATGAACGTTTATATTAATAATTTTATCCAAAGAAGTTTCCTCAGGTAGTTCCGGAAATGAAGGAAATCGACTCGTTACAAAGTGACGAATTTGTAAATAGCGGAAAAAATGTTGCCGAGGAACATTAAACTGCTTCAGGAGCTGCGTGAATGAGGCAAAAATCCCATCTACAAAAAGGTCTTTGATATTTCTAAGGCCATTACTTTCCCATATTTTAAAGGCAGAGTCCATCATGGAGGGTGGGAACATATGGTTTGAGCAGATAGGTGCTTTAATTGACATTAAGTGTAACCCCAACCTTTTCCTACATTGCACCCAGATTCTGAGCGAGTCATACAACAAAGGGTTACGTTTATAGGTGTATAGTTCTAATGGGAGAGCTGAACTCAACAAAGCTGATAGGCAAATTTTGCCACAATTGGATGACTCAATTTGGAGCCAAGCTGGAGTCTCTGTAGTAACATTACTCATCCAGTACAGCATATTACGAATATTTGCTGCCCAATAATAAGACTGAAAGTTTGGCAAGGCTAATCCACCCATTGGCCTAGTCCTCTGCATGAAATCTTTACGAATTCGTGGACTTTTGCCATTCCAAATAAATGCAGAGATATGCTTATTCAGTGTTATAAAATACTTATTGGGTAAGTAGCATGGGATACATTGAAATAAGTAAAGGAACTTGGGAAGTATGTTCATTTTGATAGAATTGACGCGGCCAATTAATGACAGTGGTAAATTGTTCCACCTCTGAAGATCTGTCTCAGTATTTTTAAGCAGCGGGACAAAGTTTCTTTCATAAAGATCTTTGTATGAGTGGGTAACCTTAACCCCCAGATAGGTCACATACCCTGATTTAACGCTAAATTGAAAACCTGAAAATGAAATCTTTCTGGCTATAGAGTTGACACAGAGAAGTTCACTTTTATGCAGATTTAACTTGTAACCTGAAATATTACCAAAACATTCAAAAATGGCAAGAGCACGGGGAAGAGAGCATAAAGGCTCTGACATATACAGCAGGAGGTCGTCAGCATATAAGGATATTTTGTGCTCCTGGTCACCTCTGAAGATGCCCTTAATGCAACTGTCAGCTCGCAGTTTAATCGCCAGTGGTTCAATTGATAATGCAAAAAGAAGAGGGGATAAGGGACAACCTTGTCTTGTACCACGGAGAAGTGGGAAATAAGAAGAGAATAACGAATTTGTTCTAACACGTGCCATAGGTGAGGAGTAAAGTAACTGAATCCATGAAATGAAATTAGGGCCAAATCCAAATTTATGCAGAGTATAAAACAGATAATCCCACTCCACCCGGTCAAATGCCTTCTCAGCATCGAGTAATAAGGCAATTTCAGGGGTTGTAGTTGACTTGGTGTGTAATATGTTCAAAAACCTGCGCAGGTTGAAAAAACCATGCCTACCCTTCACGAAACCTGTCTGATCTGGAGAAATTAACAATGGTAGATGTTGCTCTAGCCTGAGAGCAAGTGTTTTTGACAGTATTTTTAAATCTACATTTAAGAGTGATATAGGACGATATGATGAACACTCTAATGGATCTTTATAATTCAATTCAATCTTAATTGGCAGACTTCATGTCCATAAAAACAAGACAAAAAAAAAAAAAAAAAAACACACACACACACAACACTCCCCCCCCCCCCCCAACACAAGGTATACACCATTAAATATATATATGTATATAAATAAGTATCTAAAACATTTGTAAAAACATAAAACCATAATATACATAAAACACAATTACTTAAAATAAATCAATAAATACACAAACACTTTAACCAGTGCTTTCTGAGACTGGATGAGTAACGGGAACCACTCACTGTCGGATCTGTGAGTGCTAAAATTATACTGTTACTCGAACCATCCAGTCGTTCTCTAAAATTGAACATTAGCTTCCTTAAAAGTGCTTTAAAAGTCCAAACACCCACAGCTACAAACATCTGGCTGGCACTACCACTTCTAGGTATCCTGCAAAGGATTCTCATCGCATCATTATATGCAACATGCAGCTTCTGCATGCTACATTGTTTGTAGGATGACCACAAGGGGGCAGTATATAGCGGTGTGCAATACGCTTTAAACAAAGCCACTTTAACTGGAAGTGAACAAAAGCTGAATTTGCGTGCAATAGTATTTGCCTGCACATAGAGCTTACACCGTTGTCTGTATATGTCATCATCATCATTCATTTGCTCAGTAATAAAGTGACCGAGGTATTTCACCTTTTTATGAACTTCAAGAGTTTTTTGTGCCAGTTTAAACAAAGGGAAATTTAGCTGTTTATCCTGCTTGGTTCTACATATCAAAACAGCACTTTTAGCAGCATTGTACTCAATGTCATATTGCACACCATATTCAGTACAGACATTAAGAAGATCCTGTAACCCAGCACTGCTTGGACTAAAAACAACCAGGTCATCTGCATACATAAGATGATTTATCAGTGCTTTACCTAATATACACCCAGTGTTACAGGCTCTCAGCTGTATGGACAAATCATCAACATACAAATTAAATAAAATTGGAGACAAAATCCCACCCCGTCTAACACCATTGCTGACACCAAAGGGGGCAGAAATACTGCTTCCCCATTTAACCTGCATGTTCTGATGAGCGTACCAGTAAGAGAGAATCCTCACGATGTACTGAGGAACTCCCCATCTCTTCATTTTATCAAAAAGTTTTCTGTGGTTCACTCGATCAAAAGCCTGAGAGGCATCAATGAAAGACATGAGGACAGATGAATTTTTAGCCCTGTACAAACTGACTATTTCCTTGAGTGCATATATGCACATGTCAGTGCCGTGCTTTGAAGCCAAACTGATTATCCAGAGAAGAGATGAACACACTAACTCTGTCAAACAAGATTCTTTCTAACACCTTAGATAAAATACTGGCTAGTGCAATTGGCCTGTAATTATCCAAACAGCTCACTTTTGCAGCTTTGTCCTTCATAACTGGTACCAGTAAAATACACAGCATTGAGTCTGGTAATATGCCATGAATCATAAACCCAGTGAAACAGAGTGCTAAAAGAGGAGCTAGCCTTACACTAGCATGTTTTAAATGTTCTGCAGTGATGTGATCCAAACCAGAGGATTTATTATCAGACAACCTATGAATGGCTTCATATACTTCATGTGTCCTTACACTTATTGTGTCATTACTCATGTCAAAATTGTCCTCATATGGTTCACTTTTTATACAGTTAAACAACGCACTGTAATGCTGTCTCCATAATGCTGCAATGTTATCTGCCCCAGAAACACCTTCAACAGTTGATGGTAGAGATGGTTTACAGTTATTAAGAGCTTTCACCTCTTTCCAAAAATCTGCCGTATTATTACACAGCATTTTCCTGGCCAAAGAATCTGCTCTTAGCATTTGCTCATTTTTAGTTATAAAGCGAACAGCGTACTTATATCTGGCATTCGCACATTTTTTCTGTTCAAATTCTGGGCCTTGTTTAGGTCTTCCAGCCATGGCCCAACATTTATAAGCTATGCGAGCTTCATCATGGTACATGGATACATGTTCTTTCCAGCCAGGTCTGATGTTAGGTTTCTTATGCTTATATTGTTTATCAAGCAGTGTGCCACTTTTATACAGAGCAGTCACTATATCATCATACATGGAGCAGAGTAAATGTTTATGCACAGCATTCTTACAGTTGACATCTTTGCACAAAATAGCTTCTTTATTTATATGCATATTAATAATCATACGGTTCTTGGAGTGAGTGCATACACTCATGAAGTTTAGTAACTTCCGGTCACTGCAACAAGTCCAGGTACAGTTTACCGACGGATGGGTGCAGGACCTTGAAATGCACCGTGTAGAACGAAAGACCATCGTACGTATCATAAGTTTACCAATCTCACAAATCGTCGTCATAAATACACATTCCTTAACCGTTTATTAATATAACCTTTGAGCTCAACGGTAATTAATTAGCAGTGGAAATAATTTCTGGTTCATCACAGAAATGTAGCAGTGACAACAATACTGTATGCTGTAATCGTACTGGGCAATTAGTGATACAAAAAAACCTGTTTTATCCTGTGAATAAACGTATATGTTTTTGTCAATGTACCATAATAACATAAGCGAAACGCAATATTGTGTCAGGACAATTCACTATTTATGCACAATAAATAAAGGAGCATAGCGCCACAATTTCTGTTCAGCGCCAGACTTGCTTGTAACCTATATCACCAATTATGTTATGAAAATGACGTATTAACTACTAAAAAACACTGACCTTCGTGTAAATGCTTGGAGCAGACTAACCTGTGAGCTGGAGTGTTCTGGGACGTTATATTTTATCTTTGAATGGCTGCAATCCAGACCATCCCTCGCGTCTTTGTTACTTCGGAAACATGGCTCGAACAATTTCTCTTCAACGACGTAATCCGATAACAACCGATCTCTTTACCCGTCGGCTTCCCGTGGCTGTCATGCGACCGGCTATTGCAGTTAATAATACAACAGCTTCTTGACATTTTTGTGTTTCTTTTTATCGCTGTATAACTGATTTTAATTGAAAGCCTGCGTGCGCTAGTACCGCTTGCCACGAGTTCCCAGAATCCTTTGCGGTTCTACCCGTGAATGACGTCACATTTTCAATCTCTATATAATATGCATGTTAAATTTTATATTTGGGGTAAAATATCAAGTCTTTTCAAGTAAACCGGTTCAAGTCCAATTCAAGTCCCAAGTCATTGGTGTAAAAGTCCAAGTCAAGTCACAAGTCTTAGAACATTTTTTCAAGTCAAGTCTAAAGTCATAAAATTAATGACTCGAGTCTGACTCGAGTCCAAGTCATGTGACTCGAGTCCACACCTCTGTTATCATATATTTTAAAATAGCACTGACTAAAAGAGTCTTTACAGAACCATTATATTTTTTGTCATCTCTGCTGCCCTCTTCAGCAGCTCACTCTTAAACATGACTTTTTAGTGTCAGTGAGACTATTTATAAAAGATATATAAAAGTCTCTTTGCCAATAAACTGATTGCAGCTTCTACCTCTTGACAGAAATGTTGGTTGTGGCTCAGAATGACTTCACGAGAGACAGATTTGACATTTGTTCCACAGATTATAAACCAACACGTCATTTACGACCGTTTTAATACAGGCTATCATTTTTTTTTTTGCACAACACTGCCCCTAAATGCACTGGGTTGCTGCCGTGTGACTGGCTGATACGAGCAATTGAGCAGATTTATCTAATGAAGTGGTCGGTGAGGGTATTTACTGCCGTCATCAGATTTAACAAACAGTAGAAAAATACATTATTAAAACTAGTTAGTTCACTGATTATAATTAACCCTGACTAAAACACCTCGTTACTTCTTTCACGAACTGCCTCTGAATCTGCCGCGCTCATGTCAACCCTATTTTGCGGGCAGTGATGCAGTTAGCTCTGGAAGTGACCTAATGAGGCACACAAATAGAGAACTTAGAAAACAAAGCACGGATCAAAAAGTATCAACAAAGTCAACCGTGTCAAAACGAAACCTGCAAAACTGCAAACATGAAACACCCTCTGTGATTTCCCTCCAGTATGAGAAGAAGTTGCAAACACGTAAGAAACACGACGTTTTCCAGCCTTAAAGTTGTTGTTTTTTTAACCTACCTGCAGATTTGTTGGCTCCATGAGGAGTCCCGTACGAATTAAAGAAGCACAACAGATTCAACACCCGAAACTCTGTTTCGTTTACTCGACAATGCCAGAAGTTCCTGTTTGCTTGTCACCGCCTTAGCATTCTGACACACGCGTCCAACAAAGTAGCCTTGCCAGTCAGCCAGTCAGAAAGAATGAGAACGATGCGGGACACCCGTCCTGTCACTGAGTCACTGTACTTAATTGTTGTTGTGCTGGTTAAAGTCAATACGTGTTGCTGAATCACTGAATCATTGTCCAGCAGCATGAAAAAGCTGGTTCGGAATTTTATTGTCTGCTTTCACTGAAAAAAAATTTAGGGGTGGCGTCACACATATAAGAAAGTAAATAAAAGTCAGATAGAGAGAGTTTTAGATGCAACTCGGTTGCAGTAGTTAAAAAAAGGCACATAAATCTGGACGTTCGCATGTGCGAATACGCACTAAAATCCCCTTCTCTGATGCGACATGTGATATATGCACCACTAGAGGTCGCCCCAAGATCACCGCGCAAGAGTCAACAACGTTCGAGTCATACTGTATAAAAGTTTGTATACGGTCATTGTGAACTCCTGGGGAGGGGAGGGGGCACTTCGTAGGTGTAGAGCGCGCCAGATTCTGCTGTTCTATATTCACGCGAAAACTATACAAATAAAACATGATATGAGGTTCCGAGTGTAGGCTTAATGCTTTCACAGACAGTTTTTTTTCTATAAACAGACGTATTATTCAATAATCAGTCGTAATTCAATTTTTCCCTTTTTATGCCACACTTCAGAATCCAAAATATTGGATTGGACACCGCATTATTTAACGAGACAATAACATTAACTGGTGGAAAATTAAATTTAGTGGTCAGCACACTTCACGCTAGCTAAGGGTTGATACAAAAATATAGTATACTAATTCCCTGGTTGTCGGCGCTCCACCTGCAGCAGCTCTATTCTCCACCAGCTGGGACCGCCCCACGCTTAAGTCTGAATCTTTCATGTGTTTGGAGATGTTTTGGTTTAAAAGCTCCTAGAAGTCTCAAAACAGGGTCACACGCAGTGACTTTACACTGTTAAATCCTTTTAAAAAAGTTTTACACCGAAAAAGGAAAGAAAAAAAGGACAAAAGATGAGCTTCTGGTGAATGCTGTGACGGCAGACCTTTGGCCCCACTCAGCGGACCAGCGTCGAGCTCAGACCATCGACCTGACACCTGATAGCTCCAGTGTGCCGCACCGTCTGGTTCAGAGCACGCAGTGCTGTCTGCGTTGAGTTTGGTGACATGCGATGGAAATAGATTACACCTCCAAGCAGCAGAAGATCCACTTAAAAGCGTCGTTTTGGGATTAACAGACGCGTTAACCCGCTAAAAGAGAGCCCCCACGCGTAACTCGCAGCCCATTAGCGCATTTCATGGAGATCCTTAGATGACAAGACCCGCTGCACGCTGCGGGTTGCGCTCAGCAACACGGATCTGTAATTTTGGAACATGGCGAGAGGGATGAGAGGAGCTCATCTCCTCTTTGGATTTTTTATTCTTGGGTTGACGCTTTTCAGGGACGCGGACGGACAACAAACTTTTAATGACTTAACAGGTTTCAGTTTGAATCCACCATACTTTAACCTCGCACAGGGCTCCGGGATCTCCGCTACAGCAACCTGCGGACAGGATGAGGCTGGCACACCGAGATATGATTTATATTGTAAACTAGTCGGAGGGCCTACAAATGGACTTCTTACTCAAAATATACAGGTAAGGAAATAAGCCTTCGTGCATGCGTAAAAGGATGGGGACGTGGTGATTACATTGTAATGTGGGAACTCCTGTAACTAGCGACCCACTCGTCCTTTTTAATGGCCCAGTCCAATGCTCCTAGTACTACCAGGAACCCCTCCGGGAACCGTGACAATTAACTGCCCACCCTGACCAAGTTGCACAACTGCCAGAAATAGTTTTACACCATTGTAGTTGAGTTCCACATTTTCTAAAGGAAATGCCCTTTCAACAGGGGTCTTATTTCCTTAGGAGATCTCCCAGGGCAATAAGGCTTTTACAGCCCTATAATACTATAAAATGCGTTCCCAAGCTTTTTCAAGTCAAGAATTTCATTAATCTACATTAAAGATATCATATTTATTTGTTTTTTGTCGTTGTTGTTTTGTTGTTGTTGTTGTTTTAAGCTTTTGGCAGTACAGGTAAGTTTTTTGCAAGCACCTCCACCATTATTAAACATGTCTGCTAATTGTTTCTGAATACTAACGACCTGATACCTTTTAGGGTCAGTTTTGTGACTACTGCAACTCCGTTGACCCAAACAAAGCCCACCCTGTGACCAATGCCATTGATGGGACTGAACGGTGGTGGCAGAGCCCTCCTCTCTCCAGGGGGACTGTCTACAATGAGGTGAATGTTACCCTGGACCTTGGACAGGTGAGATTATCATAACTCACACTACACATGAACAGATGTCTCCTGGTTAATACCAGCTGTGTGAATAATGATAGCTCAGTGGTGTCAGTAAAACATAGCACCTGAATGTTACAAGGGGAGAAGAGGAACATTTATGTCTTCCTTTGCCATTGCTTTGTGGCTGTGAAATAAGTTATTCCATTTGTGTGAGGTGACAGAGCACCTTTGCTGGTGTGAAATGGGAAGTCTGTTATATTCTTGTACCACTTTCTGTCTTTTTGTTATTGGTCTTTGCTTTGTTTTTGCTGCTGCTGATTTATTTTTGATATGCCGGCAAGAAATCGTTTTTTTAAAACTTCTCTTTTTTCCCTTCATAAGTATTCCAAAGGTGTAACATGATTATGTTTTCAGTGTGAGCTTCATCACCTCAGCTAGCAGTAATCATGTGAATAATGTGCTGCAGTTGGACTCTTGCCAGGAATCAGATTCACGCCCCTTTAGCTGGAGAGCATGCTTCCATCCTGAGCTGTGTGTCTCTGGCAGGAGTTTGGCTAACGGCCCATAAAACAGCACCTCATGCTCAATTATCCACCGTGAGGAAAGAGAGGAATGCTGTCTCTGGATTAGGGATCAGGAGAATGTAAAATCGAATAGGAGAAGTTTAGGTGGAGGCATGGACCTCTTACGTGATCAGGGTTTTGACTAGCTTTGGAGAAGACTTCAAAAAAATAAATGAGAGAGAGGAGCAAAAGTGCTCCCCTGCACACGTGTTGCATCTTTGGCTCCCAGTGGGCACTGTGTCAGACAATGGGTGTGGGCTTTTCTGTCTCTGTTTTTAGACAGACTGAGCTGAGCAAAGCTCCTGCATGGTTAAATATAGTCCAAACTTCCAAGAGGATGGACACATGCAGGGCTTTTAGAGATGTCTGCCTTTAATACGTGGTAATGCTCAGTTTATTTAGGAGCAGGGAAAGCAGTATTATTGCATTATAGGGTTCTAGAAGAGTGTTGCTAGATCTCGGACTGTAACTCAACCAAACAAAACCCTGCCTCCCTTCAATACAACACAATCTTAACTACATATGCACACACAACACACCCGTTTCACCTATATCACAGTTTTTCTTTTTTTTTTCCACCACGACTCTAAATGCTCACCTGCTGCCCTTGCATCCTAATGTTTAGTGCTCAAATCGTGTTAAGATATTTTTGTTTTTGTAATTTAATTATATGATCATATGTTTGCAGCTCCTTGATGCATAGAACAGGGTTGTCAAACTCATTTTACAGCTCAGTTTGATCTTAAGTGGGCCAGGTCATTAAAAACTACGGTGGGCCTGAGAGGCCAAACGGACTGCAACTTAAGAAAAAAACAGCAATAAGAAAAATGCTGCAAAAGCACACAAAACACAATGGAAATAGGAAAAATGACAAAAATAAAAAACAGAAATAGGAAAAAACAGATTTCCAAAAGCACAAGGGAAGTGTTTCTGGAGAGACAATAACCCAACGGACCAGTTGCAGGAACCCAAAACATGGTGGGTGTGTTTTATCATGATTCATATAATACTGATGACGGATTTTTAGGCTAATAGTTAGGCTAACACACTTACCTCTCATCTTTTCTTAACTCACAAAACCGATAGATCCTCCACTTCTTTTGAGTGTCTCCCAGCGCAATTCTTAGCATTTTTTGGTTCCTGCAACTGGTCCGTCGGGTTATTTTCTCCCCAGAAACACTTCCCTTGTGCTTTTGGAAATCAGTTTTTTCCTATTTCTGTTTTTGTTTTTCCTATTTCCGTTGTCGTTTTTCCTATTTCCGTTGTATCTTGTGTGCTTTTGCAGCGTTTTTCTTATTGCTGTTTTTTTCTTAAGTTGCAGTCCATTTGGCCTCTCAGGGCCACCGTAACAAACCCTCTTTCTGACAGTGTAAAGACGTTCAGCTGCACATTAATCCCTGATATCTCAGTATAAGAAGTGCAACTTCAACAGCACGCTTAAGTTTTACGACATGATAAAGAAATGCTGTAAAATGCACGAGCTGTAAAATGTATGAAAATGCAGTTAAAAGTCAAAATGTCCTTTATATTTTCTAAAGATGTCCGGTTGGCTGGGCCGATTCTGGTCCCTGGGCCTTATGTTTAACACCCTTGCTCTAGAATACCAAATCAAGTACCTGACCAGGTTACTTACATTCGTATATGTGATGTTTGGGGTGTGCTTTATTTACCCTATTGCTGTGTTTCATGGCTTTCTTCCACCAAACAAACATAAGCCTGTGCATCATCCAGAAAAGTGCTCTAAGCTGCCGTGTTCTTTGAGTGTTCTGTGTAAAACTTTAATAGCTTTGTAGATTCTTTTTAAATCCATAGGATCAATTGTGTATACAGTGAAATATGTGGGCTAGACTGAGCTGAAAGGGTACTGTGGTTTCTTTCAAGAGCAACGCAGGTGGCTGTGCAGCTCTTAGGAGAGATATTAGATAAAGGCACACTTGATGTTTATGTTAGAATAATGAGGTTCAAAGAGGGGGGCTCTTTTGACAGAGCTGCTTCCGGTCTGTCTCTTTCAAAGACGACCGTTTGAAGCATGGCTTGCCAAGTTTGAAGCTAGACTAAACTGATATAAAGTGACCTGAACGGTTGCTATGATAAATTACACCAGTATCCTGCTGCCTTGGCTTTAATGGCAGTGTGGTTCTGTTGGATACTCTGTCAGTTGGACTAAAATTTAAAGTTTTTATTTTTGCTAACTTGTCTAGATTTTTTATTTGGCTGGAACATGTGTCATCACTACAAGAAGCAGTCAGGGCATAACTGGGCATTTTCATTTATTGTACTAATAACAGTCTCAGAAACAAAGGTTCGGACAGCAAGGTTTTCTTTTTTTACATGTAACAATCCAAAAGAACTCGTTATTAGCTGTTTGATAACAGAGTCAAGTCAAATATTCCTGTGTTGTTGATTCATGGCAAGAGGGGGGAGGCTATCTTCAATATCCTGCATACAGAGGACTCACATCTATACATACAGCAATGTGCAATAGTTTTGAGCTTCCCCTCATTTATTTATATTTTTCTTACCTGTGTTGCAATTTTTTTATTATTATTTTTTTTAGCAATAGTGTTTCAGGCCTTCTGATGGGCTCTCAAAGGTTTTCTTTGAAATCTTTTCCACTCATTTTAAATTCAGTCATTGTTCCTGACTCTTTTCAAAAGAATGTGTTTTGTTTGTTTGTTAAACTGATCTAAAAGGCACCTAACCCAAGGGATGAACCAGTGTTGTGTCTACACATAGCAGATAACTTAGCAAAGAGACGGTTTTAAATTATATTGTATTTCCTTTTGTTACTGTATAAATTGTGTGTCACAAAAACACACAATTTATAATCTACTATCTACAGTAGATGGATTGTGGCTGTCAAGAAGCCACAGGGAAACAGGGAGAAAAGGTATGTCAAATTACAGAAGAACTGGACTGTAAAACAATGGCAACAGGCCTGATGAATCCAAATGTGATTTGAATTTGATTCAAATCATCGTGAGTGTGAGAGGTACAAGAGTGAGCGTAAAACCCAAGCTCTGTCATGTTTTGGATCTGCATTTGGGTGTTGGGATCTTATCAGAACTGATGGAAATATTTTGAACCACCATGCAATGCCATCTGGAAAACATCTGATTGATAACAATTTAATTTTTTAGCATGAAAACTGATCCCAAACATACATTAAAAGCAAAGTGGTTTGTTAGTTGTTTTATATGTATAAAACTGGTTAACTTGAGCAGTAGGCTAATAAGATTTTGGTTATAGTTTTTGTTAAAAACAATTACAAAAAAAGTCCTGGTGTTTAGGACTGACGGACGGTCAACTTAGGCAAAAAAAACCAACCAGTTTTTATGTTTTAACAGCTCCATTGTTGATAATATGTTCTGTGGCCTTTTGCTCCCCTGACCCACAAAAACAGCATCCTCTCCAAGTTCCTCAACTTAACAAAGCAAACACTTCCACAGAGTGGAGCAAGGCTGCGTCTCCATTCATGTAGCAAGTTGGTCTGGAGAGGAAGAGCGAAAATGGGAATGGCTCGCAGGCAAGTCGAGATGAATTTGCATATTTAGAAAGTAATATGCCATTTTTTTAAATAAATTAAGTGACTTTTAGAGTTTAACCATTGCCAGGATTGGGACATTGAAATTCCGGGGATTTATTGTCTTATTACTGGATGAGATTATCCCTGGAAAAATGAATATTGCCTATGCCATCAACAGGAGGCTGACATTTTTGGTTTACAATAAAAGTCTTGACAGTTATGGATTGTCCTGATATTTGACTTTTGTCTCAAGACCTTTGTCGCTGCATGGGCATTTCTTTGTATGAAGCCAACTTTTTTCTCACTTTCTTTACTAAGATCTCTTTTGTATGTTGTATCCCCTCACAGTAATGATTTTAGAGATGTTGGGAAGAGAAACAAGAACTAAGGAACAAAGTTTCTAATGAGAATGTGGAGGTGCAGCATTTACACATCGTGATAAAAGATTACCGATACACCCGTGTTTTTTGGTCCTGACCTCTTACTGCCATTGCACACTTTAAAAAACTCTTTCGATTTTTCACCTTTGTTTTTCAAAAACTCTGGCATGCGTATTTATGACATTATTTATTTTAAGTGACTGTGATGTTTTATCGCTGTATTGGCCTTGGGTGATGTCTGTGCTGTTTAACTGCTGTTCTGATTTATGTAGCGCTGTAATCAGGTCACCATATAGTTTGCCTGGGTTGATGATTAAAACTGTCTTACAAACTAATCTGAGTCTAACAGACAAAACCAAGACTGAATATTTGGAAACACAATGCGTTTTACCTTTTACCAGTTCTCGGGCAAACATTTGCTAAAACCTCGCACCGCTTTCGTTAACGGCCATAGAGGTCAAATGCTTCTTGTAGCAGGATCGCTTTCTAAATTGCCTGCAGCTAAGCAATCTACACTGCACAGGCCCCCTGTCTCAGACAGGCCAAGGCAAGCAGGCAAGCTGCTCCCTGTTTTTGTGACTTCTTGGCTTTTTGACCTATGACCCATGACAAATCCTACCTTCAGTCAGGAAACGACCACAGTGATCTTCAGTTACTCCCCCTAAACACCTTAATATGATGTTTGGTGTCACTGGCTTCTTTACTTACTTGTTTAGGAATTTGCTTAGAGTGAATAACTTGGACTATACAGAGGCATGTGCAGGTTGCACAAATACACATTTTGTGTTGTGCATTTTTATTTTAGCACATTTTGTCAGAAACATACTTATTATGAATTGATGACGGCAAAAAGTAGCTTCTCTTCCTAGAACCTTTTTCCTTGTGAACCTATTTACAGGGCACAGTAAGTAAGCCATTGTTCCTCTAAATATTTATGCCATGTATCAGGCTACCAGTCACTCCTTTTTTCTGGGGAATGTATTTTAGGAGCCCTGACCACATGTGCTTATCTGCCTGAGTGAACCCAGAGTAGACCATGTGAGGCAAACATTATAGGCCTTACAGCAGTCTGTCTGATGAGAGTGAGCTGCTTCTCATTGGTAGAAGTCAGGCAGTGACTGAGTGAATATTGGATCCTAGTAGTTTAAACGACGTTCTGATTAATTACGTGTTTTGTTTTGTTTCATTCTTTTTTAGCTTTGAGGCATTTCTTAAGTCGTCTGGTGTTTATCATGTTCGTGCTTTTGCTGCTTTAAATAGCCTCTGATTGCAGAATGTCTTGTTATTTGTGATTTGAAGGTTATTCATTTAGAAGGCTTTGGTAGTGTGCACACTGAGACCTTTCACTTTTTAGAAGATGTGAACAAGTTCAAGATCTATGATTTAGCTTTGTAACAAAGTGGCAAGAGAGTGACTCAGGTTAATGCAATGTTTTTGGCTCTGTCTATAATTCAGCAATCGTCAAGAGAAAAAGCTTCCAAGAACTCAATTTTGGAGACATTCCCCTGGAACCTAATCCTCTTTCTCGGGGGTTCACCTCCCACAAAAGTTGGTTTGAATGTTTTATTTGCAGCCGTCGCCCCCTTTTGTGTTAGAATCCTTCTAGGCGGTATTGTGTGACATCCTTTCTATGCTCTCAGACTCTCACAAAAGTTTGGCCCTTTTAAGCCTTGCTGAAAGTGACCCGGCCTTCTCTTTTCACAAGATAAATGGCTAGAAATAGAGAGGTGGTGTAATTTGGTGGTGAGAAAAGAGAAAACACACATAGCGTAGAAGTTATATCTGAAAACATTAAATTTTCCTGGCTTGTTGAGCACTCTTGATGCTGTTTAATCTAATAGACATTAATGTACAACCCTGCATGATGCTTACTTGTATGCATGGGTGACCTTCTGGGTCCAGATTCAGTTTGCATGGCTGCACTGCGTCTCTTGAAACCATGTTAGAAGCGGATTTGTACTTTGTATAGGCTGTAATCCTAATTGAAGCTGTGATTTGCCGATGTAATCCTGAACAGTCAAAGAAGTGAGTAAATTGCTGTAGAAGAACTGCCTATCTATGCTTTGTAATAAATATTTCTTCATACTGTATAGTTGGCTCACCCCTGAGACAA
This sequence comes from Aulonocara stuartgranti, assembly GCF_965226115.1. Classification (NCBI taxonomy): domain Eukaryota; kingdom Metazoa; phylum Chordata; class Actinopteri; order Cichliformes; family Cichlidae; genus Aulonocara; species Aulonocara stuartgranti. Next base: position 18,489,425 of record NC_138954.1, on the reverse strand, counting down.
CATTGGCTGTTACATATCCCTTTTGCTTCGGTGACGATGGAGGTGATGTAAGTGCCCGTCTTTAGCTGGGCTGCCCAAGGCGCCAGGCCAACCCAGCAGATATTTACAACTACACTAACAGTCACACTGTGCTAGTTAGCATTAGCAGAGTGCATCACGGGTGACTGTTGGACAGCAGCTCCTCTTAAATCTGGAGCTGTGATGTGGAAAAGCTTGTGGGGGTTAACGTGGGATTACCTTTTCAAGGGCCACGCCACCAGTTTGTACATAGTAATGTTATTCAGTGGTCACAGGTTTACTGACGCAGGCATTGATGCAATGGGAAGTTTCCTAGACCCATTTGACAGGGGTGTTTCATGAATAGCTCACCCATATATACACCCATGTATACTGCAGCACAATGCAGCAACATAGCTGCAGAATTTTACACATCACTACTAAAGCACTGTGTTCCATAAATATTTTTTTTGTTTTTTTGCTTAGATTCCAATTTTTTAATCAGATTCTATCACTTGGTTATTAGATCGCTGATTTCTTCACATTACAGCCAGTTTTGAATTTGCATTGCTTTTAAAACATCCTCCAATGAATAACTACTGTCACACTGGACCCCCTTTTGCCTTCCGAGCTGCCTTAATTGTTTGTGGCACTGAGTCAACAAGGTGCTGGAAACGTTCCTCAGAGATTTTGATCCATATTAAAATCGCACAGTTACATCCATGATGTGACTCTCCTGTTCCACCACATCCCAGAAGTGTTCTTTTGAATTTAGATCTGGTGGCTATGGAAGCCATTTGAGTACAGTAGACTCATGCTCAAGGAACCCGATTTAGATTATTTGAGCTTTGTGACACGGTGTGTTATCCTGCTGGAGGCAACAATCAAAAGATGGGTACACTGTGGATATAAAAGGATGTACATGGTCAGTAATTAGGTAGGGTGTCTTTAAATGAAGCTCAAGTGGTTATTTTCTTGGCAAAGTGTGCCTAGAAAATAACACGCCCACCATTATACCACCATCACCAGCCTGCATCTTTAATACCATTCAGGATGGAGCCATACTTTCATATTGTTTCTGACCCTGCCAGCAGAAATTTGAGTTCATTAGACCAGACAACTTTTTTCCAATCTTCTTTTGTCCAACTTTGTTACTCTTGTGTGAATTGTAGACACAGTTTCCTGTGGCACTTGTTGTGGTAGTGTTGTCACCCAACACTTCAATGTTCAACTAGTTTCAGAGATGCTCTTCTGCACATCTTGGTTGTAACAAGTGGTTATACAAGTTACCGTTGCCTTCCTATAAGCTCAAAGCAGTCTGGCAATTCTCCTCAAATATCTAACATTGACAAGGAATTTTCAACTAAGCGTACATGGCTAAATGCACTGAGTTGCTCCCATGTGATTGGCTACTTATGTATTTAAGTGAAGAAGCAGTTGAACAGATTTACCTAATAAAGTGGCGACTGAGTGCATAATGTTCAAAGCAGAAGTAGAAATGTGCGGCATTATTACCAGAAATACTTCTCGTGCAATTTTTAGCCAACTGCTCGTCGTCACCATATAACTTCTGTCATGGAGACAGAGAAAAACATACCAGACTACCCCCTTCTCCTTCCACAGCCCACCTGTTGCACACAGACAAACAGTTGTACACTGCATTATTACAGACTGGAGTGCAACTGCTCCATCCCCACTGCGCTACGTGTCCTGTCTGGCACGGGTGATCCACTGTAACAGAAGGTGATGCCTCCCCTCCTTTAAATTGCATTCTTCTGATTTTATATCAGATTTTCAGGCGCTCACTGTCAGGATTGTGCTCTCAATCTAGATTTAGTTTTTTTTGGTTGTACCCTTTGGTTGAACTTTGGGATTATGATGTTCAATATTGCTAACAGTATTGCTAGCTTATGTCTCATTTCCTACCTGTTTAACATTAAAATAAAATAAAAGACATGGAAATGTTTGACACAACATTTTGATGATTGAGGAAGCTGTGAGAAAACCCTAACCAGTTCATTTTACAGTACACTTCATTTGATCTACACAAAAAGATTATAATTGAAGAGATCCACGTGGCAGGCATGCCTAAAAGGAGTATAACAACCCAAGGGTCATGCAATCAGCTCTTTTCTTTTGAGATCTTGTAGCTCCACAGCTCTAATACCTGAAGGGGCAAGCATGTGTGAAGTTAGAGGGTAGAACCTCTGTGTAGAGGCAACAGTGGGGCTGCAGATCACACTGAATGGTGCAAGTATATCACTTCTGAGCTGTCGCACATACAAAATGGGTTATTCATGTGGACAGTTTTGGGCCTGACATGTTAAGGGTTGATGGGTTTAGGAATGATTAGTGTGTGTGCATGTGTGTGTGTGTGTCAGAATTAATTTACACATTTCTACAGGCCCAAAAAGGAAAGGAAAATATGTTGTTATGCTGTTAAAAAGGTGTTTGGTCACGAGGGATGTGAATGGCTTTGTTGTTCTGTTGCGTTAATTAGGAGGTTGGAGGAGATCTGGATGCTTTACACCTTATATATATGACATCAGGTCTAGGTCAAGAATTTAAGAAGGGTGGTAAAAAGCGAAGAGGGTAGTTGTCAAACCTGTCAAAGCTAAAACTCTGACCTTTTTGACACCCACCCACACAGCCCTGTGTTGTGGGTGTTGAGAAGTCAGACCTCACGGCAGTACGAAGCCACAGATGCTGGGAGGGGGAGAGGATGGTACTTCTCAACTGCCATTCCAAGTGTTTTTTTTTACCTCAAGCTTGTCAGTGTGTTTCATGTCTTTCGTGCCACTACTCATGCACTTAACATGTACAGTATTTCATGGTTCCTTCAAACAATACGTAGGTGCTGGACATATTTCAAGAGCATGTGTTTAGACTGGCAGGACACAGTTGGAAAGACAGGCCTGAAATTAAGCAAAGCCATGCCAGGACAGGCATGGCTTTGCTTAAGCAGTTTCCAAGATCACACTGTCTGTTTCTAGCTGTGTTTGTTTCCGGAGGATTCATCTTGCCAACACTCAGTGTTTGGCATCAAGTCAATAATAAGTCCCTGAATCTTTGTGTCCTCATCGCATTACTTGTAACTAAACTTTGAGATTGCATAGCGACTTGCAGACTACAGCTCAGTTTGTATCCCAAAAAGCTAGTTTTGTTGCACTACCCATCTTGAACCCAAATCTCTGTTGAAACACAGCTGGTGTCTGATTGTTTCAGCACTCTAATTTGGACTTTGGCTTCTTTTTTTAATTTTTTGTGACACTGGAGGATCTTGTTGCCATCTTTATCATCACAAGTGGTGGAGGAGATTTTCACTGCTGAACGTTGATGTCAGCAGCAGGTTCCTGTAAGCAGGGACACACTCTGCTTTGGGGGCATTAGGGGGGAAGGGGAATGTGGCGCTATGTTTGGAATCTGAGATGGGTCTGCGTGCCAGCCAGCAAGTCTCTCGCCACTGCACTGACCCTTTTTCTTTCCTTTTTTTTTTTTACACTCGTGCCATCTCACCCTCCTGACATCTCTTAACGTCACTGCAGCCCATGTGAACCAAACTTCCTGCAGGTCCTCATCAGAACCAGCATGCTGATTACAGGCAACTCCTGCTTCTATTTTTAGATTGCAGCCCGTGCAGCCGTGCATCTTTTTTTTGTTAGTTGCGCATCCTGTTGCATGCGGGTGGAAGTGTTCTCTGATTAATTTTAGGACACACCCTATTCAAAGCTGTGGTTGCAAGTTGTTTTATTTACTTTCCGCTTGGACCCTGATTAAAGACGTTTCCTGATTTGCAAACTGTTTTGTTGTTTATTGGTGATTGTCTGCAATCTTCAGGCAGAAAAAAAAAGGCGGACGTTTCCGTAACTGACCTCTGAACTCTCTCAAAATCCATCAACCTAAGGGCTTCTTGAACTTGAGGTTTTTTCTTGTCAGTATAATTGTGGGTCCTTTTCGACACAGTAAGTCCACAGCAGATGCATTGCCAGACTTTGCTCTGCTTTGATATGTTTGTATTAGAGCTCCTCGTCTCATGCAAGTGAGTAACTGGAATATTTCAAATGCTTCCTTGGGCTTTCATCAATGTGCTGTGGGATGCTGGACGAGTGTGGGCCTGCCTTCATCCGCCTCGAAGACAGACAGTCTGTAGAAATGTCTGTTATTGAAGTAGTGCACCGCATTATGTAGATGCAGTTACATTCATGAGCTTAGCAATGAGTGCAGGTACTGCAGGTTATATGTTTTTGAACCATGCAATGTTTCCGCGTGCCAGCTTTTAGATAAACTCTTTCTAAACCGTGCTAAACAAGACATGGACGGGTGTGGTAGTCGGGTGTAGACGAGGCCTTTTTGTTGACACTGCAGGTGTCACGTGCAGGATAGTGTCAAATGTTTGCGATCCAAGCTATGTCAAGTCCATGCCAAGTCATAACAAAGAGACCTTTGACTGCACAAATTACATTTCTTTTGTACAATGTTCAATCAAGCTGAAGTCACCCGCTTTTAGGGCTTGATAACGATGTTGACGAACTGTAAAGGAAATGTACTGCGGTGAATATCACGGGCCTGACAGAAAGCTCAGTGTTGGCAGAAACCGTCACTGACATCATTCTCTGGCCTCGTGTGGACTGAGTATTCTGATGGGAGGTGAAGATAGAAAGTTCGGGGAAGCATACAGGGATCATGTGGGCTGCACCTGCACCAGTTTATACACTCTAACAAATGTTGGCCACACAGATACCGCTAAAGCTGAGACTCAAGAATAAAAGGGCTCAAAACAGGAAGTTCTTCCTCGTTCAAAGCCATTAATCCTGTGGTGATCATTTACAGAGATAATACAGCCAAGCTGTTGTTGTATCCATACATTCACAAGAGAGGAAATGATATCTTCAGAGCTCCAGGTCAAGCAGGGAACTTTGACAGAGCAAGTACAGGAAACTGTATTTTGCCAAAATTCATTCTGAACACTGGGTGCTTTTTTATTTACCCTCCTCTTTGCTCTCTCTCTCTTTTTATTTTTTTTTAATTTTTTTTATTTTTAGCTCTTCCATGTCGCATATGTCCTCATTAAGTTTGCGAATTCACCACGTCCTGACCTGTGGGTGCTGGAGAGGTCTGTCGACAATGGGAAAACCTTCACCCCCTGGCAGTATTTTGCACGTAAGTTCATATGTTAATGCATTAAAAACCTTCTCCTGCAAGCTGGTGCACTTTTTGTGCTGTGAATCAAACATTGAATCCTCTTGAATGTGGTCCCAACTTGAATCAATTACTCAACTGAGTTTCAAATCAAGGAAACGTGCAGGTCTGCAGAATGCCTTTTAAAATAAATAAGTGCCGTTTTCTATTGTTGTCTATAATGATGTAATTAGTGATGACAGATTGTTTTAGACTCTGTTCTCATAAAGGTTTTCTCTGTGGATTAAATTAAAAAAAAATCAATTTCAGTCATAAATACACAGATAGGGCAGAGTTTCATGTCTCTGCACTACACAGCTTTGGGCCTTTTTATGGAAAGGATTTAAAATTCAGCCTACCAAAAGCTATCACAGCAATCCAGGGTATTATACATTTCTAGAACTGGCAGAGGCAAAAAGAGTGTGGTCATCATTAACACTATTAGTTATACACGTGTCTTTCCTGCCATGACAAGTCAAAGTGTTTCTGTAAAGAAAAAGGCCTGCGGACAGAGTTAAAACTTTGTACTGCAGTATGTTTAATCAGAGACAGATTTAGACAGGGAGTGGGTGTGAACAAAAACCTTTGATTAAATTTGACTTGTTGAAAACATGCGAGAATGTCAGCTTAATGACTGATTTTGGTGTATTAAAAGTGGCAGGTGGTGACACGCTGCAAATCTGACACTGAACTGCCACCATTTTACATACTTAATGCATATTTTGTATGTGCTGATTGGATATCTGAGGGAGGGTGGGATGCGTGCACAGAGCCTGCCAGGAGACACAGCTGTGACTCATCTGTTTTACAGTCTCAAGGTTTCTCTTCAAGTTTGTGTTCTTTCAGGAGCTATCATGAGTTAGAGACTATTAGCTTAACCTTGAGCTTTACCTTTAAAAAATTATTTCCAGCTGCATAAACACTGCAATTGCATATTATATCATTCCTTCCAGTGTATATATATAGAGAGATTTGAGATTATTTAAAATCCCAGTTTTTCCATTTAAAATTATACTTCTTTGGTCTTTTCCTTTTGCGTCATGCAAAAGGAACATGATCCTTTTTTTCATGTGAAGATGCCAATGTAATTTCTTTACATTGTCAAGAGAACTAATTAATTAAATAAATGATTTATTATAAAAATATAAAGAATAATGGGTGTCTTCTTCTCCTTCTTCTTCTTTTTTTTGGCAGATTCAGCACGTGAGTGTATTGAGAGGTTTGGAAAGCAGCCCAATGCCCGTTTATTAAATGATGACGACCAGCTCTGCATCACAGAATACTCACGGATCATCCCTTTGGAGAATGGAGAGGTAAAATAAAAATGTATTTCTTTCTCCTTTTTTCTTTTTGAAGTAAATCAAATAGCTTGATATTGTAATAAGCATTGTAAATGGATTGTAAATTTGTATTGTTTAGGTTGTGATATCCCTTGTCAACGGCCGTCCGGGGGCCAAAAACTTTACCTACTCACCTGCGCTGCAAGACTTTACAAAGGCTACCAATATCCGCTTGCACTTCCTCCGCACCAACACCCTGCTCGGCCACCTCATCTCCAAGGCCCAGAGAGACCCCACCGTTACACGCAGGGTGAGACACACTGAACAACCTCGCACTATGGTGTCATGCTGGCAGGCTCTTGTTTCCCATTTGGCCTTTGCAGCACCCACCTGCTAGCTTGTTTTTTGCTGAAACAAGCGCACAGGCCTGCCCACATGTTCACCTGTGTTGAGACCCACTGCCAGGTCTGTCTGTTATCTATCATATGAGTCATCTTGGTAATTTCCTTGATACAGAGTAGTGTACAGGACTGTGCAAAACATCTGAGCTACTCCTCATTTTTTTAATATTTTGCTTCCAGTAGCCAATATTTCTCCAGGCTTTCTGAAGATCTGTCATAGTGTTTCTTTGAAACTGGCTGGTTTTTCACTTATTTTCAGTCAAGTCCTTATATTTGACCATTTTTAGGGGAACACCTATAAACAATTCAAGCATAAAAAGGCACCTAAGTTGCAAATAATTATTTGTTTCCATTTCATGTCAAAAATAACACACTCTGACAGGAAGAAAAAAAAATCATTTTATCAGCAACAAGCTAAAGCCCAAAGCGCTATTAGTCGAAAACTTTGTATATCTCAGCATGGTGTGCAGTGTGTCCTGAAAAAAACTTTGAGGAAACTTGTGGAGGACAAAAGCGGCAGACCTAACGATGAAAGTTATCTGAAAGTTGTGTCCTTAAGAAGGAAAAATATCCTGACCTAGGACCGGAGAGATAGATCTGACCTTTGAGTTGATCCAGCTATTGTTCACTGAAGCCTCATCAGAAATGGTCAAAGGTGGCTGCCAAGAAGCCAGAAGTACAACAGTGTCTACAGCCATCTGTAAAACATTGAGACGACTCTGTCATGGTTTAGTCCTGCATTTCAGCCGGTGGGTAAGGGATGTCATGTCAAAACTTGTAGAATTATGAACTTTAAAAAATAATATCACATTTTGATCCATCATGCAGTACCATCTGGAAAGCATCTGATTGGCAGCAGGTGCCAATGATCAATGATCCTAGACACACTGCCAATGCAGTAAAAGCATACCTGGAAAGGAAAACGTGCAATGGAACGCCATCAGTCATTGTTTGGCCTTTCCAGGAGCCTGAACCTCAACATTACTGGAGCAATGTGAGATCATTTAGACAGAGAATGAAACAAAAGGCAGCCAAAATCCAAAGAAATGATAAGAAAGCTTCAGGCTGTGCTGAAGAATAAATATGGTGCTACCAAATACTTACTGTCAAGCCTGTTAGAACTAAACAAACCATTTTTTTTTTGGTTTATGTTTTGGCAAAATATAAAGACATGATGGTTTTGCACAGCACTGTATCTTTGTGATTTACTATTGTGTCTAAAACATCTGTTTAGTTTTCCTTATTCGAACCTTTGGGAATCAGTGATGTTGGCTGCCTTATCTCGTGTTATCTCACGCACTGATTCACCCCATAAAACTAGCATTATCTCATGGGTCATGGTTTAAGTTTGCACTTGTCAGCATGTGTGACTCACTTCTGCTGCCAAGCAGAGCCAGGCATTTGTTCTGGTGTGACTGGTGTCGCTAAGTTGCTGATAACATGGTTGGAAATTATGCTGCTGATAACATATTCTTTATTTGCTGACAGTATTACTACAGCATCAAAGACATCAGCATTGGCGGACGCTGTGTTTGTCACGGGCACGCACAGATGTGTGGTGGAGGCCGTAACCCTGACAACCCAAATAGGTTAGTAATACATACTTCACCTTCAGCTCTAAAATATACTTGCCTTTATTCAGTGAGCTTTTTGTAGAATTGGGGGTCTTGTGTACAACTATTACAGTAAAGTGGATTTAATTCTGAAAGAAAAGAGGCAAAGATTACAAATGCTGCCTCTAGTGTATGAGGTATAGCATAGATAAGATCAAGAGTGATCACTTGTTTCTGAAAAGCACAATTATGTTGTTTGTGCAGTGACTTCACCATTATAAAAAGCAGTAGATTGTTTTAGTTTCCCTGATTACTGGCTGTGATAAGATTTGGGATAAAGCGCTGCTTTGAACCATTGTAAGCATTAGTACTCTGAAACAAAAAAGTCCAAGAAAAAAGAAGAGGATAGGATTCGTGGATGCTTCACTAAGTTGGTTGTCTCATCGCTCTCATCGCTGTAATTTCCAGGTGCTGTAAGCGGCTGTTTTCACCTACACAAAGCTTGAACATCAAACGGAAGACAGGAAGAATTAACGCTGAATAGCAGCTGCGCAGATACCAAAACAAGGCTTAAAGCGAAGCAAATTTGAATGTCTATTTGTCTGACTGTCTGAAATAAGATTTCAGAATGAATGTTAGTGCTCCGCTGTGCGTCCTTGAGTTTGTAGATACCCGACTGTGTGTGCCAGTAAATATCAATGTACAGTTGGGACTTTTTCTCTGAAAACCCATCTTGGCACTACTACTGAATACAGGCGTCTCGTCTCCTTTCTTTAGTCGCCAGTGCGAGTGCCAGCACAACACCTGTGGCGAGTCATGTGACCGCTGCTGCCCAGGATTTAACCAGAAGCCATGGCGCGCTGCAACTGTTGACAACCCGAATGAGTGTCAGCGTAAGTATACATGTACAGTACTTCATTTAGTGTGTAACCAAAACCGCACTCTGCTACTCCCCATGCTGTTGGCTCCTTGAATTACTACCCCCAGAGAGGACTGAAGTGTCCTCTTGCCTCTGATATTTAAGCCCTATTGTGGATGCCCTGATATGGTATTGTGGTGAGCCTCAGTGAAGAGCTGGGAGGACATTCCTGATATGGTATGTGTGATGAACAGCACGGTGCACAACTTGCTTCAGGATAACTGGGTTTTGTCTGTTTAGGTAGCTGGTCAATGAGCTTAGTCAACCCTGCGCCGACCTAGATAGTGAGAGCTTATCAGCGAGCCATTCAGTCCATCAGCAGAGCCTTTGCCAACTGGAATCTAATTGCTTTGCACTGTTGACAAGTTTGGCCTTCATGAAACATAACCTTGAATCAGCCACAGAAGTAAAGCAAGGAAGGAAACTTGTAATCCAGTCAGTGCACTCATGCAGTGCAAATGCACCCAACCCATTCATAATCATTAATAAGACAGGGTGGATTACAGGAAGAGGATATGCCATCTTGTTTAGTTTGGATTTTATAGTTTCTCTTGATGCTTAACAACCTTGACTTAATATTCCTTTTAAGAGAATGAGTAGCTTAAGGTACTTACAGGGGGAAAGGGGGAGTCAGAGGTAATTTACTGACAGTATAGAATAATACTTGTCTCTGTTTTTGTGTGTGTGTGTGTGTGTGTGTGTGTGTGTGTGTGTGTGTTTGTCTTGGGGGGTTTCCTCCTCAGCCTGCCAGTGTTTCTCCCATGCCTTCGACTGTTATTACGACCCAGAGGTGGAAAAAAGGGGAACAAGTTTAGACACCTTCGGCAGGTTTGATGGAGGAGGAGTGTGCATCAACTGCCAGGTATGTACTGGGTATCAAGTCTAAACTGATTCTTATGTTTGCATGTGTGTGGTTGAAAACAGGATAGAAAGTGAAGCAATATTCCATACTGCATGTCTCTATATCATTCAAGTCTTTTGCAGAGGATTGGATATTGCATACTTCAGTTTGAAACTTGTGCAACTTGCTGTGTGAGGCCAAAGCAAACGTTCTTTTTGAAACTTTCTAGGAACTTTGTGACCTTCTTTTTGCCAAGATGAACTTGAATTGAGTGTTATGTTAAGATGGAGTGTTATGGATATCAAGTATTGCGTAATGTCCACATAGATTGATGCAAAGCTAGAAACTTAAACTCATATTTTTTTGTTCAAGACTAAAGTTAATTTTGTTCTGTATCATTCTTTAGCACAACACTGCTGGAGTGAACTGTGAGAGATGCATTGAAGGCTTCTACAGGCCTTACGGTGTCCCTACTGAGTCTCCCACCGGATGCATACGTAAGCCACATTTTTGTCTGTCACATCAAAATGCTGTTTTCATACTGATGTTGTAAAACTTTACTATGTACTGATGAAAAAGACTGTGGAAATATAAGCCTATGCTGTTTATGCATGCGTGTGTGTATTTTTGTGGAATCCGTTTTTGCAGCTTCTCTGACATTTTTCAAGATACGACAACAGATAGTTTGGGAATCAACTATTGTCCCACCATGTTGTTATGTGACCTACAACATGTGTGATCAATGAGTGAAGCCAAAGTGTATTTTTATTCAAAGCAAGGCTTTAGCACCTCGCTTTAGACTGACACAGATGGCACCACTGTCAAGCACCACGGGCACCGCCGCTTGTTTTATTGCTAAACTGGGCTCTGCCATTGTTTACACTACTTTAATGGTCCATCACTATTCCTCTTGGTATAAATAGCTTACAGTTGTGTTTGCACATGACAAAGTAGTGGAATTAAAGCGGTTGACCCAAGAGCTTTTAATTTAATCATAAAATACACAAACTCAATTAAGTAGCTTAGTAGCCGAAAGTGTTCAGAGTCAGTAAACGTTCATCATTATTAACTTTTAAGAGCTCTCGTTTTGGGATTTGGGATGGTTGAAAGCTTTCTGTACGTGTTACTTTACTTTGTGGAAATTTTGGGTATTTAACCTCAATTTGTGCTCTGAGTGGGCATCATCATCAGCACTGTTGCCTCACATTAAGAATTTGCTGGTTTCGAATCGACCATGTGGTCGGGGTCTTTCTGTGTGGAGTTTGCAGGATCTGTGTGGGTACTCTGACCTCCTCACACAGGTTGATGATTCTCATTTGCCCATACGTGTGAATATGACTGTGAAAGGATAACTGTCTCTGTGTCAGCCCTGCGACAAACTGGTGACCCGTCCAACGTGTACCCCGCCTCCCGCCCAATAGCAGCAGGGATATGCTCCAGTCCCCCCACCCCACCCCGTGACCCTGAAGTAGATAACAGGAAGAAAATAGATGGATTTTACTCTGATGATTCATGTGTTTGTCTATATGTGTATTTTACATCTACATTTTGCACATGTTAACATGGGCACTTTCTTTTTTCTTTTCATAAAATCACATGGCATCTACCAGCTTGCAGCTGTGACGAAAGAACTACAGCTGGATGTGAAATGGGGTCTGGATGGTGTATCTGCAAGCCACAGTTTGCTGGAGAAAACTGCGATCGCTGTGCTGATGGACACTATTACTACCCAGACTGCTTTCGTAAGTTTAGTTTTGCTCTCACATGCCAAGTTAGATGTGAGAGCAATCATGCATTTAGCACAAATGTGCTAAATGCATGATTTTGGCAAACAACAAAAAGGTACAGTTAGTCTTTCCTGTACCTCATTTGAATCTTGACTTGAAGGGAAGACTTTGCTTTGTCATAGAAGGGTGCAACTATTCATGGTCAGTTTACCTGAACCCAGTCGTTAACAGCTGGAATCATGATTCAACATTGTTTTACTCTCAGATTTCTCCCTGAACAAACACATTTGTCCAAAGCCTTTTGACAGAAATACATCTTGCAGGAGTACACTTGTAAAGTTATTTCATGCTTTGTGTAAGCCTTACAGGTAGTGGACACATAAAAAAACTTCCCCATCTAATCTCATTGATCTGATCTGCCAGCAGATTCAGGAGTCTGCTATGACTGGAGATAAGCTGCTCGATGTTTCATTTTACATTTCTTTCTTTAAGGCGCTAAAGCCATTCCTACAGTAATATTGATCTTTTTCTCTGTCTTTGATTGATAAACCTGCTTAAAACCGGCTTCTGTTGAATTTCCTACAGCACTCGATTTCTCTATTCACACATCTATTTTCAATCAATTTAAAGTTATTCATATTTAATTGAAAATTAGCCAGTGTGACAACAGAGAAATCCAAAGACTCACATCATTTTTGTCTTATCATCTAATGTTGATTGTCGATATCATTGACAGTCCTTACACAAACACAGCAACACAGGTTTGTAGTCTCAAGATGTGTTTTGCTAACACAGAATTTTTAAACATTTGGTCCTTATCATCAGCATGTTAGCACTGCCAAACTAGACTAAACATGTTGACTCGGTCATGAGAGAATTATTTGGGTTTGAAGAGGCGCTTGCTTGGTGTTTTCTGTCACGGCACGAAATGTTTGCAGCTTGTTGGATTTTGAACTGAAGATGTGTAACTTGTACACATAAAATCTGACAACTGTGTAACTGCAGCACCAGCTGAAACATTAACTGCACATCGTCTGCAAACGCTTGAGATTCGTGTCTGAGTAAGTAAGTAAGTCTGAGTAAACAATACCTAAAATAGTTGAGCGGTTTTACAAGACAAAGGAGCCTATGTCATTCTTTGGTCTGTCCAAAGGTAACAAAGTCTGCCTACCAGTTCCTTTAAAGCTCAGTACTAAATAGGTTACAGTGTGCTTTTTTAAATGCATACACATCGTGTACTTGTAAGAATGGATGTGACAGTGGTGATGTGCTGAACTGTTCAGGCCTTATTACTCCTCCCAAGCAAAGTCGGTGCTTAATCCTTTATAAAATGATGAAAAGTTGTTTTTAGACTTTGTGCAAATCCAGGCTTGTTGTTTCCCCCCTGCGTACAGTTTACATTAAGCTGAGCTGCCTAACCACTGACTTTACTATTCAAATGCAAACATTGCTTAGATCCTCTCGTCTATCTCTTGGCAAGAAAGTGAATAACTTCAAAACGCGGGCGTGGGGGATGTTTGTTTTTATATGAGTAGCTTTCAATTACTGCACCAAGAGAAATCCCCCCCCCCCTCCCCCGCACCAATAAGTAATGTTGACACTGAGGTTTTACTTCATTACATTTTCCAGTCACTGGAGGTCTTAATTTTGTTCCTTTCTTTTGCAATCAGGATATCCAGTGTACCCAGTGACCACCAAATCTCCTGCAGGTCCCATTGTGGGTAAGATCAGTAAACAGACTTTTGCAATATGTCATATCAGACTTAGGCATTTTTAAACATCTGCTTAAAATGCTGTTATTACATCCTCCTTATTTTCTCCTTCTATAGGTCCCACTGTTTGCCCTCCAGGCTATTTTGGCGTGCCCAGCTGTCAGCGTGAGTGTGGTTAGACCTGATGTGAAGTGTCTTCATGGCAGTGCTTTTATACTCATTGCAACTTGATTGAAAACGTTACTGAAACTTGTAGTGATGGGTCGTTCGCGAACGAAATGGCTTTTAGAGCCGACTCTTTGAAGTGAACGACGCGAGCCGGCCCCTTATTGGGATCCATGAGGGGTTTTTTTTTCTTTTTCTCACCCTCTCTCTCGCCCTTTTTTCCGCTAAACTCCGCACGCGCGGCCTGTACTTTGCGCTGGCCAGAGGGGGGAGGGGCGTTAGTTACACTCGCAGTAGCACAGGAACAGAGCCAGAGAGAAGGGACAAGGGACAAGAACGTCACATTAGAAAGGTATAGTAATCATCCACTATTTTCAGTTGCAGATGATAAAGGATTCAGAAATCATGCAGGCCCATATGACAGAGAATGTGCATCTTCTTTTTGTTTTAATATTTTAATTTATATTTAATTGTGTTGTGGTTTGCAGTGTTTTGTGTTGTTTTACGTTAAATTTGTTTAAAAGAAAAAAGCTGAAAATTTAAATAGTTAAAAGTTTAAAATGTAAATAGTTGTTTTTTGTATTATATGATTTATTTATTACATTTTATGTGGAGTGAATAAATAAAGTATATTTATGGTGGCCCTTAGAGACAAAGCACGTACAAACTCCAAAACACGTACAAACTCCAAAACACGTAAAAACTCAGAAGCACGTACAAAAGACAACAGAAGTGCTCCAGGATGCTAGGGCGCAGTGTTGAGCTTTTGTTACCTAGTGGCTACACAAGCCAGGAAGTATCAACAACCGGATTTGGTGTGTGGTAGTAACAGGTAAATGAACTTTTTTTTTAAATTATTTGAATAAATATGAGTGCTTGTCTATAAATACACAAACAATACACACATGCTTTCAATTGTGTAATTTAAGTGATCTGGGTAGCTCTGTTTTGGAAGTTCAGTTAACGCTAGAAATGTGTTTTGGAGTTTGTATATGCTTTAGAGTTTGTACGTGCTTTGTCTCTAGGGGCCATATATAAACATATAAATAAAACCACTTTTTTTACATTAGTAATTCCTTTTCTGCATAATTTTATATTATTGTTAATGATAAATTAATTAAAGCAACAAAACAACCTGAAGAGCCGGTTCGAAGCCGAAAGAGCCGGCTCTTTTTAGTGAGCCGAGCCGAAAGAGCCGGATCTCTAAAAAGAGCCGGAAATCCCATCACTAGAAACTTGGCCTTTTACAAAGGTCTTTTATAGGGTACCCTTTTTAAAAAATTCCAGACTTACTTTACTTAGAGGCTTTCAAAAGAGCTTTAGCGGTCTGTATGTGGTGCCACTGAGTCAGACTCTGTTTTGTCTTGATTTAAACTTAAGAACACGTGTTAGAGGTCAGTCAAGTTGAAGGCTAAATTTGTAGCCCATGTGTAACCTGGCATTTATTGTGTTTAGCTGGTCAAAATACTGGTATAATACATCCAGATAGCATGCAGTTGTTCAGAATAACAGTTCAGTGGTCTTACATTTTCTCATCCATCAATGGGACTTTATGTTCAAATAGTCTCATGATAGCAGTGGCCATTTGGGGCTATTTAGTGGAAACTAATATTATTTATAAGTTTCCTTCAAGCTGGGAAATCCATTATCAGTAATATGGCATTGCTATTAAAGTGAAAACCATCAGTTCTTGATTCTTTTCCTCCCACTCAATTCAGCTGTCAGAGAACGTATGCTAACACTGACTTACCTCTAACGTGTAGGCTCAAGAGCCTGTCTTTCAATCAACAGCCTTTGAAAAGCTGGCTTCATGCTTGGGAGCTGCTTAGAGGCAAAGAAAACTATGGTAGTCTCTTGGGTGGCTGTGCCAAGCCTATTCGGGAACCACTACCGGGCGGGGCCTGGCAGGGGGTGGGGTGGGCACCAGCATAGCTGTGCCACTGTGTGCCACACTATGAGAATAGTTCAACTGAAGGAAGTATTTGTCAGTCTTTTTTTTTTTTTTTTGGAGTTCCACTAAAGGAAGAGCTCAGCCTCAATTATAAGCAAACGTTAATGTTCCACTAGGAATACACATTTGAATTTCTGTTAAGATTTAATTTGTTTGCTGTTATTGTTAAATTAAATGCTTCCACTGTGTTTTGTGCGCAGCGTGTATTTGTGACTACAGAGGGACTCTGGGTGGGATATGCGATGCTTTAGGCCGCTGCCTGTGCCAGCAGAGCGTGGAGGGCGAGCGCTGCGACCGCTGTCGACCTGGATACCACTCCTTCCCAAACTGCCGGGGTGAGAGAGACGTGCATGCCAACATAGAATTTGAACCCCGCAGACTGTAAAGAAACACAAAGTCATCAGTGTTACTGGTTAATGATTAGGAAACCGGAGTTTTATTTTAAAAGAAGTGGCCACAAGTGGTTATTATGTGGAACAGGGACAAAGGCAGCAAATCAGCGCTGTAAATGTTAATAGGTGTGACTGGAGTGACTTAATTACACAGCAGGGATTAGTTTGTCCAGCAATCTTTTGCTTTGTCAATACAGAGAGAAACTTCACTCTCTCCATGAGAGAGCTTATAGTATTATCAGATGGAAGTACACTTACATATTTGGCCTTTTTTAAGTCTTAGCTCAAGGTTTTTGACACTTGACCCTTAAAGCTTTAAATGGACCCTCCAGACAATCTGATTTCAGTAACAATTATCAAAGTACATGTGGAAAAATGCGTGTGTATTATGTGTGTTTTAGTTGATGTTTACAGATTTTTTGCATGTAAAGATTACTTATTCGGACAGATTTTTTTATAATGAGGTCTTTTCTGGGTAAATGTTTATACAGAGCTATAAAAATAGAATAAATTTTTGCTTTATTATTTTATTTCTTCAGCATGTCTCTGTGATGGGGCCGGCGTGGCCGACAGCGTGTGCGGTCCAAATGGTCAGTGTATTTGTCTCTCCAATTATGGGGGACGGGAGTGTGATGAATGTGCGCCAGGCTACTATGGATATCCTGACTGTGCTGGTAAGTAGGATTTGTCCCTCTATGTCTATCAGTATAACTACAGTAGATAAACCACTTGTGTACTTTTGACCTCTGCTGATGAGAAAGCTGCTGGGAAAAAAAATGTAGCTTCTGGTTTGGTTGGATTTATGGTGGCCTCTTCTCATGACTTTGAAGGAGAAATCCTCCCACGGCATCCACAAAAATCCCACTCTGCCCCCTCAATTGATTTTTTTAATGCAATTTGCATGACACGATGTTTTGCAGAGAGATGAAATATGTGATATTTATAGACCTCTTCCTTGTATGGACTCATATTCCCAAGAATAGACAACTGGGAATCACTTAAGACAATCTGATTCTTAAAATAAACAAGCTCATCCCAAGAGTTTCAATTCCTGTTCTTTTCTTATGAGATTCACTTATCCCTAAGGACAATGGCTGGGGCTCTGGAGGTAGAGCATCATCTACTCATCTGAATTGTTGATGGTTTGATCCCTGTCTCACCCAGTCTGAACCACATGTTACTCTTTGATGCATTCGTCTGCATGTGAATAGTAGACACAAAGCACATACATGTGGAAAACAGTGCTTGTGTGGAGGGGTGAATGAGACATGTTGCAGAAAAAGGGCTGTATAAGAACCAGACAACTTACCATAATAATGCTTAGAGTTCTTATGTCTGCTTGTGTAACTGTCCCCAGCCTGCCGGTGTTCACAGGAAGGCTCATATGACGCAACTTGCGACCCGTTATCGGGTCAGTGCCTCTGCCTTCCAGGTGTGGTGGGTCAACTGTGTGATCGTTGCGCCTCTGGTGTGAGATTCCCTCAGTGCTCGGGTAAACACTTGAAATCATCAAACTCATAAAAGTAGTCATTTTTATGGACAGCGGGTAGATGTGTTATTTAGGTCATTATTGTTTGCTGTTGCTGTGGTTATTGTTGAAGCTCAGTAATATTACCTTTTCCTTTTTCATTTTGTCCTTCCAGCCTCCATCAGTGTGTGTAACACAGCAGGAACTGAAGCGTCTGATCCTCGAACGGTGAGCCGCTCTCTGTTAAGTTGCATTTTTCTGTGCATCGTGGCCCTATCTGGAACAAGCTTTTATTTTCCTTGCTGATAGAAGTGGTCACAGTATAAATCCAGTGATGGGTGTGGGTTTGCATTGACTAACAGCCCTACAACTGATAACACAACTCCACGTCATCCTGCGCGGTTTCACAAGGAAGTGTTTTTCTGGTGAAAACCAAAGGAAATTAAAAAAGGAAAAGAGGCTTCCTTCCATTATAAAGGGGAAAAACAACACGTAGTATTTATTTAGGCATCTATTGAAGTATTTCTGAGAGTCACCTTTCAGTTTGGAGCATAATGCACACTTAGAAGAAAGAAAGAAATGCTGCCAAGTTTCAGTGTAAAGAAACATCTTTATAGAAAATGCAGGCACTTGCAGTTGATTTTATCGCTCTGATTTTAAACAAATATAAGGCTTTCAACAGTAGCTACCAGTCTCAACAATTCTCAGACTCCTTATCTGTTGTTTCAGGGCTCTTGCCGCTGCCTAGCAAATGTAGAGGGAACCCTGTGTGACAGGTGTAAACCTCTATACTGGAATCTAGCTGTAGACAATCCCCGTGGCTGTATCGGTAAGTAAAAAGGAATTTGAATAATAAAGGAAAAAAGGGGGAAACATGACAGAAAAATGCTTATTTGGCATCCATAGAGGCAAAAATGTCCTAATTCTGACCATATATTTCTCAAGGCTTTTAAATTGCCAGGAACAATCTGACAAGGTACTGATATGAGCTTTGTCCCATCTTATACGTCAACGTACCTCTATCAACAAGGCTGGTTCTGCCTTTGAAGAATAACACATTATACAGGCAAATCCCTGCTGCCTGCTTCCACTGTGAGATTTCCTCCTGAGATTGCATAAAAAAGTATCCAGTGACACATTAAAAATAGAACGTCTGAACATCTACTTTTATAACCTCTACAAAAGCTGCTCCTGCTTTATTCAATTGAAACTTTTTAATATAGTGGAAACTAAGGAGAACAGCTCCTGGCTTTGTTCACATATGTCTGTTGTTACTGCTCTGCTCTCTTGCAAAACTGTTATCGCTACCACGTTCCCTCAATGCTCAAGAAGGAGTGGGGTGGGGTGTTTTTAATATCCCAAGAATGCATCTGGTTGACTGTGGCTGGACATTGAGGGAAAAGTTTTCTTTTTTTCCCCACTCGGCTGAACGCAAGCTGCAGCCTGAAAAGCTCCTTTGGACCTTTGATGTGCAAATCTCTGAAGGCTGGAGGGTTTTACAATGTTGTGTTTCACCCGTGAATTTTGCAAAAACCTGCAATCAGTGTCTATTCACTGTAGAGCCCCCCACCCCCTCTCCCATTTACATTTTCATAACCTCACCCATTTTTGTCTCTCATACCAGAGTGTCATTGTGACCTGAAAGGGACTCTGAGTGGTGTTGGAGAGTGTGAACAGGTGAGTGTTTTCATGTGGTCGTGTTAATGTCAGCAGTTTGAATAGCCGCACATTTGCAGCATTAATCATCTCTTGATGGTCTGCTTGCACAGAAAAGTGGACAGTGTCACTGTAAGCCTAATACATGCGGGCATGCGTGTGACTCCTGCAAAGATGGATACTTCCTGCTGCAGAAAAAGAATTATTACGGGTGTCAAGGTGAGAATGTGTTTCTTTGCTGAACTTCCAACCTTGGTTCTTGCTTACATGTGCTGTATTATTAAAGGCTACACAGTTAAGAAAGAAAATAGCAACCAAGCATACTTCCTTTTTCGCTGTTTTTACCAATGACTTTAAATATTTAGCGAGCCAACCTCAGTGCAACACTGACTATTGTTAGAAATTATTGCGTTGACTGAAAAACAGGTGCCTTAGTGCTGTTTTAAGCTTTTATCTTAACCAGCCAAAATACTGGTCAGCAACAGCATAATCGATAAGAATTGCTACTCCTGCCACAGTAGTGGGCAGCATTCAGCTAAACTTACAAACAGTGATGACCTAGTGGCTCTTCACTCAAATTTTTAAATTCATATTTGTTATTTCTTGGGGGCTTTTTCGCTTTTACAGGAATCCCTTGTTGTCCTGCAGTATTGGTTAGATTTTCGTGAAATTAGACTAAGTTACGTTGATGTGACTGTCTTTTAATCTCCTTGACCTCTTAGTGGACTTTAATTCTCATTTCACTAACTGGGCCCATGTCCTCATTTTAGGTTTGACAGCGTTTTAGTAGGTAAAAGTGAATGCTTTGACATGAATTGAGCTGCGGTTTGAAGAAAGCCTCGAAGGGGACTGGCGACGGCTCCCGGGCCTGGCAGATCCCCATGTAGTAAATAGAAGTGAAGAAGCTGAAGAATGGAGAACAAGGAGGGAGGGAGGGTGGGGCACGTAAATGAGAATGATCAGCTTGCAGAACTGGGGGAACCTATATAGATGACAGCCGGAAGGAGCGTGTTTGGCGTGGTCCTGCTCCTGAAATTCCGATACATATTTGCACAATGCACTAATTCTACTTGCTTATTTGCTTGACAAAACTTTTAATAAAACCTCTGTTGAACATAAACAAGGTTGTTAAGTTTCTCTGTTAAGCCTGAAACTTTGCATTGGATACATTTAAACATTAAATGTTATTGTCCCTTAGTAATAAGAACAACCACTTTATTAGTATATAAGTACTAATGCATAGTACAGTACAGATCTCCTCTGAAGTTTAGGGACACCAAGACATTTCAATCATCAAAGCTTTTTTTTTATCTTTCATTGTTGAAAACAATACTGAATGCAGATTAATGATCTTTGATGAAAGTTTCTAAAGGTTAAAATGCACAAATCATCCTTTCTTATGGCTTAACGTGTTAAATATATATTATAATAAAAATAAACGGCAAAGTGCACAGAATATTTTTTATAGGTGAGGTCTGAAAGGTCATGCTTAGTGCAGCTTATTAGGAGTGCAGTGACCTAACCCTGATGCCGTCCTTGTGGTTTCTGCTCAGGCGTCCCTTATTTTCATCTTGGGAGGCCCCAAGGTCTGTCAGGGATCTTCTATCTAAGGAAGATAACAGAGGACCTTCTTTTTCTTATGTAAACCAAAGAATATTACAAAAGTATAAATTCTCCCTGTTGAAAAACAGCCTTCAGAAATGTGTGATAGTGCATCCAGTGAGGGCTTGTGGTCGTCTTTGTCCTTCTTGATGCCAGGATGTAGTAAACATTACTGCTTTGACACCTACGTCTCCTAAAGAAGTATTTCTGTGAAAAGATAGTCTCACGAGGATTTCAAGAACATGCGCAAAATAAAAAATGTTTTTTCAAAAGACAACCAAATGCTGACATATTTAAATAGGGTACTTTCTGTAACGCCGGTGATAAATCTTGGCATCTGGTTGAGTGTAAATATTTTCATATTCAGAAGGACAGTTGCATAATATGTGCCCCAAAACAACTCCAACGTATGGTCAGAGAAGAAGCACTGATTTTCAGTGTAATATCACATAAAGGAACATGTTTGATGTAGAAAATGATTGTTTTTTTTCTATTCCCTCAAAAGGTTGCCAATGCGATATAGGTGGTGCCATTGGCATGGCATGCAATGACATATCGGGACAGTGCCAGTGTCGGAGGAATATCATTGGCCATAAATGCACCGAGTAAGACATGGCAGATTTTAATGTCATTAAATTGGGATGAAAATGGTTCTTTTTAACATATTTGCAGCATTTAATCAAACGATTTAACTTTTTTTTTTTTTTTTTACCAGGCCAGCACCTGGCTACTACTTTCCCACTCTGCACCAGCTGAAGTTTGAGGTGGAGGATGGTACCTCACCAAATTCCAGACCAGTACGCTTTGGTTATAGCTCCCAGGAGTTCCCAGACTTCAGCTGGAGAGGTTACGCTGTGATGTCCCCCGCACAGGTTCGTCCATTCAAACTTGTGCATTAATGTATCGGATGCTTTAATGCCATTGTTGTATAAATTACATGAGACTAGTAGTGTCTGCCACTTTTGTATTATCACAATTTTCCTTTTCCAGTCTTCTCTGTTACCACTGTGATTCTTTTGCTTTTGCCACAGCACAAATAATCTTCACCTGAGTGCACAGCCTTTTGTAATTTCAGTGCTGATACACAATTGAGGACATCAGCTCTCTTAGCACTAACACTCTCTCTCTTCAGCCAGAGGTGATCTTAATGCTCACTGTTGGCTTTTCTGGACCTTTCCATATTCTAATGCACTACGCCACCCCCCGACATAAGGGGAGAGCACAAGTGCGAGCTTGGATCTTGGTGGTGGATGAAACTGGCTATCAGTCTTGCTGTGACTGTAAGTGAAGGGTCTGCTTTGCTCCTCCTGTTATGCTTTCTTCACCTTGCTTGCTGCCTGTTGATTAATACTCTCTCATTGCCTGACTTCTCATCCACCTAACTTCAGTTTTAACTTTTGCTTTTCTTTAACGTTGTTCCTTCGTCATCTACTCAAACCCCTACCCTCGCAGTCAGCTGTGTGTGTTGTTGTCCTCCCCGCAGACTGAAGTCAGAGTAACAGTGCATGTTGAGGCGAAAGATGGGAGGCAGCATTTGTTCCGTGTTGTTCTGCGGTTCAGTAACCCCAGCAGCACCCGTGTGATTGCTAGCATCAAGGCGACCAATAGCAGAGGCACTCCAGGTAAGGCTGCCTCTGAAATGGAAGCATCTCCCATATTTCACCATTAAAATGTCAACTCTAACCCGTCATGCATTCTAAATCCAGGCGTGCTGTCTTGATTTGGAAAATGTCTGTTTGCCAGTGTCTGACATTAAAGCCATCTGTGCTCGGTGCTCTGCAGGGTCAGAACAGAGTAAAGAAGTAATATTTCCCGTTAGTCCGTCCCCATCCTTCCTCACTGTGCCTGGAGAGGGCTTTGCTGAGCCCTTTGAATTGATTCCTGGGACATGGATCATGCACATAAGAGCAGAAGGAGTTCTCCTGGTAAGTTTATAAAGAAATCACTGATGTATAGATGTCATTTTAAAAGTGGAAAATTACTGGTCATGTGGTGTTTTGCAAGTTTAAAAAAACAATATATATATGTATTGTCACTCTGTGTCATTGCCTTTATCAGGACTACTTAGTGTTACTACCCCAGGATTACTATGAAGCGCCTCTCCTGCAGGAAAAGATCACTCAGCCATGCACATATTTACCCACCGCAAACAAGCATGAAAAGTAAATTTCATTCTCCACTATTTTTCTCATCTTTCTTGTTGTTGGTAGATTGTTAACGTTTTTCTTTTTGCGTGTGTGCGTGTGTCTCAGCTGTCTGTTGTATAAGCACATAGCCCTGGATGGCTTCAGCTCCGCACTGGGCTCACAGGGAAAATTCACAACCCGGCGTGGGCGCAAGAGGAGACAGGCTCGTGTGCGGCGCCTCACCCCTGATCACCCTGAAATGGCTGCTCTCAATGGGAGACAGGTTCAGTATTTTAAAGATGAATGTTAGTGTAAAAATTGCGTGTGCGGTGTAAAAACGGTTAAGCTATTAAAAGAAAAAAACAGGTTCCCTTTATCTGCGCTAAAGTCCGGAATAAAACCGCGAGACTGCAGTTCAGTTTATAGACTGGATCTTACTTCCCAATGATAATCAATCAATCTTATATATTGATGTTTGATTTATTCTTCTTGCGGTTTATGTTTTTCAGTTTTATTATCCTAAAATGCCTGAATGTCTCCCTTAAATAAATGTTCTGTCTCCTCTAGTCTCAGCTGCAGCTCAGCCTGCCTGTACCTGATTCTGGGCCATACATGCTTATTCTGGAGTATGCCAGCGAGGTGGACACTGTCCAAAATGTCAACATACTCATCAGTGGACAATCAGTTGACCCGGTTATGGGCAGGGCTAATATTTACAGCTGTGCCTTCAGGTGAATCCCACACTTGATGCTTTGATAACATTACTTGTAGTAATATTGATTTGATTTAGGTCTTTATTAACTGAATACTTATCAATATCCTAGAGATAGAAGCTTAAATAATATGTGCACGTTTCATGTACGTGTTGTTGTGTTTCCTAACCCGTGCAGCAATCTGTGTCGAAGTGTGGCGGTGGACAACAGAAACCAAGTAGCAGTGTTTCAGCTAAGTCACAGGACTGAAGTCCTCTTGCAGACCTCCACAGCATCATTCCTTCTGGTAAGTGAAAAGTTTGCCCAAAAGATGCGTCACAGCTTCATATCGAGGCAGCAACATGGAGCTTTAAAGACATCTTTTTCTCTGTGTAGTATAAAGTGTACGCGGTTCCTGCAGATGAGTTCTCCATTGAGTATGTAGACCCTAAAGTCCTGTGCGTCTCCACTCACGGTCGCTTCACCGAAGACACGTAAGTCTTGAACGGACACAGCTGTTTTCCAGGTGTGATTGTATGCATTCCCTGAGGTTGGCAAGCTCACTTACCTCAGGCTGAACTTACAGTCTAACTCAGTCTTCTCTCATACTAAATCGTCTCTGAATGTAATGAGCGGGTTGGATGTTACCGCTTTTCCAGCTGTCAGTGTCGAGCTCTGTTATTTGCTGTGCACGTCACCTTGAGCAGAGAACAGGAAATCTACTCAGAAGGGAAAAATAAGCCAACAAACAAATACTTAGAATTGACTTGTTGCAGTTGTTGTACTTCAGCGTAAAAATGCCCACAAATTTAAAACAATGAACGCAATAATGTCTTCCGCACTGCTGAGCCTCTAAAATCATTCAGATACTTTATAAACATTGGCCTCTGTATCACGATGAAATTATTTTTTTGTATATTCTTAACAAATAATATGAGAGTGAAAACATGTTGAAGCTGAATTCTTGTTTACTGTGTTTAGCTGGCACTGTGTCCCGAGGCAGTTTGACAAACCCACTTCAGCTTGGATCCTGTATGCAGCCCGCGATGGCCAGCTATTGTCCACACCAGCTGTGGCTCCCCAACAAAGAGAGATTGAGGATTGGAGGCACAGACGACAGTCTGGGGTGATCCCTGTCCGTGAACCTGAGTGTGATGGGATACTACTTAAATTCCCACAGGTATCACTGTGCCCTTCCTCAGCTGGTTGAATTATTTAGCAGCTTTGCCCCCAAAACATTCAGTTTGTGCTGTCCTGCTGTTTTTTTTTGTTTTTTTTTTAATTTATTTACCAAAAGACACTCATTCAGGTTTTCTCATGTTGTTTTTTTTTTTTTCACAGACGGAGATTACTTTCACCCCCAATGTGCCTCTTCCGGGCGGGTATGTGATAATAGTGCATTATCACCAGCCTGAACATATCTCCTTCCCTGTGGAAGTGCGAGTTGACGCGGGCCGTGAATGGAAGGGTGAGTGTTAGAGAGGAATGAAGTCCTTACTGCCTCCCCTTAGATGTTTTTTCTTTACTTTGGCAGTGACTGGGAAATCATTCCCACAGAGGTGTTGATTCCTATTTAAGAGCAGATAAAGTTCCAATGCTCATGAGAAAATGAGCAGAGGCCTTGGATCAGCTCCACCACATGGCTTTAACAGGGCGATGAGTCACTGTGCGGCGCCCTCCTGTCTTCTCTCTTTACCCATTTAAAATGTCCTTTTCTTGCAGGCATGATAAATGCTTCGTTCTGCCTAGCAGTCTCAGGATGCAGGGAGGTAGTCATCGCTGATGGGCGCATTGCCCTTGACTTTGAGAGAAATCCTTGGCAGCTACCCGTCATCTCTGTGAGGGTGCCACCTAGAAAGACTCTGATTCTGGTCAGTGTTTTGTGTTATGTGTTAAACACCATCGGAACTGAATGAGCGAGAAATATAAAAATACTTGTTTACAGTCTGAAGGCATGCGAAGCCTGTGTTTTGCACTAGTGTTGTTCAGGTTGAGGACTTGGCATCCTGAGGTCCTCTCTCCTCAGTGTTATGCCATATCCCCAACAACAACAATGAAACGGCTGTATTCTACCTGGCAGTGGCTTGTGGGTTTATAAAGGCTAAGCTTCCAGGCTGTATAAGGCAGGGGGCAGGTTGGGCCATGATTGTGTACTGTTCAGTGTGCTTTAATTTTCCTTCTCCATTAAGCTGAAGCAAATAATAAAAAAGCCGAAATAACTTTAAATCCTTTATCACTCTGTATTACTTAAACAAAGATGTAAGGTATATGAGATTGTTTTTGATATGGTTTCTATCTTTTATTTAGGATTATATCATGTTGGTACCTGATAGCGTTTACACCCCAGAGCTCCTCAGAGAGAAACCTCTGGATAAATCTGAAGATTTCATACAGCAGTGCCGAGAAGAAGGGTTCTATATTGAGTAGGTATCCAACAAATAATGACATAAGCATTCAACAATTTGACATGTTTGTTTTTTTTGTGATGATATGTAGCTGATGGTTTTAATATATTGATATTAATATATGGGATATTTCATTACCCATGCTGAGGTAACAGCCTTCAAAACACCAATGTTTTTGGAAATGGTGCCCTCTAGCTGTCATGTTTGAGTATAAAACCACATTTGTATTTAAAAGTAATCTTTGTGTGTGTCACTTTAGCCCAAGAACATCTTCCCAGTTCTGCAGAGACTCGTCCCGCTCTCTTGCTGCAGCATATAACGATGGTGCTCTGCCGTGCGACTGTGACACATCTGGCTCTACAGGAAGCGTCTGTGATGCAGTTGGAGGACAGTGTCCCTGCAGGCCGCATGTGATTGGGCGGCAGTGCACAAAGTGTGCCACTGGATACTTCGGATTTCCCTACTGCAGACGTGAGTCAACATTTACCTTTGATTTGTAGTTCTTTTCTTTTTAAGTCATCATTCACTCCTTGTTACTTACTCTCAAAATACAATTTGCATCTAATTTTGTCCTCATTACGGTCCTCTCTGCGCAGCATGTGATTGTGGCCGCCGACTATGCGACGAAGTGACAGGACGCTGCATCTGCCCTCCTCAGACAGTCAGACCGGCCTGCGATGTGTGTCAGAATCAGACTTTCAGCTACCACCCTTTGCTGGGCTGTGAGAATTGTGAATGCTCCCCAAGCGGCATCGCTGCAAATGCAGGGGCTCAGTGTGACCGCAATACTGGTCAGTGCAGGTGAGCTGAAACCTACACGAAGAGCAAACTGTGCAGGTTACCATATTTGCATTTACCTTGTAAATGGCCAAATAAATCATATTTGAAAGCAACTTTTCCAGCTCTGTTGCTAACTAAGGATAAATGGAAGCTGAGGTTTGTTCTTATGATCTCATGCGATAGTCTTTAAATACTTCATATCATATCATTGACCCCTTAAAGCCTGAAATATGAAATAATTACCAAAAAATTCTAATTAAAAAACAAAATGGAGAGTTTGAGCCAAATGTGTTTAAAAAATAATGTTAATTTCCACATACGATTTTTATTTGCATAGTATTTGCTACATGTACCATTTTTTAAAATTGCTTAAAATGTATTGTGCAATTTATGGAAGTTTTTTTAGGAAGAAACCCCCCCAAAAACCCAACATACTGATGATGTAGAAGTCTCAAAAACTCAAATCAGATATGATACAATATGTGTTAAAGGGTTAACATTTGAGTTATTTTAGCTGCTGTTCTGTCCTAGAATCATTGTTAGGGTTCGGTAGGGATGCATCTATAAACATGTGTTCCTCTGAGCGATGTGAAACAACTTTAGCAATTTTTTAATCCACTTAAGACAGAGGCACACACTGTGTCACTTCATGCCATATTTTCCCCTGTGTCTTTGGACGGTGCCTCCAAAACTCAAAACTTAACAACTAACAAGATCAGGATGAAAACATAACCTAGGCAGAGGTAATATCCAAACTGAAAACTAAAACAAAGTCGAACGGAAAATATCAAACAGGAAAGTGAGTCCATAGCTGAAAATGCTGGAAAAGCCAGGATCATGACAGTTCATCCATCCATGCATCCATCCATGCATCCATCCATCCATCCATCCATCCATCCATCCATCCATCCATCCATCCATCCATCCATCCATCCATCCATCCATCCATCCATCCAATATATTTCAGGAGCACAGCACAATGCTGCTGTGGTTACACAGCACAGGTTTGAATCCACTTGCCAGCTGTGCTCTTTGGGTGTTCCACTTTGCTTCCACAGTCCAGAGACATTAGTTTCAGTTAGTTTAATTGCTGATTCAAAATTAGTTGCAGGTGTAAATGAGTGCTTGGGTGATGTGTCCAGGATGGGATAGCCTCCAGTTTCCCCGCAAACCCTGAATTGGATAAATGGAATAAAAGTGGATAGATATAATTAACTATTTCTTCTTAATTATGTGATTGTGTAGTTTCTCTATTAAACAGCTGTGCTTGTAATGCCTGTCCCTTGTGAGTAACAATCTGTCATGCACTGATTCTTGAGTGGTGACAAAAAAAGACTGGAATCTGACCTGCAGCTTCCAACAGCAGATATGAAGCATGACAGCAACATGATTAATGAGATGTTACGTCTACAGATGCAGCAGTACATTAGGGGAATGTTGGTATGGGCTGATATCATGAGTATATGACAAAGAGCCTAATTTATTTTTTAATTTTCTTTTTAATTTCTTTACGCAAAATGATCAAAAACAGCACGAGCATCAGCTATAGGCTGTTTAAATTGTTATTTTAAACATTGGCGTCAGCCCTGACTTTCACAGTTCACGGTCCAGTCATGTTGTTTTACACATCTCCTTTTCTGTCAAAAACAGTAACATGAAAAAGCTCTAGGCATTTCAGGTGTTTAGATTCTTATGCAGTGTGATAACATCAGAGAGCATGTTCATGTCCGTAAAAACTCATTGTGCAACAGCATATCTAGTCCAAACATATAGCCAGCAAAACAACAACTATGTACAGCGATGAAAACAACCACGCAAGCTAACAGATAACACATCTCATTCTTGCCTTAAACTCTAAATCAAATCAGAATGTGAACTGTAAGTTTTTAATGATGTTTGAAGCAACTTGCTTGCCAACTACCTTGAATAACTCCATAGATGTTGCTGTGAGAACTGAAAACTATGCAAAGATTATTTTAAAGGTATCCAGACCTTACTGATAGAATATTACAATTACACAGTACTGTTTTCACTCTTATAGAAATGGGGAGCTAGCAGTGTAAAGCAATGCATAAGATGTAAACATACAGTTTTCTTTGCCATACAAGCTGTTCAGAGACCATTTCTGTTTCAAATGTACACTGAAGATCTTTAATTGTGATTATGTCTCTGCATTTTTACACAGTTGTAAGCCGAGGATTGGAGGCCGGAAGTGTGATCGCTGTGCTCCAGGTTATTATCGCTTCCCTGACTGTCTGCCCTGTGACTGTAATCAAGGTGGAGTTACATCTAATGTGTGTGACCCAGACACAGGAAGGTGTCTCTGCAAGGTCGGTTCAATAAATGAAATGTCTTATTTAAGAACTCCCTGTTTCTTAGTGTTCTTTGTCTGACTTTCTCTTTGTCATTGCCGCCACGTTTGCAGAGAAATGTTGCTGGGGTCAGGTGTGATACTTGTCGGGAAAGGTCCTTCTATTTTGACCCCTCAAACCCTCTCGGCTGTACCAGCTGCTTCTGCTTTGGAGTCACTGACCAGTGTCAGAGCTCCAGCAAACGCAGGGGGAAGGTGTGTTGGCTTTTCTTGCTCCTGCATGTCTACGAATGCCTTTAAAAATTTTCTGCCTGCAGCGCCTTTTGGCTGACAGACGTTATGTGGCAAACAATGGGTTTTTTAATAAAAGCTGGTGTTGATCACAAAAGGAACAACTATGGTAAAGCAGATCAAATGCACACCACGCGATGCAGGTTTTACTGTGAACAGGGTGCCTTTATAATAGAGCTTTTCTTGTTAGTGTCTCTAAAGTTACTGGATGAACTCATTGACCCATCCACCCGTGTCTTGCGCAAAGTCCTTTTTGCAAGCTTGTCTTGGAAATGGAGTTATCGACTTTGCTAATCTGGTGTTCTGTTTAAGAAGTCATCAGTGTGCTCCTATTTTACTAATACAGATAATACTCATTTTACTAACATTACTGTCAAAAATGATCTGGAAAACACAGTTATTTTTTTTCTTACGTTTCTCTGTTATTAGTTTGTTGATATGCAGGGCTGGCGTTTGGAGAGTCCCGACAGAGAGGAGGTTACATCTGTGTTGAACAAAGCCAGTAACACGGTGGTGGCAGATATCCAGGAACTTTCTCCCGCAGTTCAAACATTACGCTGGGTGGCACCACTGTCCTATCTGGGAAACAGGGTGAGTCAGTGGAGACGTCATGGCGAGGAATGCTGTTTATTGGGAATATGTGCTGCTGTCTAAACAGAGAAACAGATACTGGAGGTCATTTCCACAAAAATGTTTTTTAGTTTTTTTATTCTTGAATAAAACTCTGTTTTATTCAAATCTTCTAATTTTATGATTCTTTTTCTGAACTCTTATCATGTCACCCTGTGTCTTTATTTCTTTTAATTATCTTTATTGTACAGCACCTTGGTGAACGGTTGTTGTTTTAAATATGCTATATGAATAAATTTGACTTTGACCTTGACTTTGACTATTGAAAAGTAAACCTATAATTATCAAGATCCATACTAAGAATCCGGCAACCCAGTTGCGTTCATGTTTTAAACTTCTTTAACATGACTGAATATGACAATTCACTGATAATTGTTGTGCATATATACAGTTTTGGAGTAAAGGATCATTGTCGATATTTCAGGTGTGTTCACATTTTTGCATCTTCCAGTTTTGTTTTTTTTTTAAATTTCCACACATGATTTAATTTTAATTATAGTATTATTATATTCTTTTTAGGTATTTCTATACTGTTGTATTGCTGGTTTTGCTAAAGGAACATTTTCTCCACCAATCATCATTGTCAGCTAAGACAGGAAGAAGTGCAGAAAGGCTGTCAGCATACATCAACAAAACTCTAAACAAAAATCTTAAACAATTTAAAAGGAGGAATTAAAAGGCCTATCTGATGATATATGACGATATATGATATCTGAAAAATCACAAGTTTAACCATTTGTTACGGTTGGAAGGAGGACTCAAGCGCAGGACTCCGGTACTGATGCTTACAAGAAGAGTTTATTTACAAGTCACCAGGTGTATATACAAGAATGTGCAGGGGGGTGTTATATACAGCTGAGTGGGGGAAGAAGGGGTCTCCAGGGAAGTCCAAGGGAAAGCATACGTTCTTCAGAATATCCACTCACACGATCACAGGTTCACACTCCAACACTGCCACACGGGAAACACACGGGGAAAAATCCAAGAGGTTCTGTAGACAGGGAGACAGGGTTAAGGACGATGCACAGAGGAAAACACTCTTCACTAAACTTGCTGTAGCTTTGACTTTACTAACGCGTGGTAGACAACGATCCAGCGACGAACAGCAGTCACCTCCTGGCTTAAATGCTGCTCCCCTTAATGAGACACCTGGGTCTCATCTCCCGAGGGCGTGGGCCAAGGGCATGAACCCACAGTGAGTTCCGCCCCGGCGAGAGAGAAGAGGAAGAGAAACAGAGAGGGCTGATCAGCGTGCAGCTGATCCGCCTGGCCGTGACACCATTACCTCCCAACTGAAAAGGATCTATGTTGAATATATATTAAAATGTCCTTTACACTAACCGTCTATATGCAACTTTTTCTCCAAATTAACTAACAGAAGTCTCTATCCTTTTTTAGGTTTCATCTTACGGTGGTTTCCTGACTTACCAGTCCAAATCATTCGGGATTCCCAGTGAGGGGATGAATCCGATTGGGAAAAGACCGGATGTTGTCCTAACTGTATGTAATGCTAGGAGTTTTCTTTTCTTTTCTTTCTTTCTTTTTTGGTTACAGTGGCAGTGTATTTATCCATGTCATTATTTTTTCCTCAGGGTCATAACATGACTCTGATCCACACATCTCCACAAGCTCCACTTCCAGACAGGCTCTATCAAGGCAGAGTACAGATGTTGGAGGTAAAGGACTACACTTTCTTATAACCATTTTATTTTCTCTTTCTCTCCATACTGATTTCTCAGGATAAATCTGTAAACTTTGTGTTGTTTGCAGGGGAACTGGCGACACGCTATCAACAACAGGCCTGTCTCCAGAGAGGAACTGATGATGGTCTTGGCTGGTCTGGTGGGCCTTAGAATCCGAGCCTTGTACTTCACCCAGAGCCAGAGACTCAGCTTGGGTGAGGTGGGCCTAGAAGGGGCCACAACCTCAGGGACTGGAGGTCCTAGTAACTTAGTGGAGAAATGTTCCTGCCCCTCTCAGTATACTGGTGACTCCTGTGAGGTGAGTTTGAAGGCCATCAAATATGTTGTATGGACAGAAGTATTGGGCCACCTCCCTTAATCTTTGCTTAAAAGTTGCCAGTGCTCTGCTGACACAGTAACTACAGAGTTCCAGACCTCCTCTCGCATTAACATCAGCACAAAAACTATGTGCTGGGAGCTTCATGGCATGGATTTCCATGGCAGCTACTCTAGGTGTATTGTGTAGGTGGCCCTGTACTTTTATCCACATAGTGTATTTGGTAGTCTTGCATTCTCCTTGGCTTCCTGTCACGTTCGGGTCAAATCTGACTGATTTACAACTTAAAACACTCATAAATATTGTGTTTTACATGTGATTGCCTCAAGGCCTTATGACATCCTCCACACTATGCACTTGAACATATAAAAGAGATGATCACCTCTTTAATTGAATTTTCACACACATACACACACATTGGGCCCTTACCCCCTGAAAGACCCCCTGAAAGACCCACTGAACGAGCCACTGAACGAGCCACGGAACAAGGTCAAATTTGCTGTTTTATGGACACTTTTCCATTTTCACTCCCTAACCTTAATAAATCTTCACTCCTGATGTACTGAACAATGTTCAATTCAAGTCAGTTAAATTTAAAGTTGATTTATCAGATTCTCAGTGTTGATAAAATTTGTATGCACATAATGATAAAGAAAAAACGTCATGAAATACCAAATGATGTGATTGAAATATAGCTTTTGTATATGTAGTCCATACCGGTCGTATCCTGTTAAATCTAATATTAAGGAAGGCACGATTGGGACTTTCCTATCATCATTAAGGCAACATGAGTAATATGATCAATGACACATTGATGAGTTAACATATTTTTATGCTTTCCCGGCCATTGTTGCTACAAATCATCTAGTGATACAAGCCCAGTTCTGAAAAACTGAGAAACCGTGTAAAATGCAAATACAAAACAGAACCCAATAATTTACAAATCTGACAATTCCGTATTTTATTAATTTGAATAGAACATATAGAACACAATCTGTTTAATCTGAGACATTTTACTATTTCACGAAAAATATCAGCTCATTTTCCCAACTTCTTTTAGGTGTGTTGCTGCCATAAAGTAGCTCATTTTTTTTCTTCGAATAATAAAATGTCTCACTTAAACATTTGATAAGTTTTCTATCTTCTATTTTGACTAAATTATGGCTTGATGAGGTTTGCAAATCATTTAAATCTGTTTTTATTTACATTTCAAACAGTGTCCCAGCTTTTCCGGAATTTCTTTGCACTGAAATATTTTATTTTGATGGTGAATGAGATTAGTTTGGCTTTTTGTAAGCCTCCTTAACTTCTCAGTAGATTTGAATTCAATACAGCGAATCAATGACAAGAACACGTGTCACTTTCTTTCTGTACTTCTGTACTATATCATTTCTTTAGGGATCAATAAAGTATTCTGATTCTGATTCACACTTGTGATCGCTCATGAGCTGGGATGAGCAACTACATCAGTAGCTCATCAATTAACTAAGATGTTTCTCCACACGTAGTTCTAACTTTTATTTTGGCTTTAGTTCACAATAACATTTGTTTAAGAAGCAAGAAAGTGTGGAGGAGTGCATTGACTGAAGAGCTGGGCCTCCTTTCATATTTCTAGGCTGCCTTGACATGTCTGGGCCAAGAACCGCACCCTTTACCTCAGAAAAATGTACAAGGGTGGAATTTGATGGAAAATAACATCCAGAGAGCTGTGCAGAAAAATTATGTAGCCCTGGGCTGGGATACGTCGCGCAATCATGCAGACATAATATTTGTGATTATAAAATTATAATCGCTGGTGTGGATACAGCGCAGAGAAATGTAGAAGGGAAATCCTTCCTTGAATGGAAAGGAGGCTGAGTTGATCCAGAGGCTGATGTAGTTTGTGCTTCCCAAACTTGATTTGTGTGCAGTTTTCCACCCAGGAGTGGATTAAACATGATAACAGAGCTTATTAAAGGGGAGAACAACGTGTAAAGGAGAACACATATTATGTGAACTAGGGGAAAAAATGAAAAGCTTTAGATATGTTGCTTGTTTGTTGAAGTGCTGTTGCGATAGATTACTAACTGCCCCCCTCTCTGTGTGCGTGTGTGTGTGTGCTTGATCCACCATCTTGGGTGTGTTGATAGGAAGTTGACTACATGTGCCCAGAGGCTATATGACAACGAGCCTCGCCTTGATGTGTGAGGTGTGTTGCATAGCAACATAGCATTACTCGTAAACCTGAGTGATTTTGCCTTAGTGCACCTAATATGCGTGTGTCTGTAAATACAGCCGGCACGCCTAGTTGTGTCTGCTGTGTGTTTGTGCAGCGTGATTCAGGTGCGGTCTATCGATGTCTAACTAGCCTCCTGGTCATGTATTCTTGCAAAAGCCCTCTTATAAATCACACACGTATACAGAGAATATTACTGAATGGTAATACCGTGCTGAATGTTTTACTTGCTTTTCAAGTAAAAGGCTCAATTACCACAGCCTTTTAACGTTGAAGTAAATACAGCAATATTGTGATTTTCTTTTTTTCTGTGATGACATCCGATTTCTTTTGTGGGCATTCACATCCTACACCCATTTTTTCACTGCGAATAGAACAGAATAGAAAAAAATGGAATGGAATAGAATAGAATAGTTTATTCCAAATATACCTAAAATAACAAGCGAAAAGGAAAACTTAAAAACATTGAGTCTTCATGAATATCTCTATGTCTACAAAATGTGTCTTGAACCATTCTGTGTGTGCGTGTGCGTATAAGAGCAGGAATGGGGCAGACACTGCATGTAAGCACTTGCACTTGTGTGTTCTTGTGTCTGCAAACACTCATGCTGAGCTGAGAGGCTGAGTCAGGTAAATGGGTGTGTCTTCTTTGTACCGGTGCGGTTGAGTGCGAGCGTTTCCATTTAAAAGGCAGAGGGAAAGGGTGTCAGATTATTTCACGCGGACTAAACACTGGGAATGTCAGATAGCTATATGGATAGATATTGGCGTAGAAGGGTTCTGCTCCAGACCCTGATATATTGGACTTTTATTGGACTTTGCTGCGCTGGGCACAGGCCCTTTGACAGAGCAGATCCACCCCAGCACAGCAGACTTCATGACAGATGGGCTCAGAGGATACAATACCCTAAGCTTACCGACCGGGGAACTCAGAGGATTGAGTATCCATCGATAAATGACAGAGGACAGATGCTTCAATATCCTTCTATTGATGACAGTGATGCCAGTTCTCAGATTCAGGTAAAAAATCAGAGGGTGTGATATGTTATTTATACTTTTACTCTGGGTTACACTGTGTCAAGTGTAGATCCCTAGTCGCTGGAAGACTGTTATCTCTGACCCCAAAGGGCGTGCTAAGAGTTAACCGTTAATCCAAATGATATCAGAATAACGGTTAAAAGTTAAAGATTGAAAGTTAATTTCTGCCTGAATTTTCACACTCCCTGACACCAAACAGAGCTACATTCATCCTGTGTGACAACATGTTTGCGGTGTTTTATTGAGTTTTAGGGTTTTTTCCATATTGTCCAAAAGGTGTGCAATATGATATGAAATATGGGCAAACAGATTTTTTAAAATTGTTAATAACTAATGGTAGTTTGCAAATTAATGAGTAAGATTTTTGAAAATAATTCTTCAAAAATTACCAAATTTCCCTGCCCTCCCCTCATATTTCTCAGTATATTATCAAAGGTATACTCGATGATGTTGTGTTTTAATGATATTAGAGAATTAACTTTAAGTATACTGCCAAAGTTCCTTGAACATAAAATCGCCTTAAATATAGATGTACTTATATGTCTTCGCATTTGTGTTTTTCTTCTTCAGAAATGTCAGCCTGGTTACTACAAAGATGGCAGCAGTCCTTTCCTGGCCCTCTGTGTTGCCTGTGAGTGCAACGGTCTCTCCGATGAGTGTGAAGACAGGACAGGGCGGTGCCTGGTAAGAAATACACTTAACTCTTACCTCCTGGTATGACTCCATGACCACTGGTACGCAGAAAGCAACAAACATGAACGACCAAGAATGACTACTTCAGCCCAGCTGACTCCATTGTGATGCATCGTTTAGTCAGAGTCCAGACCCTCTCACCTTCAGGGCACATCTTTTGGCACACATTTATTGCACAACCCGGCCTCCTTTCAGTTGTTGCTGTGTTTGTTTTAAAAAAAAAAATCACCATCTAAAGAATTTTTTGTTATGCGTTATTTGATTTCCCATTTTTTGTACTTCCTCGCTTACTTTACATAGATAGATTTGCCTTAATGCACTTCCTAAACTAAGCTTTGTTGTATTATTATGATACAACACACTCAAGACTGGGCTTGTGGATACAATGCATGCGTGGATGCACACATTCACAGCCAAATGGACACAACAAGTAAATCAAACACACTACTGATAGTTTTAGCAGAGGCATGTTTTTTTTCCCTCTTGCCCCTCAGATGTTTGCTTCTGTGCCAGTGTAATAAAAAAGGCTTGGTTTCCGGGAGATAAACATGTCTGTCAAATGCTAGCTGCTGTGTACACACAGGTTTTTTTTCCACACATTATATATCCACTATTATCTTTTTAGATCTTCATTCTGCCCTGTTTTAATGGGTACATTATGTGTTTTTCAGAACTGTCGGTACAACACAGCTGGGGATCGATGTGAGCGCTGCAAAGAAGGTTACTATGGAGACGCAGCTCTCAGGACGTGCAGAGCGTGCCCATGCCCATTCACCACTAGCACAAAGAAGTGAGTTAAAAAAAAAAATCAAAGCCTAAACTGCTATATTACAATTGCACTTATAATTTAGTGACAAAAATTAATCTCCTTGTGGGTCTGCAGTTTTGCGGTAGGTTGCAGAGAGGTGTATGGAAACATCGAGTGTATATGCAGAACAGGCTACGCTGGTAGCAGGTGTGAGAGGTGAGTGTCCCTGCATAGAATGATCAGGCTGTTATATAATTGTGTGCAGGTTAAAACACTGCTGATTTTTTCTAATTTGTCTTCTTATTCTTTTTTTGAAATCTCTTTCCCATAGGTGTGCTCCTGGTTACTATGGCGATCCACTGATCCCAAGAGGAAGTTGCCGCCCCTGTAACTGTGCTGGCAATGGCAACAGCTGTGATCCCAGAACTGGAGGTAAGTTTGTGGAACCTAATTTAAAAAAAAAAAGCTACATTTTAATCATGTCAGGCTTAATTTTTAAATATGTGGTTTTTAATGGGTTTATTTTTTCACAGTTTGCAAGAATGCACTGGAGCCAGGAGACACAACCACAGATGAACAATGCCAAGGTGAATTAAAAGAAAGATTCGAGGCTGTACGGCGTGGCATGCTATTTGATTAAATTTGGTTTGATTCTTTGCTAATTGCATTTGCTTTTGTATTTCAGAGTGTGATAATTGCGCCCAGACTTTATTACATGACTTAGAGGAGCTAGATAATGACCTGGTAAAGATCAAGGCTGAGCTGGGCAATGCCACTGCCAGCGCCTCCTCTCAGGACAGGCTGAAAAAGCTGGAGAAGGCTATGGCAGACACCAAGGTAACACATTAGTGTACTGTAGCCCCCGCATATAACTCTGAGAGAGCCATTGGATTGTTTGGAATTTGTCCTCTGCACACTATACATACACACAAACACAAACAATATGGTACACAATGGGAATATGTTCCAAGATGATAATGATAACCAGTGAAAGTATGTTTTGTTCCACAGTTAAAGACCATTGACGGGTGTTTTTGTCATTTTTCTTCCACTTATAATTTCTGTGGTACATTTGTCTGCTCCCTTTGTTTCACATATACACAGGCACAAGTGAACAAGTCTTAAAACAAATCTCATCTGCCTCATGTTTCAGTATCTGACTTGACGCCACTGAAATCACATTTTGCTACTGTAACTTTTGCAGGTTCTTGTTAGCAAATTCCGCTCTGACGTCAATACAGAAAAACTCAAAGTTGAGCAGCTGGAAAATGACATGGACACTCTTGAAGACGACATTCGTTCCCTCAAAGACAAGGTATAGGATGCCTAATACGTTGTTAATATTCTTTCATGTGCTGATATGTCAGGAATTGTGTGTGAATGTGTGGGATTGTGTTATGTATTAAGGCTGACCAGAGGGCTTCTGAGGCTGACAATGCAGTCGGAGATGCTGACAAAACCCACAAGAGAGCCGAGGATTTGAAATCAAAGATCGAGCAGAAAATAAAAGGTAACAGGAGCATTACATTCGTTTCGAAGCTAAACTCTGTCCCTTTTCTTGTCGCTGTCCTGTTGTGTTTTAAACTTTTTTTTGTCCCCCTACTCTGTCCTTTGTTCCGTTTATAATTGGTTCACTAGTTTCTATGATTTTCTGATTTAATGCTACTGTCAGTCCTTTAATATTAACTGCATATGTGTGTGGTTATGTTTGCTTGAAGATCTCCTGAAAGAACTTGAGAATGAGGATAAGAGGGGTGATGTGCCTGCTGAAAACGTTCAGCTTTATGAAAAAGCTAAGACAATGGTGAAAGAGATGGAAGACAAGAATTTCACTCCTGAGATGACCGCTGCAAAGAAAGAAAGCGATGAAGCCAAGAAATGTATGACAGTAAAATCCCAGAAGCACCTGATTATAACACGTGTATTCTGAATACTGAAACGGTTAAACATTAACGTCAAATAACATTCCCATTATTTATTCTTTATACTTCAGTGCTGGACTACATCAAAAATAATGTAAGTAAGCAGTGTGATGAAAATGAGGCTGCAGCGGATCAGATTCGAGGTCTTCTGGAGGGTTACGAAGCCAAGCTGAAAGAGCTGGACAAGGCCTTGAAAGATGCAGCGGACTTAGTGAAAAATGCCAATGCCCAGAATGGCCTTAATGCTAAGACACTAGGAGATCTGCAGGTAATGAATGAAAGAGGTGCTAAGAAGCTAATTAGCTAACGACCACACATGCATGTTAATTAATAGTTTGTAACTTTGCGTGAAAGACCCAAGCTGTTTTTTTGTTTTGTTTTAGTAGTTAAATATATCTTGTGTAATACTTTGACTCGCATTGTAAATATAAGATATTATCAACACAGTAAAAATGCCTCATGTGTTACTCTTGTAGTATGTTTTATTGCAGCAGAGCTAGTCTCTCTAATTGAAGTGATTCCTTTGTTACCCACAGAAACGCACCGAAGACTTAAAAAATGAGCGGAAGATAGTCGAGGACCAGATGACCTTGGCCAAGAATGAGCTACAGAAAACAGAAGATTTGGTGAAAATGCTCTTAGACGATAAAACGGTACATTTGGCAAAGCTTTTTTTTTTTTTTACCTCAAATATTCCATCCACTGAGATTTATGCACTCTCACGCCTTTTATTTACCTGATTTATAATATGAACCAAAACATTTCAACTATGTAGCATACCTTTCATTCAGCTCTTGAACACTGTTTTTGCTTGTTGTGCTTGCGGGTGAGGTCAGTGTTGTTTTGTGGGATTGTGACTTTACCTGCACCCGTTCACCTGCCCCTTTTCCTCTGTAGGAGTATGAGCAGCTGGCAGCACAGCTGGATGGCGCCAAGACGGATTTGACCAAGAAAGTAAATGAAATTTCTAAGGCTGCGGCCAAGAAGGACATCGTGGAGGCTGCCGAAGACCATGCTAAAAACCTAGAAAAGATTGCAAAGGATATTGAGGAGTACGTAAACCAAATTTTTAATGAGTGGTTTATTGACATGGAGTCAGCTGTGTGTGATATATAAGATTTCCTGGTTTGTTTGTTTTTTAAAAGTTTAATTAAATAATTCTCTCTGTGTCTGGGTTGTTTTCTTTCCATGACATCTTGTATAATAGTGCCGTGAAGAATGCAAGCGGACGAACTGAGGTGCGCAACGCGAAAGATGCTATTGAGGCCTACAAGAATATCACAGATGCCATAAATGCAGCCGAGGCAGCTGCTAAGGAAGCCAAAGTTGCTGCAGAGAGCACCTTAAATGTAAGTCAAACATTTAAGTAAATATACAGGCATGCTTTTTGACATGAAGTAAATTCAGTATTAGAAAGGATTTTCAAATGAATACAGAGTTGTTTAAAAACATGTTTTTTTCTTCTTGATTTAGAATGTAACAAACCAGAAGCTCACAGAAAAGGCAAAAGAGCTGAAGAGTCAGAGTAAAGAACTACTGACTGAGGCAGAGCAAGCAGAGAAAGACCTTAATGGTATTCAGTCATCTTCTTAAGTTATCATATTTACAATAACCCAAAAGCGCAGATGCTAATTCTCGGTTTCTACAAACAGACACTGCTGACAACATCACTGACCTGAATAAGCGCATTAATGATGCCAAGAAGAAGAAGAAAGCTCTTGAGAAAGACCTTCTTGATGCACAGGGACAGTTAAAAGACATCACGAGAGGTAGAGTAATGCAAATCATGTGGTGATTTTAATCACATTAAAGTGTTTCTGGTAGATGTAAGATACTTAACTATTTTTTGCTTTTGATTTTTCCCCACCAGATGACATTGCAGCTAAGATAAATGAGGCCAAGCAGAAGGCTGCTTCAGCCAATCAAACAGCCAGTGACACAATGGACAAACTCAACAAAATGAGAAACGAACTTAATAAGATCAATGTGTCTCCCGGGAGCTCTAACCTAAACGGTATATTGGACGATGTCAACCAGACAGGTGAGATTTGGAAAATTTGCTTTTAGACCCAGTCAGCAATACTTTTGCATTTCCTTTTTTCTCCAGTTTTTAATGCACTTTTAGAAAATGTTTACTTTTTTTTTCTCTCACCTTTCTTGTTTTTCCAGTGAATAATTTGCTAAACACCATCCCATCTCTGACCAATAAGATCTCAACAGTAGAGAACCTGACCTCACAGGTTTCACCCATTAGCAACATATCTGAAAACATCAAAATGCTCAAAGATCTAATTGAACAAGCCAGGGACGCAGCTAACAAGGTAAGGTTGTTCTGTAAATACAG
This sequence comes from Aulonocara stuartgranti, assembly GCF_965226115.1. NCBI lineage: Eukaryota > Metazoa > Chordata > Actinopteri > Cichliformes > Cichlidae > Aulonocara > Aulonocara stuartgranti. The sequence continues at coordinate 18,448,369 of NC_138954.1, read as the reverse complement.
CTATGGGTTTTCCTCCCTAGCAAAAGTGAAATATACCTGTTCCCTGTATAATATCTTTACTAGCAGGGCTTCATTTTTCCTTTTTTTCCCTTGTGTTTTGTACAGGTTACAGTCCCTATAAACTTCCAAGGTAATGGTCATGTGGAGCTTCATCCACCAAAGAATCTGGATGATCTGAAAGCCTACACAACCATATCTCTGATGCTACAGAGACCTTCAGGGCGGGGAGATGGAAAACGCAGACGCAGGCAGGCCACAGAAGATAACATGTTTGTGTTATACCTTGGCAACAGAGATGTAAGTATTCCCAACTGCAGATGAACATTTCAAAGCTGTGATGTTTTTTTATTCTGATTTTACAACCTGTGTCTTTCAGTCCACAAAGAACTACATAGGTATGTTTTTGAGGAACAATGACTTGTATGGTGTGTACAACCTCAATGGAGATACGTACGAGATAAAAACGGGAGCCATCACTAGGTCTGGACTTGAGCCTGCAACATTTGATAGGGTGGACCTGCGCAGGTAAATTGAAAACTTCCCTCTATAAATGCTGTGTCAGCATTTTAAATGGCAACATAAATAAAAAATGTATTAACGATGCCAATATGGTAGATGTGATTAAAATAATTATTTGTTTTCCCTTTTATGATTTAGAATTTACCGGGATGCAGAAATGATCCTTACCAAAGCTATAACCTCAAACAAAGAATCCCCACCTCCAATTAAGGACGACACTCAAGGACAAGAATCCAAGGATCTCCTGGATCTCAGTCCCGATGACATTGTTTTCTATGTTGGAGGCTACCCAGCCAACTTCACTGTAAGGAGCACAGATATATAAAACATACTACTATGTATCGGTTTTGCAGCAGCATGGATTTTACTAATACCTTTTCCTGTTTTGCTCCTCATCAGCCTCCAGCTTCCTTCAGATACCCCAATTACAAAGGCTGCATTGAATTTTTCTCTCTTAATGACAGAGCTGTCAGTCTCTATAATTTCAAAAGAAAAGACAATATTAATGAGGGGTCTCCATGCAAGAGGTACGTCATATGATGATTAGTATTGTGTGCAGCTAAACACTACAGTGTCTCTTTCACAGCATTTCATTTTGTGAAACTGCCATTTAACTTGCAGTTTAATCAAGTGTTTAATATCTTTCGTCTTGGTTCTTTATGGCAAAATATAAAGAAATCACGGGTGGCTCAAGACTTTTGCACAGTGCTGCATGTGTTACTATATGCTATTACTCTTAATCAATGTAAATGGCATTAAGTTTAGCAATAAGTAATAACTGTCTCACTGATTTTCCATTACAGGTATGTTAAACCTCTTGATTCAGACTACTACGAAGGCACCGGATTTGGCCGAGTGCTGGTGGATAATACAGCGACCACCTTTAGCATCACTATGTCCGTTAATACGCGCTCACAAAATGGCCTACTCTTATATATAGGAAGTGAGGTAAATTCTGTTCAAGTGAAACTTTAAAAATGGACACACATCTTGATACACTGCAAATAAAATTCTATGTACTCTTTGCAAGAACTTGATTACCTTCTTTGTTTCACAGGACCAGTACTTCTATGTCACCATGGAGGAGGCAGTCGTTTTTATACATAGTTCTTTCTTTGAGACACCAGCTTCTAATAAGCAGAAGGTTTTCCTGGTAAGATGCTTTTTTTTATCTTTTTTTTTGCAGTCATTCACGTTTTGCAGTCATTCACGTTCTTAAGGATAATTACTATTACTTGTCTATTACAATTCAAAGCACTGGTCGTCTGACTGAATTTTGCTTCTATTCGCTTTCTTCAGACAGAAGACTGGGTTGATATACAAGTCTATGTGCTAACAAAGAAACAGTTCATAGTGCGTGTGGGAGGTAATGAAGCTGCTAAAGCCCAAGCTGATTTCGACACACAAAACATTAAAGATGTCTATATTGGTGGTGCACCTCAACACTTGAGGGAACGGTATGTGTACGCATGATTCCTCCATTTAGTTTGTGTTGTGTTCTGTCACGTTTTCCCACTTTATTGAGAATAACTTTTTTTGGTTTCCCATAAAGGCATAACATCACCATACAGCCATTTAGAGGATGCTTGAAGAATCTGAAGCTGAATAAAGGCTTTAAGCCCCTTGATGAAAAAGTGGGCATCATTAAAGGCTGTCCTGTGGAATCGCTGGTATGAAGACAGTTACTGGCATTTATATATCTGCACAAATCACAGCGTGTTCTGTGTAAATTGACATGTTCTGTGTTTTGTACTTACAGAGTGTACGTAAAGCAGAGTTCACTTTAGGAAGCACTCTCTCAGGTAACCTTGAAGGCTTTACTCTGGATAACGACGTGACCATTTCCCTTGGATTTAAGAGCACAGAGAATGAGGGTCTTATTTTGCGAGACAAACAGGAGGTCAGGCTTCCAACTTATTTTTGACATCTCTTGCAACTGTGACATTAAAGACCAGATTTTTTTCACAACAGGTAGAATTAGATCATATACAGAAATGGTTTCCTTGTCTATTTTTTCAGGCTAATGGGATTGACATTAAAATGGAAAACGGCTACGTGATTGTCTATTTCAACAAGAAGATGTGGAAATCTACCAAACAGTACAATGACGGGCGTTGGCATTACGTGACTGTGACGAAAAGAAGCGGAGGGTATGGAGGAAGCAATGATTTTTCATTCATGATCAATTAATACAACTAGTTATACTTTTATAGTGAGTGCCGTTTTTGGAAATCGATAAGGACACTGTGGGCACAGCTGCTTATACCTTGTTGGCGAACACCAGACACATAAATGTAGTTTGAAAAAATATTCTTAATAAATGCTTCTAAAGCATACATGTACAAAACCTTTTTCCAGGATCCGGATGGTTATTGATGATGAGGATAAAGGGCAGGAGGAGAGCAGGGACCACTTCATACCTGACACAAGTGGCTCTCTCGTCCTGGGAAATGAGAATTTCAAAGGCTGCATTTCCAACCTCTACACAAGACGGTAAAATTCCCCACAAGTTTGAAATACTTTAAACATTTATGGAGTCAAACTGTGGTTATGTGCCATGTCATATATATTCATTTTCTTAAATGGGGTTTCTTTTATTTTATAATTCACGGTGATTCCCTGTGATTTCAGGCCAGCCAGTCTGTACAAGGCTGAGGACCTCAGCAGATTCAAGCCTGACGGAAAGGTTTTCGTGGATGTGTGTTCTCCCTTGTCTCCCGTTCAACTGATGCTGGACCGTAACTCTAAGAAGGTGAGAGATTGTTTTACATGTCCACACACACTCGAATTCATTTGAATAAGTTTGGTGTGTTAACGGCACTAAGTGCACAAGTGGAAAATCCATAGATTTGGATGAAATGATTTCCCTTTTTACAAACCAGATCAACATGTTTTTAAATCCATATAACAAAGCCATATAATGTGATAGCAAAAATGTGACTTTATTAACATGTGAAGCTTGATTTCTCTCCTTGGATGTAAGTTACACCAAGTTTAATATTCTTTTGAAAATTGCTTTAATTGTCTTCACCTTGTTGACAATGTTCACGTTATATTTTGCTGCCTCATTTCCAGAGATAAAGAAGAAGGAGTCCTAAGACCTGCTGATGCTGTCAAGAATCTAATACTGATTGAAAAACTGCCTTTGCAAACCACAGTGTTATGTAGCTTATGCACCAGCCCGTTCATCTCCAGTGTACTTCAATAAAAAAAAAAAAAACTTGCATGAAATGAATGGCATGAATGTTTCAAGTAACCATAATAATTACAAAATGTATTGTATTTCAAAGTTGCTACTCTATTTAATTTAAGTATCTACAAATCTGTTAATAACAACCTTGAAATTGTTTCATGTCTCTTCTCTTTCTTCCATGTAACACTCTAATAATCATTCACAAGCATGTTCCCACTAACTCACTGATGCACAGTTATGACTCGTTATTGAAAATGATGAATATTGCACCCTCGCTTATATGATGAAGTGCTGCTCATAATGCTTTAGCAGCTGCTTTCACCTTTAACACTGATAATATCCAATAAAAACAACAGGGATTCATCAGCATTTTCTTGCAAATTCTCCTGTTTAGCTGTTAAAGTTTACGTATTTATTTATGGTATTTGACACAAGGCCAAATGATATATTTCAAATGCTGTTTAAAACACACACCAAACATGAACCCTGGCTGATGTGGACCACCTTAGCCCTGTAACATTTTGTGTGTCGATGTACACTGTATAAACTAAATGAGTACAGAAGCATATCCTGGGTTTAGATGAGAGTGCCTCGCCACGCCATATGTAGAGCTCACTCGTTAGGTACCATTAACATTCAAATCTTTCTTCAAAATCACGAAACTCACACTACTTCTTGTGATCACAGCTGCCCTCGTATGCTCACCCTCACTATAAAAATTAGCCTTTAGTCATTTTCTGAAAATCTTCAACCCACAATTATTTTATTGAATAATGAATTCTCATCTGCTGAATGGGTTTAAATTCAGGATAATAATCAATTGACACTACACCCTACACTTCATTTAAAATAAGCCAAAAAAAAGAGAGAAATATTAAAAGGTCTAAATGGTGAAGATGCTGTGTTCTGAAAAAAGGTCATGGTCCACTCGGTTTTCATATTCAATAATTATCCTACTGTTTTCAATATGTAAGCTGGCCCTCATCCATTTTTACATTTTTATCATATCACAACCTCCTCAGCCACAACAGTGTTGTTTTCTTGACTATATGCCAGACTGAAATCACTCAAAACACTGGCAAGCTCCTACTTTTTTTCTTTTTTCTTTTTTACGCTGATGCTGAAAGTTTAATAAGCACAAATCACACACGTGTGTGTAAACAGAAAGATGGTGGGAGTTATGCTACTCCCAAGAGAATGTGGTTATTAAAACTCCAAATATATCCACCATACTCGCTGCTGTGCTTACAGTTATGACCCACCGTCTGGCATTAACAGCTACATGTATGAATCGAGTTTTCTGAACTGTTTCTCAATGTGTTGAGTTTACGTTCTGCATCACAACAGAAGCCAAACATGTATAAGGAATAATGGATAAAAGATTCTTGACCAAACCATTTTTAATCTGTGATTAAAAGCAGATAATGTTGGCAGATTAAACGTTTTAGAAGGACACACGTGTAATCTTGGAGATTTTTGAATATTTTCTGGCATTTTATTGATCAATAATTGGCTGTAATTAAAGAAAATCAGGAAATCAATTAATAAATAAAGTAATGGTCATCTTCATTCACTAAATTTCACACCTGTGGGTGGGGGAGGACTTTTTTTTCACTTTCTGAAGATGCAATAAAGAATATATGCAGTATTTTCATGTACAATATGACAGTTATTCTTTTTTTTTTTTTAACCACATCTTGTACCATCGCTGACACAGTGGAAGCAAAAATCCTGAGACTTAACAAAGGAGTTTTGAGCTGTTAAAAGGAAAACTGTTGCTGAGGGTTTCTGTTGTGTTTGTGTTGTTTTAGGATGATGTGAAACCTGTGAGCAATGAGAGTGTGTCAGCATGTGCGTTACCAGCCATGGATCAACATGCTTATCGCCTTGGAGGGACTGTTAGCAGACTGAGCTACAGCCTTCCTCTACAGGTCCTGCAACCCAGGTAAGTAAACAGTCTGATACACAATCATGCATATGTATAAATCCTTACATGTAAGATTAATAAATGTGAAGTGTACTTGTTTGAGTTTACCAATTCAAAATCAGTATTTATTTCTTTTTTTGGTTCTCCACAGACCGCATTTCTCTCTTGAAGTCAGGACTCGATCGCATGAAGGCATGCTGTTCTTTGCTGCAACCAGAGGAGGGCAATCTCATCTTGCTTTATACATGTCGAAGGGCAGGATCAGGCTTTCTGTGGGCAAACAGAAGATCTTCAACCGAGAAAAGTACAATGATGGAAAGTGGCACACGGTCAGTTCATTGCATTTATATCAACAAAAACCCCTCTAATTGCTAAAAAAAAAAAAAAAAAAAAAAAGTGAAACACTTTATGTTTACAGGTAATGTTCAGTTTGGAAAAGAAGAAATTCCGGCTGGTTGTAGACGGAATAAGAGCTCAGGATGGGCAGCTGACTAATGCAGAGCTGTCATCCATGAAGCAGCAATTCCTGTCCCCTGTCTACTTGGGCAGTACCCCACATTCCCTTCACAAAGAGTTAAAGGTTTAAAACAATAACAATGCAAATTTCACACAACTAATTCAATTTAGTGTCTATTTATTTTATAAATTTGTTATGCTTTCACTTTCAGTCGAAGGGCCTTCCGAAGCACAGTGTGTCTGGCTGCGTACGCAATTTTAAGATGAATGGAGCGCAAATGTCAAATCCAACCGCGAATCATGGTTCTGGCCCCTGCTTTGAGGGACAGACACAAAGAGGCGCTTACTTCTCAGGGAATGGAGCACACGTCGTTGTCAGTGAGTAAAGCTTTCTTCACAACAATCTGACAGCTAATCTTTTAAAGTTCATTTGATTGAGGAACATCATCACAATTTTCTTTTTAATTTTGTAATATCAGATGACTAAATAATAACAATAACAAAATAAACCAGAAAAAGCAATTTCCTAGCAAAAATGCAGTATGAATGCTGAAAATGTGAAGATTGCGCCTGAATTGCTTAAATATATTTGAAGTATCAGAAGCTCAACTTGCTGAATGAGCTTAATTGCGTAAGATTACCAAAACATCATCTGGCTTATGTGTAAACTGAAAAATGTGCTAAAAAAAACCAACTAAAAAAAGTATAAAGTATAAACTTAAATTTAGAAAAAAAAAAGAACCACAACTTGAAGCACAAGCTCATCAAAATGTCCCCTCCTAAAACTCTTTACAAGTACACACACACACACACAGACAGACGGGAGTGAAACAGTGGGTGTGAGAGTGTGTGCCTTTCTGTTTCTATGCCAATCAAACAGTCTGAATCTGCTGAACTTGAATCCACCAATCAGGAGCAGCTTGAGTCTGTGTCTGTCTTACCACCAACACACAGAGGAAATTGCTGCTGAGATACCCAGAAACAAACAGGAGCAATATGAAAGTTGTAGATCTGACAAACATTTGACTCTTTGAGTATAAGAAGCAGGGCGTGCATTTTTTGTGTCTGTACCAGTAAAATTGACCGAGAAATGGCAGTTCAAAAAGTGCGTCCATTAGCTTTTTGAAACTCTCTGAAAATGTTGTAAAACTTAAATTGTTACTGTTTGAAAATGGTAAAAAAAAAAAAAATAATAATAAAATTATATATATATATAAAAATGAGTAAAACCTGAAGAGTCTAAGCCTTAGACTCTTCAGGTTTTACTCATTTTTACCATTACCATTACCTTAGAGTCTAAGGTCATGGGATATGTTTAATTTTTGAATTTTTTCTATAGTTCAAAGTATGCTAAACTAATTTAGTTTCAAAATAGGGTGGGTTTGAAGGGGATCATTCATTTGAAATCACAGAAAAACCAAAAAACGTGCAGAAGGACAGCGTAAATGCTTAAACAGCATTCACACTAATAAATCGTTTTGTATTTTCTGCATTTCAGATGATTCCTTTGTTGTGGGCTCCAGCTTTGAGCTGCTGTTTAACATTCGTCCAAGGAGTCTGACGGGACTCCTGCTTCATGTAGGTGTGTACAGCAAGACTCCAAATGGACTGCCGATGGGTCACTATCTCATTATCTATATGCTCGGAGGAGAGGTGAGACCACATATCTGTTTGTCATTTCCATATTCATTTTTTTTTCAAGCTCAAAGGAACTTATTAGTAGAACATGGTCTCTTGGTTCTGATATCTTCTGATCTTCTTTATCAAACTGATGTTTTTCTTCCTGTGTAATAAATATGAACCAAGTTTGCCATTTCTGTTCAGCACGCAGAAACAGACACTAAATTCATATTAGACCTAAATTTGCAAGTGTGATTCAAAGCACTGGGTTTGGACATGTTCCTGTTTGTAGGTGGTTGCACGAGTAAACAATGGAAATGGAGAATTCATGGTGTCAGTGAAGCCAAAAGCTTCTTTATGTGATGGAGTATTCCATAAAATTTCAGGTAAAACACCATTAAAATGACTCAAACTGTCTTTAACACCTTATAGACTTGACATGCATTGTACAAAATATATCAATTTATTATTTTTATGTTTAGTAATCAAGAGGAAGAATGTTGTGCAATTGTATGTGGACACACTGGACAACTACAAGATTGGACCACCATTTCCCAATATACCTTTGACCAAAGACCCACTGTATGTGGGTGGCATTCCTGGTAAGTGTAAATCATCTAATTTGAGTGACTGAGTTTTTTTTTTTTTTTTGGTTTTGTTTGAGTCAAACTTGAGCACATATTTAATTAAACTATATTTTTGCACTCACAAGCAGCTTCATTAGGTACAATTTGTTAGTTCTGGGTTAGACCCTCTTTTGCCTTCAGAACTGCCTAAATTCTTTGTGGCACAAATTCAAAAATTTACTGAAAATATTCCTAAAAAACTTTGACCCATACTGCCATGACAGCATCGCACAGTAGCTGTAAATCTTTCAGTTGCACATCTGTGATGTGAATCTCCAGTTCTGCAACATCCCAAAGATGTTCTATTAGATTAGATCATTTATTATCTGGTTACTGAAGAAGTCTTTTCAGTACAGAACACTGTCATGTTCAAGAAACCAGTTTGAGATTATTTGGGCTTTCTGACATGTTATGCTATCCTGCTGGAAGCAGCATCAGAAGATGGGTACACTGTGGTCATAAAGAGATGAACATGGTCAGGGGACAATACTCAAGTAGGTTGTGGTGTTTAAATGATACTCAGTTGTTACTAGGGGGGCCAAAGTGTTCTCGAAAAATACCCCCCACACCATTACAACACCATTGCTATTGCCAGAGCCACTGATACAAGGCCGGACAGATCCATGTTTTTATATTGTTTATGCCAAATTCTGACCCTAACATCCAAATGCAGTAGCAGTAATCGAGACTCATCAGACAAAGCAACATTTTTCGAATCTTCTATTGTTCAGTTTTAGTGAGTCCATGTGAAGTGTAGCCTCGGTTTCCTGTTCTAAGCAGACTGTAAACCTTCTGTTTCAAGGTTCGACATGCAGTTGTAGCTTCTGCCTTTCAGTGGACAGCCAGTGCAGTTCTTATTGACCTCTGGATATTTTCTCCATTTTGTTTCTCTGTAAACTCTAGAGAGGACTGTGTGAGAAAATCCCAGTAGATCAGCAGTTTCTGAAAAACTCAGATTAGCCCATCTGGCACCAACAACAATGCCATGTTCAAAATCAGTTAAATCACCTTTCTTTGCCATTTTGATCCCAGGATAAATGCTATTTCCTCAGTTCTCAGTCGGAATGCCCCTCAATTTGGATTTTCCACTCAAAAAATTTGGAGCTGACCAACATACCATGAGTTATCCAACATAGCGGCACTGAATGTAAACAGTAGTAAAACTGTAAACTTTTAATTTGTTCTGCCACTGTTGTGTATTTTTAACTCACTAAATAAACCAGATGCAGGGCATAGATCAAGCTCTATCCATAAATGTGTTTTTAAAGCACATAAAAATAAGTATTTTGCTGTAGTATTTTGCTATTTTGCTGCTAGTGATATCTGAATGGCTCTAAAAGTCCTGTTTTTCCTGGCTTTTTCTGGAACTTCCGACATCCAATTTCTGAGATATCTGTAACATCGCAGGTGCTCTTGACCATGTCTACATGTCTAAATGCAATTGAGTTGCTGCCAGCTGATTGGCACATAGATGGAAGACGTATTTTTGATATGGTAGATATACAAAAAAAGTCATATTGGAGATACAAAACACACCAAGAGATTTGTCAAGACAAATCAAGAGATTTATTGTCTATCCCCTTAATAAAACTTACATCTTTCTATAAAAAACACTTTAGTTATAGTCTTAAGGTTAAAGGTTAAAATAAAATAGACTGAAACAATAAAATCACTCACCTGTCCCTTTCTGCCACAGCGATCTTAATGCAGCAGAGGCTTCCTGTCACATCCTCCTTTGTTGGATGCATCCAGGACATGGGGATCAACGGTGAACTGGTGTCCTTCGAAAGGCCGTCAAGCGTGTTTGGTCCAGTCAACCTCAAGGAGTGTCCAGGCTGAACATAAAGATCTCCTCAAACCATCAGTAAACAAACCCTGGGACCATGTCCACCACCAGCTATGTGCAATCTGTTACTATGACAGAGAATGTGTTAGCATGTAAGAGTGTGTGTGTAAGACGATTGTGTTTCAGCGTGAGTGTGTTGGGATGAATGTACGTGAAAAATAAATATATGAGCAGCGGCTTACAGGTTCATAATGTTTGCTGTTAAGTTAAACATGTCTATATTTATTTAGTGTAAAGTTGCGTATTGCCTCACCAATTACAAATGCATTTTTTGACGGCTGCAATAAACTCTACTTTGTTGGTCTAGTCAGTCTCTACTGACTATCAAATGCTACTGAATATGCTTGTAAGTGGTCAGTGCTGCGTTACAGTCAGCCCAGCACTTTCAGAAAACAAGTATTGCCTTTGGTGCTGCGAAAGAGATCAAGATTATTAACTGATGTACTTTTGGTTTGCTTGTTGGACTCAATAGCTTATACTAAGAAAAATGATGTTTACACCCATGATTCTCAATTCAGTGACATTTCAGGGGTTGCTAAGCTATTCTGTATTCATATCCACATGCCAGCATGCAGAATTCTGCATTTTAACTGGCTTAAGAGACATGGACTCTTTGCACATGTTTTCAAACCACATGTTTTTCGCCCCCAGTGTTGTATTACTGTTCTGATCTGATTTTCCAGTTTGCATTCCCTTTGCATGAGAATATGGATGTATATCTTACAGTAGTTACACCAGATAACAGCATGTACTAAATTTTGTTTCTATCAGTTAAATAACCAATATACCTAGATGCCATTAGAATAAGTTTGGTCAGTAGTGTTTGGGACCATTGCAAAAGTAATAACAGAAAAAGTATGTTTAGGTACTTATATTCACAAAAAAGGTGTTTACTTTTCTAAATTGTGCATTTATGCCAGACTTTAAATAACATTATATCTCAATATGATGTAAAATTCATATTAAATTGGACACACTGTACATGCATTCCTGTCTTGTGGCAACTGATTTGTAAGCCATTATGTAACCTGTCTGATTAATATTCTTTATGAATACCTGTCAGTGCCATAAATAAATAATGGACTTTTGATCAAGGAAACAGCTTGGGAACTGTTAACTTCCACTCATTATGGTTCATACTAAACAATTAATGTACACTGCTGTGCAAACGTCTTGAGCCACCCCTCATTTCTTTATATTTTGTTTCCAAGCAGCCAGACTTTCTAGTAGTTTTTTTTAAATTAAGGGATGAACTGGTGTTGAGTCTACACATAATAGACAACTTAGAAAAGAATCAATCTTAAACTGTAAGTTTAAGCACTTTTGTATCAGCAGCCTGTTGCAAAACTCATTAGAATTATACAAACTCTGGTTTTGCCTTACTGTAGTGCCATGTATGTTTGTACATGTTTCAAAGTCCTATTTCCCTTTTTTGTAGCAAAATGTAAACACCAGAAGGTCCCGTCAAGACCTTTGCACAGTGCGGTGAGTATTTCTTTTGTAACTATAGCTCATTTTAATATTAGTAAATTATATAGCATTTAGGAAACTTTGATTGTGTTAAAATATGAAACACAATAAAATGTGGCCTTTATAAAATTCAGATAGTGTTAGAGTAAGAGCTCACACTGAGGTCTTGTCCTCAGTATTGCTTTAGAGGAAATGAGACTTTTTGGGGGGAAGATGTGGTAAAAGTAAGGAAGTTTTCCTGAAAGTATACTTTTAGAAAAGCATTAGGATAGCATAAGATTTGAAAATGTAAAAAAAACCAACCTGTTAGGGATATATCTGTTAAACGTGTTAAATAAAATACAAAGTTGAGAAAATATCCATTATTGCCATTGGTAACCACTGGTAATTAGTCAAAAACGTCAAAAACTGTATGGACTCCTCACCTCTGCGTTTTAGCTAAAGACCACGCCCACTCCTATGCTGCCTTCAGGGTCGTTCTTTTCCCTCAGAAATGACAAATAAATTGCGCAAAGTTACAGTTAGCGCACCATTGCCTGAGAACATAACGGAAAGGAAACTCTAAAATTATAGTGTGGCTGCAAATTAAAAATAAATACATAAACAATACATGCGATCTTCCTGATGGGCAAAAATGGAAAGGTCGTAGCATAAGAAACGCAGGAACAGATGTGTTGACAAATAATTTAACACAAACAAAACCTTTTCTGTTTGTGGCTTGTTTCACCGTTTTCACCTCTGTTTGCATTAATGTATTCAATAAGAGGAATAATCTGTTCTTTTTCTTCATCTAGTTCTGTTCTTCTGCTAGAAATCTTTTTTACGATAGCACATGAAGGCAGCACGTTTCCTGGCTCACATGCAAACCAGCGGTCAGGAGACAGAATACAGAGTACGGCCGCCCAGCTGGCGGGACACTGGTTAGCTTCACTCTGTGTTGTAACCGGCTAGTTATGTGAAATAGCGGATTGTTATACGAACGTAAATATGCCAGCATTTGCTCCAAACTGCGCCACCGGTTGAGACTTCTCTGAGTGTAAGTAAACTAACCAGCTATACCGCCCTACCTGCCTGTCTCCGGTCGCGTTCAGTTCCTCACCTCCGATATCGGGTGTCTTAATGGCGGACGGAAAGGAACCAGCCCCGGCGAGCGTGGAGGAGGAGACAGACAGTATAAACGACGCAGAGCTGGCGCTGAAGGGAATCAACATGCTGCTCAACAATGGATTCAAAGAGAGCGACGAGCTCTTCAGAACATACAGGTCTGTGTGTGACTTCTCTTCCTGTATGTAAAAACAAAACAGAGGCGTATGCTTGTGTTAAATGTTATGGCAGGTGTAGCTAATGTTCCCAAACTTGTGATTAACCAATACAATTACAACTGAAGGCATCAAAGCGTGTGGTCTAAGCTTTGAAAAAACAAAAACAGGAAGAAAAAAAAGCCCACCACCCGTGTCACGCTTGTCTGGTGGAGAACCATTTGATCTGATCACAAGCAGAATTAGTGTTGTTTAAATACCCTGAGCAAATATCCACAACCACAATATGTGACATGTGTGCACATCATTAGATTTGGTGACTGTCTTCATAAATGTCTAAAAAAACAACGAAGTGCTTGCTTAACAGGTTGCCATTCCTGTTATACCGCTGTCTGGCTTTGAGGTACTTTGTACCCTTCTTGTGAAATATGTCAACATGGCCCAGCTAGTTCCTCACATCTACAGTTGAGTGACATATTAGAGGAAAACAATAACAACAATGTGTCCAGATAAGGTAACCAGGTTTCTGAGATGGTCTCTCGTTTGCTGATCCAGAAAGCATACATGAAGAGGCATACAAGCATACATGAAGACTGTCATTAGGTGAGAGTGCAATATTAAAAGATCCATAGCATCACCTGTAGAAGTCTAGGTTTATATATTTTTACACATACCAATTATTGGATGGCTGCATATGTCTTGCCTTGCTCTGGAAAGCAATGTCTTTGATGTCATTTAGGATCGAAATGCAAGCATTAAACTGGTAAACTATTCTCTTAGTCCAGTAGCACCCATCTCAGCCAAATAATCAGTAGGCATGCGAGAAAACTGCTGCATAACCTTTCTTTTTGCATTTTGCATTCATTAAAAGAGGTCACAAGTTATAAATGTTGGGAATCCCTGCTCCTGAACCGCACACGTCCTTACACATGCTTCAGCCTTTGCTTTCAACTTGAATGCTTATGTCATGAAAGGGCAGCTCCTATGGTTCCTGACCCCTGGGGAAAGCGTAAATGTCACCTCGTCCGCTAATTGCATTAAGCTCTAGGTGTCATCCTGTTTTGACTGGATCAGCAAAACGATGGAGGGAAGTGAAAAACACAAACACAGCTGTCTGAGAATGAGCTTTTACTGGCAGTATGTACGAGTTTCTGTTAAAGCTCCCCTGGTACTATTACGTTTGTATAGTATGTTGCACTTATGTGTGGAGGTGGTTCCATTATAAATTAAATCCCCATCACAGTTACACAGGGATACCTGTACCAAGTCAATTTTCCACAATTATTTGAAACATTTTGCCGTAATTTGACTGACACGTGGTGCCTCTTGTCTTCAAAGTGAAATATAAGGCTGCTGAAATTCAGTTATTGCACCAAAATGACTACACAGCTACAGATGGAAATCAAAAGGACCTTTGATTTCTGTAAATGATGCAAGTTTTCAGCTACACAGATGCAAGTCTGTGTAGCTCTAAAAGATTATTATTAGTAGCTATAAATGTGTCAATTGTGACAGGGTATATGTTTTGATTATAGGGTAGAAATTTCTGAATCTCTTAATTCATCAAAGAGAAAGTTAGTTGATAAGTTTTGCATTAGCTGGCTTGTGACAGTTGTAAAGCTGTGTTAATAGTGTGTAACAGTGTATTATGAGCACCTTTGATGCCCTAAGATAATTTCAGATGAAGGGCATCTTAAAGTGTGTTAGTTATGAGGGTGAGGCCAAAAATTGCCAATTGGGGGTAGAGGGTAATAGTCAAAGAAAAGAAAGTCTAATCTGAGTTTCTGCATATTTAAAGGCAACAGCATGCAGTCTGCCTTTTGTGGAAAAAATGGGTCATTCATGGATTGTTTTTCTGAAGAGCTTAAGTGAATGGTAGTGAGTGGTAGTGCAACAGGATACACCATTGCAACAAGTCAGTTTGTGAAATCTCTTCCCTCCTAGCTACTCCACAATCAGCTATAAGTGGTATATATAAGCGGAAGCATTTAGGAACCAAAGCATTGCAGATGATGTGAAGTTACAGAGTGGGGTCGCTGAGTGCTCATAATGCATTAAAGTGGCCAACACTGCTGACTCAATAACTGCACAGCTCCAAACCAGCACACAAAAACTGTGTGCTGGGAGCTTCATGGTTTGGGCTTCCATGGCTGACAGCTCCTGTAGGTATAATATTTGTAGTTGACCCAGTATTATTGTCCATACAGTGTATATGTTTACAGAAATAAAGATTAATATAGTGACGCTGGTCCTATCTAGTAAACTCAATTTGGTTCCTTGATGTAAAACAAAACAAAAAAAACCTCTATTAAATATCTTTAATCTCAGAATTTGTCAGCTGTTTTTTTTATCAAATGTGACTTTTTTTTATTTAGCACTTTAATGTTGGAAAATATCTTGGTTTTATATTTCATGAATTAATTTTTCATTGTTTTACTTCTGAATATTCTCCTCCTTCCCATTAGTATTTTTCTAACCTACAGTAGTCCTAATACATTGGCATTATTGATGCATGAAACAGGCCACATACTTTTCATTGTTTCTCCAGTGAACTTTACACTGTCAGAGAAAATCACATTATGTGAAAAGACTAACTTCTCTTATATGTTTGGGGTTGTTTTCTTCTTCTTTTTTTTTTACTTTCTTTCAGGAACCACAGTCCTTTGATGAGTTTCGGTGCAAGTTTTGTGAGTTTTCTGGTGAGTGGAAAAGCAACTCGCTGCTATTTTGGTTTGTGGCCAAACTTCTCGAAGATTTTTGTAAATGTTGCTTTGGGAGCTTTTGGTTTCTTTGTGAGGCTTATGGAAGTTCCCTTGTGTTCCCTTTAAGTCCTTTTAAGCCAGCTGTTATGTTTTGCGAAGAAATTTCTAAATTATGTTTGATCAGCATTTTTCCCCCCCAGCTACAAACGTAGCTGAGTTTGACAGTTTGTTCTAAACTTTGCAAGTTTCTGCTGTCATGATTGGATGGTATCATACACATGCTGGGTCAGCAGTGGGAGGGATGTCACAAAGTACAAATACTTAATTTCTGTACTGTTACTGTACTGTTTTACTGCCTGTATTTAAACACAAGTATCTTTGTTTGATTGTTTTTAGTCACATTTTCAAAACAGGCTCGTTATTTTATTTTTATTTTTAATGCGTTTGGGAGTTATTCTTTCACATCACTGCTCAGTGTGTATGACATAAATGTCATAGAGATGAAAGATGCAAACAGCATATAATGTATGCATCATTTATTGCATTATACTCTTTTTTTGTTTTTGTTTTTTTTGTTTAATGTTAGCCATCGAGAATGTAGGGAACAGCTACAAATGGAGTTATTTAATTTAATGTGCTTTTTCTCTGCATGATGATTGCATGTGTTGAAGCACCTATTCCCATCTATTAATATTATTATAATATTTTTTAACATGACATGAGGCTTATTTATCTTTGCAAAAAGGAGCTGATAGAAGAGCTACTATATACTTTAATATTTTCCACTTCCTGGTCAGCTGGTAACATCTGAAGTACAGTGGTATTTTTTAACAAGTCATTAATGACTCCAGAGGACTTCTGTGAGATTGACCCTTAAAGGGCAAAGATAGAATAAGGTTACACTTGCAGAGCACATCACCATGATGTCTACTCATCTTTTACTGGGAGAAATCAGAGAGCAAAAGCCCTTACGAGTTGCCAGGCACCTCAGCATGTGAAAAATGAAATTCCCAACAAAAGCTTTGACAGTGGAAAAGGACAGCAGTGTTACTGCAGTCCAAGTAACACAGAGATCTTTGTTTCAGTCGAAGCAAAAAAAGTTGGCAGCTGGGTTGTAGTGCTAGAATAATTACAGAGTTTCTGGTGTATAATTGTACTTCATTAGTAGCCTGACCAATTAAAAATAATCATTCAGAAGTAACTTTATAAATTAAATGTTTTTTAGTATGTGGCAAAATCCCAGAATTTGGCATTCAATTATTCAATTATCTCTTCATGTTTTTTTGTTTTTTTTAAAAAGGGATTTAGGTTAGCAATAGTGCATATCCTTTATCTTCTACCTGTTTTGTTCATTCATTCATTGTATGTGTAATTTGTACAAAATCTGTCAATTTGGAACAATTAGATTTCGTTTTCTTGTTTCTTTTTCTGACTCCACTGTCGAGTGTTCAGTGTAAGCGATTTTTCTTGAACCACATGTAAGTAATTGATTGCTTTTATCCGGTTTCCCTTTTGCAGAACGCCATGATGACTTTTGAAGAGGAAAAAATGCAAATGGCTTTTGAAGACCTCAAGGCTACAGAGAGACTGTGTGAGAGTGAAAACATGGGTGTCATTGAGACCATTAAAAGCAAGATCAAGCGCAATGTGAGTAAATACTTGATTAAACTGCCTGTATTGTACATCATTATATAGACAAGCATTTCATGTTGGGCCTGTAACGCCCACGTGTGCTTGTTAGCTCTCCTGCATACCTGTCTGTCATCAGCCTGTAAATGTGGGGTGTTTGTGTGGGCAGATGGACTCTCAGAGGTCAGGGGTGGCTGCAGTGGACCGACTCCAGAGGCAGATCATCATTGCAGACTGCCAGGTTTACCTGGCGGTTTTATCTTTTATCAAACAAGAGCTGTCATGTAAGGGAACCTTTGGTATTTGTTGGTTGACAGTGATGCACTCCACACGTATCGCGTAGGTAGGTGACAAATTAAAGGAAAAAAACAAAACCTGTCTTTTATGCCTTGGGAAGCTTTTTTGCTGGTATGGGTCCACTTGTCTCTTTAGAGGGAAGTGTCACTTGAAACTAGAGATGGCACGATACCACTTTTTTATGTCCGATACCGATACCGATATCATAAATTTGGATATCTGCCGATACCGATATGAATCCGATATAGTGTTTTTTAATCAACAAAACTGTTTTTTTAAATATCTTGCTGCATTTTGCAAGTCTGCAAGTTCATACTCAAGTTTAAAACAACAACTACACTAAAGCTATTCTGTTATACCTGTATACAAAAAAAATATTTCATAGTTCAGCAATACTGATCAATCTAATAAACTTAAACCTACACCATCCTCCCTATTCTGGTATTTTAAAGAGTACTTAGCGTAAATATTAAGCAACCTAACTAACAGGGTTCCAACTCCCAGCAACAACATAAATAAATAAAAAATAGAGAACCACCCCTCACGCGCCACCTCATGATGCTTAATCGACGTAATCAACCTTAATTTGATGCAGTGTGAAAAAAATGCACAGAAATCAATTATTTTTCAAGAAATATTAAATAGATTCAACATCTTTCTTCAACAAAATTGCAGACTGCACAGATGGTACCTTCCCAAAGTAAAAAGTACTATAGCTTACTAGGGTATATATATTAGACTTAATAGTCACTATATACAGTAATTGACTTCTATTCATTTTACATCAAATTAAAACTTTGGGTGTCAGATAATTATTTATTAAAAGCTCGACATTTTAAATGAGAATAAGAAAGAAAAGTCTGTCTTTGTGCCCCCTTTTCCCTGTTCATGCCCTATCGGCCCCCCTGGCTAAACTTTGCTAGATCCGCCCCTGCACAGTTACAGCCGTCAGCTGCGTAGAAAAAGATCCTGGTGTAGAAAGAAATATTAAATAAATTCTAACAACAGCTTATCAAGCTTAAACGTTCTGCTGTTGTTCAGCCGCTGGTTTCCTCTTTCTGGTGCAAAGTGGGCCAAAAACAAACAAGAGAGACGGAGTCGCGACAGAAAAGCCGATCAGCTGATCAGTTTCACGATTGAAGTAGCAGCCGGAGAGCGAGAGGCAGTCGCTTGTTAAGCTTAACGTGGGAATGCTTTACAAACATTCAGAGATGGACTTACACACTTGCTTTACTTCTCTCGGGGATAACTTTGTCGGAGATGAAATGCCAGGTTGCTAGCGAAGCTCCACATGCTATCCAGACCACCGACAGGTCCGGCATGCCACAGCTGCTCTATCACGTGATGCATACTGCTCCGACGTGCTAACGTTCTGAGGTGAGTTACGGCGTGTTGCAAGTTTTGTGAGGTGCTTTCGTGATATTTAATGGATCGGATTACATTTTTTATTTTTCTCCGATATCCGATCCAGTAATTTAGGTCAGTATCGGACCGATACCGATACGTAATATCGGATCGGTCCATCTCTACTTGAAACCAGTACAAAGCTGTTATGGAATGTTTTTATTGTGATGGAGGTGGTCTCTCCCAGGTAGCCCCTGTTGCAGGGATACAAGGAGTCGCTAGATCTCAATAGCTATGAGAGATTTTGGGCCAGCACTCTTTAGCGCCATCATTGAAACACCACATGACAGAAGAATCTTTTAGAAGAGTGGTTTTAGGGTGCTCTAGCCTTCCTGACATTGGCCTCTGATGGCTATGATAGCTTTTCCTTTAATTTGTCATCCACCTTTTATTTGATGTGTTAAATACAAAGAGGTTATATTAAAGGACTTTTCTCTAATCTGAGCTTCAATCCTCTGACAGCATATATCAAAGGAGGCTGGATCCTCCGTAAAGCTTGGAAGATGTACAACAAATGTTACAACGACATCACACGTCTACAAGAAGGCAGCAGGAGGAGGGGCTCTGAACAGCAAGCGACGCCGTCTTCATCGTCCGGCTCTGCTCTGTCCCACCAGAGTCGCTCTCCCTCACCCGGGTCAAGTCCATCACAGAGGCTAGATGGCATCAGTCCCGAGGCTCTGGATCGGCTGAAAGGTTCAGTCAGTTTTGGTTATGGTCTTTTCCACCTCTGTATATCGATGGTGCCACCGCACCTACTGAAGATCGTCAATCTGCTGGGCTTTCCCGGAGACCGCCATCAGGGCCTGTCAGCACTCACTTACGCCAGTGAAAGTAAGGACATGAAGGCCCCCTTAGCTACGTGAGTGAGTATGTTTGCGTATCTGTATCCTGTTTTGCAACTTAAACAGTTGTGTGCAGTGTAATAAAATAATGAAAGCATAATTTGTAGAGGAAAGAAGGAAACAAAAAAGAGATCCCAGTGTGAACAGCTGTAATAATTGACTGACTCAGGTCCCTGTAGCACAATTTTCCAAATCCTGCTTCATACTGAATCGTTTGAAATTGGTTTTTAGTCCTTGGGTGCCTTGGGAACCATGTTTGTAATCAAGCCTTTAATTAAAATCAAGTGTGTGGGAATTTGGTCATGTCTGCCAAGTTAACAAATCTGTAATATAACCACATTATGCAATATTACTGTAAAATGCTGTGAATCGTATTTCCTCAGTTTTGTAAAAAGCGCAACACATTGTGCTGTTTTTTGTGTGTGTGTCATTATCATAAATTAGAAATTTGCTATATTCCCTCTCATTACAGTCTCTGTGCTTTTCTTGCAGCTTGGCTCTGTTGTGGTACCACACAGTAGTGCAGCCCTTCTTTGCTCTGGATGGCACAGACACACAGTCAGGCCTAATGGAAGCCAAATACATTCTTAAACAAAGAGAGGCTATTTATCCCAACTCCTCCCTCTTTATGTTTTTCAAAGGCAGAGTTCAACGCCTTGAGGTAAAGACATGTGAATACTAAACCTTGTTATCTTTTGCCATGTGAAGTAGTCTTCTAACTTGGAGAAGCTCAGTATTGTCTCACTGTGACTCATACTACAAAGTTTCCTTCTGTAGTGCGAGATCAGTAGTGCCTTGACGTCCTTCAGTAGTGCCTTGGATCTGGCCTCTGACCAAAGGGAAATTCAGCACGTTTGTTTATATGAAATAGGTACTGCCTGGCTCTCATATTTCTCTCATATTTCAAATATGCCTCACTCGGTATTAGTATGCAACATCATTTCTGATCGATTTTTTTAGGCTGGTGCAGCATGATCGAACTGAACTACAGAGAAGCCTACAGAGCGTTTGACAGATTGGCGACTGAATCTCGCTGGTCCCAGTGCTATTATGCCTATTTAACTGGAGGTAATTACAGCACCGTAATGCTTTCAGGGTATTTTGTAAGCTCGGTAGTGGATGCTAATCCATATTGTATGTTGTGTGGTGCAGTGTGCCAAGGAGCCACTGGTGATCTGGAAGGAGCCGTTGCTGTTTTCAAGGACGTTCAAAAACTTTTCAAACGCAAGAATAATCAGATAGAAATGTTTTCCATGAAAAGGGTGAGTGTGTAACTAGTTTGTTTCCTGTAGGAATATTATGGTGCTAAGAATGCCACTGATGTGAAGATGCACTTTTGTTTTTCAATCAGTCTGAGAAGCTAAAGAGCTCCAGTATATCCAAAGAACTCTGCATCCTATCAGTGATTGAGATTCTGTATTTGTGGAAAGCTCTGCCCAATTGCTCCAATGCCAAGCTGCAGACGATGGCCCAAGGTACTGCATTCCAAACTAATATCTCGCTTGCATTATGTGCACTAATGCAAAGTGTTTGTAATTTTGATTCCTCCCTTAGTGTTACAGGGGATTGACGACGCCTCGTGTGCAGGCCTGAAAAACCTCCTTCTTGGTGCCATAAGCAAATGTCTACATAATACCAAAGATGCCATTCAGGTACTCTTGTGTTAAATTAATTATGCAATTTGCATTTTTGGAAAATTGATGCACAGCATGAAGCACAGCATGAAGCACGGCCCTCGCCGGCTGCCTTAAAGGATTGTCCATGCACTTACACAACACAATAATCATTGTTTGTTTTGGTATCATGACCTTTTTTTTTTTTTTTTTTGAAACAGTATTTCCAGCTGGCTGCAAGGGATGAGGGGGGGCGTCTGAGCAACTCTTATGTGCAGCCCTACTCTTGCTATGAACTGGCCTGTGTGCTGCTGAATTCCCCAGAGGCAAGTTTTGTGTGTGTGTGTGTGTGTGTGTGTGTGTGTGTGTGTGTGTGTGTGTGTGTGTGTGTGTGTGTGTGTGTGTGTGAGAGAGAGATAGTTAAACTGTCTCTCTTGGCCAAGGTCCTGGAGGAGTTACACTATCTAAATATTTAATTTTTTTTTTCTAGTCTGCGGGGAAGGGCCGAATGCTAATGCTTCAGGCCAAGGTACAGTAATACTCTTTATTTATTCTCTGCCCTGAAAGGAGGTAATATGTCCTGTTTTTCCTGTCTATTTGTTAGCAGTCTAGCTTCCACTGTTTTTAAGATATCATTGTGGCGGGGTGTGGCCTGCAGAGCCGTGCAGGCCACACATCCGCAATCATGCACCGCAGACTTAAATGTTGTACTGGGTCCTGTGGTTGGAGAGGTGGTGTTGATGTGAGTACAGCTGGCAGCGGGAGAGCTGCGGCCGTTGTGTGTAAATGGTGTGCCTCAATAAAAGATGTTGAATAGCAGTAAAATGCCATCGGGTCTGCTGTGGTCGTTTACGATCATTTTTAAGTTTTGTGTGATGGCAGTTACCAACAGCTCGAGCGGATTTAATTTAGGTGAAAATCTGGTTAAGATCAAGGTCGCACCATATGTGAAAATCAGTACAAAGTTTATATTAGCCATAACTTTTTATTGATCGTCTTCAAACTTCACAACAACATACTGGGCATTGGAGGACATGAGCACCCATGTAGGCTAAGCATTTCACCTTGACCGTCATTATTAGCGCCCAAGGTGAAAAAGCTGGTCTTGCAAAACATTTTAAGAAACCATATCGAGTATAATATGTTATATGGAAGGTCATGAAGAGAGCTTGTGATGTCACAGTGATGCCGTAACAGGCTGACATCCTCATATTGTAATGAAAACAGGCTGATGTCAGCATGTTTTATTAATTTTAGCGTAGTCCGTGGTCTTTGGGGCGAGTCGCACTATGAGTGATCTTGTTACTACTGGAAGTAGTTGGTAACAAGTCCTGTCTTATTTGATTAATTAAAAGCAATTAGTGTTTAGATTTTGTCTTATTTTTGCTGCGGGTCAAAGCTTTCTTTATAAAACTGATCAGGATCTTTTCATTCTGACTCATCGTTCTAAATCAGATTAAGACACCCACTGTCTGATCAGGTGACAGGATGTCTATTGGAGTGCCAGTGCTGCTTGAACTTAGTGAGCTGAGTATACTGGCTTTGCATTGACCTAAAGTTTGCCAACACTGTAGCCAAGCCTCTGTATAAGGAATGGATTTAAAATGAAAATGACGGAATTTGAATGAAAACAACAGAAATTGGGAACAAACAATGGAATTTGAATGAAAACAATGGAATTTGAATGAAAAGAACAGAATTTGATCAAAAACAAAAGAATTTTCATGAAAACAACAGAATTTGCATGAAAACAACAGAATTTGAACAAAAACAACGGGATTTGAATCAAAACAATGGAATTAGAATGAAAAGAACGGAATTAGAATGAAAAGAACGGAATTTGAATGAAAACAACAGAATTTGAGAATGAACAGAACAGAATTTGAATCAAAACAATGAATGAATGAACCATGAATTCTAAAACAAACAATAGAATTTGAATAAAAAGAGTAGAAGTAGAATGAAAACAACAGAATTTCAATGAAAAGAATGGAATTAGAATGAAATGAATAGAATTTGAATCAAAACAATGGAATTTGAGAACAAACAATGGAATTTGAATGAAAACGACAGAATTGGAATGAAAACAACAGCATTTGAATGAAAACAACGGAATTTGAATGAAAACAACGGAATTTGAATGAAAACAATGGAATTAGAATGAAAACAACGGAATTAAAATGAAAACAACAGAATTTGGGAACAAACAATGGAATTTGAATGAAAAGAACAGAATTTGAATGAAAACAACGGAATTTGATCAAAAACAAAAGAATTTGCATGAAAACAACAGAATTTGAACAAAAACAATGGAATTTGAATGAAAACAACGGAATTAGAATGTATAGAACAGAGTTTGAATGAAAGCAACAGAATTCTAAAACAAACAATAGAATTTGAATAGAAGAGTAGAATTAGAATGAAAACAACTGCATTTGAATTAAAACAACGGAATTTCAATGAAAAGAACGGAATTAGAATGAAATGAATAGAATTTGAATCAAAACAACAGAATTAGAATGAACAGAACAGAATTTGAATCAAAACAATAGAATTAGAATGAACAGAACAGAATTAGAATGAACAGAACAGAATTAGAATGAACAGAACAGAATTTGAATCAAAACAATAGAATTAGAATGAGAAGAACGGAATTTGAATGAAAAAAACAGAATTTGAATGAAAACAATGGAAGTTTAAAACAAACAACAGAATTAGAATGAACAGAAAAGGATTTGAATCAAAACAATGGAAATAGAATGAAAAGAACAGAATTTGAATGAAAACGACGGAATTTGAATGAAAACGACGGAATTTGAATGAAAACGACAGAATTTGAATGAAAACGACGGAATTGGAATGAAAACAACAGAATTTGAGAACAAACAATGGAATTTGAACGAAAACAATGGAATTTGAACTAGAGCAGGGCGATATGGCCAAAAATATTTATCATGATATATATTTGAAAATTTGCGATAACGAAATAACTGACGATATAATTGATGCGAGACAAAATACAACTCCACAACATTACTAGCGCAAAAAGACAACCTTCTTTTATTTTCACTTAAACAAGAAGCTGGTTTTTATGTACATTAAAGCTTTATAAAAATGTAACAGTGCAAATGCAAATTCCTTGCTGAAAGTTTAACCAAAAGGCATTTCCAGTAGAAATGGGATGACATATCCTGAGCATAACCATGTATAATATCCACTGAAGTTAAAAAGAGGTGCTTTGCAACATTAAACTGCAGTGAGCAGTACGTATTTTTCGGACCACAAGGTGCACGGGATTATAAGGCACATTAAGCGAAACAAAGCAGTCAGATAAATCAAACTTTATTAAACTCATTCTTCTTGCTTCCTCCACTTCTGTACCATTGATTTATTAATGAATGAATTCTGCTCTATTCCCATGTTGTTGCAGTATATTAATGACTAACCTTGTATTGTGGATGGATTATCTCAGTTGTTCTCCTGACTGAAGTTTGGTCCGTTTACAGCATCCCGCCATGTGATTGCATTTGTCTCTAACTATCAGGAACTTTAACGTTAACTTTTATAAGTGGAAAAGTGTTAGTGTTTGTCCTCCAGCTTCACTGTTTATGTTATGCTAACATAGCTGTGTCGCTAGCGATCAGGTAGCACATCATTATATACCAGCTAGCCCAACTTCAGTAACCCTACAAACGTCATTGCTGTTTAGTTTCCTGTCTTCATTTATGTTGGACGTGATAGCAGAGCTGTACGTTTGAATTTTTCCAGAAATCTCTGTCAGAACATGCTATATCATGCTTAGGTAACTAGCGAAACTAGCGAGCTAACTTCCGCTAGCTTCCTGCTAACTTCTAACTCCGTTAAATGTAACAAATTTTGTTTTCATGGATGCCTGGAAGTTAAACTTCATAGTTTCACCTGGTTAAGCAGCAATGCTGATCGTTTTATTAAAGATGAAAGAATTGAGACAGTTTTTAACTCTCAGTGATGCTGCAGTGTTCGTTTGATCTGAAGGATAGGGAGTTTAGGACCCAGATTACTCCCAGATTTAAGAGCATCTTAGTCCGGCAAATACGACAATAACGACAGCCGCTTGCATGTTCTGCAAAAAAATGTGCTTTGTCGTGTATCTGACGGACAAACACCAAACCAGTTCCACATCACTGAAGTTGCACCATTTTTACAAACCAATTCTGGTTCATCTGTTTCACTCAACAATCGGCCATGTGCGTATGAAAACAAAGGCACTGCGCATGCGCGTTTTACTCATATTCTATCGCGATATTTCATTTTCCTATCGTTGCCAAACATTATACCGGCATTACCGTGAACGGTATAATATGGCCCAGCCCTAATTTGAACGAAAACAACGGAATTGGAATGAAAACAACGGAATTGGAATGAAAACAACGGAATTGGAATGAAAACAACGGAATTGGAATGAAAACAATGGAATTAGAATGTACAGAACAGTTTGAATGAAAGCAACATAATTCTAAAACAAACAATAGCATTTGAATAAAAAAGTAGAATTAGAATGAAAACAACATTTGAATGAAAAAAACGGAATTTCAATGAAAAGAATGGAATTAGAATGAAATGAATAGAATTTGAATGAAAACAACGGAATTAGAATGAACAGACCAGAATTAGAATGAAAAGAATAGAATTTGAATGAAAACAACGGAATTTGAATGAAAACAACGGAATTTGAATGAAAACAATGGAAGTTTAAAACAAACAACAGAATTAGAATGAACAGAACAGAATTTGAATCAAAACAACGGAAATAGAATGAAAACAACGGAAATAGAATGAAAACAACGGAAATAGAATGAAAACAATGGAAGTTTAAAAGAAAACAACAGAATTAGAACGAAAACAACGGAATTAAAATGAAAACAATGGAAGTTTAAAACAAACAACAGAATTAGAATGAACAGAACAGAATTTGAATCAAAACAATGGAAATAGAATGAAAACAACGGAAATAGAATGAAAACGACGGAATTTGAATGAAAACAATGGAAGTTTAAAAGAAAACAACAGAATTAGAATGAAAGCAACGGAATTAAAATGAAAACGACGGAATTTGAATGAAAACAACAGAATTAGAATGTATAGAACAGAGTTTGAATGAAAGCAACAGAATTCTAAAACAAACAATAGAATTTGAATGAAAACAACAGAATTTGAATGAAAACAACAGAATTTGAATGAAAACAACAGAATTTGAATGAAAACAACGGAATTTGAATCAAAACAATGGAATTTGAATCAAAACGACGGAATTTGAATCAAAACGACGGAATTAGAATCAAAACGACGGAATTTGAATCAAAACGACGGAATTAGAATGAAAAGAATGGAATTAGAATCAAAACGACGGAATTTGAATCAAAACGACGGAATTTGAATCAAAACGACGGAATTTGAATCAAAACGACGGAATTTCAATGAAATGAACGGAATTAGAATGAAAAGAAAAGAATTTGAATGAAAACAATGGAAGTTTAAAACAAACAACAGAATTAGAATGAAAACAACGGAATTAAATGGTCTGAATGCCTGATGCAGTCTCGCCCTGCAGAGCAGTGTTGTAAGTATCTTGCTTGCATTAGCATTAACTTTGTTAGTTGATTGGTAGCTGACACTGAATGAGCACAGATCTCACTCTATTAGCCGTAACAGCCATCTCTGCATGTCTGGGCAGACACACGGTGTCTAAGAGGAGCACTGGGCACTGGGCTCTCTGTTTTTCTTACCTGATTGGTCAGCATGTTCATTGATCTGTCTGTGTTGACTGCAGAGGTTGTTAGAGGGCAGAGCACGAACAAAATAAAATTCATTTTGTTTTCCGTGCAGGAGGACTACGCTGGCTATGACTTTGAGAACCGACTCCACGTTCGTATTCATTCAGCTTTCGCCTCTATGGCGGCCTCCGCCCAGCCTTGAACTTTAATCTGAAATGTCTTTGAAAAAGCCACAATAATGAGTATGGATATTTTCACTTTAAAATAATTTCTTTATACTTATAAGATTCTGAGCCAGTGCATCATTTAGAACACAAACATGAATATTTCACAAGAAAACAGGTACAAGAGGTGTTATCGATCTGTTACTGTACGGCACAATACACTGTTTGTTTTTGTCTTCAGGGTTTGTTTTAAAACTAGATGCCTGTTGAATTGAATGAAAACCCGTAGATTTGTTTTGTAAGATCTTAGGCATTATTGCTTACATGGAGGAAATGTTCTTCAGATTGTGTAAAGGCACATATCAAGTATTAAGCATCAAAGCAATTACAAGAAATGACTCTGAAAATGTCTTTAAGAAGCCAATATTTCCACTTCAGTGTTGGTTGTTGACTTTGACATTTGTAAAGCTAATCTATAGGCAGTGTATTAATCTTTTGTTTTTGTTTTTTTAAAAGCACAGCCCCTTTTTAAGCAGTCGTTTTTATCAGTGTAAATATGTCTCACATAAAGGTTTTAATAAATGTGCCACTTTGAGCGGCTTAAATGCACAACGCTCCTTTCTGCTGCAAAGTTTTTCCTGTATATTTGTTATAATAAAAACAACATTGTAAAACTGAATATCTGTTTTCGTCGACTGTTTAAGTGTCATAGCTTAAAGGTGACAAATACATTTCTTCACCAACAGAATTTGTACTTCTTTAGTGATCAAAGTAATCACGAGGGGCATTAAGCCTTTCCTGTAGTGGCTTATGAGGCACAGACAATGATGAGGAATCTTTTATCATTCCTCCTCAAACTGCTTCAGATGCCTTCAGATCATGGAAATTGGACATTTTTTTTTTTCCTTACCATTTTCTTGTTTTGTGTTAACTTTTTTTTATCCTGTATTACAGAACTTCCGAGCTTCATCTATGAACTACTGCTATTATATTGTTATTACATCCATCTTCTTCTGGTTATTAAATTCAAGGTAACAGGGGAGCTTGGGCCTATCCCAGCTGTCACAGGCGCACAGGCCACCAGCCTGTAACAGGGCTAATACTTATTACCTGTTTTAATTCATTGTTCCTTGATGACAGGGTGTCTTGTACCCAAGGTAGCAAAGCAATGCTAAACCATGATTCCCCCTTTACACTAGGTTTCATGGTCCTGATTTTGGTGATGGTGTGTCTTCTGCCCCTCTAAACATATTTAGATGGGCATCTTTTTGCTAAAAAGATCAACGTTTGTTTCAGCTGTCAAATGGAAACATGCCAAACAAAATTTAGAGTAATGAAAGAGCAACTCAGAGTTCAGTATCTTGCTTAAGGACACTTTGGTACATAGACTGGAGCAGCCAGGAATCAAAGTACCAGCCTTCCAGTTCTCAGATGACCTGCTGTGCTACAGCCACCACAGAAGATAACTTCTGGGTAATCAGATTGCTTGATTCAGTCATAGCAAATGTAACATTCATGACCATAACCATGTACACAGGAATTTCTTTTTTTTTTTTTTAACTGCAAAAACCCACAAAACCACAACGTCGAGTTTACATTAAGCTTTTATTTAGCAACATAGAAATTCTGTTTAAATAACCAAACAGTGATAACACATCTAAAGTGTATACATGTAGCAGCTATTGTTACATGAGTAATGAATATTCAGTGCTTAACTGTAAAGGAGGTAAGGCTTGCATAGTTGTAGTGATGCACATGCGTTTGAGATAGTTGGATTTCAGTTATATCAATGCACATAGTACTAAGACGATCACCAGTTATTCTAATCTATATCAAGACTTTTACACAAACACACTCACACACTAATCTAATTGAAGAACCAATGTCCCTGCTTTAGTATAGTTAAGAAAAAAAGTTATGTTTACAGAACCAGGTAGACTTACGCAATGCTGTTAATTGCTATGCACATCTATACAGTACGTAGTATAGGGTTTATTTCATCAGATATTCAAACAAGTCTTACTGTCATATTTCTAGCCATCTTTCTTATACACTGTTAGATATAGCTACACACACAGTTTCACTTGACTGTAGAGGTCTACAAATTAGGCAAATTTGTAACACATTCAGTTAATCGCTAAATATCTGTAGCACTCATAACAGGAAGTGAAAACAGAGGCCGATATACCAAAATGACCTATTTTAATACTTCGCACTGCATAACAGTATGTATGCACAAGTGTCAATCGTAGCCAAAGGTGATTTTAAGAATCGTCACTCCTCTCGATGCTGAAGCTAATGAGGAAAATGTTTTCATGACCAAATGTGAATTACGGAAAAACTACAGACAGTAGAGCTCAGCCTGCTATTTAAACACTCGGTCTATCCAACATGAAACATTTCTAAAAATACATTCTAGATTTTTTTTTAGAACATGCCGGTATCTCAAGTGGTCAAGAAGAACCACAATAAATAATAAATAAGTGAAAGAAAGTATTGTGCTTTATTACTCACACAGACCTACTGAGGATTATATGTCTCTGGGTTCAAACCGAACACCAACACATTAGCTGTTGTTCTATACTCTATTACATAGTTGCTTATGACCCCCCAGTATAGCAGATGAAGTCCAAAGGTGAGAAATCTGTACAGTATGTAGTTTTGCCTTGTTTTTTTAACTTATTAGTAAATGTCAGGCAGCTGAGAGTAATTCCTGTCCCAGTAGCCTTTCAAGTAAAGCCAGTCCTGAGCTTTGTTGTGTGGGTTGGGTCCTTGTTGAAACCACCTGAACAGTGAGAAGATTTAGTATGAGCACAGCACTTGGAAATAACAAAAGGATTAAATAAATACATAAGAGAATGACACACACACACACACACTCACACACACACACTAAGCAAAGACAAATTGATGGCAAGGCTCCATCCACGGTGTACAACTTTAACCTCCTAAGACCCGAACTCTTCCACAGCATGCATTTTTAATTTCTCTTTGATATTTGGCCATGTTGGAGCCCGATGAATATAAAAACAAAGAATTACCAGATTTTTTTATTTTATACCTGATTTTTGTTTCTAAAAAAATGAGATCCACATATGAGGATATTCATTTAAAATTTCGATAGAACAGTAGCAGTATAATGTCCTCGTAATTGGATATCAGGCCCATGTAGAGCAAAATTGAGTATTTTGGTCTAAACAACCCAAAATGTGATGTCCACATATGTGGACGGCAGGTCCTAGGAGGTTAAAAAGCTGAACAGTATTAAACACCAGACTTTTTATGTGACATAGTCTGAAAACACACACAGACAGACCAAGAGCAACAAAAACATGCATTTGTGCATTTTGTCCTGAGGAGTGTGGTGTAGTGTAGTGCAGCACTTCACATGAGAGAAAAATAACACTCAGAAAAAGCGCAGCAAACCTTGGGCCAAGTGCAGCGTTCCTTTTCAATTATAATAAGTTAAATGCATAGTTAATAGCAGAAGACAACATGTAGGCAATCAGTCAATGCCCACCCACAATCGATTTAAATTTCATTTCTCATTGACTAACCTCACTTTCCATTCCTCTGTTGATTTGGTGCGATTCTTCCGGGCCGTCCTCTGTTTTTCCTCAAGTCTCTTCTTCTCAGCACTTGCCAGATCTAACAGCCGTGGATACAGAAAACTGAATACCACCACAGATTACATTCAGCGGGCTCAGCATAGGAAATCAAGATCACGCACTGTACCTATGTCTCCCTTCTCCATGGCGCAAATATCTGGTCTGAGGCGACTGTCTGTGGAAGGTATGACGCCCTCCATGCGCTTGTCTAGCTCGTTTAGCTGCATGGCGAATGTCGAAAATGCGTAGAACTGCAACACCCGCATACACACAAGAAAGAAACTTAAAGCAAAATATTCAAAACTGATCTGACCGATGTCACGTTTATTTCCTTTTGTACCTTGGATGAGTTTTCCGGACGTGGCGTTATTTTCCAGATGAGTTCACTGCCTGGGATGACCTGCACAGTCTCAGTATCAGGTGGAGGCGTCTCTTCAGGCTCCTCATCGACACTGGTCTAAGGCCACAGAGAGAGATATATACAGTACAGAGCAGAGACACACAAGTACTTCTGATGTTTTACACTTTCTTTTAGTTTTTGACAGTTATAATAGGTTCAATCCACGAGGAAACTTCCACGTTGTTAAACTGACTAAAATACAACACAGTCGACAGATTCTGCTCTGCCACACAAAACAAGTACTATGTAACAGGAAGAATTAGATGTAAAAACATATGTCGGTTGACCTGAAATCATTAACTGAAACAGAAACAGCTGGGTTGGGATAAAAAACTGCACAGTGAAAGCATCATTAAAAAGGCAAAGATGCTGTAGAAGTGACAGCTTGATCATAAATATAAGATGTTTCTCTCCCAAGCAGACAATTGTAGAAACTGAGTGCAACAGCGAAAGCAAGGTGTCCCTGTGAAACTGGGAGAGATTCAGCAGCGCCATCAGCTGCTGGCAGAATAAAATGTTGGGACCCTGGAACAATCTGGTCCAGTTTGTTCAGATGTGCTCTTTAGGCAATACTTGCAGACAAAAAAAAGAGGTGCTCTAGACATGACCCCAACAGAAGGCAGGCCACTAAAGGGCTCCCTTAATGGTGAATGTCTGCAGGCAACAGTGAAGCGTTGTCACAGACCATGTTATTTGCAGGGATTTAATGTTGGCTTATGGATAAAAATCACAGTGTCTGATATCAACCAAATATCAACCAAATGTAGGTTCTGCTTTACTGCACTTGTAGGAATTCATAAAAATACTCATGACCTTACTTGTTCAAGCTTACTCAGTTATGGGGGACTACATATCTAATCTACATGTAGATTACTGTAAAGTCCCAGCATGATTTTTCAATGCTCTCTATAAAACACATGCTCCTCTTTGTTTTCATACAGACAACACTGTACTGAGGTGGTGTGCACTGCAAAGCACAAACCACCAGAGGGCAGTCTCTACAGGTGGAAGATGCAGCCGTTCAGTCACCTGTGCAAAATGGAAACTACCAGTAATTTAAAAGGTATTGGTGAGCTAACCAAAATGGACAATGCTGTGTACATAAACACAAGTTAAACACCGTGAACTGAACTTTAAACAGTAACGATGCACAGCTACACTCACAGGGTGGCTAGCAGTTCCAGCACCATGTCATTAATGATAAAGGTATAGAAAAAGTGACACAGACTAAATACAACAATAATTACATTTTGCTTTATGAGATAAGTGTTTACATCCACCTTATAATATTAACACATTTGAACTAGGAGAGTTTGTTGGTTCTAAAGTGCAGCACAAACACTATGTGGTACCTGTTTGTTGCCCTTTTTTTCATCTGGATTCTTTTTTTCAGTCTTTTTGTGGGCATCAAAAGTCGCAGGGTCTACTGTGTAAAGGCATTCAGTCCATTTGCCATATATTGCACAGAGCTTCTTTTTGCTGCAAACATAAGAAGATGAGATATTAATATATCACAGCTTTAGGTGCAGATAATACCAAGCGCTAACATTCCCATCGTGCAATATAAACTGCGCCACTTTAATATACATTATAAAGTAAATCACAAAGAAACGCTTTATGACAAATTGACTTACTGCTTACAGGCATTACTAAACAGCAATAACTCACGAAGATACCTTTTATCTAGGATGTATCCTTCAACTTTATGCAGCTCTTTTCCAAAGAGGCCACAGGGCTTGAAAGTCATGCTGCATCTCTCTCCGGTTCTGCAAGCAAATGATAGCCTCTTTACCAATTCTCTTTCACTCTCCCTCTGCGAGCTGAAGCTTTCAAACATTAATTAACCTGCTCATGCGACTGTCCCAGTTCTGCTTCCATGATCAATAAGCTTAAGGTTTATAAAGTAGATCAACATTCCTCTGCAGAGCAAGGGAAAAATATATTCCTACATCCAAGTCTCTGTGCATGCAAATGTGTTTCACAGATACGGAGAACACTGCAATACATATTTTACTTGTGATTGAGCACTTCCACGCTGCCATACTGCTCAATCCAAAGCTGACCGACGATAATGTTGTGGACGCAACAGGTGGGGTTTGTCCAGGTGTACGCTTCGTTATATCTACAGAGACAAAAAAGCACTCAGCAAAGGAGAAAAACAATTCCTTACTAAAATACATCAGAACAGATTTATAAAACAGTCTTCAGTGTGAGCTCACTTGGGTAACTCCAGCGTGATAACTCCCTTGGGCTCAGCTTCTATGCTCTTCCCCCAAAACTTGAGTTTGGGGTAGATGGAACCATGAAAGACAAAATCCTCCTTGAGGCCCTCAGCATGAAAGGCACTAACCGGAGGGTGATGGCTTACTTGCTCAGACATCCACCTAAAGCCCAAATCGTCTCTGATGGCAAGCAGGCGTATGTTTGATACAAGACAAAGCTCATTAACAAAAATACACGTGTACAGTAAACAAAAGCTGATTTGTGTATAGGTGCGCTAATACTGATGAGTCTGCTGCCTTACCTGATTAGCTCATAGGTCTCCCCCAAGAGGGGGTTGAAGGGCTTCCCAGTCCTCTCCCACTGTGACGCTACAGCTGACACAGCAAATGCTGCAACACACTACACCGAACATTGTTTTATGTTAATCAAATTACAGGCAACTAACTCAATTTTTGATAGTGCCGAGACGCCACAGCCTCTCTGCACTCATTTAATAATAGTTCAGCAGTTTAATGAGAGGATAGTGATTTGATCCCAGTCAGATAATTAAATGCATCACTACTATTAAAAATGCATCTGTTTTGGAGTTTTTATTTAACTGAAGAAAGGATATATGGCCAGAATGGTACCTTCATCCTCTCGATAGAGTCTGTTGTGGCATTCGCCTGGTGGATGAGGTAGGTGTGCTCCATGTATTCTGTTAGCCGCTGGAGGAAGCTCAGAGGCTCATTAAATACCACAGGCATGGCAATCTTTGATAACTCCTGCAAAGAAGAGTTAGAGAAGATAAAAAAAAGACTATTAGGACAAACATGATATGGTTTTTGCTTTATTAGCAGACTTAAGCCTAAGGAGACCAAAGCACTTGTGTTTATGTTTTTTGTGTACTGAGATTTTGTTTCAGTACTTTGTAGAAAAGCATTCTTCAAGTTTATGGGAAAACCTTCAGAACACAAAAAGGCTTTTTGTTTTTTGCTCTCCCTGGGAGAGTTTAAACTCAAAATGATTCGTTAACGTAAGAGTGTAGCACTACTATTCATAACCTGAGCTTTCTATTTTTTTTGTTTTTGTTTGTCCCAATTTGCTCTGTTTTTGTTATCCTATATCTGTTTCTGTTATACCCAATTTTATCATTTTGGTAACCACGTAATGGTGTGCTTTGTCTGGCCAGGTCTCCCTTGAAAAAGGGGTAAGTGTCAAGGGCTTTCAGCTCTTTTGGGGGGAAAAAAATGAACTGAACTCTCTGTGCTGCACAGAGAGGCTGATTATATTTTAGACTGAGGATGATCAAACCCCACCTCTACACTTCTTTTACACTATACTGTCTCACATTTTGCCTTTTTTCATAAAAGCAACTACAAAAAAAGCCCTCGCTTTTCATAAATCCTAATTTTTTCCATATCATATCCTGGTTCTAATTCAACAATCTACATTACAAAAGCTCATATCTACATTAAAACACAACGAGGAAAATAAAACAAAACATCTACCGGACTGAGAGTGATGTGTTCTCACCATGCCAATGCATTTTTTTAGGATACTCCAGATGCTCACGTCGTTCCTGGAGAACATGGGAGCCGGTAGAGATGTTCTGTGCGAAAGCAATATGAATAACAAAAAGAAGGGTAAACACAGAGAGGATTTCCTGTATCACGTGATCCAGTTCTATTAACATATGGAAAATTACAACATCGCTTGTTGTCTCAGCTGTGCAATTCAAAGCAGGCAAACACTGTGGCTTCATGCTAGATGATCTGGCCTCATCCACACTCCAAACAGCTTTTCTTTTAAAATGTGGCACCGAGCTAAATTCTAAAACCTTCACGTTTTGGGTAAAGCGCACATTAAAAACACATAAATCTGTCTCCTGTGGGTACGAAGCTGCACTATTTAAAAGCTTCAGAGCAGACAACTTAGCTCAACCCACCATTTGGGAAAAAGGGTTATCCGACACCTGTAAGCTTTCAGCTAGTCCGTTCAACCTCATGCAATACCCATGAATGCATGTACAGCTGTGTGTGTGTGTGTGTGCACGCTGACTATAATACGCTTTCCTTTAATTTTTCTTGTTGCATATGCAGTTATCTGGAAACATTCTTCGCATAAGAAAGCTAAGATGCAAATTAGATTAAAGTATGTGCTTGTTTTTGTTTTCTTGGTCACTGAGTTCATCTTGCAGTCTTGCCAGCATCTGCAGTATGGACTCTTTTACAGGTATGGTAGCTGGAGGCAGATGGTGTCCTTGTTTAAAGAAAAAAAAAAAATGAAAAGAGTGCTGGTCCAACACACAAATAAAAGCCATTACTTCAGCTAAATAAACAGTGAGCGGGGAGTGGGGGGTGGGGGTTTGCTCCATCTGTAGGATGAGCAGAGCAGTGATGCATGGCAGACCATACTCCTGGCCTATTTTTTGTTCCACTGGCCTCTGCTTCAAGATTTATTAAAGCATGGATGGATTTCTTCATTTCTTCTTTCTTCCTTCAAACATTTAACATGTTTACCTTTAAATGTGGAGGAAAATGCTCAAATCTATCTTTGATTGTTTCCAAAATACAGTTAAAAATGCATTTAAGGGATACTGTGCTGGTCAGCTGAGGTTACTGAAACATGAGCCCACCTGGAAGTGACGTGTGACATGCTATACAAGCGAATCTTTAACTACTTTGAAGCAGAAATATCTTACAGCTGGCACTGTGCTCAGTTTTCAAATCATTATTTCATATACAAACAGATAACACAGCTACAACACCATGGTACTAATGATATATTAAGGCGGTGTATTTGGAGTTCTGACAGATAATTGAAACACTGTGTTTTCATAGAATCATTCAGAGAAAGACTTCAATTTAAACACGCCTGTATCAATTACTGTGGAGACCTGTGGATGGTTTTCTTGAGAGGCTACGAAGGTTTTATATTATTGCAATTTGTTTATTGTATATTATGTCATAGCGCTTATATTTTATTCTATATTTGTTGTATTTTTGAGATGTTTTTACAGCTATTTCCTTCCCAGGTCTCTCCCTTGTAAAAGTTTTTGATTTCGAGGCCATCTCCTGGTTAAATAAGCGTAATAATAATCTTGTAAAGAATTAATGGCAAAATGACTCAACATAGAGAAAAACACACCAGACTGTAGGCAATCATTGACGGGCATCCTTTGAATGACAGAATTAATTTCAAATAAACAGACACCTCATAAATCTTTCATGTACAACACATACGAGCCCACACATATGCACACAGAGCTAGCCAGGCAGCCCTTTTCTCCAACTCTACTCTGAGCCAGCACATGCTTAATTATTCATGGATCACTTGTTGGACTGAGGAAGACAGGCCAAGCCAGAATCAGCATCCACGGAAATGAGAGAGAGTGTCAAATCTTCACGACAACACAGCAAGATGCACTGAGTACTGAAACGACTGTTGGCTTGGAGAGTTGGAACTGTCAGGAAAAACAAAAACAGGCTATTCTCTGTGGACTGGATGCTCGAGCAAGCAAAAAAAACAAAAAACAAAAAAAACACCTGATGAGAAAAAACAGACTAGGGTGGAAAGCTGGTATCCCATTACACCAGCTCTGTCCACTGACCTATCCTCTTGCTGACTGAGGTCTGCAGCCTGTCATTAGATACCAAACAAATCATATCCACAAAATTTTCATCATTTGGCAAAGTAAACATACACCGTACCGAATCCTGTTATCACCAACTTCAACAAAGCCTCACATACAGCAAACGGTGAACAAGTTGAATGCCGAGCACTGAGCCTTGGAAGCCTTTGTATTTTCCGCTCTTTGCAATCATTTAATCCAGTAAACAAGCACAACATCATCAACTGAAACAAGTCCCAGCTCACCTGTGCTTAACTCCATTGTGCTGGGATGGCTGGTTGCCATGGTTACCCTCCCCTGACATTCCGGAAGGCCCCCTGTATGCGCTGGGATGGCGGAGGGTGTTGAGAAAGGGGGTGTCTCTCCCCTCGTCCTCTTCGCAGGAGTAACTGGCCACAGACAGGAAGCCGCTCAGCGAGTGCTCCGACTCAGACTCTGTAGGGTTAGATGCCAGGTCATACCAAACCGCTTGCAAGTACAGGTTCCAGTAGCTGGCTCGGGAAATGAAAAAAAAAAGAAAAGAAAAAAACCTCCAGCCTCAACAGTTTACTATCTGCAAATAAGCACTTGTGCTCGAGTTCCTCTCCAAACTCCCCCCTCCCTGCTGCCATGCAAAACCCCACCTGAGGATTGTGTTCCAATGAGAGGCCGCACAAAGGATTCGCTTCCTGTAACATTTGTTTGCACTGTGTTCACTGGGATGGTACTCCTCCCCCTAGAAAGCACTGTCACTGACATTACTGTCAAAAATCACAAAGCAAAGACGAATAAGAGAAGCTGAATATGCTTGAGTGAAATTGGTGCTTATTGTGCGATCACATACCGCATTCTGACTTATGTGTTGAAAGAATTTCTCATCCACCCACCTACATGGATGGAGAAGCAAATATAACACTGCATAATAAGCATGCTCTATATGAACAGAGGTGCACATGCACTAAAATTGCAATTTTGTTCATCAGTCTTTGCTCTGTGGCAGTTCAGAATGCTAAAAGTAAAGCAAAAAGAATGAAAACGTTGCTTTAAAAATTCAGCCCTTCATTTTATTTTCTGTAATGGAAAAATGTAATAGACCAGACATAGCTGTGAAAAGTATACACTTGTGTATATAAAAAGGTGCCTCAAATCACACTACCTATCAGGACAAAAACCAAGCCATGAAGACCTCTCTGCAGACCTCTGCAATAACGCTGTGGAACAGTATTGATCAGGGGCAGTGTGTAAAATTATTTCTAATGATCTGTGTTTCCACAGGAGAACATTTGTAACCACCAGGTTTCTCTCTCTTTTAATCTTTTAGAGGCATCTGTGCAGCTAAATTAAGTAACAAGTGCAAGAAGGGCAGTATAGTCCACTGCACATTCTAGAGGATGACCATCTGTCCATGAGACAGAGGAAAAAGATTTTATAGTCTGATGAAAGAAAAACTGATCTCCACGCACTAAGTGATGGTGAACACTAAACACTGAATGCCTCAAATAAACCAGAATGGTGGCAACATTAATTTATGGAAGTGCTTCTTAGGAGGAACTGACTAATCGATAAATACAGGTGGATGCAGAGAGATCCTTGAACAGACACTAGAATGATAATTCACATATCATCATTGCAATGACCCAAAGCACAGAGCACAGGGTATGCTGGAGTAGCTTCAGGAGAATTCACAACCCGGACTAAAACCTCTTGGAAATTTTAGGGAAGGACCTCAGGATGGATGGTTGTAATTCTTAGGCATTTTTTCTACGCCTCTTAGAAAGAATTCTTAGGCATAGACACACACACTCACCCGTGTGTGTGAATTAGTGAATGAGGCTGGTAGTAAGAAGTCTTAGTAGAAAAGTGGTATTTAAGTATGAATCAAATTACCAGAAGATGTCAGTTCTCAGGTGCTTCAATTATGAAATATCTGTCCAAATCCAGACGCCTTCAGTTATATGACTCACACAAAATCTAACAAAAAAGGAAAGTCTGCTAAATAGGACTGTACTGAAATGTACACTGTATATTGTACTCCGCATACTGAGTTTTTCAGCAGAAGAATAGAAAAAAAAACAAAAATATTTAACTCTTTTAAAATGCAATTTACAACAAGAAATCTGCAAAAAGCGACGTGACCTGCCTCATTTCTAAATCCATTTGATTGTAAGCATGTTTTAGGGCAGTAGAAAATAACAATTGCATTTTCGATCTCTCCCAACCAACAAGACATACTACACACATTGATTGATTACTTCCACCAAGAGGCCGCTGACCTGACACGGCATCATAGAAGTCATCTTCATTGAGAGTACTAAGGTTGGAGGACTTCCGCCTTTTACTCAAGGATTGCTTGAGCTCGTGGTTCTCAGTTGCCAAAGTCTGCAAGGCTTCTGTTAGAGCTTTGTTCTTCTCCACTTCCTGCTCTACTTTCAGGCTCCACACCTGCAAACACAGGACAACCAGACAGAAGGTTAAAAGCGACCGAAGAGAGCGTGCCCAGAGCTACTAACTTAACATTTTATTGCAGAAAAACATTGCTCTTAAAAATGTGATGATCATAGTGGAACAAGCAGATTAATATTTTGATGTCAATCAAACATGACTCTCTGTCTGGGGTTTTGATCGCAGGCATTGTTTTAACCCTGCCCACAGATCTAGTTTCTTCCAGGCTGAACCAAACACCATAGTCTCAGAGAGCTCCGAAGCCCAGGATTGAGTGTCCCTTCAAAGGAACCTGAGCCAGGCCACTGCGTGACAGCCCAGATTAGTCTGTCCTATTGTCCACTGCTGCTGATGTTCAAGCTCTACCAACAGGAGTCGAAAACCCAGCAAATATCCACAGCCTCTAACAAAATGACAAAAATAACACTAAAGCTTTAACAGCAACATATTATTTAAAAACAGGTAACACCTTTTTCTTGTAAATTCAGTTTAGTGAATTATTGCAAAATAAAGAAACTGAGCACAGCCTTCCCAGTTTGATAAACGTCCAGTGTCACCTTGAAGAAGGCAGCTGAGAAACAGGAGCTTGCAAATCACACTGCAAATCTGAG
Organism: Aulonocara stuartgranti; assembly: GCF_965226115.1. Lineage (NCBI taxonomy): Eukaryota > Metazoa > Chordata > Actinopteri > Cichliformes > Cichlidae > Aulonocara > Aulonocara stuartgranti. The sequence goes on along the minus strand of NC_138954.1, from coordinate 18,408,170 downwards.
ACTTGACAGCAAGGTCGGTATCTTCGACTAAAGATGAAAAGTTCTGTGTCATCTCTTATCGTGCCCGATGTGTTACAAGGTGAGCACACAGACATGCACAAAGACACAGCTACTGATGCCTAGGTAGCAATTTATGACTGTAATCGTGTATGTGTGGTTAACCCATTTCCCTTTGATCGAGTGTATTAGTCCCTGCGAGGATGTTGTCTGATTAACAACATGAATAAAAAAATGTAACATTTAGAAGATTTAGATGAGTGATTTTGCGTCAGACATCAGATTCTCATGACGTCTAATATTTCCTTTAAAGGGATGATTGGAAGAAAACTAATAACTTTTGATTATTTTCAAAAAATCCTCTCAAAAACATCAGCTACTTAAATATAAACTGCTTCAGATGCCTTTGTGGTAGAATCTGATCAAATCAGCCACATACACTTAACAGAAAAGAGGCAGGGAAAACCCAGACACATTTACTTACTTGCTGAATAGCATGCCTACTCCAAAGACCATGATCCAGCCATTTGTAATGAACATTGATTGTTTCCGATTGCCAAATGTTGGGTCAGCACAACCGGAACTGCAACTTCCAGCTGGGTTATTATGGAAATTGCAGGGTTTAAAAAGGCATCACTGAAATCCAGTCAAATCCCAATAAACTGTATGTAAATCCAAAAAAAAGTGACACGTTAAATGTTAAATTTGGAGATCTATGTATTCATTCAATATCTGATGAGTATATTTCAAGACACCTTGTTTATTCAAATTTATCATCCTCTGTCAAGTTATAGTCCAGCTTATCTATAATGACCATCTATAGATCTGTACCGATGCACTGTCTCTAGAAACATAAGAACTACAACATGTTCAACATCCTTTTTTGTCTTGGTAACATGACAGACACTTATAAGCTCCTTTTGCAGGAGGTTGGTGATGGAAAATGGATAAAAATAAGACAACTGAGAAGTCTGCACAAGCTATAAGCTTTAGATCATTTATTATTTTGCCGTAGTCAGATGAAGATCTGATGAAGCTGTCACCAGTTAATGAAATGCCAGCACTGGCAAATCAGAAAATGACTATTTAACAAAAGGTGATAGCTTGGGTCAAATTTATTGTAATTTGTATTAGAAGCACAATTATATTCCTGTTCTGGTTCCCTCTGGTTTAACGCAAGGCAGACACAGTATTATTAGAAAGAATCACACATATTTTTCAACAATTAGACATTAGAAGTAACGTCGAACATTTGGCTTCAGCCTGTCAAAGTGTGTGTAAAGGACCAAAAGGGTTTTTAAGAGTCTCGTGTACTTGACAATTTGACTGTGTGAAAGCCCCGAGACCTCAAAGTCTGTACATTTGTAAGCTTGGAGATTGGGACTGATCTAATCTAATCTAGTCCTGGGCAATTACTGGTCGGATCAGTAACGAATCCCGCAGGCTGCAGGTGTAGATCCATTAATTACTGTGTTGGCTAATAGAAAATTCCCATATACTTTTCATTGATCAGATCCATAACTAGGTTTAGCAAAGAGAGCCTCTCTGAGATCTCAGCACTCTCTATATTCTCCCTTCTTCTGCACTAGGGAACAAGTCTTTAAGTCTGGCACCTACATTTAAGGTTAACGTTTCCATTACAGCTGTGTTTCTGAATCTATGTTCATCTAATTTAGGACTTTAAATGCAGCATCATTTAAAAATGCATAAAAATAGTAAATTCTTTAGCATTATATTTTTTCTTTAAAGTTTGTGCAATGGGAATGTCTGCTGAATTGTGATTTTATTTTCATCAAACATATTTGATAAATATATACTGTAGTTTAAAGGTGACTCATCTTCCTGTCTAGGAGCCTGTGTTAACACTCCCTGTCCCAGGCACTTGGCGTGAGAGCCCATCCAGGAATGGAACACTTGTGTAACCATCGCAGCCAGCTCTTTCATTCTCACTGCATCCTCTCGCCTGAGCACAAACAGTGCTATTTTAAGCCCTGCTGAGGCTCTGTGCTGTAGCGGTTACTGGAGCCTGGGAGGGATGCTTCTCCTTGGCCAGCACCCCAAAGGGTAAAAATTTTATTCTGTGCTGAAATATACTCTCTTGTTTAAAGAAAAGCAAACCTCAGAGGCAATATTATTATAGCTCTATACATTGGACTGTAACATTAACTCTATATCCAACTGTATTTGGAAAGCCTGCTTCAAAGGAGCCATTCAACTAGAGTAAAGGAAGTACCTTTATAGTAAGAGATGTAGTAAACGCTATGAGGAACCTCAGTCCCAAAAATCAGAATAAACAGAAATACACTGTGTTCATGAAAGGCTTGGCCATGGTTAGTAATAATACTCAGGTAGTCTTTAAATGATGCTCACTTGGTACTAACCAGCCCAAAGTGTACCCCCCACACCATTACATCACCACCATCAACCTGAATCATGGATACAATGTAGACTGAATTCATGCTTTCATGTTGTTAACATCCAGTTCTGACCCTAGCACCCAAACATCATAGGAGAACTCGAGATTGGAAAAATGTTTGGTCTGATCAATCTACTATTGTCCAATTTAGGTGAGCCAGAATTGGATATCTCAGATAGTCTGACCACAGAACTGCTGCTCATTGGATATTTTCTCTTTTTTGGATTTTATTGTTATAGAGACGGTTGTGTGGAAACATCCCAGTAGATCAGCAGTTTCTGAAACCTTCAGACGAGCCTGTCTGACACATACAAAGTGACTTAAAGTCACCTTTAAAGGTGACTCTAAAGCCAGCAGACCATCTTGACCATGTTTACATACCTAACTGCACTGAATACATCCATATATATACACCCACTCACCAGCCACTACTGAAACAAAGCCAGTAAAAAATCTCCTGTCTGGGATACGACAGGAGGTTTGTTACTTATGTGGCAATGGCTGAACTAAAGGTCAATTGCTACACTGTCTTCACACCAACCCCCAAAGTTTTAAAGGTCAACTGGCTTTCTGACAGACTAAAGAAGAAGAAAAAAAAATGTATAACTTCAATCAAATAAATGTGCTTTATGCCTTATTCCTGACGTCAGACCAACACAAAGTGACAGATCTGCTTTTCAGCACATCACCACTAAGTGGTTCCAAACTGTAATCCTCTGTTCGCTTTCTAGACAGGGGGGCAATCGTGCCGCCTGACAAACACCAAGCAAAGTGGGGCCTATAAATCTCTGTTGTACGCGAGTGTCGTCAAACCTCCTCATGAAGCTTTCTACCCATTTGTTAAAAGCACAATTCTCCTTACTTTATATGCCATATACTCACATCCTAGTCACAGTGTGCCCTACATGTACTGTAAAGATGTGGCACTTCCACTAGCATACTTTACTTCTGCAGCGCCTGCTGAAATGGGTCAGACCACATCTACACTTCTGAAGGACAATACTCTAATTGGTGAAAGACCCTTTGAGCCATTAAGTGACATGATTCAGTATCAAACATGTGTGCAGTTACAACAGAATGTGAATACTGCCATGGACTGTGGACAGTAGAAAACAAGTATGACCAACAGAAGCATCTGGGGTGGGAGAATAGAAATGTGGGATTAGAGCTAATACAGCTTAACACGGGCAATCTCAGCACTGTAGAAAATATAATCCATTTTGTACATGTAGTAGCATTAGCTTAACGTGGCACCAGTAGATTTACCATGCTTGTTAAGACATTTTCTTCTTATTACATTCGTTTGTCAGAAATTAATCCAGTTTGTTTTATTGGAACGTTTTAATGTTTGATTGATGAGATTCCAGTGAACGTCCTCGGCTTTCTTATTTAAAAAGCCTGATTAAGTCCTAGTGACATGACAGTTGTACCAGATTTGGATGAATACATTACTCTTAGTCAGTGCAATACTGCTATATTTAGGATTTATAGCAAAATATTAAACACCCTTGTGTTTTATTGGTTCTCATGCATGCTTAATTAACAAGAACAAGTCAACAAGACAGTTGCCTTATTAAAGGTTTTCAGGCAGTCTAAGTGTATATCATACAGTAAGCACAGAGTAGTAGTTTTAGAGTGATAATTTAAAATCAGCTGCTAAAGGAAGAAAGGAAATAATTTGGGTGCAACATAAAGAATGATTAAATAGTTAAACCCACAAACCTTTGCTTTGAATCCTTCCATTTATCTATTACCAGATCAAATGCATCCTCAGTGCAATTTAATCAATGCCTATCTATGCTCCTACTTGGCAGAATTAATTCCTTTATAAGATGATCTCATTATAAAGATGTAATGAGCAGTGTAGATTTCGGTGCCACTTCAAAGACGCTCAGTTTCACACTCCAAATACAGATCATTAAATCCACAGAAATGACCTCCGCATACTGATGAACAGCCCTCGCTGGCGCCACTGCTTTAGACCAACCCTCAAATCAACAATACACTAAGTAACATCAAATTAAATCGCTCCAAACTTCAAAACGCTTTTTGCCGCTTTGAACAACCGGCAAACACAGCCGGTTGTTCAGCTCACAATAAAAGGCAAAGCTGTAAATTTTATACAACAACAACAACAACAACTGTTTGTTTTGTTTTACCTGTGTAGATGCGAGAGGAAAGTGCTGTCGCTGTGTCTTCTTTTCCCGTTCTCGGATGCTCTGGCATATGGAAATGTGCGTGCGAGAGTGTATTCACACTATGCGAGCGTGAATACATGTATCTGCAGCTGAGCCAGTGAATATGAAAGCGCTTGGGTTCCCTCACTAAACGCACAGCCTTTCCCCTAGAGCGGGAGTGTGTGGATTCGAGTCCAAGAGTGTCTGCGTGTGTGCGTCTGCACTGATCTGCAGGCTGAATGCAGACCTAAGCATAAAAGCGGATCTTTCCTACGTCCTTCCTACAGACGTGCCAGTGATTACCACGCTGTCCTGGTGCTTCCCCAAGGGCACAGCACAGCCACCAAGACAAGTGGACAGGGACTGGTACACGCACGCGCCTGCATACGCACACACTCACACACACATTTTAAACCTGATTGGTGTGAAGGAGCTAACGTAAGGGGGAGGGATTTAAGGATTTTGTAATCAGTCAGTATAATTTATTCAGCCAATAGGAGGAGAGTATGCGGGTGAAAGTATATGAATGAGAGGACGATTCATACATGCTCAGTGAGATGCAGCTAATCTACAACAGTACCCTCTATTTACATCAAGTGGAGGGGTTACAGAAGACTGCATGCAGCTGACAGAATCAAAATACATCAGAATCACAGATTACACTGCATTAGATTAAACTCTTACACTATTTTAAATAATCTATAATAGATTTTCAAGCAGTACAATCCATCCAAAGATGATGGACTGTCTCAACTTGCCCTCCCCAAGAAGAGTAATATGCTCCTCTTACCTCTTCTTGCTTTGACAGCAGTTCAAGGCACAGATGGAGAGCAGAGCATGTTTCACTGGAAAGTTCACTCGTCTCTTTTGCTTTCAGCAGAAGTGTACCAGTCAACTCTTTATAAAAAAATAAAATGAATGTATCTGTATTAGCTTATACTGTACACAATATTATATATTTTAAAAAGGAATTAAACATCATTTTTCATTACTGGCATGTTTTTTTTTCACAATTAACTGAGTACATGTGTATTTATTGCAGAAGATGTGCACCCTGTTGAACTACTACTAAAAGGCCTAAAGAATGCCAAGAAAATATCCCCCACACAATTAGCCCAGCAGCACCAGCCTGAACAAGTTATTTAATTTGAATTTAATCTTTATTTAAAAAGGAAAAAATATCCATTGAGATGAGAAAATCTCTTTTACAAGGATGTCCTGGCCAAGATGAGAAGCAGCACAGTTTGCAAAGTGCAAAACAAGTTCCAAATCAAATTCCACCCATTTAAATTTTACAGGTACAGTTGGCGACTAAAACATCTGTCAGTTTTTACTCCAAAGTAGTTAAAGGGATAAGAGATTCCTGAGCTGCAGATCATTCCAAGATCACGGGCCGGAAAAAAAGATAGACTAAACTTTCCTCACTCCGTGCTCGCTAGGGACACTTTAAACTGCAGCCAGCTACTGGCTCTGAGATTGTAGGTCTTGTGGAGGGCAATGAACTTGGCGTAGGTATATGACGGCAATTTTCTTAGAATGGCTTTGCATGTAAAAATATCCCAATGCTTCAACCTTTGATTATTGAGTGAAGTAAATCCAGCAAGGGTTTACAAAGTGCAACGATGAGTCATGAAGTGTGAGCCTGTTATATACGTTATGGCAGCATGGTAAATGGGGTCTAATTTAGCTAAGGTTAAGGTAAGGTTACAGAAAGCAGGATGTAGCCATGCTTTCATGCCTCATCCTACCATATGAATGTTACAGCAGAAATCAAGACTCATTAGTCCAGGCAAAAATCTTCTTACCTTGTATTGTCCATTTTGTTGAGCCTGTGCGAACTGCACTGCGCTCTGTGTTCAGAGATGCGCTTGTCCATAAGTTAGTTGGAATGTGTTTTTATTTTAGTTCATTTGTGTGCCTGTCAGCTCAAAGCAGTCTGGCCATTCACTTCAGTACTGTATCAACATTTCTGCCCACAGACGTGCTCTTCACTGGATATTTTCTCTCTCCCTGGAGACGGTTATGTGGGAAAATCCCAATAGATTCCAACATACACAAACCAGCCTGTCACACACAAAGTGACTTAAAGTCGCCTCTCTTCCCCATTCTGATGAATAAGAAAGGCTATCTTGAGCATGTCTACATGCCCAAATGTACTAAGTACCTGCCATGTGATTGGCTGATTAGATACTTTCACTAATGAGCAGTTAAACAGGTGTAGCTAATGAAGTGGCTGCAATTTTCTAGAACAAAATTTAATTCTACATTTTGCATTGAGGTCTGGTATCCCAGCCGCACATGCTTTTTCCACAGCAAATGATATAAATGGTTGGTCATCTTGATAATTTTCTGTCATTTACCAGCCTGAATAATCATTTTTGAACAAGTCTAAAAATACTCTCCTAAAATATCTCGGCACAGTAATAACTGGATATGTCTGAAGCACTTACCATAATTCTCCTCATTCTTCGCCATGGACAGAAATGTTGACACTTCACTCTCCAATTTTTGCTGGAAGGCCCTGGCTGCCTGCAACAATTTTAGACAAGAGAGAAACTTAACACTAGAACTCTGTACAACTCAACAAAACTGAGGGTTTTGAAATCCTATATGGCTCAAACCCAAAGGTCAATGACACTGAAGTTCATCCGGCGCGTGATCCATCACAATTCACAGGTTAATGTAATTTTTGAAAATGCTACGTCGATATGAAATGAATCAACTTTTTGGGTTCGATATAATAGTGCTATAAACCATCTGATCATCATCACCTTACTTTTTGATCCCGCTCTTACCTGAAGCGCTTGTTCAAGGTTCCTCACTCTCACATCACCCGCAGCATAATCTATAATCACCTCTTCAGTGTCGTGGCGAGTGCAGTAGGATGCATGCTCTTCAAAAGCATCCAGCCATCTCTAACAGAATAAATGGCGGCAACATTTCCATATTAGTCCTTTCATTCGGATAATACTGTTTCTTCCATAAAGAAGGTGACCGATTTTATCTCACTTTTCTTGTTGCCACGGCATTTGTCTGCGAGGGGACTTTAAAATAATGCACAGAGTCATCGAAGCACCTGAGCATGAAGAAGCAGTGATCCCATGGTTTGACCTGGAATAACAAGAAATCACTAATGCACTGCAATCACTGCTGCAATAGATACAGTATAACTCAACATCATGCTTCAAATTGAAAATAAATGAAACATGTATTTACTGAGCATCTGTGGGGTAATATAGATTGATAGAAAACACGCCTCTAAACCTCCAGTACTTACCATGCAGTAGGCTTGTGAAAGAGACTTACAGCCCTGTTTCCTAACACCAGCCAGTGCATCAGCTCTAAAAAAACAAAAACAACAACAAAAATGATGAAAGAGCATGCAGAAAAATCACACACAAACACACACTCACAGTGAAAGATAAAGCAGCATTAACAGTTACCACTTTTAAGTAAGTATTAACGGTATAATTGGCAAACCACAGGCGACGTCATCTCCAGTAACAGTTATTTTTATATCCCCTCTCTCTTTTTAAAAAAACAAAACATTTCATTAGTGGATTATAAGCAACATTTCACACAAAGTGAAATATATAATACTATAAATATACATACTATAGCGTTTAGCTTTATAAAATCGGCTGATAAAAGTATCTCACTGTCTAGGGTACCAGGAGACAGTTCCATTCTCAACTACAACCCAGTGGGAACGCCATCCGAGGAAGCGTGAGCTCTGTCAGAGAAACAATAATTTAACAAATACCCCACGCAGCAAAACTACACATCATCATTACATATCTAGTTTAAATGACTTTAGAAAGAACAAATATTATCAATTTTAAAGTTTTATTATTATTATTGTTATCCCAGAGTGGTATGACTTTTCTTGTAAATTAAAGTGTAGCATGTTAAGAAAAACAAAAGAATAAATAGTTCCTATAAGTCTTTTTTTTAAAGAAGTTCAAATATTCTGTGTCATGTAATGTGAAAAAAGTCAATTTCATCAAATTGTAAAGGTCAAAGTCTGAACATGGTCTGACCTAATAATAGTACAACATAAATCCAGATACCTTCCAAAGAGGTCCTTCAATCTTCTGCACCACACTGCTCATGTCCTTTAAGAAAAATGAAATATCAGTCTTGTGTACAGCGTTGAATAGTCTGTGTGTGAATCATTCGTTTTTAATATACTAACAGCATTAGCGCGCAGTCTTTTTAAAAGAATTGCACCATGACTACGTGGTGCTCCACATTAACGCTGCATTATCAGACATACGGATACGGACGTATTTATTCTTAATAAAAGCTGACTTTTTCCTCTACAGTCACCATAACTGTGTGAACACATGAAAACATACGAAGAGAAAGTGCCGATATGATGTAGTTCAGAGAACTGCAGTATCTGTGATTAATGTGATGGACTTTAGATTTTTTTTTTTTTTAAAGTGCCTTTTGGTTTTATGAACACGTTTCCAGTGATGGGCTCTTTAACCCTGTGAGAAACAAGAATGAGCACAGTAAATTTCATCAAGTTGGATTTGCAGTTTTCCCAGATAAAATTTGGTGAAAAAAAAAAAAAAAAAAAAAAAAAAGACAAGACAGAAGTACTGCGCAAAAGCCTCGAGTCAAATTTCATGGCTAATAAAAGGGGAAATTTATTGAATGCATTGAAACGTGCAAATGTAAAAGAAATCCAGGATATAAGGAAAAAACTGTTTATACAAATAAAATAAATATTTGGTATGACAAACTTTATTCTGAACTCTCTTGGGAAAGCTTTCCTGTTATTTCTTTAAGCAGTCTTCAGGAATAGTTCTCCTGGCTTCTTGAAGGACATTCAAAGCTCTTCTTTGGACCTTTTGTTCCATTCTCTGCCAAGATGATCCCACACTACTTAAATAGTGTTGAGGTCTGGACTCTGGGAGGGTCAGTCCATGACGGATTAAAAAAAAACAAAATCAAAAACAAACCAAAATGCAGCATCATCTACGTATGTTGCCAATCAGACATTTCCACTTCATGCATGGTGGACCAAAGTCTGACGATATTTTGCTCTGTACCTATCTTCTATCGATTTTTGCAAGACCTGGCTGAATTGCAGCCCCAAACCATGACAGAGGCTCCCGGTTGTTTTACCTCCTCAACTGATGCCCCTTGTTACAGGCTGCTAGTAACAAAGTGCCTAAAGATATAACTTAAATTATTGTTTATCTGTAAACACAACACCAATTCATCCCTTGGATTAGATGTATTTATAAAAAACAGCAAATATCTAAAAAACAAATTACCCAAAAACCCCCAAAACATTAAGAAAGCCTGGAGAACTATTGCTGAAAACCACTTTATAAGAAAAATTACAAGAAAGCCTGGCTCCTTGGAAATAAAATATAAAGAAATGAGGGGCAGCTCAAGTACTCTAATTAATCAAGTAACCAAAAAGGTATCATCCTTTGTGGATCACGACTAAGACACCATACTTGTAATGCAGCTGTGCCGAATGTTCTTAGCAGAACCCATCCTGATCATTCAAAGCGGATGAGACATTACAGACCAGCCATTTGAGCTCACCTTATTTTTATAGGCTGCTAGAATCTGTTTCAGTTCATCAGTGCAAACCAGGTCCAATGCAGTCTGAGCTGCAAAATCATCAGCCATACAAACAAATTATTATGCACCTTTTGACACTTCCTTGGAACAAAACCGGTGGACTATAGTATTTACCATCCTTAGAAAATAACGTGTGATTCTTAAACAACCATTTTAAACACTACTGAACAAATTAAACAGCCGGAATAATAGGAGCTGATGATGAGAACAAGATAAGTGATATACCATTGTTGTTCTTGATACTAGGGTTGGCTCCACACTTGAGCAGCTTTATAACGCACTGCTTCTGCCCCCTGTAGGCTGCACAGTGTAAAGGCGTATTACCCACTGAATCCCTGCAGTGGATATCTGGAGCATCTTTCCCATTGAGCTGAGGGATATAAACCAGAGAAATGACAGAAACAACAGGCAGGAAAATGAGGTTAACCTTTTACATACATCTATCTGAAACATGCATAAAACTATTTAAATGATCAATCTTAAAAACAGCAAGACAGAATGAGATTTAAAAAACAAAACCTGAACTGGCTTTTACTGCAAGTTGCCACATGCCATCTTATTTGTGGACTCAGATTTGTCACTTTGTGATTGAACATCAGACCCCCCGAACTCTGTACAAATATCGAATCGTATAAAGAGTATTTGTAATAACGGTGGTGCATTTCAACAATCTCTGGGAGACAACTGAAGTGTGTGCAAGGCCCCAAGGCACTTGTTAAATGTGTGAAATTTGGAGAGATGCTCTTAAAGCATACTATTTTCTGCCAAAAGTTCTTTGAAAGGTCAGACACTAACCAATTTAGACAGAGTGGATATAGCCCCCTCTCTGGCTGCTTCCAGAAGCTTCTCCTCATGCCGCCTTGCCGCTCTCCTCTCTGCAGCTGCACAAACCAAATCAGTACTTGAGAACAAAGGCAGCTGATCTTCAGTAATGAGAAGCCATCAGACGTTTAAAAAAAAAAAGAAAAAAAAAAAAGAAAAACGCTCCCATGATTTCATACCCTCAAGCATGGTAATGATTTCATCGTCCTCTGTGACATCTTTGGGGATTTGAGCAGTTCCATTGATTATGTTGGCACAGGCATCATAGCGCAGAAGCAACAGAACAATCTCCTTAAGGGTCCAAAGGGTGGGGGTGGGGGGGTATTAAAGAAAAAACCTGACCATCACATTTCACTCAAAAGCTTCAGTGGGAGATGAGAAAATATATTATGTGTTTCTGTGACAGCTGATCCAGCTGACATTAGGTTAGAAGAAGAAGGTACACCACAGTTTACCGTGCTTTTACAGACTTGTAAGGAAGCACTACTTTTTCCCCTCTCTATCCTTACCTTTCGTCCAGCATATGCTGCTTTATGCAGAGGTGTGTCACCCAGGTTATTCTGCAAATTCACATCAGCCCCTGCCTGCAAATGCATTCTTTATTAGGTGAATATAAAAATGTCTCTGGCTGCAGGTCCTGAACACAAAAAGCATGATAATGATGTGACTCATACACTGCTCTCACCTTCAGTAACTCCTCAACAACATCTCTGTGTCCAAAGCTGCAGGCCAAATGAAGAGGTGTCCATCCCGAGCAGGTTTTCGAACGAGCTACAGCGAGAGAAAGAAAAAGAAGAAGAAAAAATAAAATAAAATCAGCAATTTTCTAGTTACATGTGACATTAGGGCAGCTGGATGATGGCATCCTCCCCCACACACCAGCTTACATCTGCAGTTGATGTTGAGAGAGCTGTTTTGGTGAATCCTCGACTGAAGGAGCCTCTGAACCTGAGGACAGTTGCCCTCTTTAGCATGAAGGAGAAGTTGTTCTTCCAGTGTGCAATCCTCCATCACTGGACTTATGAAAAATGATGTTAAACACAAGGCAGTTAGCTCAAATTGGTCAATTAACCACGTTAAGCAAGGTGCAGTTAATACAGCTTCTCATCTGCAAGTGAAGAATTTAAGGTTTTAGTTAGAGGTCGACATAATATCTGTTTTTATTTACGTTTGTCCAGCTCAACTGTGTTTTTATTGAGCTAAAGCAGCGTTACCTTTCAAACTAAGAGCGGAAGTAACTCTAAATAGTTATCTTACTAACGTTGGCGAGGATAAAATGTTAAACTCAGACTTACGTGTAGCTATGGATTTGAAACTCTTTCACAATCTTTGGTCTGCTTCACAGGGACAACACGCCACGGCTGAAATCTGATCGGTTCAATCAGGTGACAGGCAGCCGCCACGTGACCGGACAGAGTATTTTTGAGTAGCTACTAGCATTAGTCATACCTAGCAAGTACTGGGTTGGACCCCCTTTTTGCGTTCATAACCTCATTAATTCTTCCTGGTATAGTTTCAACAAGGTGTTGGAAACCTTCCTCAGACGGTGGTCCATGCTGACATGTGCACTGTCTTGCTTGAAGCTGCCATAAGAAGATTGGTACACTGTGCCCATAAAGAAATGGACATGGTTAGCAACAGTACTGAGTTACGCTGTAGTGCTTAAATTGTACTCAGTTGTTGCAAAGGAGCCCAAAGTGTGCCAAGAAAATAACCACCCACACCATTACACCACCATCAGCATGAACTGTTGATAGAAGGAAGGCTGGCTACACGCTTTCATGTTGTTTTACACCAAAACAAATCCTGACCCTTACGAATGTTGCTGTAGAAACCAAGATTCATTAGACCATGCAACATTTTTTTCAGTCTTCAATTGTCTAATTTTGGTGATTCCGTGTGAACTGTCCCCTCAGTATCCTGTCCTTAGCCAACAGGAATGGCACCTGGTGCGGTCTTCTGCTGCTGCAGCCCATCTGCTTCAAGGTTCCACCTGTTGTGTGATCAGATATTCTCTTCTTATATGAGCCACTTTTGACTTGGCCTCTGACATTAACAAGGAATTTCTTTCACAGAAAACTGCACCTGATTCTGGTGCTATTCTCTGTAAAGCCTAGAGATGGCTGTGTAGGAAAATCCCTAAAATACTCAAACTAGTTCATGCTACATGCTTTTAACATCTCTCTTCAGTTGTGACTCTTTTCTTAGTAGCGGCATCATACTCTTGACAGTTTACTGTCATGTCTTATGTCCTAGTTTCTGCAACTCAATTTTTCATTCAGTATTTCTGTTGTTGGTTTCTATACTGTCATTATTCTGTGTTATAATGACATCCACAACAACAGTATCATACAGTAACACAAGGTCAATGTTATTTCAGTAATGCAAGACGGCTATTACTTTACAGGCAAATGATTAAAAAAAACTACAACTTCAAAGTAAAACATATTAATCTGATTTTATTCATATCCACAAACCTCATATGGCAATGTTTTTTTTTTTATCTTTCTCTACAGTGTGTCAGGTGGAATTGCCAGCCAACATCTATGACATTTGTGAAATAGCACAATGCTGAAAATAAATACAAGTAAACAGCCCAGAAAACAATATTTTAATTAAAGATAACAGACACGAGGTTGCAGTTAAAGATATCTTAGTTTTCCACACTGACATTTATGAAACACTGCGAGACAGATGTTAACATGAAAGTTCATATTAAAATGATAAACAGTATTAACAGTAACAGTAAACAAGCATTATCAGTGTGGATTGTACCAACAATTAGACATGAAACTATTCCTGAAACAATGTCATACTTTCATCCTTTCCCTTGAAAGTATGTGCTTCATTACATATACAGTATAATCCTAAATCACGCCGTTACATGCAGCGTGCAGTATTTGCAAACGGTGTCCCAGTGGAATATGTCTGTTCCTGCAAAGTGTTAATGAACTGGTCTGACCAAATTATTCCCTAGATGTAGGTATTTGCTGGAGCAGGTGAGTCTGCACAAGTGTGTCATTGCTGAAACCCAGAAACACAAAACAGTTACATTGTTTGAGAGAAAAAAATGCAATGGTACCATACCACTGTTCTTTTAAAGGTCATACATCTTAGATATTTGTTACTTTATTATTCTATATAGCTACAAACATTTTGAGGCATTGAAGGTCAATTCTCTGTGTGTGGCTTTAAAGGCCCTGCTTATCTCAAGCAATTAGGTCCCCTGAGGTATGTGCACATTTGTGAGTAAAGGTGATAGGGTCGTGCTGTAATGAAGGTACATGTCTGCGAGAACTTCAAAGATAAGTTGCTTAGTCTTCGGCATAATGGAGGTATATTTAACCTCAGTCACCTGGAAGAAATGGGGGTGTAGGGACTGGGGGGGACGACGACACAAAAACCCAATGAAATAAATTGTGAGGTTGAATTGCATTTATAAAAGCATCGCAAAGTTTAGCTAGTTGAGTTTGAATAACCTCAACAACGTGTTCTGATCTTTAAAAAAACGTCAGGGCTTTGTTATGCAAGTTTTTTTTAAAGAAATGTGGGCAACTCAGCTGTGCCTTAATTGTTGTTGAATCTGTCAGAGCAACAGCAGAAATTATTCAAGGGTAACAAGACATGGAAATCAACACAATTATGTCAAACGAAGACAATCAAAACTTCTCTGACAAAGAGTTGGAACAAAAAAAGGCAAATGTTCTCCGCACATTAACTTTGTGCTCCTGCCTAGCAGAAGCAAGCGCTGCCGTTTCTTTTCATCCTGAGAAAATACACTCTACGTTTTACTTGTGAACATATATCCTTCATTATTATTGGTTAATTATAAGGTCTTAAAATTTATGGAAACATCACTGCAGACATTAATCAAAGCATATTCATCAAATCAGGTCTGGTGAGGGAACGAAGCGCGCTGGGCTAGTTCCTGCTAATTAGCATGGCAATTATTGTAAGCTGTCACAGCTCTTAAGCAACGGGGTGGACTGTGTGTGCTCCAGAGTGTAATCCCTCACAAATTACAAGATAATGGAGGCAAAGAGAGGCCACTGCTTCAAAAGGAACCAGGAGATAGAATCCCCAGCAGGGACATTTTAGGGACAGGCAGAGAGAGACAGCGAGTGAGGGAAAAGGTAGGGGGAAAAGAACAGCGTGTATTCCCTTCACATACAGCAGCATGAATAGCAGAAGCTTATTTGACTGCCTGGTAAAGTGATTGGCTCCAAAGGAAACAGAGCTCAAAGACTGTTCTTCTTTTAACTCACAATGTGTCATTTTGAATGTTAAACTGTTCTCTGAAACGTTTTTTAAGATAATGGCAATCAATAAGTGACTCTGGATTCTGTTGTGTTTTATGCAGTCAAGAATGCTTCAGCTAATAAGGAGAGATCAAAAGTCCCCTTTGTCTGAATGCAACACGGGGACTGCTCGACTGTGGTGCAGACTGGTACAAGCTTCTTCTAATGTGCATTTTTTGCGCTTTGCAAGCATCAACCTTGCGGGGCACCAGACAGTACTGTCCACTTTCCCCCTTTGTGTTATTTTTTATCAAACCATTAGCAGGAGAAATCAGATAAAATGTAGATATCAAAGGAGTTCAACCTGAAAATACAGATCCTATGATAAGCCCATATGTTGATGGTGTATTATTTTTCCTCAGGAGCTCACAAACCTCACTTATGAAGACAACCACACTTATACATAAGTCTCATCTATATCGGAATACTCCATCAACTGGAATAAATCAACAGGTGAGGTAACATTAGATATCTAGGTATAAGTTTTTATACCAAGCTCTCAGTCCTGGTACGGTTGAATCATATTCCTTTATTAAAAATGGTAATAATAATAATGGATTGGATTTATATAGCGCTTTTCAAGGCACCCAAAGCGCTTGACAATGCCACTATTCATTCACTCTCACTCTCACATTCACACACTGGTGGAGGCAAGCTACGGTTGTAGCCACAGCTGCCCTGGGGCAGACTGACAGAAGCGAGGCTGCCATCGGCCCCTCTGGCCAACACCAGTAGGCGGTAGGGTAAAGTGTCTTGCCCAAGGACACAACGATCACGACAGAGAGCCCGGGGATCGAACCGTGTGTCATTAGTGGGTGGGTGAGAGTGAGTGAGTGAATGGTCTGTATGAGTGAGTGTGTTGGGCTGGGTCTGGGTCTTTCTGAGCTTTGGCCCCTGTGGGACATGGTCACTGCTCCCTGCTGAACACTCCTGCCCACTCCCTTGGTGGCCCGCTTCTCCTCTTGGGGCATGGGGGTTCTGCCAGGTGCCAGGTGGTTCTGGTACCCGGCAGTGGTGCGAGTCAAGAACAGGGCTCCAAGTGGTTCTTGGGCACTTGGAGCCCTGTTCTTGACTCGCACCACTTGGAGCCCTGTTCTTGACTTGTACCAGGCAGCCTCTAGTGGGGTAAACTCTCACCTTTTGTCCTTGGGCACCCCATCTTAGGCTTCCCTCGTTCTCCTGCTTGGACGGATATGCAGATGTTGCTGAGATGTGTGGCTTTAGGTCTCTGGTACTCTTGGGGGCTGCCAATGGCGTGGGTTTCCTGATTCCTTCTCTGTCTGCCTCTGGCTCCTGGGGGGGCATTATTGCGACACTCCACCCTCATTATCAAGTACATTCGCGAGAAAGACACAGGCACTCTCACTTTCTTGGCTCTCTGTATCATATTCACACTCACACTACAAGAAGATTGTCGATTTATGTATCTGTGTATTTTGTAAATTTTGTGTTCCAGGTGCTGTATGTTTGATTTTTCTTAGAGGTGCAGCAGTTGGCGATACATTGTGCATTTCTATTCTTACTCTATCCTTTTATTATATTTTCCCCCATGCTCCCTGCTTGTGCTGCCTTAGACATTGTCATACCATACCACATATAATGTAATACCTGAAATAAAGAAAATAAAGTTCTTGCAAGCAGATGTCTCATCAATGTACAAGACTGCCAAAAATACACACAGCACTTTGCATCTGCAGCATTCCTGCTGTACTGTATGTAACAGTAGATTCAGCAATATTTAAGAGCGTATTAAGAGGTGATCTGTATATCAACGTGTACTGTATCTACATAAGGAGGAATTCTTAGTAACAAGTTGTGGAAATACACACAGGATCCCATCATCAGGATCAAGATCGGGTCAGGATCACAAAGCGTGGACCGCATGGAAATCAAGCCCAGACAGAGCATTTATCATAAATTATTGCAATCAATTAAAGGATGACTCATCAACCGAGTGCATGCATCGATTCTCAAAAAAAGTGAAGCTTCCAAATTGTCTCTTGATTGACTGAACCTCCGTGGATCCTTAGGTTCAGCTGTGTTTATTTTCACAAGGTTGTTATCAGTAGCACTGATAGGTGTCAAGACATTTATAATTGCTTTGATAAGACTTTGATATTCCAATTTAGATAGGATGCTATTTTGGGAGAGATGATAATAAATATTTACATCACAATAAGCAAAACTGATTTAAATACTAGTGAAAGCAGAAAGTCTTTCCACAGCATCTAAGAGGATATTAAAATAAACCACAAGAGCTGTTTGCATCGTGGTGGAAGGGAACCTTTTAAAAAAGGAAAGAATTTCTAAATCACACAAACAGCTCAAAATGTGATGGCAGTATAAACGCGCTCTTAAAGCATTGGATTTCCCCTTAATGTTTACTTACATACAATTCAGTTATATTTGCAGTGATGACTTACTTGACAAATTTTGACATGTGGATGGGGTAAAGAGATACATGGACTAAACAGCTTGGAGCTTTTGAAAATCAGATGAAAAATTAAACAAGTCCAAATACTGTCACGATGAGGCACACCCACGGCATTTCAATGAGCTTCTGTGGATCTAGAGCATAAGGTAAATGCCAGCACCCTTCATCTCACAGGCAGCTTTCCCAAACAGACTGTGAGACTGAGAAGCCATCCAACTATGAGTTCAGCTCTCTCATTAATGATCAGCATTTATTATGTAAACTCTGACAGTGCTGATGTGATGTGAAGCCTTAGACTACCAGGGGATATATCTGTTGTGCCCAAATGGCAATTAGCCCATACTAGCATATTGATGCAGCCCTGTCCAACAGTAGTTAACAGTTAAGAAAAATAAAGCTGAAAAATAAAAATAGCTGAAAAGCCATTGTGTGAAATCTAAATAAAAGCAGAATTTAGGGGTTTAAAAATCTCATAAAGCCATATTTTAGTCATGGTAGAACATAGAAAACATATCAAATGTTTACAATTTTAAGAAGCTCAATTTGAATTTGATGGCAGCAACAAAGTCTGAAGTTGGCAGAAGGGCAGCAAAAGGCTGGAAAAGTGAGTGCTGCTAAAGAGAAAAACACATGGAGGAACACTTTGTAACTAATTAGGTTAACTGGCAAAAGGTTATTAACACACTCTTTTTGTGTTATTAACACAAAAAGAGCATCTTAGAGAGCCAAAGTTTCTCAGAAGTAAAGCTGGGCAGACGTTCAGCATTCTGTAAAAAACTCCGTCTACAAAGTACGGAACAATTTCAAAATATGTTCCTCAAAGTAAAATTGTGATGACCTCAAATACATCTCATCTTCCACAGCACATACTATCATCAAAAGATTCTGGAAATATGGAGAAATCTTTGTGTGTAAGGGACAAAGCTGAAATGAGTATCCCCTCAGGCAGCACTGCATTAAGTACAGGCATGATTCTGTCATGGAAATCACTGCATGGGCTCAGGAAGCCTTCCAGAAATCACTGTCTGTGAACACAGTTCACTGTGTCATCCACAAATACAGGTTAACGGTCTATCATGTGTGATGGGTCCATGGTCCTAAGACACCACAGTCTTCTCTGGGCCAAATCTAATTTATAATGGACTGAACTGGAAAATAGAAAGATTTTCTGTATCCATCTGTCACGGACTGCCGGGGCAGACCGTGTGGAGTGAGTAGAGGACCCAAGCGCAGACAGAGGTGAGGACACAAAACTGGACTTAAAAAAAGGCGAGCCTTTATTTAGGGCCGAAAACTCACGGAAAAAACAACAACAAAGTAACTGAGGGAAAACCTGAACATAGACTGGGAAACTATGACAAGGGGTATGGGAGATAACACAGACGACGCGACACTGAACACAGCAAGACTGAGGACTAAATACACACATGAGGTGATCAGGGGAAGTGGAGACACATGAGGGGGAACAGCTGATACACATGAACCTAATGACAGGACAGGGAGAGTGAAACTACATATACTGACATTGAATACAGACTTTCAAAGTAAAACAGGAAACATGGAGACTAGACATGACATGAACCAAACATAACCACACAGACATGACGCATGAACCAGGGAGACTAGTACAGGGGGAGATGACATAAACAACTAAGAAACAGGACTACACAGTAATCTAGAAATTAACTAGGTGAACTAAGCTAAGGCACAAATAAATACAAAAGATACATAAACTCAAACACTGGGTCGCTCGACCCAGGACCATGACATCCATCCATCCATGGTCGCGGAGGGACTGGAGCCTCTCCCAGCTACCAACCTGCGACAGGCTGGCGACCTGTCCATGCTGCACACGGCCTCTCGCCCTATGGGAACAAGTTGAAGTTCACTTTTTTTTTTTTGGGGGGGGGGGGACATTGCCCCTGCATCCTCTGGACAAAAGAGGAGAGGGATCATCTGACTTTCACATAAAGGTATTAGAGCAACTTATCTAGATCACGTCTTTTTCAGGGATAGCCTTACATATTTGACCAAGACAATGCTAAACTGCATACTGCATACTGGATCTATTATAACAGCGCTGGTTTGTAGTAGAAGAATCCAGGTGGTAACTTGGCCTGCCCACACTCCAGACCCTTTGTGTTTTTGTTCTGTTTTTATTTAGATTTTTCTCATTTTTTTTTTTATTATTGGGGTTGTGTGAGGCAGATTGCAATTTCTTTAAATGCTTTTTCAAACCCAAGTTGCAGTTGGCTGCTTGTCAGGAGCTCCTCAGAACTGAGCCAAGTGAAAACAAATCTGCACCCATAACCATCCACTATAATAGGTCTGTTTAGTGTTCACTGAACATGAGTTCTTTCAGGTAGAAAAATCAGCAAGGACAGGAATCAATTTATCTAGGAGATTTAAGATTGCAATTTAGCTATCAGTGTGACATTTAGGAAGACTTAGATCAAGTCTCAAGCTGCAAAACAGTAAATGAAGGCAGCAATTATAAAAACTTCACATATTTTAGATTTTTGAGCTCCACAGACAAAAAATGAATACATGTATGTCAATGCATTTTTCTGATTATTCCTTTGTAATCCACTTACAACAATGACCAATAGTGAAAAGGCCTTTTAACCTTTTTCTTGCCAATCATATTTCCCAAATATTGCTTGCGTTCGTGTGTGAAGCCATGCATTTTGCTTTAGTATGTTTAGTTTAAATATAAATATATTTCTACACATTAAAAACTAATCTGGAATAGACTTTTACAAAATGGCAGAAACAATTTTGCAAAATGATGACTCAGGGTGTAACTTTGCTGGGGCGATTGTGGCTCAAGAGTTGGGAGTTTGCCTTGTAATCGGAAGGTTGCCGGTTCGAGTCCCGGCTTGCACAGTCTCAGTCGTTGTGTCCTTGGGCAAGACACTTCACCCATTGCCTACTGGTGGTGGTCAGAGTGCTCAGTGGTGCCAGTGTCTGGCAGCCTTGCCTCTGTCAGTGCACCCCAGGTGGCTGTGGCTACAATGTAGCTTGCTGTCACCATATGAATGTGTGCGCCTTGGGGTCCTTAGGGACTAGTAAAGCGCTATACAAATACAGGCCATTTACCTGTGCATGTTTTTGGTTAAATCTTGATGGTGATTACTGTGGATAGGCACACTGTTACAGTATTGTAGCATCTGTATTCCAGCCCAGCATCCAAACGCAAACACTTGAGCACTAGAGTAATGGAGAGCCACAGCAGGACACAGTATAATAGGCAACACTAGAGCCTCTGTGTACCCTCCATGACACTGCTTTCTTTTTGAGTGCCCTCCATATTTAGATGAGGTATTTCATTTGTATTTCCAAATCCAGCAGCAGTGCACCTGCTAAACAGATTGCTTTCCTGACACACTTTTGTTAAGAAGAAGAAGAATATTCATGTTAACCAGTTCTCAATATTTAATTGTTTCAGCGCTTCACCAACTATACTTTAGTCTATCTATCTATCTATCTATCTATCTATCTATCTATCTATCTATCTATCTATCTGAAAAAAAGAATTTTCACAGGAGTCTAGGACTCTATGCAGTCTGGTCTCTAGTCTCTAACTGCAATAACTTCAACTAATATCCTGTACGTTTATACCTTTTGACCCAGGCTTCTTTAGAATGCATCTCCAGTTCATTGAGGTTTGGGGGATGCATTTATACACAGCTCTCTTAAGGTCCCGTTACAACATTTCAGTCTGGTTAAGGTCTGGATATTGACTGGGCCATTAGAACAACTTCATTCTTTTCTTTTTCAGCCAGATTGTAGATTTAATGGTGTGCTTGGGATCATTGACCTGTTGTTTGACATCATTTCAGGAAAGCTTTAGCTGTTTGACACATTTGAGTCTAGAATACATTGGTAAACAGAGGAGTTCATGGTCGACTCAATGACTGCAAGGTTTCCCGGTCCAGTGCCTGCAAAGCTGCCCAGATCAGCCCTCTGCTGCGTCTCCAAACGTCTCCACTTTGGTCTTTTGTACATAAAGGACATTGTTCCAGAAATCTTGTGGTTTGTTTAAATGCAACTTTGAAGATGAAAGCTGTGCTGTCATTTTCCTTTTGGACAGAAGAGGCTTTTTTCTGTCAATCTGTACTATTGTGGACATTTAACAATTGGTTAAATGTTTGCTAATTGGGGCCCTGTAGAGTCTGGGATGTACCACTTTGATGTTTTTGCTGTTACATTGAGTATTGCACAGTCTGACCTTAGGGAAATGTTGCTGAGACAACCAATCCTTAGCAGACTGTGGCATTGTGTTAATTAGGTTATAAGGAACAACAATTTGAGTAGTTACAGTCCAAGACTTTGTTCAATTCATATGTAAATGTCCAACTAAAAGCAATTCAGCTGTTCATACTTTAGACCTGTCATTACATAGACTGTATGCTCAACTCACAGTACAATATGAGAGGGTAGCCTCTTATGTAATCCCTAACCTACCCTTGCTGCCAGTGTGCTTTTTGTTATTATCTTTCCACATTTCCACTCAGTCCCTGTTTCTTCAAACTCACAAATGCATTGTCATGTTTGACCAATTTTGAAACATTTCTCACATGATAGCGCACTCATCTTCTTTTAACAATGCTAAATGGACTGTGTGAAAATGTGTACTTGCATTACTCTGCTACTCAGTGTTGCATCTCCAACGCGGCTAACTGAGAGATGACGGTGGCTCCAAAATAACAGTTATTCAGACTAAATTCTTTCAGTCACTTCTACTGTTCTTTAATGTTTCTCATTTTTCCTGGATCACAGTTGAGGAGCTGGCAAGATAATATGTAAATGAGCCTTATCATTTTTTTTTATTGAATCCTCAACAAAAATTGTAAGACTTCTTCTTTTAGAATCAAACCTCAGACGTTGAGGTTTCAAGGAAACCAGACAGAGAGAGAGAGAGAGAGAGAGAGAGACTCCATGATTAGGAAAAAACAATATAAGAAGCATTTTGACAGCAAAGGACGGAAGTAAACAAGCGAAACAAGAAAAAAAGTTTTTTATAGCTTAAAGGAAATGTTCTTTTGCTCACTCACGATGCGTTTGGGATGAGGTAATTGTCTGGACAGTTAGCTGGTGTCAAACCCTCAGCATGCTACTATGTGTATGCATCATCCCATAGCGAATTAAATTACTATAACAGCATAGCCTAAATGGGCTTCCTGCGAGCTGCGCGCACACCCACATGCTTTTCACCTTGTGTGAGCCGTGGCGAGGGGAATGTGCGTCTGTGAATCAGATATGAGACTTTTATGAATTTATTTCAGCGAAGAAAATGCGAGGGACGGCTATTAAGTGCTTCCTGTGTTGATTCACATCCTGAATATGTTTTAAAGGGGGGGAAAAGTCAGTAAGGCACAGACTAATGCATTCAGAGGTGAGACATCTCAATTTACTGTAAAAAGACAGAAACTACCTTTCCATAAACACCACCGGATAGGATGCTGTTGAAATATAAGCTCGCTTGCTTTCCCTCAATTATTTATTAAAGGCATATCGCACCTAAGTTTAAAACCAAACTAAAGATTTGTGCCAGTAACGTCACAGACTTTGGTCACTTCTAAAATTGCAGTTTAATGGTTGTGTGGAGAAAAATTCTCATTTCAACGAAGTGCTTCATGCCAGACAAACGCTGACAGACGTGCGTAATTCATCAGGTGCCCGGGTCGTGTTGTGCGTTGCGCTCTCTCGTGGATATCCGTGGACATAATGCTCAGTTCCATCAGTAAACCGGAGCTTTCGGAACATGGGGTGTTGAACGCAGCGTCCGTTCGCCTGGCACCTGTTGCTTATTACATTTAGAGCTGGCCCGTTGGGGATTTAACGACCGCAGCATTCACCTCACATCAGGACCATGTCAGAGGAGCAAACTGATTCCAACTCCACTGGGTACTATTTTGGCAATGCCTCCACTAGAGTCCAGAGCAGCTTCGTCTTCTCGGGACCCATGATTGTCATTTTAATGGTGATGATGGTGACTTTGGTTGTTGTGATAGTTTTGGGCAACGCGCTCGTCATCTTGGCATTTAAAGTGGACAAGAGTTTGAGGAGACAGTGCAATTACTACTTCCTGAATCTAGCAATATCCGATTTTCTTGTAGGTAAGTCCAAGCGCAGTCTGCCTTGCAGAGCATGGAATATCAGACAAGCTAGTGAAGTTGATATGATAAAATGCACATATTAACTTAACATGTTTTGATGTGATGCAATCTGATAGCATATGATCCATGCGTGAATATTCGATGATATGTAAAGTTTTGAAATTCCCACAGTATTTTAGTGATAAGGACCTGTTTCTTATGGCTTTCATTCTCCCTGCAATGGAGATGGCTGCTAATAGATACCTGTGCACTGATTGACTGGAGCTAGATTACAAGATTAAATAGCTGCTAATCAGTTAAATGAATGTGACTGACAATAAATAATCAGAGAGCTTGATACATTTTTCATTTGGCAAGGGCGAATTTTGCCTCATTTATAAGCACTTCTCTTTCACATTTACAGTTTAATCTGCTTTATTAGAGAATGCAAGCAGTATAGAAACAGTCATGCAGAAATGTTGTAATAACATTTAAATATATATTTAAAGTGTTCTTTAATTATCCACCACCATAACGTCTCCTGTAAAGACATATTTTATGTTAGCAAGTGTATTGTGGTATATTGATAATCTGGTTACATGTTTTCCTCCCTAAAGAAATGAAAATATACTAAGTATTGTTATTTTTGCTTTGGTTTCTGCTCCCATTACATCATCACTATTTCTCTAGGAGCATTTTGCATCCCGGTGTACATCCCCTACATCCTCACAGGCAGGTGGACGCTGGGTCGAGGACTGTGTAAGCTGTGGCTGGTCATGGACTACCTGCTTTGTTCGGCGTCTGTCTTCAGCATTGTTCTCATCAGCTACGACCGCTTCCTGTCAGTCACCAGAGCAGTGAGTGGAATATGTCGTGGAATTTGCCATGCTCACAGATGTCAAAAATAATTTAAGGGACTCTGACAGAACAAAATTAACTCCCATATTTGTAAAGAATAATATTGTCGCCCTCTTTCTGCCATTCACCCATTTATCTATTTGAATGAGTCTTTTAAAGGGTAATATTAAATGTTTAAAATCTCACTTATTTGCAGATACACCAGTGTTTATTCTTCCACTGTGTGGCTTAGTTTCCAATGAATCTCCCAGGTCATCGGTAGGGGCAATCGAAGCTCAGTCTCCCAAATGTGTCCATCTGCAGAGGTTAATCATTCCTGACCCATTCAGGCCCAGCGCCACCGCTAATTATAGTTTTTCCACATGATGAAGATAGAAAAAAGTTGCGTTATGACTTTGGGACAAACTGGGCTTCAGAAAATATTCAGTATACAATAAATCACTGTCAAAAAAATTGTTTAATCTTAAAATCTGCTTTATTGCCACTCAGTAATTAATTGATTTCCCCCCCCCTCTAAAACATAGAAAGACAATGGTACATCACTGCTCCTGTATATACTCTATCTCTTCCTGCTTTGGAACACACTTTCTGAGGAGAATTTTTTTGTAACTTCTGAAGACGTTAGCCCCATTTAGCCTGTTGTCGGGGCTTGTCTGTGCCTTACACAGCTGACTGTGTCCTACAGATATGTGCGATAACTCAAAGGTGGGACAAGGCTTGGCATAGTGGACAAAGAGAGGGCTCTGTTTCCTTTCAGAAAGGAAACACTTAACATCAGAGCAATGAATACAAATAACACCGGAGAGAAAGAGGCTCTTCTTTAATTAGCAAGCTTTGATCATAGAGATCCTCCTCCGTACCATGGTCGTTCCAACCTGAAGAGATCAATCGTAGTAGAAACAGGCCACCGGCAGCCAAGCAACATTTTCCTAAAAGCATTTTTCTCTGAACATGGAAAGACAAAGGGTCAGCAGCAGTCACAGACAAAGTTTGTCTTTGAAATGAAAAGATGTAGACAAATACTGACTGTTAAATAGATCAAATGTCAACACATTTCTAAAATGCTAATAGCACAGTGTCAGAGAGAAAACAACGTAATTAATGAGCTAGTTTGGAATGTAAGAGGGAGTTTGCCTACTAAGATCTTAGAAAGAATTTAACAAAGTTTTCTTTAAATAAAAAAAACTGATTTACGAGTGTAGAGTCAACATGCCTCATGTTAACACTATATGTCTTAACTGATTAACATGTATAGCTGAGGGGCCATGTTCATGTCATACAAATTTATGCAAACAAAAGTGAAATCATCTTTCATATTCTTTGCAGAAGGTCTTGAGTTAATCAGAAAGACAGAAGATGACAAACATGTGTGCTCAGAGATGCTGCGAGCTGGGCAAAAATGTGGGCAGAGACATAGGATGTGACACTAATTGAGACAAGTGGTGATAAGGGGTACTTCACTGACTTTTGTACTGCACATTGTTACATTGATGTTCTCATTATGTGTTTATTTGGTCTTTCCATCAGTATACTATGACGGTTGATAAATATAGTACTGTACAAAAGTGGTGAGTCATCCCTCATCTTTTGGGGAAATAGATGTGGTAAATTATTTAAACATGTGCAAACGTGCACGAAAAAAGCATATCAGGCAAAAATAGAGTTTGTACAATTCTAACATGCATGAAAGTCAATATTTGGTAGGTTCACAGTCTGTTAGGCAGCTTTCTTGTCTTTTCTTTAAGCAGTCTTCAGGAATACTTTTCCAGGCTTCTTCAAGAACACCCAAAGCTCTTCTTTGGATGTTGGCAGCCTTTTGTTCTCTTCTTTGTCAAGATGATCCCACACTGCTTCAGTAATATTAAGGTCTGGGCCTCAGATCATGACTGATAGCGGTCCATTATGTGTTTTTCTATCCAGGTGTGCTTTTACTGCATTGGCAGTGTGTTTGGAATCACTGTCATGCTTAAAAATGAAGTCATTTCCAATCAGATGCTTTTCAGATGGTATTGCATGGTGGCTCAAAATCTTGCTGTACTTTTCTGAGTTCACAATTCAGCAGTTTTGACAAGATTCCCAACACCACTGGCTAGAACGCAGCATCAAACCATGGTAGAGCCTCTCCCCTTGTTTTACAGATGGTTCTAGACACTCACTTTTTTACCTCTCGCCTGGCATCCTCTGTATCTACTGATGGCAATTCAAACCAAATTTTTAAATTTGGATTCATCACTCAGTAAGAGCTAAGAACTGAAGCCCAGTTTTTGTGTAATTTGGGATACATTATTTTTTCCCTGTTTCCATTCCTTAAGAAGAGCTTCTTAACAGCGACCGTTCGACCGACATGACCTTAAGACAATCTTCACCTGCTTTGTAATCCTGCACTTCTCTTTCTGTGTCCTCCTCTTGTCCAGTTTCCTTTTTTTCTATAACTCTTAAATGAAAATAAAAATGATCAGGTAAAAGACTGGGCTGAAAACGAATCAAAAAGCAGGCAGTGTCCAAAGAAAAACTTTGAAAGATCTTCACAAAGTCTGGAAAACTATTTCCAAGATCAACTTAAAAATGACAACAAACTCTGGCTCTTTGCAAGTTAAAAATAAAGGTGTTGGTGTTGAAGGGTTTCACCATCTGACTCTAATCTTACAGACACAGTGACCATAATTACTGCCTATCTTTAGCTGAAGCAAGACAGTGAATTGTAAAATAGTGTTTTTAAAAAAACTAAATAAATTTTTGGATACAACTTAGGGGAAAAATGTATTCTTTTGCTGTACTCTCACATTATTGAGAAAAACAAATACTACTTGGTACTTAAAAAACTATTTTACTAAATATTATTAACATTGCAGTATATAAAACAGTTACATTAAACCCCACTCTGACTAGATATTCATAGACGCTGCACACTTATTCATGCATGACTAAAGCAGCTCAGTTTAGAAGGGCACTCAAAGGGCTCATCCTCTGCCAAGCCAGTGAAAATGATCTGGATCTGTACCAAATTTCAATGTTTTCTTCCTACGGCCATTCTACACCTCTCCACCACATTGTAGTTTTGATAGTTTTTAAACTAATCTTGACAAACCTTCAGACAGAATGACAGATAAAATTTGCACTTGTTTTGGCGATTTAGTAGTAAATTATGAAGAAAATAGGCTAAAAATTTGGAGAACAATACTAAATAGTGACGGACATTTCTTCTTCTTTTTAAACATAATAATTTTTCAGTCTAGTTTCACTTGTAATTTATTATCAAGAATATTGTGAATGTGAGAGTTAGGCTGTAATATGACCTTTTTCATATTGTGTCCTTCTTCTAAAACTGCATTATACAGCCAGAAAGCCTCATCCTCCAGTATTGCTGCAGTAGCTAAACAACCATTTGCAAATATGTCTACAATAACTGACTAATTGAGTGTCTTTACCCTGGCAGGATTTCTAAAGTATATTTCCTGATTTATGTATGTATTTACTGCAGGTAAGCTACCGTGCCAGACAGAGCATGACTCATCAAGCCATAATCAACATGACTGCAGTCTGGGTGCTAGCCTTTGTCCTCTATGGCCCTGCTATCATATTCTGGGAGCTGGTGGTGGGCAGAAGCCGTGTGCCAAAGGATGAGTGCTTCGCAGAGTTCTATTACTCTTGGTACTTCCTGCTGAGTGCCTCTATGCTGGAGTTTTTTTCTCCTTTCATCTCTGTGGCTTTCTTCAACCTCAGCATTTACCTCAGTATACGCAGGAGGAGGCTGCACAGCAGGGAGGCTCAGCTTCACCTTCAAGCAAGTGAACCCGCCTCTGCCCAGGGGGAAGGTATCCCCCTGTCCCACAATTGGGGGTTTGGGATAAAACTGGCTGTAAGAGGCTCTATCAACTCCCAGACATCCTCTCCTGGTTTGGGTAAGCTAGATGCCTCAAACAGCAGGGCAGCCCATCCTAGCCGTCTGTCCAGGGATAAGAAAATTGCTAAGTCTCTGGCCATCATAGTATGTGTGTTTGCCATCTGCTGGGCACCGTACACCCTACTGATGATCATCCGTGCTGCCTGCAGAGGGCGATGCATCCAGCATCACTGGTACGAGGTCACCTTCTGGCTCCTGTGGCTCAACTCTGCTATTAACCCATTCCTCTACCCGCTGTGCCACAGTAGCTTCCGCAGGGCCTTTAGCAAGATTCTCTGCCCAAAGCGGCACACTACTCCCCCATCATCTGTCCTACGCACTGGCCAGTGACAAACTGATGCCTGTGGATGGATGGTGATGAACAATGCGCCTGAACTGTTGATGGATGTGTTTATAAACCGTTGAAACCAATCTGTGCACCATAGTTTGTTATATAGAAAGTAACTCACAGTTTTCAGTTGTGTTTTTCAGCATTTGGAAGTTCAAGATTTTTGCTGCAAAACATATCAGAATTTAGCAATCAGTTTTCCTGTGTTCAGCCAAAGGATGTGTTAAGAGGCATAGAAATATCCCCAAATGTATTTTGATAAGATGCTGGAGAAGGAACTGAAAAACTATTAGCAGTGTTATGTCAGTTGTTGAATATGAGGAAGAAAAAAATCACGAGGAGGTGAAACACATATACACAAATATAATGCAAAAAACCCCAAACATTGCAATATAATCTGCAAGCTTACGTGTCAGTGAAATATTGTCAAGCAATTCATTTTATTGGCATATTAATTGTCTTTTTTAATTAAGCGACAGGTAAGATAGATAGATTATTTTGTGTGAGAATAAATATATTTAAAGGGTTTCCTCCACTGTGGCCAGAGCTTAAATAAACAGATCACTATCACCCTCTACTGTCAGAAGGTTTACTGCTCCTGTAATGCCAGAAGCACAGTGAGGAAAATACAAAGTGCCATTAGGTTCAAGTGTGCAATTTTAAAAATGAGATCTGCTTTTAAAGCCTATATTTAAGGTAAAATGTTATATATTAGTGATGGATTATATATGCCCAAACCCCCATTTTTACTGTGATTACCATGTGTATATATCTGTATGTGCCACTAGATGTCACCATTAACCTTTATAGTTTCCTTTGAGTGCAAAGCTTTATGAAGTGAAGTCGGCCAGTCAGTTTACTGTAAACTGCATATAGCAACTTTAAAATTTTAAAAACCTAATCAGTAGCAGTATGTTCTGTGCTCTGGCTAATGTTAAATAGAGTCACCGTGTGATGTAATGCTATTGGTGCTATAAATGCTATATATTTGTGCAGCTGTAATAGTTACTATTAGTGACGGCTCGTATGTGATCTTCTTGGCTCATAGGAACCGCACTGTATTAAACATCAGCTTTTTTCCTTTTTTAAAGAATGAAAGCAAATATAAAAACACGTGTCTTTAACTGGCTCATGATCTTTATGCAGGCGTGGAGTGAAATAAATAAAAGTTTCTCTCTGCGTTGTGTTGTAAATGACCGCCGTGTGCCCTGTAGTTGCTGTCTACTTGATGGCTAATTGGGTCAGCGCCAAATGCAGTGTGGACTTTGTTTGATGTGCAGATGAAATGCTGAGAGTGCGATTCCATTTTTGTATTGTTCCCCAGTCTGATAACGTTTGATTTGATAGATTAAATGAGTCCTTTCCAGATGTAGACTTGTTAGACCTGTAATTACGCCATCATGTTAGATAGTGAGGTTACATTTGCAGGTGCCTGGGTCCCACAGGGGACTTACATTTCTCAAATTGTTGCTTTTGCCTGTGTGCACATCTGGGCCCCTGGTCAGGTGCTGGGAATAAGGGCACAGCTGCAGGGAAGTGGCCTCTGCCTACTCCCCCACAACCCCCACCCCAAACCAACCCACTCTCTCTCTGCCCGTGGCGTGTTGGGGGGGGGGGGGGGGGCAGAAGCACACTTCTGACCAGAGGGATGCAGGCACGTTTCCCTCGGGAGGGCAGAACTGCATTTATCAGCAGAATGGCGAGGCTGGCTTTACTCTCTGTTTATTTGAATGCGACAGCAAGAACGTTTTTTACTGTGGAGCACTTGCACTGTGTACAGTTATATTAAGAGGCGTACTGCTATTGATTTTGTTGATAGATTGAAATGTCATGGCTTGTGTGCCAAACCAATTGGGGATCATGCCAGCTTAAATTGGTCTAGGAGAGGTAGCGCCATGGGAAATACAGATGAGAGATAATAATTACGAACACATAGAAATGTGTGTTCACGTGGCTCTTAATCCCAC
This sequence comes from Aulonocara stuartgranti, assembly GCF_965226115.1. NCBI lineage: Eukaryota > Metazoa > Chordata > Actinopteri > Cichliformes > Cichlidae > Aulonocara > Aulonocara stuartgranti. The sequence goes on along the minus strand of NC_138954.1, from coordinate 18,377,261 downwards.
CATGTCTGTGTTGTGTGTTAATGGTGGCTGTTTGTGACCCCAAGCAACGTGTTGTGACCTCAAATGGAGCACACCTGTACCCCTTAAGTTTATAGAGCCCCATTAGCAGAGATCAGTAGGTGATCAGAGGGGGGAGAGGGCCTTTTTAACTTCCCCATGAGGGTCTTTGAATAGTAAACTCTTAGAGCTCCTCCTGTAGCACTTTGTTGGAGTGATTTAATGCTGGAATCTCTTGTTTTCAAACTGGATAATACCAAAGAGACTGTAAAAGGTGGCAGATGTGGTATGAAGCAACGGTAATATGTGGCAAAAGCTACAGGCACTCTTTACAACGTAGAGCCAATATTCTACAGTTTTGTTATTTCCAGGGTAAAGCTGGAATGTAAAAGTAAACCTGCAGACAGCATCACACACTTTATCATGACAGGTCAAAAACTGCAACCACACTAGTGAATGCATCATGGTCCTCCACCTCATTCTGTTCTGAGCTAACTAATTGTAAACCCCAGTTAATATTTCATGATGTAATCAAAAATACACATATAAAAAGGCTAATTCTGCTTGATTTTTTTCTTTTTTTTTTGCTTTCGTTTTCCCTCAGCTTTTTCCTGCAGTGTACTTCCTGACTAGAGATTAAATAATTCCATTGGAATCCTCTTAGGATGGGTTCCCAGCACTTGGCAATTAAACAATTACATTTAATCAGCATGGGGCGACGCTTCAAGTCACCCTCATTTCAGACGTTGATTAAAAGCAATTCTGCAGTGGTTATTGCTGTCGACTTTCGAAACTGCGGTTCACTTAGGTTTACTGCAACTGCGGGGTCAGGTTGGATAGCAATATGGCAGGTTCACTGGTGGTCTAGAGCTGTATCTGCCTCTGGTGCGTGAAACTGTAACGACAGAACTCATGGCAGACCTTATATTGTCCCATAAGTCGGAGCTAGTTAGATTACTTGGAGACATTTTGACCCTGCAGCTAAGAAGACTCACTGAACAATGGAAGGGAGAGGGGCATTAAGTTATGCATGTGGGAGTATAGATGTTTGAGTGTGTGCACGCTTCATTTTCTATTATGTGTCTATACGCGGCTGTTTCTTTTTGCATCTGCATTTAAGTCCATTTGGCTCGAATGAAATGCATCTCGACACGTGCAATTTCATCATGCTATGCAATAACACCTCCCTCTGTGATGGCAAACAAGCTGCGAGAGGGCAGAGGAGGTCGTTGCGAGAGCTGTATTTTGACATTAGGCTTGAGTGAAAGCGTGCTACGTGGCACGGTGCTGGAGCCGACTATCGTCTTTGCTGTGCAACACAGATGAGTAGTGATGGATACCCGCCCCCCTCATGTGAAACCCAGGTGCCCCTGTTTCATAAGGCGCCCCACTGGCTCTCCAGCCCTCTTAATTAGCGGCTTCCATCAGCTGGCACCCAGGCCTTCAAGCACCAGTCGCTGGCCTCTGCTGCTGAAGGAATCTAGTTCACTCCAGATCTTTAGCTTGTCTAACAGATGAATGCATGGGCGGTCTAAATAAGAGGCATCAAGGTTTTTTCGTAAACCTGTAAATCATCAGTGAATGTTCCTGGTATCTAGATCAAATGCTGCTGGAAGGAGCAAAAATACTGTTGAATGCATTACTCGCTGTGCTTTTTTTGTTGTTGTTGTTAAATATGGGTAAGTGTGTGAATAGGCCATGAGCTGCACATATATTTTAACAAGACATTGATGATTTTTTTAATATGATGAAGTCAAATATAGATAAAAGTTTCACCAGGATGGCGAATGCAGCTTTTTTTTTCTTTCTGTGCAGTATCATAGCAGCGCTGTAACAATAGTCTCTTCTAATGACATTCCCCCAGTAACTTCTTGCCTGTATGAATCTCAGGGGGAAAGAGCTACAAAAAGCGATAATTACATGAAATATACATAGTGAATAAAGGGAGCATGTTTACATAACCGGGCCCATAAATATCTGACTGAGAAGACATTGTTCTCCAACTTCTTTTAAGCTGATCTCTCAGGGATGCCATTTTAATGACATGATGGTTTAAAGAGATGCTGCTCCATCTCGTTCCATATTTAATTAACTTTTGCTTTTCTGACGCAGAGGAAAAAAACAGAATAAAGAACGCGTGATAGAGACAAACACGCACGATAGCGAGGAGACAATAACAAATAGCTCGGAGAACAGAGAAGGGAGGCACAGGGAACACGAGCGGAGACCTTGTCATGCTTTTGTGAGCTGTTTACAATACAAGAGATGCAAAGCAAGAGGAGGAGTGGTGGAAGACGAACAGCCAGGAAGACTGACATGGGTGAGAGAGGGTGAGAATAAATGATGAAAAGACGGGAAGGGAATGAACGGGATGCTCCAATGTAAAGGGGGGGGGGGGGGGGGGATAGGGATAGAGACAAAATAAGAAGAAAGAGAAGAAGAAGAGGTAAAAAGTGTGGAACACTGGAGGATTGAAGCCATTATTCTTACAAACAAGCAAACGAGAGCAAAATGAGTAGAAAATATGAAGCAATGTGTTTAGCTAAAATTCAACAAAAATAAAGCAAAAAATAAAGATGATCCTTTTTAAAAACAATAAATTCATATTGCTCTACATTCTCCTTCTGCACATTTACTTTATGCACACACACACCACTATTTGCGCCATGTGTTCATTAAATAAACCCAAACTGCAAATAGTCCTGCTCATTAAAAATGTTAAAAACATGTTAAGAAGTGCAGATATTTGTGCTGACATTGCTGCACACTATTCCATAAAAGTAGACCATTCGAACTAGTTGCAAAAAACAAACAAAGAAAAAAAAACCCAAACTGAATAACTTGACCAATGATGTGTTCTGGCACTTACATACAATGCACTCATCCCTCCTCTCTGTTAGGCAGTGTCTTTTCCATTTTTACTGTCAGCTGTATACAGTGTACCCTGCATTATTGATAGTTTCTTTCCCTTTCCCCTCCTTTTGTTCGACTCTTCTCTTGTCCTCATATCATCACACCAGCCACACTGGCTTTAGAGCCTGGAGAGTTGCAGTAAATCTGACCCCGCCTGGTCTATTTTTTATTGCTTGGCGTTTAATACATTTTTGAAAATCCTAGCCCATCTAGTACCTTGTCTATTTCAGGTGTCTGTCTTGGTGAGGCAAAAGGAGATGACTGGAGGGGGATACTCACCTTCACTTCTCCCTGTACAGGAAGCAGGGGGATCATTAGAAGGGGCTACAGAGGAGGAAAGAGTGTGAGTGTATTTGTTTATCTATACATGCATTTCCTGCGTGACAAACTTTGCTTCCCACTTTTTCCTGTCCTGTGACCCAGGACAGGAAAAATAGCTTGGAAATTTCAATTGTGGTCCTTAATTATGCCCAATGAAGCTCTTTTTCCATTCAAACATTTGCTGAAGAAAAGTCTTTAAAGTAACTTCACTCTGAGGAAGACAACATATCATTTCTGTTGTTTATTTTCCTTTTCTCATTACTTTCGTGGCATTTCAAATAAATAGAAACAGGGTGTTCACAAGCTTACACAGGAAATGCTCAAACAATAACAGAGGCCGTGGCGCTCTGTCCAAAAACACCCTGGCAGAGCTACACGCTGAGGTTGAGGCGTCCATTTTGCTGACACAGTTCTGAAGTGAAAAGATGGCTCTCTGGATGTGAAGTGCCGGTGTGAGAGATTGGGTTACCTCAGACACTCCCAGCGGATCTCCCGGCCAAATGGATCTGGATCTCACGCTTGGGCACACATATTGAATGCCATAAGAGGTCTCTGAGGTCTCCTTCAGTGGGAGGAATGTGCAGCCTAACAATGTGGAGTTTTCACCAAACTAAATTTTGCACCAAAGAAGAGCAATAGCAAGGACACTGGAACACAAGGGACGAGCACTGAATGCATACTTAGATTTGTGTGGGTTTGTCCATACAGGGGGAGAAATGACACATTTTGAGCTTCCTGGAGTGCAGCACATTGCACAGCCTCAGTAAGCTCTCTTAATTCTTTAATATAGTCCTTACACAGGCTGACACTTTTACTCCAGAGGACTAAGGGTGTGTGGCTGTCGAATAGAATAGGAAAACAAAACAAAAATCAAAATCAAAAACAACAGCGCCAAAAAAAGAAATCCCATTTTACACATCCCGGACAAGAACAATGCCATTTCAGCGACTCCCAAACATCTGGCCCGATTGCCCAGTTCCACTAAGGACCGGCCAGGCTCTGAGCAGCATTGAGTGCCACTTGCACTGAGGTTATGTTCGGTACGACGACACCGCAGAGGATCAGCCAGGCTAAGTTATCTCTGAACAAGTCATCCATTCTGCTGCTTTCTGATGGAAGAATACTTGGGGGCTGTGTAATTATATTGCTTTAAATGAACCCATGAGAACCCCCCTGCCAAAGCGCCCACAAAGTCTCACACACTTGGGCGAGTGTCAAAAACACAACGTGTGTAGCTGCGTGCGTGTGTGTACGTTTTGCTGCTTAGGCTGGCGTTAAAAGGGAGGCCGCAGTGGTTCTGATACGCCTCACAAGTGAATTTAATTAAATCATAAATATGAGCTGGAGGCCGCCACCCAATTTAATGTAATGGATGATGTGGGCCAGTCCATCTCTGGCAAAGCAAAGTTTTGGACCTGTTCAAATGCCCTTGAAGCTTATTAAAAGTGCCTGGCACAGGGAGATGCTAGCAAAGTTGTTTAATGGATGCCCAGCTTGCATTTGGTATGACAGTTAATGCTGGGATGTACCACTTTCGATTAGGATGAGGGGTGAAAGTCAGTCATTGTGTGAGGCCCTGTCCACAATCCCCAATATGTTAATGTTGTAAAACCAGAGCGTAAAACCTAATGTGCATTTCATGTTGTGCATGTTTAGGAAAAGCTGAATTATACAGATGTTTGATAAAATTCTCAGATCTTGTGATTGTGATCATGGCACAAATTAGCTTAAATCCCAATCCAAGGGATCGCATCCTTGCTTTTTTATATATTCTGGTCTTAATGGATCAAAATAACATATAAGCGTGTTTTTTTCCTCCTATTGTTCTCATAACACAGTTAAGTATGCAGTGTTTTTAGATACAGTACAACTCGAAAGCCGTATCCACTGTTTATTTCAAATGAACCATCACTTTTCAGTCTTGTTACTCACCACAGTTAAAGTGCTTTGAGCTGCAGCGCTGAGCCTTTTCAAAACAAAACTGAAAGCTTCAACAAATGTTATGCTGCTCGTGTGTCACCGCTGATGAATCATCTACTGAGACAGACAGATGTTGTTGCGCGGGTTTTGTCCCATTCGGCAAAGGCAGAAGACTCTTTTCCTCTGTCCCCCGGAGTGCTGGAGGCTCCCTAAATAGACCCAGCGCAAGGGTGTGTAGAATGGGACCGCACAGGGTGATGGGTAATGGAGTCATTAATAACACAGACCTCCCTTAAGATGCTCAGATGTTCGTTAGTGTGAGCCACGAGGGAGGGAGAAAAAATAGGATGCAATTTGATACAATGAAAAAAAAAAAGCGGTGTAAGCATCTGATGATGATCCTGTTTATGCTGTCATAGGTCTCGTCTGATGGGTTAATTGTGTTCTCGCTCACTCACACACACACACACGCACACACACACACACACACTCACACGCACACACCAACACATTAACATACAGACTGTTAAGATGGAGGGACATGGAGTCCATTTCCTCATACAGTTTTTAATATTTCCATCACATGTGCAACACAAAAAAATGAGGTCTGCCAAATACAGAACTCCATATTTGTACAATACATTTTAATAACATCGGAGATAACTGTCTTTTTGCCGCAGGAGATGGTGATTTCCTGTAAACTGCGTACGAACGATTCTCGATCAAAATGTCAAAACATTAAAGTTTCATACAAAAGTGCATCTCAGGTTCAATGAATGCAAAACATTTACATAACAGAATGGATTAAAGTTGTGTATGATGCCACAGTGGCTTCCAGCTTGAGCAGAGAGCAATGGGACACTGCAAAAAAATTTAAAAAAGTTAAAGAAAAAAACAAAATAAAAACACAACAACAAGAAAAAGTACTTGGGCACTCTCCAGGAGAGCCAGGGATGGAGTTTTGCAACCACGGTAAATCCCGTGACAGACCGAAATTGTGTTCAGCGTTCATGATCCCAAATTCAACTGGATTTACTTCCCCCATTGTGAAAAAAAAGAGAACAAGTAGAGATAACAAAACATAAACAAAAAAAAATTATTCCAGTAATCTCCAGGCTTGAACGAGCAGTAAACATTAATAACAGAAATGTACAGGTTGAATCAGTGGGCTGGAGATTTCCCCACGCTCTGAGAGCCACATGGGAGTTTCACGCCTCTGTTCATGAGCCAACAGAAGGAGCTAGCCTTTTCCAAATCTGTGTCACTGCGTTTGCATATATCAGCATCTTGTCCTCTGTCCTGTTTTTTCTGTTCTCTGGGATGATTTTTTAATTTTTTTTTTTTCCTTTTCACCTCTCGTCTGAACTCCAGCGCAGGCAGTGGAGATTAGTCGCACCACAGTTCACAGCTGGTCCTCTGGCAGCCATATTAGGACGAACACACAGACAAGGTTTCAGCCTACGCTGGTGAATCGAGCTTTTTTTTTTCACCCAATAATGATTGACCATGTCAGGATACAGAGTGACGTACTGCGCAGTAGGAGTGGCACTGATGAAAAGAGTCTTCCTGACAACACTCACCAGTTCCTACAGCTTCCTATGCTCTCAGTGGCACCCTGTTTCTCCTTCAGTCCCATCTGGTCTGACTGACAATGTAATGAATATTTTTTTCTTTCCCTCCCTCCCTCCCTCTTCTCTGTCTCTCATTTTTTTTTTTGGACAAACATTTTGAACTGTACATCGGCAAATACTGTATAAGATTGCAATATAGCTGTAGTTAAGCAACACATGAAGAAGTCTATGTACAAACAAGTTGGCTTTTTCTTTATTTCTGAAATAATGGTTAGTAAAGTAGGCCTACTGAGAGGTTTCTTTTTTGTTCTCCCCCCCCTCCTTCTTTTATTTTCTTTGCTTTGCTTTTCTTTTTTCTTGCTCTGGCATCGTTTCTTGTGGTGTAACTGAAAATTTCAGTGCAAGACAGTCAGTGGGAAACTGCACTGACGGTAATTGGCGGTCGGGCATAATTCTGTGCGTCATGTGATCCTTGTTCTCGGCCACGGCGCTGAGCTTTGCCATGTTAGCTGCTGTGCTGAGTCAACGTGTGGTTCTGCAAGGACACAAAAAGAAAGAGGGAAAACATTATGATGGCATACACCGCAAAAACAGAAATCCAAAAAAAAAAAAAAAAAATCCTTCCCCTTCATTAAAAAGACATAACAAAACCTCCTTATATGGCTGTAGATGTTCTCAAAGCTTACAGTTCTGTTTAAATTCGATGATCCAGACATGAGCACTGCCGTGTGGTCATCTCAATGTTTGAATATCATCGTCATTCCCTTCTAATTAACTTACAAGGAAGTCAAATCGGTCTGTAGATCAATAGTAGTCAGCTTTGGGCCCATACCACAGTTAAATCTCAGACACATAAGACCACTGACCGATAACATCCCACCCTGCCTGTCCAATCAAAAGCGAATCCATAACAACACACTGACAGACCCGATGGAATATCATCCTTGGAGTTCTGTCTGTCCGCTGACTACGTGCATTAAGCATGCTGTAAATGTACCCCCAAAAAAGGAATACTTCACACGCAGATAAGGCCTCAGAAGATTTGATCCTCCACACTTCTGTAAGTCTCTAACTGTGCACAATTCACTATGACAGGATAACAAGCTGACAATATCGCACTGTTGTGCTGTATCTTCCAAAATTATGCAAGCACACACACAGACCGTCGAGAGTGGTTGTAGTGTTGCAGCTGTGCCAGGTTCTTTAAAGGGAGTGTGGACCAGGGGGTGTGTAACTGGTGTCCCTGGTGGGCTGAATCCAGGTCATCTTTTGAAGTGACTGCTAATCCCTTTAATGCAAACTACATGCCCCACTTGCTGTGCTCTGTTTAAAACACAGCCTTGGACTCTCTAAACTGGCATGGACTAGACACACCTGTCACAGAGACATCACTACGCATGCATGCACAAATACACACGTCCGCCGCACACTCGGTACACACATACATTTTACCCTACACATAGGCACGGAAATGTGTAATCAAAGTATGTGAAATTACACTACTTTTACTGCTTAACTAGCCTTTCAAATACAACCGAAAATGAGTAGCGCAACCTCAGTCTGAAGGTTTACCAAAGCAGTCACCTTCAGTGGTGCAGAATCCCTCGGGCAGCAGTAGGGAGCAACTATTAGCCCCCTTGCATTCATTCCTTCCCTCTTTACCCTTTCGGCTGCCTCCATATAAAGCATTTAAACGCCTCGACAGCTTTCCTTTCAGCTAGGACGATTACTTCCCGACAGGTGGGGTAATAAGCTGTTTGACGGGGAACAGGATTGTGACCCCTGTACGGGTTAGTGTAGCTCACCTGGGCCCTGCGCTCCCTTTTTTAAAGAGAGGCGGCTCCGGACAGCTCCTCTGCTTCCATCTTTCCTCTCTTGCTGAAATAAAGCTCCTTTAAGTGAGTCTGGGAGGAGACTCCCCATGGGATGCTCTCTCTCTCTCTCTTTCTCCTCACCTCACCTCCTCCCCCTCCTCACACTCCACCAACCCCCTACCCCCCGGTGAAGACATCCTTGGCGTTGCTGAGGAGGGACAGGAGCACGGCAACCTTATTAATGAATGCGGCCCATTACCCGTCAGCCTGGCTCCTCAGCGACTCCCAGAAGCCCCTGCAGTACGTGACTTCAAATGGCAGGATATTGACACGGGGAGAGCAAAGCGGCTAGAACTGAGTGTGTGTGTGTGTGTGTGTATGTGAAAGAGAGAGAAACACAGAGAGAAAATTTGTGCTCAACTGAGTGTGCATGCCTTTGTGTGAGTGTGCCAGTGCGTCTAGGTGTGTGTGTGTGTGTGTGTGTGTGTCTGTGGACCCCAAAGGAATGTAGCTCCTTGGATATAATGTAGGGCTCGTAACAGCTATTAGAGGGGAAAATAACCCCTCTGGGGAATGGCTCCCCCCTCTGCATGTCCCAGCTCTGTCTGACACACACTGCATTCTACCTTTTCCTTAAACATGCCAGGAGTTTTCTCACTGAGGGCTTTCTCAAGGACGGTGTTAAACGACTTCAGTGGCTGTGGCAGCCATGCAGACTAAAGGGAAATAGAGGAAAAGAGGGAGGGAGGAATAAAAAAAACATTAAAAGAAAATGAAACTGATACCTTTATCTCTGTGGATACTGAACTCTGCAGAGTAGCTATAAACTGTTCTGTGTACGAGTGCGGAAGGTGGTAAAAGGGAGGGAGAGTGAAAATTCACTTTCCCGTCTTCATCCTTGTCAAGTTCTTCGAGTGCCTCGACGCAAGTGTTGGATAAGTAAAATACCCACGGTGCGCTTCAACAAATGTCACGTTACATAGAAAATCGCATTATTCACATCAAAATGACCAAAATGTCCACTGCCCTAGGAAGGAGGATGTCACTAATGGTGTCACACTAGAATCACTGCAATTTAGGATTAGATGCCCTCCATTAAGCCTTTTAGCTCTCATCTTAACTCCCTCCTTCAATGCCATCCTATTCCCCCTGAAACTCTGCCATTCCCCTTATCATCCATTTCCTTCCCTTATATCCAACCCTTAATCTCCTCCTCGATCCTTTCAACCACCTGCTGGCCACACAGGCCTGCTGCAGGGCCCAGTTACCAGCAGTGTTCAGGTAAACCATAGCAGTCAATTCTCCACTAAATTAAATTTTGCACTGATCAATAATGCGCACCCGCTTCTCCCTTATGAGCACTGGCTGCACTGGCTCGGAGCGAGCCTCTTCCTCCTCTCCCGTTCTCTCACCGACTCCCCGCCACCGTTAAACCACCACTTTCATCTTATTACATCACCCTACTGCAACGCCCTCAGGGGTAGTGGAAGAGAAGGGAGAACACCCGGCAGGGGTCTTGTGTACCCATGCAAACAGGTGCAACATGTCTTAGGAATTTAACGCGGCTGCAAAGAAGGAGAGAGCGAGGGGAAAATATGGGGAACGATTGGGGAAGAGCGGAGACCGGGAAAGAGCAAGCAGGCTAGGGAGCTGATTTATTAACTAATCATTCTTTATGTCGTTCCCCATTGCTCTGGTCTCCATCGATAGCACCCGGTCTCCAGTGAGGCAACAGAGGTGCATCTCTTACATCAGCTCTGCAGAGGAAGGCCAGTGGACTAGCAGACACGTTCTCCCTTTCATCTGATCTTGCCGTATTAAAGACAATCTTCAGATTGCCCAACATCACAGAGAGAGGATGTAAAGCTTAATCACAAAGCTAACAATGTTTGATTAGCATAATGTTAATACCTGCTGAGCACATGTTAAGTACATTGTATCTGCTCTTCTACCTGGTGTTATCCGGCATGTAACATTAAACCCGGGCTTTATTGAGTGGTTAGAGAGCTGAGCGAACAATAATGACTTTATAAGCTATGGCCTATTTAAGGCTTCTTAAACAAATAAAACATTGTGCAGCGTTGACTAGTGAATAGACCAGAATCTGTCGTTTTTTGAGGGTGGCATAATGCAAGTGTTGAAAATGTAACTGACCTGTAATTAAATGGCTTAACTGCTGCTATAAGCTACAATCGTAAGAAGTTTATGATAAAGTCACATTTACACTAGCAGCATAATTACTATATTAGTAATCCATACAAAGGTAGGAAGAAATGCAGCTAGAAAACAGTATGATAATGTTACTCACTTTTGATTTTTAGTAAAGGAAGCTCTAACAAAAAGAAATAAAGTAGAGTTAGAGTCTTGGAGTTAGAACATTTCTTTACATGATTGGAGATGCTGGTGTGACAGCAATCCATAAATCAAACTTACTTACAGTGGAGATTAAAGATCAGATTAAAGAAACTGTTTATTTCAAGAGTTCAGCACATCCATGTAACACCTGCAGCCCAAGTTCCTTTTTTTATTTATCTATGATGAAATATTTAAAAAGCTAATCAAAACTATAAACGCCGCCCTCCCGAAGCTCCGAATGAAAGCCTCTGCCTTTACATCACATGCCTGGCATGCAGTAAGTCTGCATAGCCGCATCTGGAGCACGGGGACGACGCACAAAACCACTGAGACCTACGCATACCCGTAGTCATCACTCAGGAATTTAATTAAGGCATAAGAGAGAATGTCACCGAACGATACTAAAACAAAGAACCTGCATTCGTTTCTGCAGCCTCCACATTGTAGACTGACTTGAAGGAATTTAATCACTTAGTTATTTAGGCTCATTTATGTTTGCGTAACGACCGAAAGATGTACAGCGGCCTTCGATCAGTAATGGCCGCTCTGTTTCTCTGGTGATTTTTTGCGGTTGCAATTCATGCTTTGCTGCCACGTAAAATGTTTTCTCGCTGTTCAAAACTACTGTGGGGATAGACAGGAGCGTTGCATTCCTTCTTGATCTTTAATGGTGTGCTGAACTCGGCCCAGTATTGACTCAGTCCTCCCTTTGTGCATTCTCTGCTGTTGACCAGTCCACTGAGGGAGTAATCCCTTCCTGCTTTGACCTGAGGCCAGGCTTACTGCTGGCTAGTTTAGCCAATGAAGAACACAATCAAATAAATAAATAATACAGCGGTTGGCATTCTCCACAGTCATCACTTATCAGGCCGTAGGGAGGGTTGACCCCAAACACTGTTATGCCACAACCGGCCTGGTCTCCTTGGTAACAGACTGCCTTGTTTGAAGCGAGGTGCTCGGGGAGTCATAGTCATACAGTAACAGCAAAACGCTAGGGTGGAGTTGACAACAGCAATGGATTTCAGCGTCTTCCACGTGAGTCATTTCCACACCGAACAGTTGTAAAAATATATAATAAATCCATAATGTTCAAAAAAAGCTTTGATTAGATGTCTAACTACCCCAACCAAATACTTCTGAGGTGTAACTGGAGATGACTGACCACCCTTTTTTGCGAGCTGGTGCTTTGTAGCTCCAAATGATACTCATTACCCTGTCTAAGTAGACAAGTGAATGGTACTAGAAACACACTATGCAGTGATCCCGCTGTTTGACTGAGGTAGCAAAACAACTGCACAACTGCTGTGTTATTATGGGGCCTCATTAAGTGAGGAGAGAGTGGGAGACGGGGAGAGGGGAGAGAGGAAAAGCAATAGAAAGAGGGCCAGCAAGAGGCAGAAAAAGAGAGAACGAAAAAAAAAACACAAGAGAGCGATACAAACTGTATTCTGAGGTGATAGCAACACACAGATGCCTTTCCAGCCAAAATGAAGACTATGACTAAAGAACCCAATTAAGGGCTTTCTTAGGGGAGCCATCTTGGGAGGGGGATGGGTCTTCCTGGGACATGAGCCCTGGGCTACATCCTCTAATTAGACAGAGCGAGGGGGGAGGATCTCTGCCTGTCACTAGGAGGGAGATGGGGTCCATGGGGTTCCACATGTCAGTCCCAGAAACAAAACACAATTACTTTCACATTTAACCACTTCAGTCAGGGACAGACTTTGACTAGGGATACTACAGAGCACCCCCCCCCCACCTCTCCAGCGCCGCTGCAGTAGATATGCCACTTCACAAATGCAGCAATTTATTTGAGGACTATATTTTCTCTTGCACTTCCACGCTTTCACACGAAGGCGACAGTCGAGCTGCGCTCTCCTGTTTTCCTCGCCAAAATAGAGGAGCGGATCGCAAAATAAACTTTTAATTGACCCACAATTGGTGCCATTCAGCCTGCTTTTCCAGAGCTGAAGAGTCAAATTACTTGGCTGTTATGATGTGCGAATATGAAATTCGAGGGGGGAATAATTGTTCTAATGCTGTTTATTTTGGCCTCTGTTGCATTTTGTTAACATCAACAGCATAACAGACACTTGAAAAATCAGATCACCACGGAGAGTAAATTAAACCTGTAGTGAGTTTCCTGGGAAGCGCTTGAAATGGTATTTTATCAAAGTTGCTGGAAAAAGTCAACTAAGAAAAGTAAAGGAGACATGTTTGAGGGAGAGATCCGGTGATGGATTCTAGCACAGTACACCAAGCGTCTCCTCTTTTGTTTGGATTTAACTTTCCCCAGTGGTGCAACAGAGGAAAAAGGAAAAAAAAAAGAGTGGCTCAAAGGCTTCTGGGAGTTTTTGTCATGTCTCCCTCCAGACATTGTGTTTGCATGCACATATCAGACCCTGGGAGAGATGGAGACAAAGACAAATACATACAGCACGCACGCAGATGTATACACACAAACATACTCTTGCACCAAGAAAAAGAATATCCTCCTAGGATCATTAGGTCTGTCATGCTGTCTAATTCTGATCCACCTACAAAACTAGAACACCAGTGATTCATCACGAGTCGTCTAAGAGAGTTTATGTCCCCGTTTACAGTGCAGAGCCGTGTGTGTACAGTGTAATTACAAATACGCTAAAATATTAATGATGGCACCTCACAAAAGCCACCGTTACTTTCTTCCTAATTCCTTGTTCTTTTATTTTGTAGTGCAACTTTTTTTGAAATGGTGACAGGATGCGGAGCACCTGGGGTGATGAAGAAGAAAACAAGTTGTCATATGAAAGGAAATATATATAAATATATATGCAACTTCCAAAAGCGTGAAGAGCTGTCACACTTGGCAGATCAAGATATTCAGAGAAAATTTGGTGTTTGAGCACCACTTAGGGACAAACACATGAAGCTTTACTTCTTTTTTTTGCCGCACGTTTGGGACTCGGGGCAGTTAGGGCATTTTTTCGGGGCATATTTTAAAATTCATGAGGCAAAAAAAAAGAAAGAAAGAATAACTTCTGGGGAATTGGGTCTCTGTGCTTCAGACTGAAGAATGCTTCATGAAAAGGAAGGAGGGAAATAAAACCCAAAAATATTGTTTTTGCTTTTTTTTTTTAAAGATCCATCACTCAGAGAATCAACTCCAGACATTTGCTGCATTGTAATGCGCAAAGCATACACTGCGCTGATTTCTTTGGCAACAATTATTTCCATCTAATACAGCTACCCCCTTCTTCTCACTCGGTGTCCATCAGTCCCCTTTTTCTCCCTATTTTCTATCCTGGACACATGTTATGACATACATAGCTGTTTACAATGACCTGGTGACCGCAAAGCCTATAAATATGCTTAATTAAAACAGCAGAATTGGACACAGCTTGGCAATAATGGGTATCACACGGGGAGAGGAGAATCTCATTTGTGTGGGGAAGTAGAACATGATGCAGATGTGCTCTTGTCACTTTCAGCACTCATTAAGGCCAGGGAGCTTTGAATTGTCTTTGAAGGAATCCTTTTAAAAGACACTCCAATTAAGGTATGTGTCCTGCGGGCGTCTGAGGCGAGAGGGAGAAGTCATGCAGCATCTCAGTCCTTCCACTCCTCCGTCGATCACGGCGCGACTTAACACATGACTTAAAATCTCATGTCACTTCCAAGGAATGATAATGAAACTGGAGGATGGAAGGAGCAGAGACAACCCCAGCTTAAAAGGAACAAGGGAGTCTCACGCAGAAAATGTCATCTTGACTGTTGTGTAACTTCAGCCTCATTGTCTTGTCTATGGAGAAATTGAGATCATTGGGAGAGAATCCTATGATTGCAGCCCTCCAGTATACTGTGGTACGAGAGCTGAACTTGTCCGTTTCTTCACAAACGAACTGCACTCGGAGAAATGTCAGATTTAAGCTGTGGCTAATACTGCGCATCCATCAGTTAATGAATCTGGCTAATTAATCCAGCCTAGCAGCATTGTCAGTGGCTCTGTTCTTTCTGCAATGTGAAAAGCTACTGTATCCGACGGCAACATGAAGGGGAAAGGAAGTTCATTATCAAGTTTCACATTGCAATATGGCCTTTATTAGAACCCAGGGACATTTTTTTTTTGTCTCAAACGGGGACGCTAGCAACGGGAAGACAGTGGATTTTATTTTGGTGGGAGTGTATTCTGAAGTGAAGCTATGTCTGTTTGTTGCTCAAGGGGTGGGCAGAAGTTGAGGGTCGGAGAGAGCAGAGCACAGCCAGCCTCCTTGCCCTCCCTATCAGCACTTCATGAAATATCTAGACTGCTCCATATTTGAGGGAAAGGGATGCGCAGGGTGCAGGCTGTGTGAGTTTGTGATGGTAGAGGGGAGTCCTCCGGAGATCTTCGAAGGGAAGGATGGTCTATGCGTCTCACAGCTTATTTTTGTGAGAGAAATTGAGAAATGGAGGGAAGGTGAAGAAGAGAAAGAGAGATTATTCTCCATTGGAATATGGATTCTGGGGCACACAGGCCCAGGAGTCAGTCAATCTGGCCGGTCTGAGGGGGGTGGCTGGGCGGGGGGTCCTAGGAGGGCTGATTAGACGGATGCTCTCCCATCATCCATCTCGACAGGCTGGCGAAAATTGGCTAGCCCCTTGCAGGGTAGAGTTCACAGGGGGAGGTGGTGGGGGGATGATGTGGAGTGGTGCGCTGGATACCTGTCACAGCCTTTGGTCTGTTTCAGGATCTCAGCAGCAAATTAATAAAATATCTTTCCTGCTTCCCTTTACCTGCCGTGGCAGCTCTCCCTCTCGCCGCTCCTTCTCCCAGCTTGCACCGGCCCTTTGACCCCTCCGACTACTGTGAGAGATGAGGAGCCCAGGCAGCCGGTGAGTGGGCCAGAGTGTCAGGGAGAAATAGGGAGAAACTCCAAACTCAAGACCCGGCGAAGAGAGAGAGCTCTCGCTGCTGGAAGACAGCTCCACTTCTGACAGACTGACAAACGACTGCCCTGTGTCAGTGAGACATTTTGAAGTGTGATGCATGGGAAATGGCAACCGCAAACAAACAGCAACTAAAAAACAAGCCTCCAACCTGCACTCTTTGTAAGGTTTTAACTGGGCGATGCAGCAATTCCAACATTTACTGAATCAATTTTTAGCATGCTAATATAAAAATGTGAAAAAATAGCTTGAAGATACGAGCTGGCCGTGGCATGTATACAAAAAAAGTCGCTGTTTTTGCATAAGAAAGCAGTGCACATATTTGTATCTATATGTGCTCCGTATATGTTTGAGACTGTGAGCATGCAGAGACATGGGACTGCCTTGAGAGCATGGCACATGTTGAGCATAATGATCGTCTTATCCCCCAAGCTCGTTCCTGCTCTCCTTTCATAACCCTCTGTTTCACAAGAGAGTGCCATAGGTCTTTCATGTTCTGCTCTTGTCTCTTCACACAGAGTAAAACAATATAATCATGCATGAAACATCACCTCCGGGAGGTGGAGATCACTTCATTCCAAAAAATGTCAGACAAAAAAAAAAAAAAAAAAAAAGTAGGAAAACATCCCCAGGTTATTTGAGATTGTTTACAGGTACCTGCTACAACCCTCGCTATATAGAGAACATTTGTACCAATGAGAGATGAAAATGTGATAAATAGCAGAGCTTGAAGTGAATGAAAGGCTTCCACATTGGCAGTTTGGTGGAGTGCGAGCCTTGTTAAATAATCTTCTCTGCAGTGGAGTTGCATGTCAGTAGATCAGGCCTTGTTTTATTCATGTTTGTATGCTCAAATGACCAGCAGATAATGATCGCATTCACCTTCCTCCTGGCAGACGCACACCTCTGCGTTTACAACCTGAATCTCAATATGAAAATCATTGCCGATCAATTGCCAGCCGAGCCCTGGATATTTCCACCAGCTACCCGGCTAATACATGGCGCAGCTAATCCAAGTTTCAAATAGATGCACATAGAGGATATGGTCAGGGGCTACTGGCTTCTCTTAGCACTTTAAGGTGAATTAAAATACTTTAAGTGATTACGCTGAACACGGTGTTCTTTTAAGACCGCTCATATTTTAATGATTTCGTTTCAAAAAGGTAAGAGAAAAAATGTGGATATGAGAAGTGTGCCATGTGTATGATAAAGAATCCCCCAAACAAAACAGAGCTGCTTGAAAGCACCTCCACAGTGAAATAATATAATAAGGTTTGTTTCATTTTTTCAGGTTCTCCAAGGACCATGGAAAAAGATTGCTAGAAAATGGATTATCTCTCTAACATTGCGAGTTCATAAGTCCAACTACTAACTTTGTTGAAGGGCAGATACGGTCTCCCAGAGGACAAAGCTCATATTTAGCCACGAGGCCTCCTCTGTGATTAGAAGGGGAGATGCAGGCATATTGACTCAACTGTGTTTTTGCCTCTGCACCGTATGTAATTACCTCTTCAAAAACGAACATTCCACTAATCCTCTAATTCCAGATATTTTAGTGCTCTGCTGGTCTAATAAGCAAATCAAATCATATCTGCACATCACAAATGAGTTTTGGAAACGGACTGAAATAATTCCTTCTGAGTCTCTCATCCCAGCCGGGATGGAGGGGGATAACCAGAGTGCTGTGAGCGGTGTTTAGTGTTTGTTAAGCTGTCATGTGTGATTAGCAGTCACAGTTTCTGCTAGAGGCCCCTTCAGCTCCCCCCGGCCCAAGGCTCACCTGTAACTCTGTCTGGAAGAAGAACTTCTGCGGGCACTGTGAGCAGTCATAGATCTTATCCTCCTGTCCGTGGGCAGAGAAGATGTGCTGCTGGAGCTTATTGGCCTGGACAAACACTGCTCACATACATGAGAAGGTAGGGGGGGGGGGGGGGGGTGTCAAAGGGTAGAGAAGAAATTGATAAATGTTAGCATACATTAGCTTACACGCTGCAAGATTAAGACTTGTTTTTTTTCTGCTTCTTCTTCTTATTGATGGGGCTAAATTAAAGAAAGATGTCGCTTCCATCAAGGCAACGTCCTGAGTGCTTTAGCCCGAATAAAAATCAAAAGCAGACTATGTCAAATGGCAAGAAAAATAAGTTAATCACAAACAAATGCATGCGCTATGAGCCCCCCAAAATCAACAGAGAACAATTTAGGTGTTAAAAGTAAAACTGCAGTGGTCATACGCATGGCGCCACAGCTAGCGGATGCATAATGTTTTGAGAATAACAACGGTCTTTATTTAGCGCTACTGTGGGGACAACAAGCCGGAAAATAAACAACCGCAAAAATTGGCATGGCTTCAAGTGCAAAACATGGCCTCCATTAGTCTACATCGCTAATTATATTGACAATATAAATATTCATGGTGTTGCGCTATTTATTCATGCAGACTACATTCACCATCATGGAAACACACAACTTGCTGGTACTTAAAACATATACCGTACATTTGTGCTTTAATTAAGCCACAGTCCACGCTGAGACGCCAAGGGGGACGCAACTGTGTGCGTCTTGAGTGTATGTGTCTGGCACGTGTGTGTGTGTCTGGATTCTCTAAGGAGCACTTCAAACATGCCGTTTGTTATCCCAGACCCTTGTGCTTTAAGGATGGCTGCCTAATCTCAAAGGTCTGGATGCTCTGGAAAAGTTAGCATGTGGGGGCTTCATTTGAATTTCTTACAGCTCGAAATAACTTTTCTTCTAATGCATGCACTGAGAGCCACAAGGAGAAAGAGGGGTGGGGGAGCAAAGCCACAAAAGGTGAAGTGTCTGCTGGCGATTGCTTTGGGGAGGTTGCTGCAACCCCCTTGGCGAGGCTCCGCAACTTCAGCGTGTCCCAGTTTGAGCTCACGTGAGAGCCGGGTTATTAATTACTGAGTCATATAGACTTGAGACGCATCGAATGCCACACGCCTGACCTGGGAAATAAAAGTTTAGATCCAAAGCAGACGCAGTGCTGCGATGCCTTACGACTGCTAATGCCTGGGTGACAGCTGTCTCTGGAACACGGCAGCATGTTAAACCAGAAATGAACAAACCTCCTCTAATTGACAAACAACTCCATGGTCCATTTCTGAAACTAATGGCTGCGGCGATATGAGGATAAACATAACTGCGGCTACACGGCTGCTTTTACAGTCGGGTTACAAAATATTACCGCTCAAGGTTAAGGCCTCGGCTATCATGCACATTTGTGCCTCTTTTATGCTCCAAAAACGATGACAATTTTCTTTGTGGGGAATACACAGCTTGGAAAGGAAAAATAATGTGCTGATAAACAATAGCCTATTTCTTTAGCTGTGTTTTGTCTGCATATACTGTACAGAAACAGGTCACAGCAGCTGCAGGAAGCCTTCATTATGTCTTTGGCTAGAGGAGGAAAAAGTCAATACAGCAAAAATAAAAATGGATTTGAGACTTGGGGGGCCTTCAAATACTGTACAATAGGGCCAAACACAACTGAGATGTCAAGTTAGCTGTTTCTTGCTATTTACATGCATCTCTGGTCCACTTCCAGTAAGAGTTACATTTAATCAGCAGCGCATTTATCAATTTATAGCTTGGCAGTCACTTACACACAAGTGGGAAGTGACAGTTAATTTAAAGCACCGGGGGCCTGAAATGTTTTAATGCCAGTGTAAGTCCAATAAATACTTTTCTGCTAATTTATATATGTTTGTTTTTGACATTTTTAAAGGCTCGGGCTGTATTTATGTTTACTAAAGATGATTGCAAGAATCAGCAATCACTAATATTTACTGTGGTAAACATTTAATTAACAGCAGGGTTCAAATTTGGAGTCCTTTGTCTTCGTCGTTGTTTTTCAAATTAGCATGCAACGTGTAATAAAGGGATAAGCTGAAATGGGCAATGGGGGGACATTGCATTGGCATTTGGCAGCATGAGTCAGATATAAAATATGCCATTGCATTGCCCATTTAGAGGAGGAACACAGGCATGTCTTTCTAGAGGGTTAAAATGAGGACATAGAAAAACAAGGAAGAAATAATCCAAAACCACATCCAAACAGGATCAGTGGCTGCCCATTGTGTCTCTCCCTGCTGAGTATGAGCGAGGGAGAGAGAGAGGGAGGGAGCGAGAGAGGGAGGGAGCGAGAGAGGGAAAGAGAGAACTTTGTGGAGTTTGTTGGCTGTGGAGTCGGAGCAGAGCTGAACAGAGCGCTGAGCCGGGTTGGGCGTCAGGGGTGTCAGGGCTGAGGGGGCTGAGGGGCCAAGGTCTCCTCGCTGTGGGGGATATTAAGCCCTCTGATTAGATCTCAGGGGCCGCCCATGGCAGACGTCTCCTTTACTACAGGCCCCAGCTCATCTTTATTTTGGCAGGGTGGTGCTCTCTGCAGGCTGCACTGCACCAATACTGAGCTGTTTGTGCAGAGAGGAAAAATAAGTTTATCCTTCCCCCCCTCTTTTTCCTTTTTCCTTTATTTATTCATCTAGCTTACACGTACTGGTTCCTGCTTAATCCAAGGGTTCACAATGCAGAGGCCGATACGAGAGTTTCGAGGCAACACAAATAAGTCGGCCGCGCGAGTTGATATGGAGCCGATAACTGCGAAATTTCGGGAAAAGGCTAAGCCCGTGTGTTTTATTTGTTTTTGGTGGTAAGATGTCATAATTCTAACATCAAGCACCAGCGCAAACATGCGCAGCAACTAAACACAAAAAAAACAAATTAAACTACTGTAGTTGTCAGACTCGTGTGGATTCTAAAGCAGCGCCTCCTCTAGTTTTTTAAGTTTCTACTTCACGCTGTGACATAAGTAAAAGAAAAGTGTATACGTATACACACACGTACAGACACACACGCGCGCACACACATACACAGGACTTTCATCAGGCACACTTTCTTCTGTTTTGTTTGTCTTAAGCACATATTCCCAATCACAATTTCCACACCAGCCCTCGCTACTGCTCCTAAGGGTGCAGGCAGACACTTCTAGCTGCAGGCTCCCCCACTTCTGAAACCTGTCAAATCTGTCCTGGGAGAGTCAGCCTCTCTCTCATCATCCAGGGGCTTATGGACCTCTCTCCATTTACCCTCCCTCCCCTACACAGTTCTCTTTTCCTCCTCCACTTCCCTCCTTTCATCTCACATCCAAACTTGCCAGTTGCAACCTTCTCAGTTTCCTCTAAGTTTGTCTCCTTTTCTCTTCTATTTTGTCTCTCCTCATCCACCATCGACAACTTACTTCCCCCCCGCTCCATACTTCTGCTCCGGTCTGTTTTGTGCTAGGTTTTTTTTTTTTTTGTCCTCTCGCCATTCCCATTGGTGTGGATTGAGAGTAATCAGGTGTGTCAAAGAATGACATTCATTCTCTACCTCCCGTTGCGTTTTTCAGGTCGCATGGGGGTAGATCAAACTAAAACATGGGCATCACGGGGGGATGATCTTTTAAACAAAGAGTAACCTTGTTAATCAAGCGGACTCAATAACCCAGGAACTACTACCTCCACCACCTAGTTTGATCAAAGTTTTGCTTTCATGTTCATGTTCCAATCATTATACCTAAAATGGGAATCCTTTTAATATGCAAATATGGATTTAAAATGGTGCAAACAAAAATGGTTGATTTTAGAAAGCGTTCTCTGAAAACAAAACAGTTTTAATGACCAGAAGTAAAAAGTACTTCAGTCTATTTGGTAATACACTTAAGTATTGTTTTAAAGTGTTTCGATGTGAATATAACCGTTTCATTTACCATTATCACTTGATATCTGTATATTACAACTTTATGTATGAATCACCGGATAATCTTGTTATATGTTAATGCACTACCTTAAACTAACAGTTAAAATTAGCTCTACTTTGGACAAGTATGTTGCAACATATGTATAAGAACTCATTCATAAATGTACATAATAGCTGTTTTTTTTGTTTGTTTTTTTACCTTTTTGCAATTTTTGTACTACATTTTTCTGATAACACTGAAGTACTTTTTATTTACTTTAAAGTACTTTTGTGTGGTACTTTTTAGTAGAAAACTATTTTTTTTTACATCATTACTGCCTCAACAATGCAACAAAAGTACTAAAGTGCAAAAGTTAAATGGCTTCTATGGTTTCCATTAAGTGTCAGTAAAACACAAAGAAATATATAGAAAACATTATTTTGTTTTTTGCTGCTTAAATTTACTGGTATCTTAACTTAATATGTATGTTCTATCGATGAAAAGTTGTAATTAACTTTTTCTACTACTCTGTGTAGTGATAAAAAATCCAAAAAAGTCCATGAAATGAAGCACATAAAAAAACGAACTTAGTGCATATTATCTGACAATATACTGTAAGTAGAGTTATGTTAGGGTGTTAAACAAGTGTTTTTTCTTTACTTTATGTCAAGCTCAGCTTGAAGAGATACATTCAGCTGTTTAGCCAATCTCTCAACTGCTCCTTTTTCTCCAAGTGCTCTGACTTCAGTCTGCCTGTCCCCTGCATCCCCAACAGAGGGAGGCCTTTCTGTTCATCCCATACTCTCCACAGCCTTCCTTCCCCGCTACCATAGGCCTTCGCCCATCTGTCTGTCTGCACTGCGACCGCTGTCCTGAGGGTGTACTCTGTCTCTCCCTCCTCCCCTCTCCCTCCCAGCATCCCTCTCTCTCATGCGCCGTGATCGATATGGACGCAGAGGGAGAGGGGGGACCTGTCTGTCAAAGCCGGCGGTGGAAAATGAAGGCTCAGATGAAGGAGGCATGCTCTGTATATTAAATGCCCAGACCCCTGTGAGGGGTAGGAGGAGGAGGAGGGGGGGGGGGGTTCGGGGTGGGGAAATATCAATAGGCCTCTCCTAAAAGAGAGATAAGGCCAAAACAGCAATGAGAGAAGTGGAGCAGACTAGAGGGAGGGGAGTGGAGAGAAAGAAGGAAAAGGAAGAAGGAGCGGCGATGTGAGGGGGATCTGGAGTTAAAAAAAAAGATGTGAAAACAACTTTGAGCAACGCGCAAAATGTGAACTAATGATGTTAATTGATGTAACAAGTGAAGGAGAGACAAATTAGTTTTTGTGCAATGGGTGGATGGGGGGTTACAGGAAGCACAAGAGGGGGAAATGAGCTGAGGACCAAAAAAGTGTTAGGAAGAGTAAAGAGCTGAGATGGGAGAAAGAGTGAAGAGCTGAAGTTAACGACTTTGCAGATTTCATTATAGAGATAGTTAACCCTGTTGACACTGAAGGAGGGCGCTATCCTCTCAGGAGGAGTCCGGTCCTTCCACCTCCACGCACAGAGACAGATGAGATCATTACAGCTATCAGCACCACTGCCATCCACAATTAGCACATCTCCTTTTCTTTCCCCACTCCTCAATCCCCCATCTCCCCTCAGCTCACACTGCCTTCCCCCCTGCTCTCTTTCTTTCTCCCCCTCTCACCTCATGACACTTCTTTGGCCTTGATTTGGAGGCAATTTGACTAAATAAAAATCCACATGCAGCAAACTGCTCTTAGCTTTAGCTGGCCTGCTTGATCGACCTTTCCCAACTCATTTAGAACCCATTTGCCTTCAAAGCGAAAAAGAAAAAACATGCAAAGAAGCTTTGTTGAAAATGTAACTGTGTTAGAAAAGTTAACATAAAAAAAACTTTTAATTTATAATCTTTCCATGTGTTCACTGGGCTGATACTGCACGATACACACACGCTTGCATGCACACAAACACATGCACAATACGCACCTGTAAAGCAGACCGGGCACTTGAAGGTTCCACCCATGCCCTCAAAGCTGTGCTCAATCAGGTGGCATTGAAGCTTCGCTGGTGAGTCGAATGACTGACTGCAGAGCTTGCATTCATGGTTCAATCCTTCCTCTGTAGAGAAGAAACAACAAAAAAAAGAAAATACGCAGAAAACCATAAGAGGCGGAAGAAGCAGAGCATGAATGGCTGAGGAGTTGCAGAGATCTCACTTTGTCCTGGTCCTTTTTTCCCTCTTCCCTTTTAACATGAAATTTAAATTTAACAAATTTATAGGAACACTCTTGTGTCTGTGATTTTCATGACTCAAACAGGAAAAAAAAATATTGTGTGATCTGCTCCCATCAGGCATAAATTGGATGACCAGCTGGGGTCCTAATAGCTCAGACGAGGGCTTGCACTTTGAACATGGCGAGTGTCATCTTTTTTTCCCTTTTCTTCTCATCAACTTACATAAAAATAAATCTGCAAAGTCTAAATGGAGGAGGAAAGAGTCATATGTGCTTCGCAGACTGCGAATCAAAAATAAATCAACAATAGTCAAACAGTGCATGTCAAACGGTGCAGAGGGTCATTATCAGTTTTTCAAGGACAAAATCCCCCCCCAAATAACTGAAAAAATGCTTCTCAAACCTTACTTATATGTCCCTGATCTCGGCTCTCATCAACTCGTATAAACCCAACTCTCCTTTACAGCACGCTCACTTGCACGACAGATTATCTTCTTTGCTTTAAAAATACCCAAATGTCTATATCAACATTTGACTACCTCAACCACAGCCAATGATAGCTTAAATAAATGTCATCGTGGTAGACCTGCACATTTCTTTGCAGCACAACAATCTGCTGACTCAGACTTTTAGAGAACTGCCCATCTCCAGTGTGTCAATAAAAGGCCTATGCACTCTGCCAGACTAGTGCTCGATCAAACTCTTGCTACTGTACGGCAAAGGGGCGGGGGTGCATACCTCTGGGACTCAGCCATGGTTTATCCCCAGGTCTCTGCAGCCCAGTGCTCACCGCATAGACCCTGGGTGCCAGAAGCATGTATACATAATCCACCTAAACAGCTGTGCAGAGCTTGATTCCTGGTGGGTCCAGGTAGAGGGTTAGTTGAACATGCTTTAGGCAAATTTGGCAAACAAGTAATCTGAAAAGCAAAGCTTTCCAAGAATATGGTCACCTTGGCCACCACATTTTAAGCTATACTGGGCAATTATTTCTAAAATATTAGAGAATGAAAAAAAAAGCCTTAGCTCTAAAATGTTTTTCTGAATTTCTTAAAGCTGAAACTAGACATAAAAATAGGCAGTATCGCAGTGTTTGCACTCATCGACTGATACTGACAAATAGAGACAACTGTGACCCAATAACCCCAATATTCTGGAAAAAAAAGGAATGAAAACATCTCCTACAGTGTCAGGCTCTTTGCAGTACACTGCAGTTTTTACTATAACACATTTTTTCCATTTTTTTTCTTCTTAATCTTCTTTCATCATGCATATCCTTTAATATGATGTCTGAAACCTAAAAAAACCCAAATTAGTTGTGCATCAGCACAAGCTCACAGACAACATTCCTGTATGTCTGTCTCACAAAAGGTAAAAGCTGATCAAAGCAGCTCATGGTAGTTTGAAAGGGAAAGAGTTGATGCTGTGTTCTGCAATCATGCATTTGACAGATGAGATACTCTGTAGCCTACATGTGCATCTGAGTGTAGCAGCAGGCATCAGCGAAAGAGGGGAAGGGGAGGGGGTGTTTGCCACGAGCGCATCCACGCAGCCGTGCAAGAGGATCACTGTCCTCTTTGATCACCATTCAGTTTGCTTATCTGTGTGACGGTGTACACTAAGGTCAACCTTGCTGCAGCGTGCACAGATCTGTTCTTCTGCCATATGTGCAGCCCTCATTTGACCCTAGTGCACAATGCGGTCCCTTTGGAGACCTGGCCTGCTTCATTATGCATATAACTCTGCACCTGCCTGACTGACCTTGCATGTGTGCATGTGTGTGACTGTGTCTGTGAGCAGGTGCATCAGGTGAAAATGACAGATATAAATGAAACAGAATGTTCCCAATTTAAAGAATACAGGAGCAATTTTGTTTTTTTCTTACTGTTAGCAAATCCATGCCTTAGAATGATTTCTCTACAGGCACTTTATGTGGCCACAATGCTCACAAGGCTTTTGGCCACAAAGCTACTTATACTTGTGGAGTCAAAGTATTAATTTTCACATGATTTGTCAACATTAAGATGACGCCACTGTTGATATATAATATCTTTTAGTGTTGAGGATATGCGACTGAGAGGGAAAACGAGGTTTAAGTGAGGGCCTATCACAAGCAAATTCTGCTCCGTTAGCACCTCTAATGTAGCCTGTTTAGGGCTGGGTTTGTATTCAGCAGTGTAACAGGGGTTGAATCAGGCTGGCAGCTTGTTTCTTAGTGAGAGCCAAGGGAGAAAGTCGGCTTGCTCGCCCCTATAGCTGCCTCATTGGGCTGAGGTCACTTCCTGTTGCTCCCCCAGCCCTTCTCTTGGGCTGCCCAATCAGCATGGCCCTGCGTGAGCCCCCACCCCTCTCTATCCACCGAGCAGACTCTGGATATAGTTACAGGGCCACAGGGGACTGTCAGCCCTCTCTCTCTATCCTCATCTCTCTCCCTTTCCCTCCTCCCACTCTCTGTTTCAGAGTCTCCCGGGTGTTCTCCACTGCCACCACCCTGTCCCTCCGCACTCCTAAGAAAATCCTTTAGATGAGAACTGCTCCTGTGTCTGCTCCCTCTAAGCATCCCTGACACCAGCAAAGTAAGCCCATCTGCATATCCACAGGGCCTTGCGTTCCTGTGGCTCATGGTTTATGTATTTCACAGCTCCTTAAAACACAAACGCCTAATATCTCTCCCATGTGGAGGACAGGAGAGGGGGAGAGGAAAAAACTATTCTCAAAAAGAATGGTCTTTATTTCTCTGCGCTGTTTACTTTTTTCCCTTTTTTTTGTATCCAGGCTGAAGTTCATGTGCCGTTGAAGGTTGTTTGGGACGCTGGGGCTTGCAGGTCTCGCTTGCATAGTTTAGTGAACTCTTTATGTAACAGCGACACAGCTGCAGCATATTGAATTTTGTAAGGCAGCGGTAAAAGCGCCTGCGATTCTGATAGATGTTTTATTGTGCTTAAGAGTACAAACGCACAGCCGTCAGCTGACAGTGACTGAAACCGATGTAACTAAAGGCGCTCTAACTTTCTGACAATAATGTGTAATTAAGTATATCGCAGGGCATTGCTTAATTAAAAACTCTCCCTCAGCTTATTCCGTTCCAACGCCACCGCTTCCCTCACCACCACTGCCCCTTTCTCCCTTTAAACAATTCTGCCGAGGAGCAGTGAGAATGCGAAGGGAATTCAGGACCACTTTCAGCGTTTGACTTTGGACAAGAAAAATCTGATACTTAGATCTGCGCTCTTCTCTGGGGCATAATGAACAGTTCTCTGAAGCTCAGGCTCACAGGGGCCCGTGTTTCTCGTGTCGCCAAAGCAGATGATATTAACGGCATCAATCAAGGCACTTCTGCGCTGAAAGTAATGAGCAAACAACTGGGGGAACAAATTGGGAATATTTAGTGGTTGTTTTAAACAAGATACAGGCACAACAACCATAGTAATCACAGGGAATGCGTGAAGAATGCGTGTGTGTGTGTGTGTGTGTGTGTGTGGGGGGGGGGGGGGGGGGGGGGGGGGTCGATTTATAACTAACAGGTCAGTGCTGAGTTTCTAAGCTGCCAAACCTAGCCATAAAAACAGAAATGCCTTTTTTTACATTTATTTTCAGAACAATCTTGTTTATGAGGAATTTCACCTTTAGCAAGAGTTTGGTTTCTATTCCACCATCTGTCTCCTGCTATTCAGCCACATATTGGAGTTATATGTTAATAATCCAAGAAGATTCGGTTTTCAGCGGACTCACTGCTGTATATACAACCCACCATGGGATTGTGGATGGTAGCAGAGTAGACAGCTTCAGGCCTGTAAACAGTAGGTGGGTTTACTTCTCTCTTCTCTCCGCGGGAACTATCCATTAACAGATAATGGGAGGAAAATCAGAGTGATTAAGGCCCAGGGAATTATGGGTGAATACAAATTGACTCCACCTCTGTGTGGTGCGCTCTCTTGAGGTGGAGGCACTGCTCATAAGGAATAAACTCATTTCAGAAGTATTGCTACACCCATTAGGGCCTGGTGAATGCAGCATGTGGGGGTAGGGAGGTTGTAGGTGGGAACGCAAAGGGATGGACTCCCCCTGGACTGAAGCTGATTGGAGAACTGCCTGGGGGGAACAGCACTAATATCTATCTCCTGCCTCCACAGTTTTAGAAGGACAGAGTCAATCAAGTGCAAAATGTTTGAGATTCAAGTATAAGATTTTACTCAGGCATTGTAAAATCCCCCCAACCCCTCCACACACTCCATCAAAGACCTAATGCATTACACAAACAGTGATGGTAATGTGTTTGAGCTAGCTAATGGAATCGAGATACTGGAGAACTTACTACAATACAAAATGAAAGGTGTTGGTACTGTAGTAAGACCTGCGTGGAAAAGATATAGCCTGTGTCTGCAAGAAAGAAGTAAAAAAAAAAAAAAGATAAGCTGAGCCCCCATGTCAGGGTCCCAACGCTGGAGCGCGGCTGATGCTGCTTTCCAACCTCCAGAGGGAGAATGAGAGGTGAAGTGAGATTGTTGGCTGTGACATGTCAGTAGTGGTGACGCCCTCGCACAGCGAGAGCAAAGGATTCTGGGGGAACATGACTCTCGGAGAATGTCAGCTCTGATGCATGGCAGCTCGTTGGAGGTGCTAATCAGAGCAGGGCTAGGCTCCTGCTAGGATCAGCCACTCTGCGCCTACATTAACCGCTTCACAGCTCCCTTGGCTACCACGCCAGAGGTAGAAACACCAAACTGGCAGGTTTTTGTGTCGAGATAAACATGCGTAACGCTTGAATGGGTGTTACAAAAGGTTTAGCCGACTAGAACACCTTTTGGGTTTTACAAAACAAGAGGGATGCAAGCATAAGGACTTTTCTCCTTCTCCATAAGCACAACGAGCAGACATTTTTAGTTGAGCTATTTGCTCCGATTCCCTACACATGTATATAGCAATGTTCAGATTTTTATATATGTAAATAAAAATGTAATATATATATAGAAAAAGGCTATAATTAACAGTCATTACTGAATTATTAAGGACACCGCTTCGCTATGAATTACTACAATACATTAAACCATTTTCTACTAGAATACCTGAGGCCAGTTATGCAAAAGAGTCTGTGTGCCACTGACTACATGAACGCCAGTATTTGTGCAGAGCCTTCTGTGCTTTGTTTTATGTTTAATGACTCACCTTTATGACAACTTGACTACATAACTACATAAAAGAAAAATTGGACGGAAATTATGCAGACCTGTTGCCTCTCATCCAGGAATATATATATTATATATATATATATATTTCAAATAAGTCCAGATATCTTGGAATATCTGGTGTAGTGGCCAGAACACTGTCTATTTTTCAGTTTTTGTGCTTACGGATAATTTTAGATTTGAAACAGTGAATTGAATGTTTCACTCTTCAGTCTGCCAAAGGGAGAGTAGCTGGTAAAACCAGATGAAGCTGGCGTTTCAGCAGGATTTGGATCTGCAGTACCGTTTGAAGAATGCGCTGCCATTTTGTGTTTCCACGCTACCTGCAATTCTCGCAGCTAAAGCCCGCAATGGCTAAAACTCGGTCAAATGAACAGTGTGCAGGTCACGGAGACAGAACAGAAGAAGAAAGAAAAGGGAGAAATCCACAACAACAAAGGCAAGAGGCGAATACTTGTTAACGAATGATATGTAGGCGCTGCAGCTGCAGGCAGGTACGGAGGTCCATTGGGGACAAACAGTGCAGGCTGCTGAGATGGATTGCATGGAGTGCCGGACCCCCTGCAGCCACACAAACACCATTCTACACTGAAATGCTCTAATTTACTCTATACGTGCCTATTCTAAACTGCTGGGCTTTTTTTCTTGTTAGAAGGAAACAAAGGTCAAGTGACTATGCCCTGACTTTCCAAGGATCTTGTACTCTATGAAAGTTGCTTCGCAAAGTGAGGGAAACATTTTTTACAAAGAAGAACAGAAACACAACAGCGAGGAAAGTAAAAGTAACGTAAAAGAGCAAAAAATAAATACATGAGATGTGAATACAGACCAGACTCTCTTTCAGGTCTCGACAGAGTGAGTGGCCTGAATGTAAAAAGTTCATTATGGACACATGACCGGCTTTTTTTGGTAGCCTCACTGTGGCATTGTCGCGCCGAGGTTTGTGGGTTTATGGGGTTTGAGGTCCGCACAATGGAGCAGGGAAGGAGAGCGTTGAGCAGAGGCCCCATGGCTGGGCTCGCGGCATGGAACACTGTACAATTAGCCAGCCTCTGCGTTCTGCCGGCTTATAATTATCAGCGCTTGCCTTAATTGACTCCCTTAGCCTGCTGCAGAGGGACCCCCCCCCCCACACCCCTTTCCCCCCTGCTCGATGGAGGCCGCCAAGCGCCACGCCAGGCTCTCCAAAGTCATTTAGAAAAGCGCTCATATTTTCGACACAAAAAAGGGGGAACATTTGGTGAGAGAGAATTCATCATCAGGTGTCTAGAGGTTTTCCTTAATAGAAAAGCTGAGTCCCACTGAGTGCGCTCCATGTAGCGGCCAGCCACGCATGCTCAGGACCAGCAAGCCGCCATTCGCAGCGGGCCACAAGACATTAACATAATTTTATATAACACAGGCACCCGCACTGGAAATTTAATACATCTCAGCAAATACGAGACAGCCGTTTTGCATAATTTTTTTCCCCCTCATTCTCCACCTAGCTTTCTCTCTCCCTTCTAGCTCTATCTGTCCTCCTTCCATGTCTCTCTTCCGTCTCGTCTTCCCTCTCTCTTGCTGCCACTCTCCTTTGCCCCCACCCCCCCTGCACAACCACCCCATGGTGCTGCTCTCACTAGGAGAGGGGAAGTTCATTACCTCAGCTAAATCAGAATTAGTCCCTTCATTTTGACGGGGCGAACTTCATTAGAAAGGCCCTTCCTTAATCCAGCAGGGAGAACTGATGAATCTACATGGGGGCAATAATTTGCTTCATGCAGCACATTCAGCCACTTCCTCCACACTATCTCTCCCTTCTTTTTTCGCTGTGTTTCTGGCTTTATGTACTTTGGTCACATTTTTATTAGATCTACAAACAAAAAAAAAAACAACAATGAAAAAAAAGCAGAAAGGAAAACACCTGCATATAATTAACTAATAGTGGTGGAGATGGTGTAAAGAATGAGTTATGCTGTTTGGAATGTCCTGTCTCCCCAACAGACTTCTGGGTCTCTGGAGCAGCCACGGCTGACTTGGCTGACACTCAAATACAGACTGAGTGAGTACAGCCAAAAGCAGGCTTGGTCTGTGGGCCTGAGGTAACTGCTAAAGATGATTTTTAATGCCATGATTATGCTCCAGAGTTTTAGGATATACAAATCTTTCACGAGCATGTGATTAGAGGAAATAAAAAAAGAGAGCTGTAGAAGTATAAATATTTGCTGTTATGAAAGTGAGACTCCATCTGTCCTTTATTTTTGGTTTTCTTTTCCAAAAACCTGCACAGTTTTAAGAAGGATTTCAAAAGAGATAGGCTTCAAAAGTTGTCCAGATCCTTACAACAAACTAGAGGGCGAAGAGACGTGAATCGGGACAGACAGCCCCTGACTGCCATACCACAGCGCCTGGTGTCAAACAGATGTGCAGCTTGGCAGCTATGCTCCCCAGAAAACAGAGAGCCCATGGATTCCAGGGTGGTGCTGGAGTCTTGTTGCCCTCCCCCTTCCCCCTTCCCCCATCCTCCATCAGCCCCAACTCCCTCACACTGTGCCCCTGCAGTCGCCCTCCCTCATCACCTCCACACAGGGGTCCCCTGACTGGTAATCTCGTCCCTCGAATGTGAAATCTCCGACAGTGCTGCCCCGCACTTTTACCCCCTACCTCCACGGCTGATGGGTAAATTGGAATGGCGCACCCTGCTGGTGCAGAGAGCTCTGAACAGACAGCAGTACACTCACGCTGAGGCACCCCTCGCACGCTCCGTCTAATATAGTGGACATGCACACGCTCTCCAAGCTGCAATATCCATGCACAGACACATAAGAGTCTCACGCTCACAAAGCTTTAGGTAAATAAAAAAAGAAAACAAAAAAAGCCTCATAAAGATACACACATCGAGATGCAACCTAGGTGTGCCATGCATGATGCGTTCACCCTCATCTGCATAAAGATTGAATGTATGATAAATAAACGGAGAACTCCATAGTCAATATATGTACAAATTTAAATGCGCATCATCTGAAATGGCTCAGCTTGGGTCCTCTTACAGACACTGCATCTGACTTCTGTTACCATGGGGTCTCTATAATGTGCACAATGTAGGACAGAACACACATAACAGATAAACAGCATAAACCGCAGAGTAAATGTGCACATTGCTAGGCTCCCAGTGCGTACGATAAGCATAGCCAACTTGGTGTTTTCCGTAAGCGTACTGTAAAACATTAATAAATAGTAACAGGATAGAGGTTATTTGTTATAAAATGCAGTCGGGAATCAGAGTAAAATTTCCCACGGGGCTTGTTTAGCTGTCCAAGGCTCCCACTCTCATCTATCTGTCTATTATCTGTCTATCACTTGGTGCTCTGAAACATGTGTGGACGGTTGAGTCCACCCTCAAATCACAGGGACATCCTAAATAGTCAGTGGGACCTGAAGGGGCTAAAGATCACTGCAGCAGAAGCCACAGAGGCCTTCCTGTCAAAGGCAGTGCTTTCAGGGGGCCAGGGGTGAGGGGAAGCCAGAGGGAGCGAGCCAGAGACATGACATACATTTCATTACACTTAAACCAACTGTGGGTTCAACTCAGAGCCCTGGATTTCCAATGGCGTCTCAAAGGATGGAGTAAGTGGAGGTGTAAGAGAATGGTTTTTACAAAGAACACAATGGGTAGGTGGACAAAGGCAGGCAGCTGGACTAATTGCTTGGGGCCTTGCAGGAATATTTTTCTAAGTACTTCTGTTTAAAGCTCAATTTAGTGGCTTATGTCATGCATCTGCGAACGAAAACGGTATTTAGGATTCATATTTGTTAATGCATTTGCAATTTATCCTTTAATATTTAAATGCTTTCTGTTGTACAGTGCTTGTTTGACATTAAGGTGGCATCAAAAGCATCCGCTCTCCACCCTTGTTTTCTGTTTTCATTGCTCTCTGAAGGCTCGGTTTAATTTCTGCCCCTTAAAAGCAACCTTAGATGGGTTCGGGGCAGAAGAGGAGAGGAGAAAAACGTACTTATTCCAGCGATGACGAGAGCAGTCTTTTCAGCGAGAGCTCTCCGATCCTCGTAGAGAATACTTGTCCATTAAGACTGTCAGAGGATGCTCTCAGAAATGAGAATCCATATCTCTGGAGAGGACAGCAGGGAGCATGCTCAGATAGGGGTTAAAGGAAAACGAGCAGGATGGGCGTCCTGTAAAAAAGGCCAGTGTGGCCTAACTCTTATGGCGTCGTCACATGCAAGCACTGTAAATACATGCAAGCACTGTAAATACATGCTTGTAGTCACAGCTGCTTCATTATGGAAAATATAATTTGCAGTCTAACCTACTTTGTTTTACAAAGAAATGTCTATTTAAAATTCCTTAGAGTATCATTATAATGGCGATAGAATTACAAAACACTATTATTATTGCTCGCTTGGGGGGAGCCCCCACTCATTAAGCTTCTAAGATGTCGTGGGTTTTGATTATTCTATCAGCGTCATGCTCTTATTATAGTGACAAACTCCTGCTATTTTGTTGCCAATCTCCTTCCAGCTGTCATATCTTTTGAAAGATCAGAAAACCCTTCAAACGCACTCGTGATATATCTTCAGATTCACCAGACGTTGCTTGATTCCCCCATTGAATTTGCAGGATTAACTTGAGGAAGAAACGTCTCATATTTCTTAACTGGTTGCTATGTCTGACATCAGAGTGTATGAGATTCTAGCATACTGGTATTGTCCAGGGGAGGTAACCCTCACTCTAACCGTCAGCGCTTCACCAAGTGGGACAGAGATGATTAAAACACACCATGGCTGTGACTGACAGACTCCCCACTGCTTCCAGAAGATGACATGTCTCCAAGTCACACAGAAAAGCAACTCCTCTAATTTTAACTCTGACTATAACACCAACCCCCTCTGTCAAAATCCACAAAAACAGCCATGCTGAGATTCTTAACCACAATAAAAGTGATAACAACTAAACAGAGAAATAAGTTTAAAAACAACAATGGGGAGGGAGGAGACAAAAGGGCTGAGAAGGCGCCATTTCCCTCTGGTGCACACAAACAGCAGGAACCTGTGAGCTTGTGACAACACCTTCAAACATTTCTGTTACTTTCACAGAAATATCTGATGCTGATGCTCCAATGTGATGCTTCTGCAGCAGTCTTGTCCCAGCGCACATTCGTCTTGGCAAGCTCTTGGTTACCAAGAAGAAGAAGAAGGAAAAAAAAGGGTTAGAAAAAAAAACCCCGCTCTCCTAACTGACTGTGTTTGACATTTGTCATGACAGGAATACAGTGAGAGAAGGAAAGAGAAGAGGAGTGAGAGATGGGAGGGGAAGAGGAAAATGGAGGAGTGGCAGAGGGTGATCGATGTGTGAAATTGTATGTGTGAAAAAAATAATTCTGCATTCTCCGGGTTTGTTGCAAGTCTCGTTTTTTCATGATGAGGAGGACAGAGGGGGGTTTCCTGTTATTGTCACGTTGTGTAGAGAGCTCAGGGTCGCTGTACTAAATGATTCACAGAAAACTGAATCTTTTACATTGGCGTCAGCAATTCAGCCGGGCGCCCTTGTGGGGGAATTCTTTTTGTGTGTTTTTATTGAAGTCTGCATTGAGCGCGCCCAAAAGCTCTGACAGGGGGCCCCCGAGGGCGCTTGTCTTCACCTCCAAATCATAAGATGGAGAGACGAAGCTCCCTCTGTGCTCTAAATTATACCCCTCAACACCCCCTCTTGCACACAGACTTGCAACCCTGCCCTCCCCACCCAAAAAAATAAAACACAGAGGCAGAGAAGAAAAGCCTTCAGTAATACACTCCCAGTGGAGCGCTCCACGATCGCGCCGCGCTGCCGGAACAGCTGACAAGCTCGATGCGGTGGGTCCGTTCCCTGCGGTCTGTCAGAGTTGGTGCTACAGCATGACGGTTAGTACTTCTTCTCTGGGGACGGGCCTTCTTTGACTGCCCCTATGTGCCCCTCATATGACGGGCCCCTCCGCTGACCCATGGAAGCTCCGTGGCTTTGACCCAATTACTGTTGCGGGTAGGTAAAACTCTAGGTTAGGTGCCCCCTTTTGTCTCGTTGCCTCTCCCTTGCTCCCCGGTGATGGCGAGACCCATCTGAGGCTCCTTTCATATTCAGAGGAGGTCAGGGGGAACAAGCAGAAAGGGCAGAAGGAGGCGAGGTTGTTACAAGAGGGTTGGTGTAATTTGATCGCCGGGCACAGCTGCATAAACATGGGTATCGAGGAATTTCTGTCTACTTTATGGGATTGACTTTGCATGAATGGCCCCTATTTCCCCTCCAAAATGGGCCATTTTCCACATGTCTCAATGAATATGACAACCTCTCCAGCAATACGAGTGCAGTACCGAAACTGCAAAAACCAGCTCAGGGTAGCTTGTGCCTTTTTTCGAGCTGTGAAACTCACCCTCTCTGGCTGTCTTTGTTAAAGACCTTATCCAAGTCCTGCTGCCTGAACTGTCAAAAGCAGCCCCATCCTCTCCAAAATGCCCAAACAAAATAAACCAACAACTGCTGGCAGGGTCAGAGGGCAGCAGCTCTGGGTGCCTGGACTCTGGCGAGCCCTCTGATTGGTGGAAAGGGCAGTGAGTAAAAGGGAATCTTTTCAAAGTGAAATCTCCAGCTGATGGCTTAGAGCTCCACACCCCACAGTTTGTTTCTCTTGCTGCTGTCAGGAGTTTTGCCCGAGCCATTTGGAGGGATTAGAAAAAGTAGGGAAGGAAAAAAAAAAAAACCTCAACTGGGCAGATCGTGTGTACTGTAGGGTCTGAGTGATGGCTCCAGGACCCCTTGGAGAGTGATAAACCTTTGACCTTGACAGCCCCCTGTGGTGACCCCTGACCTCTGGCTTTTTGCCACAGACTCAGTAAGACAGGTGCAAGCAGGAGAGTGACCACAGCCTCACTGTCTTGGCCAAATTTTCCCTCATTCGACCTACAGTACCTGTCCTGGAAGTCAGCACAAACTATGTAAAGGAGTAGAAACAACTGAAGCTACGATGTAACTTAGATTTAAGCAGGAGTGCATAGAAATATTAGCAAAGTGCACACAATATGTATTACATAAACCAAAATCTTTGTGAATCAGTAAATTATTCTAAGAAAAAAAATGCTAATAGGAAAAATGGGAGGGGGGGGAATTCAGGCAAGAGTACAGAGGCTCTAAACTAAAGCCAGTTTACAAATGGAACAGTTCCATTTTGGAAAAAAAACCACTTTGTGAAATAATACATAATGTTGTGCAAGAAATCTAAGTGTGGATATTATTAAAGATGAAGCACAGTGACACGTCACACAGTTTTCTGCTGCACAGCGGGCACTAGCTCCAAGGTCGCGCCAGTCCGCGCCAGTCTTTCTGCAGATCCATTTCCTCTCCCTAGGCACTTCCCTCATGTTGTTGGCCTAGTGATTCAGTGCCTTGCATTAAGAGCAATTCACCTGCCTCCGGCGTCCCAGCGGCACAGGTCCCCTGGGGAAACCAGGTGGAGCATAAAAAAGTTCCACATATGGTAAAGTCAAGCTGCTTGGAGGCTGCCGTGTGTCTGCTGTGGGGATAGAGGCTCCTAAAAGGCCCAGCTGGTACTTGGAAAAGGGCTTCTGCATTACTACACCTCAGTGTCTGTTTGGGCTCCCCTTTGCAAAGTGTTGGCCGGTGCACATGACCAGCCATTTTAGATTTCTCCCTCTACCCCGCCTCATCCCTCGCTCCCTCCCGTCTTCCAACTGGTTCTGTATCCAATTGAACATTTGGTCCTCCACTGCTGGTTAATCAAATTCCTCCATCTGGCCCCCTTATCCCTGTGGAACACAAAAGGTGCAGCCTGAGCCCGGGTCCAAGTGCATATTGGGAGGGAGGAGGGGGGATGGAGACAGGGACTGCCTACCTAACTTACACAGCCCAGTCAACTAGATCAGGTAGAGAGCACGAGGCCAGGCCTGATCGTTTTGGGCAAACAGGAACAGCTTGGGACTAAGTATCAGAGCCCTGCTGTTCATATAGAGCTCAGGGACTGCAGTGGGTTCATATGACAGTAGGAGGGTTTTATGAGCTAATACCTCCACATACACTGTAGAATACAGAATAGAGTGGAGCCTAAGTACTACTGGCTACAACAGAAGGCAAACACTGCCCTGAAACACTCATGTTATTCAGTCTCCATGGCAGTAGAGGGCACTGCTCTTATCTAGGAACAAAGAAAAAAGAAAGAAAAGGGAAATAAAGACATTTATGTTAAAACTGCAACTTTGCTTGTTGTCTTCTCACACCGCTTCCTTGAGTTCAAAGTGTATCAGCAGCTAAGTAGCGTCTTTACTCTGATCAAAAAAGAGCTTTCTTAAGATATCACACAAAGCCAGCAGGGATCTTTTAATTCTCTAGAGAGACTATGAAGCCTTCACAAAATATCACATTAACTACACATTTATTAGAAGAGACCTTTAAAAAAGCAGTCCTGCCTCCAAAGTTAAACAGGTTTCAAAGTGCACTCACTTCCACATAAAGCTTCCCTTACAACTTTGACACACGCAGCCGATCACGACTGCTCTTTGCTCTGATTCAGGAGGAGGACCTGAGGCGAGGTGAAGAAGGGGACATAACGTGAGTCACAGATACGGAAACACATGGCATCTCAAGTGCTAGCTCTACCCTTTCATAATATCTATTGTTTGATTTCTATTCATGTCCAACCATCCTCTCCCCTGCCAGGTGGCAAAACATGTGTCAATAATTAAACTGCTTTTACATAACAGGATACAGGAACACAATGCAATTTGCTCCCCATATTTCATTGGGCCTTTATGAAAGCACATGAGAGAGTGTAATTAATCAAACCACTGGAATATGTGAACGGCAATTTCCACTTAATGGCACTTACAGGGATTGGGTCCCTTAAGCACCACGTTCTATCTACCAAACGAGCGGGCTTCATTTTCATCTTCATAGTTCAGACAATAAAATCTGTGGATGTTAAACAACACCCATTTGACATTATGAAGTCAGAAAACAACATCAGACTGGATCCGTGTAGCCATGTAGGTCTTGTGCTTTTGGACACGCACACACTGTAGCAGTCGAGTGTGCTCCGGCCAAGTTCGGGGTGACTGCGAATGACTGTTGTGCTTGGATTTCAGAAATTAATATTGTTTTTAATGATCTTGCTTTGACCTCAAACCTGAGTGTATTTTCTGTATTCACTTAACCACGGGAGGCTAACCAACTCCCAGCCTGGGACAGGAAGAGGATCATTCACTGCTTTTAGTGGCTTTCTGTGAGAAGATGGTCCTAGTCTAAATGGCACCCATGTCCCTAAAAGTGTTTCTCTCTTCCCCACCTCTCTTTCTCTCCCTCTGCCTCTCCAAAGACTCCTCTAAGTGCAGCATCTTGTTTCAGTAATTCAGCCAGGGCAGAGACAGTGGAGAGAGGAAAGTAATCGATTTCTCTCTCATTTGGTTCCTCCTAGACTTGCTGTAAGGCCTCTTAGGGGAGTTCTGGACTATTGGACAGGACAATGTTATGGGAAAGAGTGTCATTGTGTTTAAGGTCATCGTTACACCAAGGTTTCATTTTGAGTGTATTTTTATTGGTGTATGGAACCAAGTAGACAAACAAACAATGCTGCCGCCATTTCCAGGATGGCAGACATCAAGATAGGCCAGCGCTGTTCATAATGGCAACACCATTTGAATGATAGAGAGAAATATCATGCTCCACAGCAACATGATCCACTGCAGAGATATTCTCAGAAAACTGCAGCTAAGTACTAAGCTTTTAGGTCCATAGGTAAATTTGCGTCTATAAAAAGCCACTCTTGCTAAATAATTTAGAGGAAATGTCTTTACTGTATGATCACTATTTCTGCTTCATGCTTCATATCATCTTTCCAAAGGAGGAATAAAAAAAAAATGACATGGAAGAATTGGGGAGGACTTCATAGTTTCAGCAGAAACTTTAAAAAGGTCAAAACAGAGAAATTCATTATTTTTACATCTAAATAATCATCATGGTGAAAAAAATGTTGTTTTTTAACATCTTATGCATCTTTAAACTGTGAGCAGGGGTACAATTCACCTTCTCTGACCCCTTAGGGCACCTTTGCTGGGCAGTAGTAGCGAAATCTTTAGCCTCTATTCGTTGAGGCCTCATCAACAGGTCGGTAGCTGCTTTAGCCAGTCTGCATCTCTTTTGCATCTGGGGCTCTTTACAGTGTCTAATCATTCATTCTGTGTTTCAACTCCATGCCAGCCTCCTAAATTCTTAATAACAGTCGGTAACTCTCAGGTTGGGCTTCCATTCATTTACATCTGAT
Source organism: Aulonocara stuartgranti (assembly GCF_965226115.1). Classification (NCBI taxonomy): domain Eukaryota; kingdom Metazoa; phylum Chordata; class Actinopteri; order Cichliformes; family Cichlidae; genus Aulonocara; species Aulonocara stuartgranti. The sequence goes on along the minus strand of NC_138954.1, from coordinate 18,337,996 downwards.
TGAGATATTCTTGCACAAAACCAATTAAAAATGCAGTTTTACTACCTGCACCTCTTGGCATGCATTATTTTCAAAATAGAGACCAATCTCGTGTGTCATTAGAGTGCGGCAGCTGCAATATAAACAAGACAGATCTATCTATTGTTTATTACCACCTCGGGCTTTTTACCCAGAGGGCAGAATAAGAAAGGGAGGGGCAGAGGTCAGCGTAATTACCATTCACTTCTTCCTTAGAGTCAGACAGTGCTAAGACATGCATTGGCAAATTCCATGGCAGCATCGTATATCACATTACCATAAAGCCCCAAAGAGCTAACCTTTGTTCAATTCCATTTGATTCTAAGAGAGGAAAACACTGACAGCCTCATCCAGGCCCGGTGTTTCAAGAGTTCAGTTGTTTGTCTTTCAGTCTTGTGACTGTTCTTGCTAAAGATGTGCTATTCCAAAAATAACGCGTCAGGGGACACTGGGGGATCACTGAATCATCCTGGGTAGAATATCACATCATCTGGAGAGATTCAAGGTTCAGTCTCAAATTAAGCCTGAGAAAAAAAAGAGGCAGCTTGCCTTAAAAACATTACAAATTATTTATTTCCAAGCCTTTTTAAATAAACACCCTAATTTAATAATTGTATATTTTTATTCATGCCAACATCATCTATATTTCTAATCACAACAGCTTTATATTTTTCTGTGATGCCTGATACTGTGCCCTTAAAGAATTCACCTGAAAGCACTTTCCATTTCGGCTTCTGTTAACAAATAGCAAAGCACGAGCATTTGCAGCATCACCTCACTCTAATATGCTTTTTTTTGACTGAAAATACGAACACCGGTGCTGACAGAATGTGAAATACTGTTTCTGAGCAGAGGGGGCTTACTCCCAATGTCTTCAGTCATGCTTAAAGTCAATAGATCCAGTGCTTTGTAGCAGTCTTTAGGTGGCACAGAAGGACAAATGTTGCCATGGAGGATGAAAGAAATGCAAAGATGAGAAACGAGTAATAGACCACGCAGGAGAGAGAAATGCAGACGACAAAAAATAAAGAAATACAAACATAGGAACGGGCAGAAAAGGGGAAAATAGAGAAAAAGGCTGTGAGGAAAGAAAGAAAGAAAGAAAGAGAGAAAGAAAGAAAGAGAGATCTGTGAATTTCCTCTTCCTCCCCTGAGACCTCCCTTGATGCCAAGCATTCATCATCCAGCCTCTAATATCAGTTATTCTGTGGCTCCTCTGCTTACAGCAGAATTAATTTCTGCTTTAATTACTCTCATCGGCGGAATGCTGATGAAGGAGAGGGACGAGGCATTCTGGGACTCGGGCCTCATTCCACCGCTTTAATTTGAATGAATTCCACCCGGAGACGCTGGCAAACAACTGGCAGCCGAGCCCCGGGAGCCACTCTGGGACTGCGCAGAAGAGCTGCAGCCATGGCCCCCACCAACCAAGCTACCTTGTGTGTGCGTGCGCCTCTGTGTGTTTCCGTGCTTATGTGTATTATGCGGTGTGTGTGGATTGTGCGTGATTCCGAGTGCCGAAGTGAAAAGGCGTGGAGGAAGAACACACAAGATGAGGAGGAAAGGAGGGAAAAAAAACAGATTGATAGATTAAACGATGAGCGCCTGTACAATGTGTAAACGCGCTTGCAGTGTGTGAAGTTGCATGTGTTTTGCATCCAGACATAAATGTACTTGAGGATATGGGGCGAGAGAGCAGAACTTGTATGGAAAAAACAAACTGTAAATGATTTCATAGACACACGCACGCACGCACGCACGCACACAAAGATTCAGTGCAAACAGCTCTGTATGGACACAAAACATATGAAATATGAACAACACCACTGACTGCAGCCCACTGTGCAACACAAGTGTTAGTTTGAGAGCAAAAATCATTAATACTTAATTTGATTATTCTAGATATGGCACATCACACTCTCCAACAACCCCCCAGTTCATGTATCATACAAGAACTGCAAGTATAAAAGAGAGAAGCAGGAATTAACCACACGAATAGGAAAAAGGTTGCGTGTGTGAGATGCACAGTCCAGATTTGCATAATGAAAATAACTGCAGAAACGGTATAATATCACACACAGCTACGTCGGCAGTGGATGAGAGAGAGTACGGCCATAATTGACTTCTCTCCAAGCCAGCTTGGTAGTTACAGAATGTAGCATATTGGATAAGGATTGTGATTGATTATGTTGGTCTGCCATAAAGATTCGTTTGATTAAATGTAACCATGGGTTTCTTTTCCAAGTCCTAATGAAGCAGCAATTTGAAACTGAGAGACTGGAGGTGGAGCCAGTCTGGCTTGCACCATCTATCTATGGTGATGATGATATAAGGCTTCAAAACAAGAGCCAGTGCAAAATGTAAAGATTTTTTTTTAAATCCAGTTAACACAAACGTATTTGTAAAACTCTAGTTTAATGCAAACAAATTTAGTATTAGTGTAGTGCCTCTAAAATGGGCTGAAACACGATTTAATGCCACTTAAGAATTAAAGGATATAATTCCCCATATTACTATTTATTTAATATGTATATATAAGACAGGGGATGCACACAGTCACGGTCAAGCCCGAAACATAGCCCGTTCCATTACACTTTTTAACATCATCCCACATAACACAATTCATCTCCTCCAATTTTATGTTCTGAGCCATCCCTCCGCTAGTTCAGCAGAGTGCAGAAAGGGAGGTAGGTGTGACCTCCACTGACCCTGAAACCTCTGGACAGGTGGGCGGTGGCCTATGTGCACTGTCCATTTTGGCAGCAGCTCACTTCCTTCCCCCGGCAGGTAGCTCGGGCCATGATGAGCAGCTGGGTCGCAAACACTAAGCACATTAATATCTTCTTAATGATAATAATCATTATGGCATAAGCACCTTCCCCAAAGTGGGAAAGCACACGAAATGTGCCAGAGTAGCATCGTCGTTAAGGTAAAAAAAAAAAAAAAAAGACAAGAAAACCTGAGATGAAATGACTCTTTTAATGGGCAGCAACTTACAGCCACGGATAACGCAGACACTAATGTAATAATGTGATAATGAGATACACCGATGACATTAGGGAGACCAAAAACTCAATGAAACCAGTGTGAATTGCTGCATGAAATCTGCACTTGAAACTGGCTTTGACACAATTATCAAATCAGATATAGATATCGTTGCATGTTAAATACACAGCGCATATATAAAAGTGACGTTATCAGAGAGCTACATGCATGCTTTAATTAGTACAAGCTACTTCTTTATGCCTCACATGCTTTTTTTTCTGGAGTTAGTGGTGCACTTTACCACCTTGTCTCTGCATGGCTTTTGGAATCCATGCTGCATTTCCCATATACTCGCCTCATTTAATATAACTGTCAGTATTCACCTATCATAGGCCATTATCTGTCTCATCCGCGTTCATTATTGAAGCTAATGATCTGTTGTCCTCTCTGCTCCCCATTGAAGGAGGACTACATTAAAAGTCTCTTACTAACTTAATTAGTAATTATAAATGTTAAAAGATTAATCAGCGAGTGAGTGGCTTAAGGTTTACGTCTCTAGGCAGCAGTGGGACGAATGGAGAGACAAAGAGGCCATGTCGCTTCAGTGTTCACACTCCACTGTCATGCAAGAAATGGAACAAGGTATCTGTAAAAGGAAATTGGAAGTGTGACCATTTTTCTTTTTTTAAAATTCATTTTTAATGAGCATGTTTGCGTATGCAAAGAAGTATGGCAAACAACGTGCTAGCTCGTGTGTTTTTAGCCCTCGTCTTTAAGCGACAACTGTTTCAGATAAACATAGCATTTCCTTTCTATAATCTGCAAGCACCACTCTAGAAGATATAATGCTGTTACAGGAAGCAGCATTTAATATGGTAACCTATGATGCATGCGGTACTCACATTATCTCTTTCTAACAAGATGGAAATAGATCCGCTTAATTAAATCCTGGGTGTACACTAATTCCTTACTAAATCTGCACCTCTCTGACAATTCTACATCAGCAACACCGCGCACTCAAGTAAACATATAAGCACTGATATCAACATTAAACCTTAATAACGCATAAGGCTTTCATCCAGGGAGTTCCTGTGTGATTTCCATTAATGTGAGGGGAATCGCCCAGGACCATCTCCCTGTTTTCCGGAGTGTGTTGATGCTCAAGCCGGGGGGTTCGAGAGGAAAACAAAAAGGAGCGTTAGCTGTGCTTAGTTGTGGGATGGCGGAGTTGCTAAATTTCTTGTCTGAACTTGAGCCACACTCGCGAGAGAAGCTATACTTTTATTTACTTCGCCGCTTCGGTCAAAGGAGACGGAAAACACTCATATATAATGGAGACGGGGAAACATTTCGCATTTAGCTCTGCCCTCAATCCCATGGAGGAGAATTGCTGGTGCTCTGACTGTTGAAGTCTTATCACACAAGACACGCAGAGTGGGGTGATAGTGGGGAGGCTGGCGGGTGGCCTGCAGCACCTGAAACCTATTAGAGAGTTTTGGAACATTCCACAGGGTTCTTCCACTTTGGCCAGAGGGCATCATAAAGGTCCTCGCAAAGAAGGTTCATGCGACTCAGATGCTGACAAACAGCCAGCAAGGTGAAACACTAAAAACTGGATATGGGAGAGTTTGATGAAGAAAAAAAAACTGTGTTATGTTGCTGTGTTTAGGAAGAAAACATGAGTCTTTTAAAGTCCAAAATGGTCTACATTTTCTGCACTTATATTCAGAAGGAGTTTGCCTCCATAAAAGAGCTGATTAAACACATTTACTGTTGGCAAGCAAAGCGAAACTTTTGTCAACTTTTTATCAAATGGTTTGCCATCTGGATTTAAAGCAGTAGGGGCCCAATAGTGTGCTGATAGTAAAAATAAACATGCATAAACACAGACATAGCTTACTGCCAAATTTCTTGACTGCAGCCTTGCCTTTCATATATATATATATATATATATATATATATATATATATATATATATATATATATATATATATATATATGCTGTGAGGAAAGAAAGATATATATATATAGATATATATATAGATATATGTGCGTGTGTGTGTTTTAGTGGTACCAATGCCCATCACTTTGGCTGGATTTGTGTCCATGCCTCAGTGTTATGCTCACTGGGTTTAGCTCTATGGGTGTCTGTGGCCTCTCCTCTGGCCGCCCGTGTCCATTTGCTCTGCGGGTATGGCAGGCCTGAGCTGACAGATGGCCGCCCCTCTCCATTCCGCTCCAGAGTAACACAGTAACTGGTTTTTCCTCCGCCGTTGACCTTGCCACAGCCAGCCAGCAATCCAGGCTGGCACTCGGCCTGTCGAACAGGAGGGTAATGAAGTCCAGCGCTGCTCACATGATTATTAAGGCTTTGACGCTGGGGGGCCTTTCAGAACCCTATTCCCCTCCCCGCTCCTCCCCTGTCTACCATTCACACAGCCAAAGTTTGATGAGGATAGTCATTTGTTACATGGTACTTTGGAAAACCACCATTGTGGTCCATAAAGCTAAAACTTTTTTGCGGCACTCTTTTGTTCTCTGTTTGTTTTCTAAAACAAACCTCTCTACACCTATGAAGCTTGCTTAATAACAGCTTTGAGAACAACACTGGAAGCCATTTCTATTCAGCAGCATATGATAGCTACAGAATGACATTCCAAAAATACGCCAGGTAAGAGCCCCTACACAAAGTTAGGTCATATCTATCACACTACTGTTGGTGCTGACAACCTCTAAAAGCAGTGCAGTTCAGTGGTTGCACTCCACTTCATTCTCACTGCAAGTCTCCCTTACCACAAGCATCTCTAGGCACGCCTGGAACCCAGGTCCCATCAGGGCCAGAGTGGGATTTGAGAGGTGTAGGTTGCAGATCTGACCTTTACTAAGGCAGGACTGTCTGTTTGCACTTCTCCCATAAGCCCCCCTCCAGTCAGACTGCTAAGCAACCCCAGCAGACCAGGGGTGTGCATGCACCTCCGGCCTTGGTGACATCTTAGAGACCATGGGGAGGTGGAGTAATGCAGAGGTTAATTCTGATCATCCAGTATTTATGGGCTTCACTTCAGAACAAGGGTTGGCATTAACACTCTAAAGGAGACATCTCTCCTGTATATCAATAAAACATAACAGAAGGACAGGGAGAGCCTACCTTTATTCAGGTTGCCAAAGTCCTTAACTAAGCCTAGGATGGGAAAATTGGAAAAATATGCCAGTGAATGTCTTTAAATTCAAGGTATTTAAATCTAAATGCTCCTTTTGAACTACTATTAGTCCCGTACAACGATTAACTCAACAACTGAGCAGATTTCAGCCAATCACTGGCAGGAATTTGCCCCAAGTCACCATGGTGACATCAACCTACCAATTGCGATGCAGTCAGGGGCAGCAAGAGTTCGCCCGGAGTTTGTACAAACAGGCTGTATGAACTGAGAGCATCAGATATTTTCTCACATGTTGGCCTAGTCTGTGAGGTGTGGGGAAATGTCAGGAAAATCAATAGATAAGGACCACATCAGACTGAGCTTGTCTGGCCTAGCAACAGAGCATCCCCATGGTGATGTCAATTACCTCTGCTTTACAACAAAAACACCAGGAAGAGCAAAACAGTCTCTGCAATGCTGTTAAACTTTTAATACAGTCTCCTGGTTACATTGAGGAATTTGTAAAGAAAAAAAAAAGAAAGAAAAAAAAAGCCCAACTTTTTCTTGTTTTCCATCCAGACAGGTAAGTAACACAGTGGGTGCGAAAATCTTATTGATAGCTCTTTTTTATGCAGCTCGCTCTGATTTCTATTCTCCTCATGGACCCCACATTAGTCAGGGAGAGGTATAATGTAACGAGCAGTAAGGTGCGCATAATTGCATATTAGCAGCAACACACTTGGCTGCACGGGAGGTGACTATGCTAACGAACAGAGAGGCGTTATTAATCACCAATTAATAAAAGCAGGCAGATATCACGCTCAGCATAAGGCATGCATGGTTTCCTTTGTTTCCAATGGCTGGTCCAAACCTGTTCTCTTATTTATTTCATACGATTGATCCTGTTCCTCTGCTGTGTTGTTTATTGAGTTCTGACTCTGATTTAGCCCCCTAGGAGTCAAATGAGGAGTGTTTGGTCATGTTTGTTAACAGATTACATGTGTATGTGCTCTATGAATGAGCTCTAGAAACGGAGGGAACATCATCAGACGCACCTAATCAAAGAGGATTATAGGAAAAGAAACAAAGAATGAAAATACCACATTCTGCTTATGTATCAAGAGGGAAAAAAAGCACTTAATGGGGTAGTAAATGTGTTTCCACCAGGGCAGAGACAGTGATGGAGACCATATAATCAACATACACTGGCCAAGCTGCTCTAGGGGCCCAAGACAAGAGGATATGTGTCAAGGATAATTTGCGGCCCTTAGCAAGAAACAAAACAAGGCTTTCAGCTTCAAATACTGTTACAGTGTGCCTCCTGTCGGTTCTTCCAATAACAGCCAACACAGTGTGTTTTGCCAGGATGGAGCTCAGTTAATATGAAAATGCAAACGCTAGATACTGAGACAGAGGAATAGAGATAGTGGACAGGGGGAATGAGAACGAGAGAACAGAGCGGAGGAGGAGAAACTAGAGGAGAGCTAAAGGCCTCTCACTCGCTCTCCTCTCCAGCTCTGTAACGGCCCACAGTGCCTGCTTCACACAGAGCGGCCAGCTGTACAGCAAATGTGCCTTTCCCTCTCCGCCCCCGAACCTTTCCACCCCTCCAGTGCCCCCCTTTGCCTGGGCCGACCAGGCCACTGGCTCCACTCTGAGAGAGAAGCCTCCTCCCTGACTTGGCTTCAAGCTCTGTGCTGTCACCAACCCAAAAAATCTGTAGAGGTGACCCCAAAAAACACTTTTTTGGGGGGGGGGATGTGGTTTGGTTTGTTTGTTTACAGTTGTCCTTCTCAGTACTGCCACCTTGGCAGTAGCTACTTGGAAAGGACAGAAGTGAGATGAGAATGAGATTGAAAGCAGATATCACAAAAAAAGCTAAACCCTCTTTCACCTTCAGAACCCTTTAAGACAGAGCCCATGCTTCAAAACATGTCAGGGCTCTGAAAATCCACACAGGGACATTTGAAACAGTGCGATAAATGGGCCAAACGTGCCCCCCATGAGGCTCCAAATGTCATAGTTTACACTGGGGTCAAAGTGAAGCAATGGGGTGGCATGATGGCATGCTGATAAAACCAAACAGGCTTTTGTGTCAGTGAAGGACCTTCAAAGGTCCTCTTAAAAAAAAAAGAAAAGAAAAAAAATGAACGGGGACTACTATTTACATTTTTTTTTTTGCAATGCAGTTATTACATCTCAAAATGAGAAATTTTTATTCACGAAGAGGCCTTTCTTCTAATCTCAAAGAAAAACAGAAAATTAAAGAATTGATAGTGACTGCGACAGCTGAAAGCTGTATAAATCTGTGTGTCTCTGGAGAAAAATCGGACACCCTCAATTCTGTAAGTGTGCCATGCCAAAAAAACTCTAAACTAAAGAGTGGCCAGCTGTCTTCTGGCCTGCTATTAAATTGCTCCTTGGATGGTGGCGATATCATTTTTTTCTCCATAGGAGTATCACACCAGGTCCCCAAACAGAGCGACCAGCTGTACAGCAAATGTGTACTGATCCATCTGGGCCCTAGCAGGCTGCAGCCTCCATCTTAAGACACGTGGGGCCGTTCACAGGCTTGGCTGGGGCTGGTCCGCAACACACCCTTCTGCACCCACGGCTACCTCCGTCCCTTTCATTTACCTCCATTATCATAGTAAATGTTGAGTAGCTGAGCACCAGAGCTGCCCTTTATGTCTGAACCAGGAGCGTCATCATCTGAGTGTAATATCCATGCATCAAAATGTGCTGGCAGTCGGACAGAAGAGGCAGCCGCGACCACTTCGGCCTGATGGGAGGAGGTAAGGGGTGGAGGCTCATTGCGCCGGGTTTGAGGGAGACTATTGTATTACAAAGGCAGCTAATGTGGACTCGTCTGGGTGAGACGGGCTCAGGTTTTGTTGTTCCATACACTTAGCACTATGGTTATGTCACGGCACATCACTATATATAGAGTTATCAGTGTGAACTGACACCATGGAGCGGGGCATGGATGAAAACAACACCCCTATGAATCCAGCGTCTGCTCCATTACCTACGCTAATAACGCTGACAGCTGAGCGGAGATGACCCCAGCCCCCTGTTTCCCCTCTCCTGTGCAGATGGTCATTAAAAGGAGAAAGTGTCCCTTTTTTTTCTGTCGAAAAGATATTTAGAGCTTTTCCAAATGTGCATTTTTTGGGGGGTTGTTTTTGGCCCAAATTGGCTCTTCAGTGATTAAAGTGTGGGTTGAATTTAACCATGCTCCAAATTAAACAGAGCAATTTTTCAGAGGGTACGTAAAAGAACAAGATCAGCGCTTGAAACACGGCTCACATGTCGTACCTCACGCCTTGTCCATTAAACACATTTCCTTAACTTTACTTCATTCTGCTCTGTTTTCCTCTTGTTTGTTTGACAACTTCACATTACAATGAGTTTTGTTTTCTCCTTATTTTAGAGATCACAAAGCAAACGTATCTAACAGAAACCCTTTTGAGAAGTCAGATGAAACCCGTGATCATGTTGAATACAAAGCGATGGCATATCAGAGAAGTAAGACATCAGACAATAACCCAATCACCTATCCTCCTGTTATCTTAAGCTGTCTGAATTCCACTATTACGGGGAAACTGTGTGCTTGTGCGGCTGAAAAACATAAAATAACCAGTAGGGGGGTTTGTTTTCTACCCTCCCAGTGTGCTCCGTGCCTGCCTTTGCGAGAGAAAGGACTAATGCTGGCATGGTACTGTATTAGGCACCCCCAGTAGACTAGTGGGTGAGCAGATCGCAAAGATGAATACAAAATACACACCTACACACTCTCAGCTCATCTCTCTCTTTTGCAAATACACCGCAGCATCAAAATCACAAATCACATGCTTCTGATTGTTTATGCACAAACAGTGGGTCCCTGATAGAATTGCCTACCAGTCCTGATAGAATTGCCCACCGTGTTTAAATTCACCTGCGCCTAGAAGCGTGTCCCAAACAGAGAGGCGGTTTGGTTCCAGATCAATGAGTCTCTCTCCCACTGAAGACAACAGATAATGCAGTGTAATGAAAGAGCCGCCAAACGAGCTGAATAAATGAATGAATAAAGGAACGTGAGACCGGAATTCAGACGCCTACTTACTGCAGGCAAGAAAACCTGTTTTCCAATTGTCTGTTCCCTATAAATTATTCTGCCTGCATACAAATGACAACCAAAAGTAGAGACATTTTGAAAATGTGGAGCTTAGTCGTACACCAGCACTCTTAGCTGAGAAATCTTGCGAAATGAAATGCAAAATTTGGAATATTTCTTTTGATATTAAACACCGAAATGGCAAATATCCATTTTTTCAGTTGATTTGACGTCATAAAAGGAGAGAGCATGAAAGTATAAAATCTAGTATGCAGATCTCAGTCATCTGAAAACAGTACTTGTGTGACAAAGTACAACAGACAAACAAACCAAAAATACATATAGAAGAACTAGAGAAATTTTTACCTTTTTTTTTTTTTCAGAAAATTGATTGATAATCTTTGGGATGATCAGAATGATCAAATCTGTTTGATATTTCAATATTTGAATAATCTGTGTATTTTATTTTCCACTACTTCAAACTACCTTAATTACAGAGTGGTTTGAAGTGGAGAAATTCAGCTTGAAGCATGCACACGGACCATATTATACCATTCACATGCATGGAGAAATGAAGCTTGTGGGTTTATGAAAGCACAACACTGGGGATGCAGTTGATGGTCAAATAAAAAAATAATTCCACCTATTTGGTGATGTGATCCAGATACTTGTGAGCCTGAATGAGACAGGGTCAAATATTTTATTACATATCACATTTATTTTTAGTATGTGATTCATCTTTAAAAAGGTAGGAAAACACTGAAATTGGGTGAATTTTTCTTAATAATTTGCACACTGCGCGGGTGAGATTTTAACACTTAAATTGCATGCCTAAAAGATATGTTGATTAAATTTACGCTAGATTTTAGAAACACTTGGGAAATTTGGACAAACATATTTGTATATATTACACAAGCACTGTATTTAATGACTCTTGTTTCTGGAGTATAACAGAAACCATAATAAATTAATCAGAAAGTGCTATCTCCTACCCAGCATGTGGTTGGCCACATGAACTTGGATGTCCCATTCACTGTAGAACACCATCTGACATTTGATGCACTGGTATGTCTTCTTCTGTAAATCAGACAACAGGGATTACAGTCAAGTGTGAATAAAAGATATATGGTAGAAATATTTGTATCATTTGTAAATTGTAAATTCTCTGCATGTTTTCATTTACTTATTTAGTGCGAGGCTACTTAGCAATACCTCTTCAGTTTGCGATGGACTGGCTCTTGGCATGGGAGACACCTGGGGGGTCTTCAGCTGTCCACTGTTGCTGTCCCCAGACTGTTCCCGATGCACTGTCTGGACATGGTTTTGCAACTCTGCCTCAGATTCAAACTTCACATTGCAGCTGGAACATCGTGTCTTGGCTGCAGACGAGGACGACGTGGAAGAGGATGAGGACGATGAAGAAACACCTTTGCCTTTTCCATCTCCAGGGCTGAGACTCTCCCCTTGGACCCATGTGGCTGTAGTTGTTGCTGGAGTGGTGGCTCCCCCCTGCTGCTGCTGTTGCCTCCCTCCATTCACTGTTGGGCTGGAGCTCTTGGAGCCGGCAGCCGCCACACAGGACGCGCAGAGTCCATAAGGCAGTCCGTTGATGTCCAGCTTTACCAGGTCTAGTTTGGACCGGAAATCTTTTAGGCAGGAGGCACACTTGAAAAATTTTGGGGCGTGGTGTTGCTGCTGGTTTTGAGACATGGCATTGGTGCGGCCCATGGGTTGGTTTGCGGACATAGTGCCTGTCTTTTGCATGTGGAAAGTACCATGGATCTTGAGCTCCAATGTGGAGGTGACCGTCTGCATGCAAACAACACAGCGGAAACCTGTAAGGGAGTTCCTCAGGTCAGGGTGCATCTGGCAGTGCTCCAGGAAGTCCTCCTCACTATGCAGTGGCATCTTACAAATGCGGCAGCTCCCCGTGTCCAAACTCTTGCTATGGGTGACCTTGTGCTCTGTCAGGGTGAGCAATGAGGGGAAGCGCTCCCCGCAGATGGGACACATGTAGTGTTTGACAGGCCCAAGGTGGGTCTGCATATGTTCCCTCAGCCCAGCCTCAGAGAAGAAGGTACGGGAGCAAACATTGCACTTGTGGTTACCCTTGATCATCTCAGCCTTTCTTTTTATCATGGCACTCTCACCAGGGCGTATATTGTGATCTCTCAACTGGTGGTTAGTGAGCAGTGACTCCATAGTATAAGATGCCCCACATATGTCGCATCCATACATGGGCTCTGCAGTGTCCACCTCTTCCTCACTTCCATCATGGCTGTTCTGGGACTCCATCACAGATCCACCTACTGCCCCTGAACCATGGCTGTTAGTTAGGAGACCTTGTAGCTCAGCATCTTCTTTAGGCTGGCTTTCCCCACCAACTACAGTAGAACCATTGGCGCCACAATTCTGTGACTTTCCCTCAAACACACAGTGTTTCTCCCTCAAATGTTTCTCCAAAAGAACAATGGCATGGAAAGCCTTGCTGCAGAAGCGGCAGTTATACTTCTTGCTATGGGTGGTGATGTGGCACTGCAGCTCCACTTCCGTTCCAAAGGACTCCCCGCAAAAAATGCAGCGGTGGGCACGGCCTTGGTTTTCCAGGTGGCTGTGTTTGACGTGAAGCTGCAAGTCAGTCTCATGCCTGAAGTCCCAGTTACAGGAGGTGCAGCGGTACACTTTCTTCTCGTTGCTGTGCTTCACAGCCAGGTGGAGCTGAGTAGACACTTTTGAGTCGAACACCTCTTGGCACAGAGTGCAACGAAAGAACACAAAAGTATGCATGTCGAGTAGGTGCTTCTGCAGGTCATCCACTGAAGTGAACTGCTTGTCACAGCTCTCGCAGATGTAATAAGTCGACGTAATAGTGAAGTGAATTGTCACATGCTTTAGCAGAGATTCCTGGTTGGGAAACTCCTTGTTGCACTGCGGACAGGTAAGCTGAGGCTGCAGACCATCCAGATGCGTTTTGAGGTGAGTCTGGAAAAGGTCTAAGCTTGTATACTTGGCACCACACTGGTTACATATGAACTCACTGGTGGCACGGGAGGCTGAGCTACCTTGTTTCAGCACGGCAGTTTGTTCCACAGATATTGGCGAAGAGGGGCTGAGAGTGCGGAGGGATTTCTTCCCATTGTTGATGTAGTTCAGGGCTAGTGGAATGTTCTTGTGATTCTCCTTGATGTGCTTGTTAAGCTTTAGAACACTGTTGAATATGGGGGAGTTGGTGCAGTATGAACAGGAGTACACTTCGACTATTGGCTCCTTGGGAGTTACAGCCAAGGGGGAGTCAAAGCGTAGGCTCCCCCCATCACAGTGAGTCTGGCGAACATGCTCCTCCAAGGTAGCCTCTGTCAAGAACCCCATGAAGCACTGGGGGCAGAAAAAGGCATTGCTCTCCTTGGCCACTGGACTGGGAAAGCCATGAGAGCAGCGGATGTGTTCCTGGAGGGCATTTAGGTCATTTAACACCTCGGGGCAGAAATTACACTGAAGGAGGGCATCAGGCAAGCTCGCTAACAGGGCAGCGTGATCTTCTGCATTGTGGACCTGCTTAAGATGTTCATTCAGATTTAGTAAAGAGGGCAGAACTTCCAAACAAAACTGGCAAGTGTGAGCCTGCTCTGGCTTGTCCAGATGCATGGTTCGCAGGTGAATTTGAAGCACAGCCAAACTGGAGAACACTTGCTTGTTGCAGTAGATGCAACTGTAAGAGACTTTAGGCTGCTTAGAGGAACGTCCTCCCATGTCTGAAGTGTTCTGTGCAGCCCTCTTTCTCCTTCCCCTGGTCTTGGGCACAGGTGGTGCTGTCTCCACCATTGTGGAGCTGTCAACGGAGAGGTTGGAGTCCGGAGTTGTGCTAGACACAGAGGTGTAGCCTACAGTCAGCAAGGAAGGGCTGTTACTATGGTTACTAGATTCAGGGAGCTGGTGGATGTCCATATGAGCATAGAGGTCTTCAACAGACAGAAAATGCTCTGAGCAGATAGCACAGGTGTGGCCCTTCCTATCTCTGCTGTGGGCTTGGTCAATGTGGGTCAGCAGGGTGCCCTCATCGCTGAAAGGCTCGTGGCAGTAGATGCACTGCAGGGTGGCACCCAGGCCTCCATCCTCTGATGGGGAGCACTCAGGGTGGCATTCTGCGATATGCCTTTGGAGCTCTTCTGGAACATCGAAGCCTTCCTCACACCGGCTGCATTTGCGGGTTTCTTTCAGCTTCCATTCATCAGCCCTAGAGAAACCGGAGCCCGTGCCATCTTTGCCCCTTTCGTGTACTTGCATGTGGCCGTGGAGAGAGCTGGAGGAAAGGAAGCCTCGACGGCACACAGGGCACTTGTGGGGTTTGTTGGAGGCGTGGGTTTTCATGTGGATTTTGAGGTGATCGCTGCGGGAGAAGGCAGAGTCACACTCTCCGCAGTGATACTTCTTATCACCCGTGTGTAGCTTCACGTGTCGATCTCGGCTCCGCTTGTGTTTAAACAGGCGGCTGCAAAAGGTACAGCTGAAAGGCAGCTTATCACCGTGGCTCTGCTCGTGACGCTTGAGGAAACTCAAACGACTGAAAGACTTGTCGCAGAACTGGCATGGGTACGGTAGGCCAGGGCCTCCTTCTTCCTCGCCAAAATCATAGTCCTCACAGTGTCCTGGAGAAGTCTGATCCTTACTAGAGGGAGATGATGCTGGCCAAGAACACGATGGGTCATCCTCAAGATCAGCGCCGTCTGGAGAAGAAGACAGAAAGAAATGTAGAAATGAAGGCATTGAGGGCAGGTCAGAGGGAAAAAGATGGAGGAGGAAAAATGGAGAAAGTGAGTGAGTTAGAAAGGTGTTTTGTAAGCTAGTCACTATATTAGCAAGTCATTAGTCTTGAAAAGGTAGGCCACCGTGGCGTTATTTGTCATAGTAATTATAAGGTTGTGGTGTATGATTTTCAAATTCTTTGCAATGTAGACCATTTTTTCTTCAGCTGAAACAATACCTCTCCTTAGGTGTTATCTAAAAAGTTACATTAAATATGCAATTTAAAGTATAATTAGAGAAGAGAATAAGTGGAAATACTTTTACTACAATTAACCTTGTATGTGGCCATGTAATGGCTTAGCCCACTGTGACTCAAAACACAATCTCTCTGACATTTAAAGCCAACACAAGACAATGGGTCTACTCTAGGATGTAAGCCCTGCATGAGGTAAATTAGAACATTTCTATTATTCCTGAAGAATTACTTGAATATTTTTGAATAACAAGAGCCCTTGAAATGACCTTAAGACAAGAGAAAAACAGGCAAAAGCAGTTTTAAGGATGAAGGAGAAGATTAAATATGCAATTTAAACCACAGCTATGCATAGCCTTTGGGAACGCTCTGCTGCAAAACGGATGATTTTCATGAAACATAGACCCATCAGAACATCCGTCAATAGATATCAGATTATAGAATATGCATTATTACAAAATTTGTCTGTGCAGTCTGCGTTAAGCTGTGAGGCAAGTGATCGTGGATGGATGAACGTGCCATCCATGTTCTGATGCAAGGAGGGGTAGGGGGTAGGTGGCTAGTGGTGGCTTACTGTCTCGGTCAAGGACAAGCAGGTGCAGAGAATGACCAACTTTTTTTTACAATCACTTTAATGTGTTCCTATTCAAATGGCTCCAACATTCCAATCCACTGGTTCACTGTGCGGTTATATGCATGGAAAACAGAGCACCACTTTCCACAGGTTCAAAAGGTTACAGGCCACTTCTTCCCGCTGCTGAAATCTAAGTGATGTGAACTTCCTTACCTAAATAAAACAACATAATCCCAACCTCTTCAGAAAAAAAAAATGTCAAAAGGCCATAACTTGGAATGGGAAAAACAAGAGGAAGCTGCAAAGATTTATGAGAGGGACGGAGGAAAAGCACGAGCTCTTTCCAGGATCCAACCTCTGTACTCTCCTTCAGCTGACAAATCTAAGTCTTTCTCTCTCTCTCCCCCTTTCTGTTGTTTTTGCTGGGAGATCTGCCCTTTGTCAGGATATCATGCCCTCTCTGAGCACTTACCCCCATCAGGGCCTATCTTCAGGAAACAGATGGGGTCGGAGGCCATTCCCTTGCCCCTCCAAACTGCTGAAAGCGGCACATTGAGAGCCCACCTCCACACCGTGGCCCTCCCGGAAACCTCCCACCCCTGGCAAGGCGCCCACTCTGTACACACATCTCACTGAAGGAGCAAACCTTGCCTGATTTACTTGCTTTATCTTTCATACATGTCTCAATGTTTTCTCTCTCTCTCTCTCTCTGGTTTGAGGGAGGATGGGTGACTCAGTGCTATGCCCTCCTCCACAGAGGGGGCGGATCTGCCCTATCTCATACTGCCTCTCCGGGTATAGGAGAAGAAGACAGTGCAAGAAGAATGACCCCAGCCAATGCCTTACAGTCAAACGTATTGGCTTCGAGACAATAGTATAAAACAAACAAATAAATGGTTCTGTATACAAGGCTAAATGAAATTCTGCTGTCTTAAATGAGGATGTCTTGATGCCTTGAGACATTACTAAGCTGTCAGGACAATCTCATTCCATTCTCGTTGTTTGTTTGCTCAGTGTATATTATTTATTTAGGGCCTTACGGTGATGACATATATAGAGTAATATCTGATTCATATATATGGAAGTTGCAATGAAGGGTTTTGAATAAGTAGCTATGTTAAAATTTGTGTCTGGATAGCAAATATAACACAGTTAGTAATAATGCATCATTTGATTTCACGTTGGACTGCATAGGGTATAGTCACACTGGCCAACAAATACGTTATAGCCATGCTGTAACCAGTAGACAAAGGTTCTCCTTTTGTGCTTCTTCACCTATTTTTTCTGGTGAGTCGATAGATAAAACTATAGAACTGCAGGAGTTTTACTGTGTACCGCTCACCCCCACCCAACCTCACACCAAACACACACGCACACAGAGCAAGAGCACACTTGTGTGCATACACTGACAAGAATATACATGTGCACACATAGCATGTACACATAGAATACACAGATACAAGTCCAATGGCCGAAGCAAGTGTGTGAACAACTGCAGATGAAAGAGCAATCTTCCTCAGGAGACCTCAAGAGGAAAAAGAGAGAGAGACTTGTTTTTTTTTCCTTCTTCACCCAGACAAGAAATGCCCAGGCCTCAGCAGCAGCCTGAGTAAATAAAAGAACGGGCCTTACTTCCCTGTCTCTCGGGCCGGGGGCCTGTGCACGCCAGCACTCTCTGTGCCGCTGCCAAAGGGGATGCTGGGGCCTGAAAAACTACACCCTGCAGCTGAAGGGCTGTCTTTGTTGGTCTGCCAAGGCCTTCCTGAGCATCCTCCAGCCAACAGCCTGTCACGTCCTGGGAGGAAGACCTCCATCTTAAGGCCTGTCCCTCTCTGGGAGTTCTGTCCCTACCCCCCTCCCTCCTTTTTTTTAATGTCTCCTATATGGAACAAAACAACCTCATTTGGAGTTCCCCTATAGGGAATGGCACAAAATGTGCCACTGCCACATTTACCAGAAAGATAAACATTAAAGTCGAAGCTAAAGTAACTAAGAACTTCTTAAAAGTCACAAAAATATAACTTGGCCTGTGAAGTTCACTGATCAAAATATGCTAAATTAATAAAGACGTTTTCTGTTCTATACAAATTATGTTTTCTTTTTTTTTTTTCCTGGTACTGCAGAAGTAACCACTGAGAATTCCCGATTCACACGCAGGTCTCAGTTTCCTCTAAGCCAGTCTGAACTGCCTTTTGTGCAGCACTTCCTCTGTGTTCATTTATAGCACCCTTTCCCAAAGTAAATACCCCTGTTCAAATAAGATCCCTATCCCTAATGCTGGGAACAGGTACGCTTACCATTTTTCTGCACAGCAGAATAGCTTTCCAAGCCCCTGAAGAATCTTTTATTTATGCAATTAATGCATTTGAAAATTAGCATGCATAAATATTTTTTGAGAGCAAGTCATTAATTTTCATGATGACATTGTTTCCCTTTGGACTTTAACACATATGGTGGCAAACTGTGTCTATGTTTTAAAAGCTAAATGATACAAAAATGTTTAAAGAATAATGTCTGTTGATTTCTTTGTAGACAAATACTATTGGGTCTCAGTATAATTTGAGCGTAAGAGTTTAAAAGAAGGCAACAAAGACGGATTTTCACATAAACTGTTCTTCAAATGTATGGCTGTATGCTGTGCTTAGCAGTGGCCCAATAAATAAAATATCCAAGTTATTGATATTAAAATCTAATAAAGCTCCTTTCCGTTAGAGACTGCAAAAAGGGAAACAAAGGTATACATTAAAGTTCAACTGGCAGGAAAAAAAATTTAAAATGGGATTATAAAAATATTTTAATGGCCTTTAAGTATTTGTAACAGGAATGAGTGCACACAAATGTAACTGAGTCTCTTGTTAAATGTAATTGAGATAAAGCATGGGTGCTTGGTTTGACATTTGGTATAATATTTAATGCTTTTGCATGTATATCCTAAAAAACTGCATCTTGCTTTGCAAAAGCATTTTATTGCTTTCATACACATGCACATAGATGTCTCGCTTTTTAAAGATAATTATGAAATGTCTCATACAATATGAAACAACTGAGCAAAAACAGCTACATCTGTATTCAAGCTGATTTTGTGCATAGCTTTTAAAATACTGAAAATATCCTTGGTTATTTTATTCCAGCTGGCTCAAAATGCAAACCATGCCTCAGTTGACCAACAATTTTTTTAGAGGGGTTTTTTTGGGGGGGGAATTTATTTTTTTATTTTTTTTGTATCTACACTTTTTTAGTCCACATTATGAAAAGTACAAAAAAAAAAAAAAAAAGCAATAAAAAAAGCAATTATCTACCTTTTTTTGTGTTTCAGAAAATGTAATTTTTGCAGTTACACCCTCTTTAAACCTTTCAGGGACCGCATCATTTGGGAACAACTCACTTCTGGTGCCCAGACCTTCGTGTCTGAGGCACTGGAAGCTGTTCATGATGCCTTATCACTGTCTGACAGCAACAGAGTACATCTCCTCTATTTAGGAAGCCAAACTCTTATCCAGGTCCAGGACCTTATCTTATCAGAAAAAATGTTTCCCCCCCCATCACTCATCTGCCACTTCTATAACAAGCTAGACTTTGTTCAAAAGCCATTCTAGTGAAGCAAAGCATGGCCAGGCTTTCAGTCGCCAAACCTTATCTTCCTGTGTGTTGTACCAGAGATCTGTACATAGTGGTTGTCATAAGAGATGTGTTTGTGTGAGTGTATTTGTGGCACATTGGGGATTGGGGATTCATTGAATAAACAAAAAGCTGACAACTTGTCTGATGTAACACCGTGACCCCACTTCATATTCAGAGAGGGGATCTTTTTACAGTTACTGGGAAAAGTAGTGAGCCTTTCCCATGAGATGATGCATGTGTCATCTCAACACTTTTCCCTGTTCTGATGTCCAAATAGCAGTGCGTGTCTGAACAACACGTATTCATGTACGCCGCTTTGTGACACAATCACTTAAGATCTAATAGAAGAAGTGGTGTAATATACATATATATATATTTTTTTTCTATATTAGCGCTCTTTTTCCTGACAGAGGAGCAGGATGAGGTGGGCAAGGATAGCTTTTTCTTTTCTTTCTTTTTTTTTTTTTTTTTTCGGGGGGACTAATTCCAGTCAGATGAACAAATGACTCAGTTGATTCAGGACAGAGAGCTCAGAGGACACAGAGCTATTGGAAGAGGCCCAGTGCTGGGCTTTACTCACAGTAGTCCTGCTACATCCCTGTTTTAAGACATCAAATCCAGTCAAAATGAAGCACTGATAATTCCCAGTAGCTGTCAACAAAAGTACCAGGTGGCTTGATGTGGCTTTTTGCACCATGCAGCTGATTAACACACACAAATAAGCACAAGCACAGCTAGTTAAAGAGGCTGCTTTTTCACCACTTTTTCCCCAACCTCAGACATTGTGTTGTGTATGTGTGTGTGTGGGTACTAGTGTTGTGTGTATACTGGGTTTGTCTCTCTCTTTTCCTCTTTTTTTTTCTTAGCAAACACAATATGTTTTTACACATCGCTGAGAAATGTCAGGTCCCTCTCCCCCCTTGCTACAGATCAATCAAATCCACTATGCTACAGGATGAGAAGGAGGGGTGGTGGGAGACGGCTGGAGGATCAGCGAACAAGGATGCTGTCTTTTACTGGACAAGGTAGAAAAACATTAGATGGAATAAGGATTCACTTCCCGCGGTTTCATCAGTGCCGTAGCAGCAAGTTACTCTGGCCTAACATCATGTACATGCGCAATACAACACATATCCACACACACACAGACACACACAAACTTGAAGGGAAAATTGCAGTCAATGGGGATTTTTTCACGCAGGGCCTGACACAAAGAGCTGGAACATCAAGCGCTGTCCTGACTCTGTGGTCTGGGTGTCCATTATTCTGGCCCTCATGGCTCTGTCTCTCAACCATGGGGAAGCGGCAAACTGTCAACTACTTTGTCCACATTACCCACGTCCCCCAGCTCAGACAGGAGCACTTGGTCACTGTCCCAGAAATCACAGCACCCCAGTGGCAACACAGGAAAGTTAGACAAATGGAAGGCCAGAGCAAGAAAAGTAGGGCGGCCAGTCATCCTTTACTATGCTTTTTTCTCTCTGTGACGGTGAGACACAGCCAAAGAGGAATTTTATTACTTATTGCAAAGATGTGTCACTGCAGCACTAATGCGTCTCTGCCAAAATGGACAAGCTGAATAATAATAATCAATGATAAGGTTTCTTAAAAAGAGGGAGGATGTTTAGTGCATGATCTGACTCATTGCATTTCCTGTGAAAGCTAACATCGTACCATAATCCATAACCACAGCGACTGAACTCTAAAAGCATGTCAGGGCTGTCTGTCTGCTGGATAACACATTTATCATTCTGCATACTATTAAATATCTGAAGCCAGCAACAGACTTAAAACACTTAATATTAATAGAAGATGTGAACTTATTTATGAAAATGTTTTTAATTTAATAATTTGCCGTTTGATGCTTGTAAAAATGTGAATTCACAGCATTTGCAGGGATGTCATCTTGTATCGCTATTTGGCCCTGTGTGCGCCCTGTTGTGTTTTTCTGCCAGAAAAGAAGGTGTTATAGTAGGATGAGGCAAGCTAACATGGAGCGGAGGAATTAAATTGTCAGGAGTGCTTCATTTTCCTCCTTTCAAAATTAAGTCCGTTTTTCAAATGAGAAAAAGGAAAATTAACGAGAGAACGGAAAATCAAGGCATTTAATTAAACTATTATTCAAAAAGGTGAATTTGGGGTTCACCGCAGGTTATTATTCAGAGTAGTAGTGGGTGGGCTTGATGGCTCATGTTGGTGTTCTATCTATCTATCTATGATCAACGCTGTATTTGCGATGTAGTTGGAGCAGTTTGTGTGTGGGAGTGCGACGGTGGCAGTGGTATCATTTCCTCTTCAACTGAGCAGCTGGTGGTGTTGGTAAGGTAGGAGGACCGTTGACCACTTCAGGTAGACTTCAGCACAAACAGGAAGGAGGCTGTTCCTCAGGTCTTGGCTGGACCAGCAGCCACAGTGAGCCTCCCAGGGGGAGAAAGGAGGATGACAATCTGTCCCTCAGCATGGCCCTTCACCGCCTGCCTCACTGCACTGGCTCTAAGGGAGTGCTGGGCCAGGCGGGACTGGACTGGGCTGGGCTTCAATAGGCAAGGGTGCCTGCGTGTGTGCGTGCTGTTCCCTCAACACTGCGGCAGACCAGGCGCAGGACCCAGTGGACAGTCAGCTAGCCAGCCAGCCAGCCAGTCAGCCAATTTGAGAGATGCTGCAGCACTGTGCCGCTACTATATTTTCTCACTGTGCGGGAGTTTACTTGGATGCTCTTTTATTTCCCCCTCCCCCCACAAACACTCTTAGTTACTCACAGAAATGTGATTTATGTGATCACCGTGGAACAGAAAAAAATTGTTGTGCATAGAGAAATATGCTGAGTTACTGTATGGTTGCTTCATTAAAATAGGGTTTGGTCTGCAAGTTTCCAGAGACGCTATCCATTACTTAAAACCCAACACAGCACTGACTGAATTCAGAAAATAGGGTCTAATTCTTTTTAATCAAACTACCTCAGAGTGACCCATAAAACTTGGGCTAGACTTCAAGAAAGGATCGTCTCACTTATTAGTTTAAGTTGCACTGGAGATATTTTAAAAGGGCCAGTTAGTTTGCCAAATGCCCATAAAAATACTTGTATCCTCATCTCTCCCTCTTTTTCTTCCCCTCATCGCAAACAACGAAGAGAATCACATGCATGTGGACAAACAACCTGGAAATGAACTTGTGTTAGGTTTAGCATTAGCATTTATCAGCGAACTCTGACTCTGTCTTTTGACCCATGACCTTTGGTTCCCCCGATTAATACACTGTGGCTTTATTTGATATCTCCTCAATACCAGCCCAGCTTGTCAGTGGTAAAACAACTGGAGACAGCCCAAGAGGGAGAAGAAAACATGCATCGTGGAGAGGAAAGCGGGAGGGGAAGAAAAACAAGCATCAACTCAAGCAAGACGATGTATTTTCATGCATCCCTGTCTTAAATGTCAAGATTTCTTAACCCTCAGTGACTGCAGTGCTGACACCTCTCCAAGGTTCAACAGAAACCGCATTCATTAATAATTAGCTTAGCTGTGAGGACAGGGAGAGAGAACGAGTGCGAGAGAGAGGGAGAGAGGGAGAGCGAGCCAGCTAAAATTCAAACTTCTGTCCTTTCCCGAGAGAATCGAATTTCACTACAAGTATTTTTTCATTCTTCTTCACTTCTTGTTTTCCTGGTGTGTGTTGGCCAGAATCCCAAAGGCGGCCCAAGAACGAGCATTGCAGACGTCGCATCAGCCTTACTACTCCCTCCCCTCCTTAATCATGGCTCTAATACCCTCCAGATGAATAAACATCTTCATCCCTTCTCTGTTAAAGCCAGAAGGCTCCTCCACTCTCGAATCCAACAAAGGAAGAAAGAACGAAAGAAAGAGAGATACAAATGGAGAGTTGAAGAAGGAGCACAGGAAAAGGATGACAGATGGAAGGGTGGATCAATGTCGGAATGAACCAAACAGCAAAGTAACAAAGCCATGGCAAGATTTTGTGGTTCTTCCCATAATTCGTCTGATCTATCTCCCCCTTGACACAATTATCACAGTCCTTCTAATTATTTTCCTTCTTTAACAGATTTCTAATGGCAGACTGTGTTTTTTTTTTTTATGATCATCTTTGCAAAGTGAAGGTTTTGAGAGCTGTTGTGCAACCTTGTCGCCTCAGACTGCGTCCACAGACTGCACAGGAAGGGGGAAGGGGGGGGGGGGGGGGGAGAATGAGGAGGCGAGGGGAGGTGGTGGGGTGGGAGGTGGTGGGGTGTCTCTGGAGAATGGGCCAGGCCCCAGACCAGCACTTCCCTGGCCCAGTAACTGTGCCAAGATACTCATGACATGTGTGTACAGTATGTGAGCGCAAATGGCAGACAGATTTAGGGGTTTGCTTTGTTTCCCCTTCCATTGTTTTCTGCTGGTATCCAGGCAGCTCGTCATCCTATCTTAATACTAAAAGATGATAAAAATGCACACACAAGACGCCGATACAGGCAAACAAACATGCCAACACCTCACCGAGCGAAGCACGTTCTTCGCTGCCCCTCACCCTCATCTTCATTTGCAGAACAAGGATGGGATATGAGGCCTGAATACAACTAGACAAATGACTACAGGGCATTTTACTTATTCATCCATCACTTCACATTGATTTATTCATGTTTATCTATTTATCAGCTGAAAAAAAAACCCACTTTCCCCTAGATTGTTTTGCTAAAAGTTTGCATGCTGACGTACTTAGTGGAAAACTTTCAGGGTCACTGTCGAAAAATCCTTAAAAGAGATTATTGAGGTTCATCTCACCCTTGAATACCATCCCCTCACTCCAACACCTCAACAAATACTTATCTCCCTATTTACATAAAACCAGCGATTCTTGGGTTAGTACCTGTTTACTAAGTAAAAACACCACCTGGGGAGGTTATTTATCTTAGTCTCAGGAGAGGAGCTTGGCATGCCTGCCAAAAAATATCCCCCACATGAATTACCATCAATTCAATACAAGAAAATCAGAGGAAACATCTCAGATGCCCTGTATAATTTTACATATGATTTTTGCATCTGAAGCAACATATGGCGAGTAGATCGACGGTCACAGGCAAATTCTGTGATATCTTAAAAAGGAGAAGAAGAAGAAGAAGAATATATTCGGTCCTTTAATTTTTGTGGATAGTGCGGCCGTTTTGTGACATCCTCTTGGAATCTTCCTATCCTGCTGTAATAACAAGCTGTCCTTCTTACATGTGGCAATCTTAATGTCTATCTGGATGTACAGCTTACTGTGATGAACTCATTTCAAGGAGAGTGAATGTAATAATCCGCCAATATCAGCTCTCACTGACAGCAACATCCATATCAGCTAATTACTTTTCATGAGCGGACATCAGCTGTTATCAGTATATGGAAGGAGCGCACATTACTATTTTACTACTCGCGCGGATGAGCTAGTGTTACAAAACAAGTCCTTAATATAGAAACTGAACACAATGAGATGGTAATAAAACCCGTGTCACTCGCCCACTTACTTGGCTATTTTAAATAACAAGACCATTTCAAAGAAGGTGACTTTTAATTTCCACGGGTGTCCTGATGACATATACATGGAGCCTTACCTACCTAAAACCAGGACAAATGGGGTATGCCAATAGGTCAGAGTGAAGCTTCTCCCCTAATTTGAAATTTTCTCTGCATTCCTGGGTTAGTGAGGTGACTGTCATCTCTGCAGCTGTTCATTGTCTTAGGGAAGAGCTAGAGTTGGGGGAATATAATCCCACACACTATGCATACAGCAGGGAGAAAATATGGGCACAGAGGTGATGCACGGCCCTCTGGGTAATTTGTAAAACATGAGCCTTGGCACCCGAGTGGCATGCCAAACTTAGGGTCAGCTAAGTCAGTCACAGCAGGATTTTGTTCGTTATTCAAAAAAGTAAGGCACTGGGCACTACTTATTTTTAAATGCATTTCTTTCCTTATTTGCTGCCTATATGAAACTATTTGTTTAATTACTTTTGTGACAGTTAACTGCATTAAGTCAAATCTGCATATAATGTGCAAATCACTAAACCTAATAAGGAAAGCAAACCCAAGATCTTTCTGGTAGTATTTCAGCTTTTATCGCAAAGACGATTAATCACACTTCATGGAAAATGTAGTGACAGTGTTTTGGCTGCAGAATACACAGAGCTAAAAGCCTGTTCATCTCTGCTTTTGTTAGCCTTGACTGCTTGGTTGAGGCCGTTATACACTCACTTCTGGGTTGGGTGGTTTGCTATTAACCTTGTGTTAGCATGTCACGTTTGCAGCGACTTGGAGAGCCTTGATCTTGTGTTTGCTGCAGTAGATAGCTGCTTTTGTCCTGGACACAGTGTGCAAACGAAATTCAAAGCAATGTGCATAACTTAACAACTCAAAAGTCATAAACCGTCCTGCAGTTTTGCCATCGCCATGTTTTCACCTTCTTACCAATTAAGGTGAGGAGATTCTGGTGTAAGCGCACACAAAAAAGCTAATTAGGTTTTTTTTCTTTTGCCCTCTACTCGTCATGCAGATAATTGAGGAACTGTAACAAAAGCAAGTTCAGATTTGTTTGATTAGTGATTATCATATGATTACTGAATTAAGTCGCAGTTTTGTGTTACATTACTGTGTCATGAACAAGCTGATGAGATTACAGTAACACATTACATCCGACACTGATCACACATCACATGGGAGACTCCTTGGCACAATTTCCGCCATAGAGCACAGTGGGCAACAGTGTTTTCTCAACATGAAATTCTCCAGGAAATTTCTTGGAATTGAAACTCTAGCAAAGCCTGTTCTTCGTATTTTTTTTATTTTTTTTTTAAAACGATTTTTTTGTTTTATCAGCATGTGTCTGCAACTGAAAACAGACAGTCAAACATCATAGTGCCTTTCCTCTATCGATGAAATACCACTCTTTTGTAAAATTAGTTCCCGCAGGAACACAGATTTTAGAATAATAATATCACAGACATAGCGTACATATAATGCCTCAACCCGTACATGTTGCTTCACCAAGAAGTCTTGATTAGGATTCGTCAGACATAACATCCTGCATTCACGGCCTCTGCTTTGCTAGGCCTCAGATAACCTTTATCCTATAGGGTTTAATTAATGTCAGCCAGTCTACTCTGCCTTTCAGAAGGAAACGACTTATTCCTCTGCCCTCATGAAGCCCAAATCCCTCTGTTTCACTGGTGAGGCCGGCTGCCTTGTTTATCCCAACTACAGGTACTGCTCCCTATTAAGGCCAGCACTTGTTACAGGGAAAGGTTGAATTATTTACCAACAGCAGAGGGGGAGGAAGACAGAGGAACTAAGATGCAAGGAGAGAGGCATTTCATACATGGATGAGATTTTTATGTTGTTGTTTTTTTATAGGTTATGAACATGGCAAGCTTAATGATGCACAGACATTAGATACAGGCTCTGATTAAAAAGGCAGCCGGATTCAGTGAGTAGAAACTATACAGAGATGAGTAAATTGCCCCCAACACTTTGCTCTAAATCTCCTTGATGAAAAATATACTGCACTTTGCACCTTAACGGTAGGCGGAACTTAAAGAATTTGGTCATGTATAAATAGAATAATGTGTTTTGTTAAATAGATAACAGCGATGCTTGTGCACACTCTTCACCCAGGGCAAACTGTCTGCATTCTATCTGCATCTCAGCCTCTGTGCACAATACAACAAAACATACAGAAAACAAAAGGGAACACAGAGGGGGAGAACGAAGAGACAGACCAAACAATAAACTCAACCACAAGAGAGTTTAACTTCGTGTGTGTGTGTGTGTGTGTATTTATGTGTTTGTGAATCAAAGAGGGAGACAGAAAGCAAGAGAAGGACAAGGGAGATGAAGACAAATGCAGAAAGGGAGAGAGACAGAGGGCGGCAGAGAAAACGAAAGACAGAGGGAGAAATCAAATTTGCAAGAACATAACAAAAAGCTGTATCTCTGACAAAAGAGAACACACAAGGGTATTTGTCTAGCTGTCTGCACCAGCAGGATCCTCTGAAAGTTTATTAAACTAGAACCCTTCAAGAGAAGGCAGAGAGTAGTAAACTATACTACTGGGGAGGAAAAGAGAAAGGGAGAGGGAACGAGAGTAAGAGAGGAGGGGGGTGAAAAATGAAGAAAAAAAAAGCTAGCTTTTCAGCCTCTGTCTCTCAGAAATTCTTTTATTTCAGCCATGCATTAAGTAACCTCCCCACTGAGTTCTGCTCCCCTTCCTGGTGTGGATAAAGCCGTCCCTCGGGGGAGCCGCTGGTAATTTCCAGCTTCGCCAGAAACTCAGGTATTAGAAAAGACCGCTTGGGGACCTGCCACAATATACCTTCACAATTTCATACGCTCTGAAAAAGAGGGAGCCCCTCCCTCGCAGCCTACCCCCACCCTCCCAGTAAACCCCCTCGAGGGTCCCCAGTTCAAATTTCTGAAGTGCAGACAACGGGTGTATGTGTGGGGGAGGAGAGCGTGGTGGTGGGGGGCCCGTGGGACAGAGCACCAGCAATAGAAAATCCACTGCATAGAGGAGAAAAAAGCATTTCCTCTCTGGTCTGGCAGGAGTGCCTTTTTTCCCCTGGCTCCCACCAGAGGCTTTTTACAAAACATGTGTTGCTGACATGTTGACAGATTGCTCAGTGAAGTGTTAGGCGCATGCACACGGCTGGCCATTTAGGGGGACATGGCTTCCTACCCAACATCCTCTACCTGAGGCACCATGTTTTATACATCATCCCCCAAAGAAAAAAGGAAACAATAAAAGGTAAGGGAGTTGCTTCCTTTGTGAGCATAGCAGAATATCATAGAGCAGAGAGAGACTGCGTATAATGCTGCCTTAGCTGAACTGCGGTGATGGGGAGGAGCAAAGGAAATGAGAAAAAGGGAGGGAAATGGTTTCAGGCAGGAAAGACAGAGATAAAGCATAGAGGTGGGAAAAAAAGCTCAAGGATGGATGCATGGTATGCTTATGTGCAGCAGGTGAGCTTGTCAAACCAATAAAAAGCCCACAAGACTCCGTCTTTGTCTTCCTGCACTGAAGCTACCAATAGCAGGCAGGAGGATGAAATCTGATCAAAGGCCAGCTTCCAGATCCAACTTCTGCTCCTATCAGGGTATCGACAGCACACGTCTTAATCGCCCTGCGGCTCCAAAAGTGCTGCCGTGGCAACAGGATGGAAATGGGGATCATAATGTATTCATGGTGCTGGCGACCTGGGGGCTGCGGAGCACGCTCTCTGGGGACTGCACTTTACCCAGAGCCAGACGTGTCTGGGCAAAATCACTCTACACAAGACAGCAGCAGAATACTGAAGAGCCATGACAGGATGGAGAAAAGGAGGAAAGAATGCAAGAAAGAGAGGAAGAGAAAGTGACAAAGGAAGAGAAAGACGGAGATGAAGGAGCACAGAAAGTGGTAGAAATAGGAAATGATAATAGAAATCAAAGAAGAAGAAGGGCTGAGGCATTAGAGGTAAACAACACATGCTGAGTGGTGTCAGAGATTACTGTAAAGGAAAGGATGCTCCATTACTATTGTATAAAACTGAAACTTCAGAACACAAAAGACAAAAAGATCTAAGGCTTGAGGACAGGGGGGGGGGGGGGGGGGGGCGGAAGGCTGTGATTGGTGGGAAGGGGCTTGCTGGGATGAGTGGCTCTACCTTGAGAAGCCTGATGCTGCTTGACCAGGTGGGTGGTTGGCTGGGAAATAAATTGCAGAGGAAATTGGTCTAGATTATCAGGGCCACAAAGAGACATGGCCCTTTGGCCATGGGTAAGGCTGGATAAATGGGTGGATGAGTAAATGAACGGAGGGCTAGAAAGCAGGAAGATTGATGGCTGAGCAGATGGATGGTTCAGGTGAACTGAGAATCCAGTTACCCGCCATCCACCATCCCCATCACTGACCGCCCCGCCCTCTCCTGAAAAATAACTGCTTACATTAGATTACATTCTGTTTTTTTTTTTTAAACTAGCTGAATGTAATGCACTCTCCGACTATTTCTATCTTAATGATCTTCCCTCCTCTTCACATACGTGCACACACGAAGCCATACACATTCACAAGCCACACAATACACACGTGCGAGAAAAACACACACCTGCACAAACAAACAAACAAACACAAAGCTATACCCTGACCTGCTTTTCCTCAACAGGAGGGCAGCTACAACAGGCACCATGCCAGGTAAACATCCTCAAGCCTTGTGCACTCACTGCAGAGGGTAAAGCTCAATGCTGGAAACATACTCCAAAATACAAGAAATAGTCAATTATGTTTAGGACTGGAAAGACTTTCTTAGAATATATATATTCCTCTTACAGGCCCTCCTGCTGTATTAAAAACACAAACCACACATACACACACAACCTTTGCTGCATTTTATATCAAGGCTCATTCTGTAACAGAAAGTCATAAGACGTCCCCCTAGAGGTGATGATTCAAATGCATTAAGTCTCCCAAAATGAGAGAATTCACCTGCAGACTGTGGCGTGTCCTTCTGCACTAACTATCCTCCACACGTAGTACACCCTCAGGCATTCAACCTAGGGCCACAGTCAACTCCCCTGTCTCTCTTTCCTCCTTCC
The DNA here is from genome assembly GCF_965226115.1 of Aulonocara stuartgranti. Lineage (NCBI taxonomy): Eukaryota > Metazoa > Chordata > Actinopteri > Cichliformes > Cichlidae > Aulonocara > Aulonocara stuartgranti. Next base: position 18,307,968 of record NC_138954.1, on the reverse strand, counting down.
CTTTAGCTGACAGGTTCTTCGACTGCTAAGCTCCAACGCGGACTTCTGTGTTTGTGATGACTGTGCAGGGCAATCAAGGGAGTGAAAGAAAGCACGCAAAAAAGGAATGATGAAGGGTGTGAGGGGGGATACGGGCAAAGAAGAGGTAGAGACAAACAAGGACATCAACAACGTGTTCACACAGAGAGATGACCCCTGGCCATCCCGAGGCATCTGGTTTATCTGGCTGTCTGGGTAAGCCACGCACACACCTAATGACTCCAGACCGGTCTGCGTCCCATAGGTTTTATCCCGGATTACGGATGGGGAATGACAATGGGCTGGTAAACTACTGTGCTGCACGTCTAAGAGCTCATATCAGACAAGGAGCTCTCCATGATGAAAAGACTAGGCTGAGTTTGAAACAAGGTTCAAAGTTACTGGAAACTTGCAGCAGAAGTTTCTGAATTACATTCACAACATGATTAATGTATCCTTTCAAAAACATGTATAATATAGGTTTAAGACGCCTGCATTTTTATTGCCGCTCTATTGCTAATTGGTATGCATCATAAATAGTATAGCACTTCCCAAACTGAAGGTCAGCTACACCTATAACTCTAAATTGTGCATAATCTTGGCAGCCAACATGGAGACGAAGTTTGGACTCTAACCTCCCAATCCCCCCCCACCCCTACCCTCATGCTACATGGCACTGCTGAACAGACCTCAATCTACTTCAGCGGTGGAGATTAGTAATCATCTAGGGTCTTCATATTGATGGCCAGGCTCAGCTTGTTTGCATATTTACTGGCCTCAGAGCCCAGTCGCCTGAGGTGAGAAGCAAATTACATTTCTGCTTACCCCCACGCACACAACTCTCTCGCACTCTTTCGATTTCTATCCCTCGTTTTCTCCTCTTTTTTTCCCAACCTTGTTTCTCTTAACATGCTGATCAGTCATCTTGCGGTAAGCATCCTTGCCTGCCCTGGTTGCATCTGAATAGCAGTCTCATTTGGCTAACATCATCACAGCGTAATCTTGTTGGAGAGAGCAATCAGTTTACTTTGGAATTAGGTATTCCGTTGGCGGGCCCAGAGAGAGGGAAGGCTCATAGGGTTTAAAGGATGCAAACGAAAGCATGCTCTCCAGAATACAGTCTTGAGCCTGATTGGGTGATAACAACCCACACAGGCTCCATGTGAGAGTAATGAATGGCCAATGGGAGGCCTGAATAATAATGCAATTGGATTAAAATCCAATCATAAGATGGTTTTGTCTGTTGACTTTGTTTGTGGGGTATGTTCTACAAACCAAGTTCATGATGAGAAAGATGCATCATGCTTTGACTGGGGGCACATAATGTCCTAATATAAAGATTACCACTCTGTTTACTACGGCCTGATCTCTCTTGGCTGTCAGTCAGTCTTGCAGGATTTTGTTGATGTGATTTCACTGTACACATATTGCATTTATAATGAGCCTGATAACACGGTGGAGTGACAGCACCAGTAGATGTTCTTTGCCGTCTTAAATCAGTGGCTTATTTAGAGAATGGCTGCCACAGGTGGTGAGTTACTATTTAATCAGGGATTTTAATGTCTCGGTTTATCGCGGAGACATGTTCCAAGCTGGCAGCCTTTCGCAGAATCCTACCCACTCCTTGGGAGGTCCTCTCTAAGGAGAGGCTCTCTGATCAAATCGATTGACTCTTCCAGCAGATTGATCAGCCAGGCAGGTTGGAGGTGGAATAGATCAGATAACCTTTACATTCTCAGTCCCCCCCACCCAATCTGTCCACTGCTCTTAACATTAGAAGGACGTCTCTGTGCTACCTGACAGCATGTCTTTACTGTTGAACCATTACATTCTGTTATAGCACATGGTGCTTTCACTGCCAAAGCATAGTCCAGCTGGTGGCCTTGGAGACCTTAAATGACACCCATCGTGCCCATAAAATAACATTTATGAACCTACCTTCCAGTCTGAAAATGGCAATTAGTGCTAAGGAACAAATGTGCTACTTTACACGATATTTGAGAATCCCTGTCCTTGCGGGTGGTTCAACTTCCCATATCCTGAAGTGTAGGAGTGGCTGTTCCACAGAGCCACATAGCAGCCCCCACCCAAACACTGCCCCCTGGCCAACAAAAACAACCCCTGGGAAGGGTAGAGGAGAGGGGGAAATGTTGAGTTGGTGATAGTGTAGCCCCAAAGCTCCTAAACCACAGTGGCTAGCAGGATGCCGTCACAGCTGGCTCCGTTCCTTCCTGTGGGCCCGCTCCACAGAGCTCAGCCTGCAGGGAGACATAAACCTGTCGGACTGGTCACTCTTTCCACCACCCTCCGACTCCCTCCTTCCTTTCCTCCCATTACTGGTGAGTTTGGCAAAAGCCATGTAAGGAAAAAGCCCTATGGGGATCAATGTGCAGTACATTTCCACACAGACATGAGCAAAATCCTAAGACTTTTTTTTTTTTCATTGGGGGAAATTGCAGAAGACGATTCAAAAGCCTGTTTCATTTAGGTGTGCATTGGGGTGAGTGAGGTATACACTGATTGGTGCACCCAGGTCACATCCTCATAACCTGGGGGTGATTATTATTATAGGGAGACATGCCACTGAACAAACGCTATTTGGCATATTTCACATACTAATACAAAAGGATAACTGATAACTGTTATAGTGCCATCTGATTCAAGGTCAATAGATTACTGCAAACTAAAGAAAATGTAATAAATGCATTACTAATGCTCTATAATTTAAAGGAGCATGAAGAAGACAAAACTTTGAACACCTGATTGAAAGATGCAGGTGAGCGAGAGAAAGAGAAATGGGGAAAACTAAGCATTTTACAAAGCATGTGTTTAAAAATGAAACCCTGGATGTCCGTAAAGTTAAAAAAAAACAACATTTTTGCCTTTTCTTTGTGTCTAGTTATGTTTCTCTGTATCTGCTTCATCATTATTCTGGTGAGTAGTCCCACGTTTGAAAGGGAAAAAAAGAAAATCATTTGAATTCTGGGGACCCAGAGGAGAATGAGCAAAACCCAGAGGTAAGATCCAAGCTCGCTCTCCGTGCCCTTCCGTTGGCTGCCTACCTGGTAAACATCTCCACAAGCTCCTTGCTTTCAAAACACGTCAACCGGTGCCTATGTACTTTAGACTGGCCGGCCAAGCAGGAATTGAGACTTTATTTGTTTTTTACTTTTTCCCGTCTCTCTTCCGAGCCATCGCACATAACCTGTCTGGCATTAATGATGTTGTTAATAAAATACGGCAGGTCTGTGGGTGGATTTGCCTGGCAGGCCTGGTGCCTGTCCTTCTCAGAGATAAGCCCACTGCTGGCCTTATCTACCTCCCACAGCCCCACCCAGCAGTGCCGAGCACTGGACACACAACCCGTCAACTCATCATTGGCTAATTACCACCTCTGACTGCCTTACAAAGAAGGCCTGGACTCACATTGCTGCTAAGATTGGCTCTTCCCTACCTTCACTGTCTTTTCTCTACTTCTTTATTATTTTTTCTGACTTTATTCAATCTAAATATTCAGTTTTTTATCTCCTTCTCTTCATACATTTCACATATCCCTCCTAGCGAGGTTACTCCTGCCTCCTCAGCCACCAGTTAAGCACAGAGTCTACGGCAGCATTTTTCAGCTGTCACTTGGAACAGGGAATAATGTGACGGCTTCATTGTGGGTGGTCAGGTAAATCCTCTGTGCACCTTCCACATATGCATCTTGAAAAGTACAAATGTTTATTTTACAGTCTCTTAGTAAGGGCTTAAGCCATTTGTGAGCTGGAGTCAGTTCAATCTCATAGTTTCAGCAGAACAGCCGAAGTCACTTGTGTTACAGAGAGAGAGAGCGGTTTCTTTTATTCAATTGTTTTCCACTTCCACAAGCGTGTGCCAAGGGGGAGGAAAGCGCCGGCTTAACACGCTCTGCAATTCAACACGGCCAGACGCAGTCCTATTAAGATTTAATGTGCCATTCTTCTGCTTGTGCCGCTGAAAAAGACTTGCAGGCTGAGGAAGAGAGTGAACAAAGAGCAGGCAGAGCCAGGGCCAGGGAGAGATACTGAGTGTGAGAGAAACCGAAACAACCGCTTCTTGGGCTGGTCATTGTCTCAGAACTGAAGACAGTAGTTTCAAAGGACCGCTACACAGCAAAAAGGGGAAATAAGAACACTGTTGTTGGTATAGGTTTTCGCTCAGGTGCTTGTAGCTTGTAGTTCTGGGTGAGTGCAGGAGATTATCTCTGTTTTGTCCACATGTCATCTCGGCTTTTGTGGCTACCTACTTAAGAAAGAGGTCAACTGGATGAAGTCCCGGCATGTGTTTAGCCTCCTGGGCGATGAATTATGTGTCGTCTAAAATGCAAAGTGCAGGCACGCAGGTGCTGAGAGGGAGCGTGTGTGCTCGTGCTTGTTAATAAGTGTTTGTGTGTGCACGGATGACTGATTGAACAAGCGAAAACGTGAGAGACACAGAGTGTTAGATAGATGGGGGATGCGGATACGAGAAAAGCAAAGAGTTGCAGTGCTAGCCATTGTTGTTTATGCTTTAAACCCACAAAGCCGAGCAAAAAAACACACAAAAAAAACCCTGCAAGTTCCTCTATTCTTATTTTGATGGTTTTTCTGCAGAAAATGCAGCCCTCGTCTGACAAAGACCAATAAATACTTTATACAGTGCATAATATGTGCCGTGTGGAGCACAGGGGAAAGAGAAAGAGGGCGTCCTCACGAGGGCATATGCTTTGAATTCCTAATGACATTCCTGTTAACGTTGCTGGCACTGTTGCACAAAGAGGAAATGCACGGGGACTCTATACCACGGAGTCAACATCTACTTTAATATCTTTTCTACCTCTTTCCCTCCATACCTATTTTTCTTTTCTCTCAGACGCTCACGTAGAACATGCCCCCCACACAAACACATACACAGGAAAGACTCAAGCCCAATTGTAAGAGCTCACTCTAGCATGAGGTCTCTTTTCAGTGGCTGCGTTGTGCCAGAAGTAGCTATTCTCCCCTGACCGCCTCTCCTCCTTTCAAAGCCTTGTAATCAGTGTGCTGCTCTTTGTACCAGGATGTCGCAAGACACCCCGGCAAAAACACAGCAGAATTTCTGATGAACGGCGGTGGCTCAGAGTTCGGCTAATCAGGTCTTGTCATGTCGCTTTTCTTCTTATGTGAGCCCTTTTGAAGCGAATAAAGTCTTTGCAGTTTGGCACATTCTTCTTGGCAGCTACAAAGCAGCTGTTGGATCAATACACAAAGTTAGTAGAAAAAAAACAGTACAACCAATAGGAGCCTGTTGGAAACAGTTAGTATAAAGCACGGACTGCCAGGAGTCTGTTCATAGTTGAGGGTATTACTGAATGTTTCCATGCTGCTGACCCAAAGGCTTGATGTAAATGAATTCAAACACTTCAAGCAAACATGTTGTGCTTGGGAATAGAAGGGGGGGACATTGATCAGCAGGTTTAAAAAAGAAATGGTGCCCATTGCAAACAGAGAAAGAGTTTCTATCATATTAGCATGTTCTGCATTGTGAGGAAATGTTATTGTTTTTCAGTGAGTATTAGTGTTTCATTTGTATTTTTCTCATAAATCTGAAATGTGTTTTATTGAAGCTGAGTGCATTTTGCAGTGTCTACAGGGATGAGGAAAAGGGGAAATCTACATAATATAAATCCATATATGGCCCAGTTATCTCTCTCTCTTTCTCTGTTGCACCCACTCTGATTGATTCCTTTATCTGAGGGAAGCAGAAGACATGCTCTGTTTGCTCGCACAGTGGCCGGCAGGAAAGCAGAGAAAGACACTTATTAAAAAGGTCATCTCACAGAGGGTTAAAATAGCAGGGCACAGATCTCTCTGGGGGGAGCAGACATGCCCCTCCTCTAGTGAAGGACACAAGAAAAGGTGTTGCTCAAGGGAGCTGGACCCATAATGAAAGAACGGCCACTAGGCTGCCAGCCCATGTGTGCACTAGGCTATTCAAATACCTTCAGAGACGCGGAATTGAAGAATTGACCGAGTAAGGCTGTGTGAAAATGCAATCTTTTGAATTAAACTCTGAGCTAGAGGTGTTATTTTTATTTACAGTGTGGGCTAGTAAACACAAGCTGAAATGAGATGAGAAGCAAGGTATTTCTTTGGCGAGTAGGCCTGAAGGCATGTTTCCTTGCCTACCACTGCAATCTCATACCTGGCATATGAACATCTCTTGTGCCAACTGAGAACAAAAGTCAAACTACACACACACTGTTTCTCTTTCTCCATTAAGGATAGGTAACAATATAAGTGTGCGCAGACAATGCAGCGTGATAGTGAGACAAAGCATTTGTGAAGTGTTTTTGGAAAGTCCTATGGAATAGCTATGCCTCCAGCCTCCTGTCTCTTCCCCAGGGTAGCCTAAAGCCATGTCGGCAGGATGCTGATCCCCACACGGAAACCTGATCCGCAGCCATTCTGGAGCCGAGGGGTGGGGTGGGGGGGTGGGGGGTCTCCCCCCTCAGAGCCTCTCTACTTCTGCCCCAGAGTTAGAGGGGTGCTCTGGGGGAACATTCTTCTAGCCCTGCCCCAGCCAGCCTCCACTCTCAACTCTCTAGAGGAGCATTCTTCCAGCCCTGCCCTAGCCTTCACTGGGATCTCCTGGGGAGCATTCCTGAAGCCCTGCCCCAGCCCAAGACGGGCTCCCTGGGGACACATTCCTGCAGCACTCTCTCTCCCTCTCTTTCACTCTCCACATCTCCCTTCTTCTCCCTTGCTCTCTTTCTCAGGCGCTCGCCTTCCTCTGCAGTCCAGCATTAGTGCGATCAATAGCACCGATCGCATCGGGGACACGAGGCAATCCATACCCATGTGCTCCCTTAGCGCACTGCAGTGGCCACAGCTTAAGTGCATGGGAAGGTGTTATACCTCTGCCAGATGGGGAGAGACAATGGCCGCCATTGATCGCAGTGACATGTAACATCTTTTTCTTTCTCTCTGTCCATCGGGTGTGGTCGACACACAGTTAGAATCTGTTTAGACTTTATTTCACTTGCCTTATCCGACTACTTTTATAATATGTATTTTTTAAGCTTACTGACTGTATATGGGCTGTCTGTCTTAGGAAACTCACTGTATATGTTTTGATGGGAGGGGAAAAAATGCAGAGTTGTGTCAGCATGCAAATCTTCATACATGGATTGGTTCCAGTCAAGCTTTTGCAATTTGTTAACCAAAAATAAAATATTTGAAATCGTAAAAATGGAGAGTTTAGCAGGTGCTGGTGGTTGATTAGAAAACGGCTCTAATAAAGGATCCATCTGTGAGTAGAGACTTGATGTAAGGCAGATTAATTGGTCATGGATGTCTACATAATGCCACATAGGAAATCTCATATCCCATATTCCAGAGAATGCACAAACACATACTCACAGACATACACACACACATTCAAAGTACTTAGTATGCCATCTAGAAGTTTCTTTTCTCCCACTGTGTTTGAATACTAATAGAGTGTTTCTGCACAATCACAATACCCTAATGGCAATTAGAATCTTTTGTTTGGCTTCCACAGGGGCTCTTATCCAAACTGTGTTTTTTTTTTTTCATCATTGAGCAATTAAGAGTTATTTGTCCATAAGATTGACATTTTTAAAAGACAGGCTTAATTATAGAAAAAAAATATGGCTGAGTCAGTCATGACCACATACTGAAAATGCTGCTGAACATTAAAGACCTGTCCCTGAATCAGAAACACAACTTTATAACATTATTGTTTTCTCAGTGTTGTGCAACAGTATAAGTATAGGAAGAACTTTAATTAAATAAAATCCTTTGTGGGGTTTTTTTCTTTTCTTTCTGCATTCCTCAAATTGTCCCCAAACAAAGACTGTCCACACATCTGCAACGACTTGATTGAATTGGGTGTCAGATTGAAGAAAAAAAAGAGTGACAGGAGACTCTGCACTTTCTTTCCTTAAGACCAGTCATTTTTTTTGTTGGATGACAGTAATGCAGAAGTGAAGAGTGCAGTCAGTTTTCAAACCTTTAGCTGATTGAGTGTCGCTTCTTCTGAATTTAAACACATAGCAGGGCATAAAATCAATTGTGCAATGCACATGTATGCGTTTCTGCTCAAATTAACACAGACAGGAGGGTAACAGAAGGCATTTTTACATATTGAGTACACAAAAACACAAGACTTGAGGCTGTCTCACAGTTAATGGAAAATCTTTGTAAAACTCATGGGATATCTAACCTATAATTTGTGGTTTGCTGACGGTTGCAAAATATGAAATCAAACTGTGCTTGAATGTAAACAGAAAAGAGACTATTGCTGGGCATACACAAAAGTGCTAGCTGAAACATTCTAAGAGGGGGCATAACACACGTAAATACTGTTTCTACCACCTGGGGAAGATTCCTTACAGTCAGAGAGGCGCATGACCCCGACAACTGTGTCTGTCAGCTAGTCAGTAATAACATCCTGCTGCTGAGTGACCCAACAAAAAAAGTTGTGTTAAAAAAAAAAACAACAACCTAAGGTTACAATATGATGTTTATACGACACTTTCTTTCTTTCAAAGTTTCACAATAAAAGCCTTGTTAGGAAGGGTTTCTGTGCACTGAGGTGCTCCAAGACTTTAAATTTGAAATGGATCAAGTAAGCTGTGACATTGAACTTAGAGCACATAACCACAAGGCTTAAAGGACTACCTCTAATGGAGCGCAACAGTGATGTTCTAGAAGCAGGGGTTTTGATTATGAGCCATGGTGTTGTAATGTAGACTTACCAAGAGCTACAACACTGTGAAACAACAGTATGTGTTTTTGTAGGAACCACAGGTCTGCATGAAACCCATCTTATTTGCAATGTCACGGAAAAGAACTACCCTACAAAACTGAAAACAGCGACATCTCTAATTGGTTGAGGTTGTTGTTTCCTGCAAATGCTTACTTACCAGCTTACTTTTTATGTTGCTAGTGCAGTTGAGTTTTTTTTTCTGTCTTATGTTTTATATACATTCATTTATATATATACATTATACATACATTCATTTTCTTTTTAAAATTCAATGTGCTATCTATTCCACTTCAATTATCGAGTGTATCTTTAAGCCATAAACTTTCTTGCTTGCAATTTCTCCTCTTGTGTCCATTTACCATCCCTGGGGCATCAATAAAAGAGTCGATTACTGGGTTCAGTGAGAAATATTAAACATATTAAAGAGAAAAATCCTCATGATAACACATGCAATGACTGTCATTAAAGAATTATGACTGGCATTTTTACACACCATGCACTACATGACTTTATTGGACTTTGAGCCCAAATGAAACAGGCTAGTCATCATACTTAAAGACTGAATGCAACTCAATCGTAAACATCTCTGGGCTTTTCTGTTGAATGACAAACAATAGCGTCTGTACTACATCTGAAACAGAAATAGGACATTTTAGTTCACTTTATTTTTGACAGTAGAAAGAGACGAGACATGTGCCCAAACACTATGAAATGAGTATCAGATGGTGTTTCTCAATACGGGCCTGTCAGGGCATGTAAAGGAGGACAGCAAGTCCAGGAGAAGCACATGGAAACCTTCAGTTCACATCATTAGTTCTGTCTGCCACCTTGTCAGGGTATTTATAGTCCTATTCATCCATCAACAGGTCAATGACACAGTCTGCCAATGGCATCCTTCTCTTTCAATCCCACAAGGTATTACTACTGCAGCTAGCTCGCACTGGGAGCAGCTGAGGGACTTTCCTGGAGCAAAGATCCATCTCCAGTTGGTGGTCTGGTTACTGTGGGACCTACTAGCTCCATGTTACTAATACTCGGTGTTATTGAAACGTTTCGAATTAGTATGGTGCCGTATAAAACCTTGCACTGACACATGTAAGGACACGAGGCTCATACTATAAATACATATACTGCTATCTATTTTAATGGGCCTGTTTAGATGTCGTCTCTGATGATATTAACGTACACCACAATATAACTAATGCGCTATGTGTGTGGAGGCCTGTGCTGCTGGATATCTACCAAAGAAACTGGTAGTCTGGTGTTGTGCTCCCCTTGGTGCAGTGTACTAACACACATAGTGTGGCATATTCTCAGATGAAAGCATAGAGTGAGAGTGGGAGAAGAGCTGAGTGGCAGAGTGGAGGGGAGGCTCGGTGGGCTGAACGTTGTTTACCTGTCAGCTGGCATTGATTAATCTTGTGTTCGGTGAGATCGCTCAGCGACTCGAACACCTGCCGGCAGCTGTCGCAGCTGTGCAGCGCGGGCTCCTCGTCCTCCTCCTCTCCCTCCTCTCCTTCCTCTGGAGAGAGCAGCCTCTTCCTTAGATGCCCGGTCTCACCATCCTCCGCCGCCCTCTCGAGGGCGCACTCTGGATCTGCCGAGCCACAGGAAATGACAGCACCACATAGTCAGAGGGGTGACCCACACAGCGAGGTACTACGGCTTCCTCTGGGTGACAATAAAATGGATTTCTAGACTCTGGATTTAATAAAAACAATAATAAAAACTGTAATAAAAATGCAGGTTCAATTTGGGCCTCTGTAACTCAACCACTCATGCCATAACAGAACTGTTGGGCAGGTGCGGGCGAGAGATATACAGGCGGAGAAGGCGGTACGACGCTCGCACACACAAATCCGACACACACATACAAACACACAAGCACGCACCCTCTGTTATTAGAAATGGTTTTACGTTGTGTTTGCCCTGCTTCACCCAAGCAAAACTTCAGTATATGAAACTAGACTGATGGGAATATGTGTAGTTAATAAATCCTGGATTGCAGTTTTGGCTGGACCAAAGAAATATGAAATTCTGCCAGCGAGTGCTGAATTGCATCAGTCAGCATCTATCAGAGGAGAAAGACCTTGCCATATTACTCAGACATTTAGACCAGAACTGTGGATGTATGTAGCATAGCGCAGGAAGACACACAAAAACTGAGATTGGTGTGTGTTGGGCTGTCGTCACGACACACTTCCCTAAATTATTCAGCTTTGCTCGCAGGCAGCTGCGGGTCGCGCACATCAATATTCTTCAATCCATCTGCAGTTTTGTCTCTCGTTGGCTTTGTGCTGCAGCAGTGCCAGGGGTGGGCAACTTACTACCCTGAATCAGGAGGAACCATCTTTCAAATTACCACTCTAATCTGAAGTTCTTCACGTGATACTAAAGCGTTCCGACAGCAAATCAAACCTCGCATCGCTCACTCGCAGCGTACCACGCATATCTTCATTCTGACACGTAGTTAAGCCAAAGCAGCTTGGAATAGTATCTTATTAATAGGCAGAATGGCCCGCAGCCCTGTCTCTCCTCACATTGCGACCTTTACACTTCACAATACTTCTAATTAAAACACCATATTTACAATCAAACAATCATGCCACCCTGGTTAGGCTTTTGCGGGGTGGAAGAAAAGCCTCTGCACTTCACTGGCAGCCATTTTAAGCCCCACTCCAATAAGTGTTCCTCGGCTTGTCTGGAAACTCCGGAGGGGAACGTTAGGAGTAAGCCTGTTTTTTTCACCCCGCACACAGTTAACAGAGCCTGAGGACAAGGAGTGTGTGGCACCAAAAGCGTGCAGGTGTGGCTGTACTGGTGCTGGGTGCGTGTGCACTGGGGCGGCCATTTTAGGTCCTCTTTCTGTTAGGGTGCTCTTAAACTGTGAAATTCCTTGAGGAAAGGCGGTCGAGAACTCATCAAGGCCACCCAGGGGTTTTTTCTTTCCCCCACTTGCGCCAAGTATTGATGTAACATCACACCCTCCATTGTCCTTCCCTCTTGGCGACTGAGGCTCTCGGAACATGCCCTCTAAAAATATCAGCACTGTGGTCCCCGGTGGGACCATGCAGAACAGAACAGAAGGTGTTTCAAGAAAATGAAAATCCCAACCCAATCCTCACAGATGCAGGCCTTTCTTGCTCTGGGGGGAAACACTTCTGACTGAGGCCAAAAGCCACACAATATAGAGTTATGATTCATCCGCACACAGAGGCACAGAATTCACAATATGCACAGAAATATGAACACTTCATGTGTGTGTGTTTTTTACAGGGTGCCTGTGGAGGAGGTTAAAACTTTCTTTTTTTCCCAAAGGCCTTCATGAATCATTAAATTCTCTAATATTACAGCATGGTCCTGTCAGGGAAAACAACTGATGGCTACATTTAAGCATTTTATGTCTAATCTGAAATAGAAATACATTCCTCTGAGCAGAGCGTGGATGAATTTCACTGGTATTCTCATATTATTTCATAGATCCACAATAACGACCAAATAAAATACATTTTTTTTATGATTACCGGGGAAAAGGATCAGCGTTATGCATTCGTAAGTTTGATTTCCAATCCCTTGCTTTCTCTTGTTTTAGGTAACAACTTTCTGCTCCAACTTTCAGCGAATCCGAGCTGGGTCACTGCACTCAGCTGAGGTGAGCGACCTGAGCTGTAGCGATGCGGCACTGGAAGTGTAAACTGTTACATGTTTGGGGGAAGGGGATGGGGGCGGTGGTTTGGAAAGTCGCTCTGGGGGCGTGGGGGTTTAGACACGGCAAGGTCACGTCCAACCGTGGGATTAAAGAGCCACATCAATACTGAGGTTCCTGTGCCTCTGGGCCTCATACAGTAATCCATCAGATCAGGACATTCTCTTCTACCAGCCTCTACTGGCTGGACAGCAGATCGATACCAGTATGCTCGGGATGGCTGTGGAATATTGGGCGAAGATGTGTAAGATATTGAGAATTTTTCATCAGGCCCAACGCCCTTGTTAATTTAAAACAAAGGTTCGAATTAACACCCTTGTTAATTTCCGATGAGCATCTTAACAGCGTCGGCGTGGAAGGTAAGGACAAGAGAGAGGCTACACTGACCGCTGATCCATACTCTGATAAGGGCGGCTCAAAGGGAGATGATCATAGCTGCGACTGAGAAATTATTCATAGGGGGGATATAATGAAGATCTAACAAAATGATTTCTAAGGATAAATTTCAAACCTTTATTGTACTAAAAGCACATTAATACTGTACTAATAAAATGTGGGGATCTGAATGGTGATTGACGTCTTTAGAGCCGTGTAATATCTGTCCGGGTCCAAATCCATCCATCACGCGCACACTTATGATCTCTTATGGTGCCTAGTGACATTTATCATGCCACAACTTTCATCTTGTGAGTTGAAGACTCTCCTGGACCCCCTACCCTTATATTATTGAATATTTTTTTGCTTTTAAATATTTATAACCTTTTAATTGATATTCTCTTCGCTGCTCCATTAGCCCCACCAGGGACCCGTGGTCCCTAGCAAGGAAGCGTAGCCTCATCCCCCACTGTCTGGCCCACACACTGTGACAGGTGCAGACACTGACCACAGGGAGAGAGGGAGGCATGAGCACAGAGGGATAGAAGAAAATATAATAATAAAAAACAATAATAATATAAAGTGAACTGTCTGGCCAAGCCTGTTAATAGAATTTTAATCTAAAAAGTTTAAGTCTCTGCGTGAACCTTAACACTGGAGATTTAATATCTAACCCTAAGCTAGAAAAATTCATAAAAACTTGGGCCTACAATAAAGAGAAGACAAAAAAGTAGTTGTGGATGCTAGGCACAAAATTTAACGGATGTCAGGGTTTTAATCTGAATTTGACTCAAATGCATCTGAGACATACTGAGCACAAAAAAGTGTGAAACCACTGAGGGCCATGTTCTTACTTGCCTGTAGATACAGGCTCCATCAGGGTTTAGCCTGACAGAGCCTCCTTTGTGCAGCGTAAGAACTTGGGTGTCAAAAACATCATTACCAGTGGACCCATCTCCTCATTTCCCCATGATGTTACAAAGATCCTGATCTTACGATGCCCCCACTCCACCACCCCACGCCCCTCCCCTCTCTCCATGGCACCCCGTCCTACAACAAACCACCCCCAAGTTCGAATTAAGAATTTATTCCAACCAGCAAGCAGCTTCTCTCGACACGTGTCGGCAGGCCTGATCAAAGGTGGGCACGCTTCTTTATCAGAGTGAGGGAGGCTGTCAGAAATAGGAGGACATTAAGATTGAATAACCTTCACACGCTTGCCGGCACCTCATTATTTAAAAATCTGAAACTTTTCTTTTTTTTTTTTTTTTGCCGAGAACCTACCATATATAGGTCACACTACATTCTAATGCCACATGTGCCTCCAAGTATATCCTCCTCTGTGAGGATGGGACTCGGGGCTCTCCGCTTAAACCGTCACATCCACTGATTCGCCATCATTAAAGAATATGATGCGGCGACAGGGCTGTGAGCTTGACACTTGCCAGATTGTTAATAATTGTCAAGAATTTACATGTGTGTGTGTCTAAGTCTAATTATTAATTATTAAGTCTAATTATTAGTCAGTCATTTGATCCATTTTAAATTTGAACACCGATTAGCAGAGGTGTTTGTCAAAAGCCATTTCTCTTAGAGCACTAAAGACGAGCTTAAAGTGGCGCACTGGCAGAAAGTGTTTGGCACCTTGTTATAAATTACAAATAAACATGTAGTATTTTTATGAAAATTTTATGATGCACGCTGAGATGAAGATAAGAGTAGCAAAGGAAGGGAGAAAAGGTGTCAAACAATTACAGGAGAGACAAGAACAAACAACGGAGACAACAGAGAGCAGCTCATGAAGCAAGCAGCACATCGAATCACAGGTATACAGATGGCATCAACCGCCATTAAAATCTCTGCACCAAAAAAAGATATGAGCACACAAAGAAGAATGGAAATCAAAGAAGCTGAATGAGAAACAACATTTGAACACACCAAATGCTCTTTCTCTTGTTCAGCCGTCTCACTTGCGCTCTCACAGGCAGTGATAATATTGCACGGAGCGCCTTGCTATGCCATTAGTGCAGTAAAACATCAAAGGAAATGAATAATAGAGAATATGATTTTCTGAAGTGGTGTAGTGAAAGAGCCTTTTCCTCTTCCTGCTGTTGCGAGCCCTGCAGTACATTGATCTGTGGGCAGCCTCAACCTCAGCCAGAGCCAGAGTCTCAGACACCGCACCAACACGCAACACTACTCCACACTAGAGCACCTAGCCACCCAGACACCCCTTCAGATCTCTGAAACTCTTCTATTTGCCTCACTCCACTCCACTTTGACAGAGCTGACACAGTCTTCTAAAAAAAAAAAAAGAAACAAAGAAAGAAAAAAGCCTCAATCTGTAATAGCCAAGAGCAAAAAAAAAAAAGAAAGAAAGAAAAAAGAAAGGGATGTATATATAAAAGAGAAGAAAAAGCACTGAGCATGTGGTTATAATTACACACAGGCAGCGCAGTGGTAAAGCCAAGCTGCAGATCTTAAGCCTGCTCCAGACTCTCTGGGTAAAAAAGCACACTGCCTCATTAAATCTCAGATATCACACTGTTCCTGCCCCTCTATACTATGCATAATACTGTCTATCTTTTAGAGGGCCTCTTTTGTTAGCATTTCTCCTTTGCCTTTGCTACATATCAAACATGAATAAGAAACAGGATGCAGGGTCTGCAGAATGCTTGCAGAGTCACAGAAGAGCGCAACTGGGGGTCTACTTATGAGGCAGATCCTGACACCATGTCTGGTGAAGCCCTTAGCTTGTCAGAAGTCTAATGGCTATTGTGGCCCTGTCCGTCAAAGCAGCAAACGCATGACAATCAGGTAAGCTCTTTCTGCTGCTTTTCAGTTTGATTTTATGAGGACTTGTTGGGGCATTATGTAGAATTACTGCATTTTAAAACTCAGACAGGTGACAGATAGGCAAAGCGAAAGCTCGCTGTATCTTAAAAGTTCATCGCTGCAAACAACTATTTCCTCATTGACCATTCGTCAAGCTGCATCCTGAGAGGAGGTTAAAAAATAAATCAGTCAAACGAAGTCAAATGAGGAAAGTGAGAAATTAATTTGTGCGCCCTCCTGATTTCTCCACAGGCAGACATCGATCATGTGGCGGCTGTCTCCCCTCGCTCTGGAGATAGAGGCGGTGCAGAGACGGGGAGAGGGGAGAGTCGTGTGTCTGAGGGGGTCGTTGTAATCAGGCACACTCATTAGCTCTGCTTTGGCTCTGGATGACAGGAGGTCTCCGAGGCAAGTCTGCCTCTTATGCCCAGTCCTTCATCCCTTGAGCCGGGGTTAGATGGGCAAAGGAGGCAGATTCTTTTCAAAGAACCACCCACCAATAGCCATCAATACAAATTAACACAGCAGAAGATGTATTGGCCCGGCTATTTAGTTTAGCCATACACAAATATGTGGCAAAAGGGTCTAATAGTAAGTCTGATGAAGAGGAAAAGCTCAGTCGGAAACAGATAGCAGAAAAGTGTATGTGCAAAAACTGCTTCTTTCTAAATCAGTGCAGGAACCTCACATCTACCTTAAGATACCAGCTAACAAACAAGACATCAGACAAAAACAGTTACTGAGTACTAGTGAGCAAGTGAGTTAAGCCAGGATTTACTGCAGTAATGCATACAGCTCCTGTATTTTACACAGAGGCACTCAGAACGCTATGGGTAAATGCTGGACTAATGTGGCAGCCTAGGAGTACCCAGGGTCCCCAGCCTGCTGGGCAAAACCATCCATATCGGGTTTAAAATAACCACGCCTGAGACTTAACCTTTACCAGAGACAAATGAAATGAAAATATACAGTGTGGTGCATCAGGAGCAGGCTTCATTCATAGGGGGCTTTCTGCTAGCCTGACCTGAATTACCGCTCTGTTCCTGGAGGGCCACTGTGAATGGCACGCGTGGAGACAGGACACATTCATCTGCGTAGCTCTATTCTACATCATACAGAGGGTTTGGAAACAAAGAGCGTAAAAAAAAAAAAAAGAGGCAAGAACACACAGAAACACAAGGACAGCTATAGGCACACCTGCATGCGTGCACACAAACACGGAAAATGCACTAAAGCGCTTGAGTTATAAAAAACACATGCAACCATTCGGTTTACAGCAAGAAAACCTCAGAAACAGGAAGCACAGACTTTATTTCATTCTGATCCCAACAAAAAATTTTACAGACAGACGCACACACATAGGCGCACACACACAAACGCACACAGAGACACATGATCCACTTTCCAGCCGAAAATGATGAAATATGAAATGGAGCATTACCGCTTGGAATGGCAGTCTGCCCAGGACTGTGCTGGTCCTCTGTCACATTGTCTTCTACTGCCAGAAAAAGAGAAGGGGGAGAAACAGAGGGAAAGAAACAGTTAACAGCGAAAAACAAGTTAGACACATTGAGATTTCCTTCTTTTCTATTATTTACTATTGAGATTTTCTATATGGAAACTCCAGGAGATTTCAGCAGCTTTCCAAAGCTCAACCTGTGGTTTGGCAATCCGCACAAGCCTTTCATATGTATGAGGTTTGGCAACGAGGCAAACAGCCACCCACGTAAATAACATATTGGACTGAGTAATGACGTGATGAATTATGAACGTCTCCCATGAAACACACTCCCAACATCAACAGTGACCAAGTGAAAAATACCTTGATGACTATATTAGTAAGAAGGTTGCACGGTGCACTGGTTAGCTACGTTAGACTGGCATCATGAAAAGAGCACTGCAGCATAAATATGGATCTTCCTAAAGCTGTGATCCTGTGATCCAAAATGAAACCTACAGTAAAGTATACAAATGTAATAAGACGCCAACAGACACATAGAAAATAGATGCAGCCAAAGTGGCTGCAAAGTGTTTTTGCTCTTTAACAGGGTGGGTGACAAAATAGTGACGGCTTGATCGGCACTCGCATCTGCTCATTAGGTGCATGGCAGCTAAACCACTTTTGACTTTCTGACAACAGCACCGGCCTTGAAAAACACGACTTATGTTTAGTAAAAGGTAGGAACCTTTTACATTGGAGCCTTTTTGGAACCGGTGAGAGTTCCTCGTGGCATGTCAAGTACAAGAAATGAAATGGATTTTAACAGCGGGAAGAGAACAAAAGAGTCTCCCACCTGTTCCATGTAAAATGAGGGTCTCACTGAGGACTTCTTACGCCTCTGCGTTCCACCCCTGCAGTTGAAATGCATTCTCCATTATGTCTTTTCTTTCTAGCCTTTCATTTTCCTGGGCAAAGAGGAAGGGGGAGTCTGACAGGACCTCCCAGTAGGGGAGTGTGGCAGTGACTGCCAAAGCAGAAACTGGCGCACTTTTAAAATCGCACAAAATATCCTGTACTTTGCATAATTAAGCCAGGATCCTATGGTGGCAGAAGCCTTTTCCACAGGGGAGCACAAGTTAGTGTCAAGTGAGGTGTCAAACTTCAGTGAAAAATGAAGAGGAAAGTGTCGAGCTGTTTCTTATGAAGACAGAAAACGATGGAGCGACTATGGTTCGCTGTCATCCGGTGTCCAGCCAAAAGTGAATTTTCAAGGAACTCCAATATAGAAAAAAAGAATCTTTTATTCAAAATAAACTTGTAAAGAAACGACAATGTAAATTCAGTTACATATAGGGATGTTTTCCGAATATCTTGAATATTTCCCCGAGCAACAATTATAATTGATGTAGGAAGAAAATATGCAAAACAAATGGTCATGGGTCTAGCAATTAATTAGCTAAATCAATTAAAAGTGATGGAGCAGACATAGTTGGACACCGTGGAGGTATATATCCCTCAGAGCCTCCAAAGAGGACTGTTTCAGCCAACAGAGAAACCTTGTCCTCTTAAAGGAGGCCTTAGTGGCTGGCGCCCTGAGAGTTTAATGAGTTTCTCTAACACCGTTGAGCGCCTTGCATCTAGAATCATTTAAATGGGCTAGAGATAGGGGGTCCTAATAAATCCCCCATGGTTCTATCAGAGATTGGTGGTGGGAGCTGGAGTTTTTGTTTTGATTACCGTCCCTGTTGGTGAGATGAGGGAGTTCAGGCAGAAAATTCTATTTTACATTGCCATAAGAACTTAAACATTACAGCGGTTTGCGATGATTTGTCACCACGGTGAACTTATTAAAAGTTTTGCCATTTAAAGTAAACAACTTCCATCACCGTGCAAATTCTTTTCTCATTTGCACCTGTCTGCTAGATAATTAATAGCTAGCTAGGAGCAATCATAGAGGGTAAGCTGTCAAGTCAGGCCAAATTCCTGTGACGTTTCCTTCTAGCTGGACATTTGATGAACAGTCATAACAGTACATATATAAATAGGGTGGGCACTTTTAATTAATATACTCTGAAGCTCATGATTACCTCATAATGACTTCAGCTGACTGCAACTCAGTCCACACTGCTGTAACTGCATCACTGCTATCAGTTAATTAATGTTTGACAAGGTACAGTGTATCACTCAGTCAGTGACAAACTGTAATCATGCCGCAAGGTTTTGTTGATACAATACCAAACACACATGGGACCATTTCAGCACAGCTCCTTTGATTTTCAAAATGCAGAGCAGGAAAAACATAATCCCACAACAAGTGGCACAGCATTAAAGGCCGCTAATTAACACAATGGCCAAACACACACACAAAAAAAATGAATGTGGAGTAACTGTCATTATATCGTGAGTGACAATTCCCAAGACGGGACGCTTACTTTTTAGGAAATGAATTCATTTTCTATCGGAACAAAACGAGGAGCAAAAAATAAAAAAATAACACAAAACGAAACAAAAACCCCCCAAAACCCTCACAACTGAACAACTGAAAAAATACCCCACGCTAATTTACATGCGCACAAACCATGACACGCCATAACAGCAACAACTAATGGCTTAACAGAGATGAATAAGGCAGAGTCGCAGAAGCTTGGACTTTTTCAAATCCATCAAATGAATTCCTGCTGCTTTGGGAAGTGTGTATGTGCACAGATACATGTATTTAATGCCGTACATGTCTTGCGCTTTTATGCGAGCATTGCCACAAATTTGGTGTGTCTCTGTTTGTGTGTGAGGGTATCTCGCAGCACTTCTCAGACATTTAAAAAAAAAGCCCTGAGTGTGTTCCTGGATATGCGTGACTCATCTGCTTGGTTACAGCCAGCTTGGACGATAAAGTGCCGAACACAATGGCTGTGTAATCCGCCCTGACTGACCGGGAAGGAGACGCTCGCCACAGGGACTACAACTCAATTTAGCTCGGGTCACGAGGTCAACGCTCCTCAATTAGGGTTGGGGAGGGAGGGAGGAGAACACACACTGCACATGAATAACTTTCTTAATGAGCATTATTTGAACTGGTGATTGGTGTCATAAATAATTTGCAATAGAGGAGCATGTTAATCATGTTGCATAATATTTATATTCTATATTTTGCCTTGCATTGTAAGCAAAAGAAAAAAGAAAAAGAAAAGAAAGAGAGTGCGAGAGAACTCCACTAGCAGCACTATAAAAACGTCACAAATCAATAATCTCATTATGCAATTATTGCAACTTCAGCTTCCAAAAATATTAATGCTATTCATAAATGCAAACGAGACAAGAGGAGAGGGGGAAAAAAGACAAGAAAAAGAAAGAAAGAAACCCCAGAAACGTAGCATTTCATTTGCGGCAGTGGAGGAAATCCGTCATTGTCTCTGAATCAGAACTCTTTCTCCATGTGGCAGACAATCCATGACAACAAGAGAGACACATGCCATGGAATAAGAAGACATATCGGCCAGCTCCCGCGACGCCCAGTCCGACACACTGAGCTGCATGTCAAGAGCACTGACAGCCGTGCTAATGGGATTTTTCCATGCCTCCATCATAATTTCCTTAATGATAATACTATCCATATTTTTGTGTCACATTAGAAAAGTGTTAATGGGTGTTATGCCACAGATCATTAATTGTGAACAGACTGGAATACTGCAGCTTGCTGTAAACTAAGAATAACGCACCTTTTAGACATGAAAAGAGAAAAAAAGAGTGGACTGTAGCATGCGTCTGCGTTCCAGCTGATAAAATTAAGATTAGACATTCAGACCATTTAACGGTGAACATACTGCAAACAGGCTGCCTTAAAAAAAACCCAAAAAACAGGCAAGTTAGTTTTTGACTTGTTTCCGACTAAACTACAGAAGCTTTAACCACCCCTTCACACTTTTATTTATTTATTTTTTGTACATACACAGACCTATGCTTCAAAGTACTGAAGAGAATAGGAGTGGGAGTGGTTATGCGTGTCAAATGTTCAATTTTGTTTTCACTAAAAGGAAAAGCTTCAAATTTTATGGCCAATTTTTTTTGATTAAGCAAGTAAATATTTGTTTCAGTTTTTCCCGAAAGGTCTGGTTTCAATACCAGAAAAACGTCAATAAAAACTTTAAATCGAATTATTATGCACAAGCTTAGGAATTCAACCCCTCCCCCAAAACAGACAATTTAATCATTAATTTTATTTTTACAGGCCTATTACAGATTTTACAAATCCACCCAGTGCATGAGGGGTATATTTAAAGTGTAAAGTGATATTTCCTGTCAAGTATATTTAAAGCACGATAACCTCCTGGGATCACTTGTCTGGTGATGAATTTGAGTTTCTTAAAATCATCAAATATTTACAGTGTACATGGCACAGCCCTGATTTCATGGCGATCACCATACCTAATGGAAATGGTGCAGAAAATATATTTATATATGCAATTGACAGACCTGGAAACTTCCTCCTCGGCCAATGAACACATCAGTGCCAAGACCTGAGAGTGTAATTTGCGCTCCAAATGAAAATATCAACCGCGTCTCATGTTATTCAGGAAGTAGTGGAGGACAGGCAACGTGGCAGTCATCATGCAGGATTTGGAGTGAGATCCTCCTTCCTCGCTGCTCACCACTGACTGAGGCAATGTGCTGACCCAAAGCCTCTGCACATCAAAACAAAATTACAATGTGCCTACAGTTGAGAAATATAGAAGGCTCAGGATTGAGTAAATGTCAGTGGCTGGGGTGAAGTGTTTGCATATAAGCGAATGATGTATGGTCTCGTCCTGTGCCATTTATTCCCCCAAGCAATAACGTAGCCGGATCTGTCTCTCAGACTTAATTGAAACGGGACTTGTAATGTTGCCCTTTTCCTCCATGGGACCAAAAACATAACCTCTGACTCCCACAAGCAGCCAATACTGAGCAAGTGGGTGTGTGTTGGAGGTACACAAGGGAAAAAGGAGTGCCAACTGTCACAGCATTATTTTCTCATCTTCTCTGCATGCACCCCACGTCCATACTATCCATACCAGTCCCTCAAAACGCTGCACATGATGCTCGTTCTACCTTCCCACCACGTTCCATCGGCATCTCTGTTCATTCTCCCCTCTGCAGAACAATGCGTTCTTTCTGAGCAAAGGGGAAAAAATTGGAACGTTCACATTGACCACTGCCTCAAGACAACCTATAAAAGTGAAATCTGAACTCGGAGATCCCGGTCTGCTCGCGAAAAGACACAGGAATAGGAGACACGGGCTCACACATGTATGAATGTGAGCGACACAAATTAGGAGATGCCACAAAACAAGAAACTACAAATAAAATGACCAATCATGTCTTCCTTGAACAATAGAGAAGAATAAAGTGTCAAATGTCAATTAAAAAAAAAGACAAACAAAGTTATTGTGGACATCTGTATAAGTTTATCTCTGTCCCTGAGGAAATAGATGGACAAAGAACAATAAATAACATCTGCCTGGCCTTCCTTGGGTCCGATCCAAAACAAGGGAATATCTATGACGTATCTGCATTTCTGCTCCGGTTGAGCAGCCGGAATGAAGACATAAAAGTCACGATGTTCCGTGCTCCACATTTTCCCAATTTAAATTTTAGTGACAATAACAAAACAAACAATGTCATCACTCTGACTTCATTTGCATACTGATTTGCTCACTCTGCATCCCTCTCTGCCGCACACTTAGATGTACACAAATCTTAACAGATGTTCTTCTGAATGCACACACACAGTATCTCTCTCTCTCTCTCTCATACACACACACACACACACACACACACACACACACACACACACACACACACACACACTTGTAGCATGTAGGCATGCTGGCAGGAGACGATTATATGTGATATGTCTTTTGAGAATAGCAAATGTCACACCAACTAAACAAGAAAAAAAAATAATGCCAATGCCAATCTGCTCTGAGAAAATATGAAATCTATGTATGGAGCTGTTTACCGCGAATAGAGCAGTGCAGGTCTGGAAACAGAATGTGACAATTTTAAGATGTGCATGCACTCACATTTCCACTCTCTCCTGGGTATTGATTTAAAATGGTGGCTGCATGAATGTACCACAGACCATGTAATCTTCCTTTGAGATGAAGACTTCCGAGAACGAAAAGGGGGGAGAGAGAAAGGGGTCCACAGACCACAAGCTGGGAATGTGAAATTGTGGACAATTATTTGCTGAGCAAAATACAATGCCTGCCAGATGAACTGGAGCTCAACCTCCAAAAACCTACAGCTCCCCCCACTAAAATGCTACAGAGAAAAGTAATGTGTGAATATGTGTGTGTGTATGTTGCTCTCCCTTTCTGTCTCTATTTCCCTCTCCCTCCCCCTTTCTGAAACTCTCACAGACATGTACACTCTGTGGCAAATGGTAGATCAGATTACCACCAAACCAACTGTTTAAAGAAGAAAAAGGGAAAAAGTGACCAAAAAGGGGAGTAAGAAAAAAACCCCCAAATAACATCATAGACGTTACCGATGAAATTCAGCTGTTTTCAAGCTTTAAGCAACCTGACTGATAAATCCAGAACTTTTTCTTTTTCTTAATGAAATGTCTCATTAGTATTAAACATTGGGTAGTATTTGCACCTCACCACACACTTGCGAGCACGCACATCACAGCCCCCCCTCCCCAACGTATAAAATGTTTCCTCTTTGAGTTTTCAGACGGGGTGAGTCACGTGACTGTGCACCCCATTCCATCAGACGGCTCAAGTTCCGACCAGGAGCGTCTTTAACGCATCCAGATGTTCGCCAGCGTCGCGCTGCACTGTTGCTCTTTAAACGTATCCCTGCCCCTTCTTTAACTCTCATCAGTATACAGTGAGAACCGAAAGCCGAGCATGTTTTTAATTTTTTATTATTATTAATATTATTAGTATTATTATTTATCCCCCTCCGATGCCAAGTACGTAAACAGTCGATTTCATGCGCAACACAAATAGGAAGGAACACTTCGAAATGCGTAAAAAAGAAAGGAAGAAAGAAAGAAAGAAAGGGGTGGGGGGAGAGACAGTTACATTTCACGAGCATTCAGTTCATGCTCGGCCACATTTTGTGTCATGTCCTTAAAAAGCAAAATGTTTTGAGAGCCACCAAACAGGCTTATCACTTACCTTTCAGTGATCTTGGTTTAGCTTGCTTGCGGCGCGACATCCTATAGAAAACGCTGAAGTTGCTCAGTTTCTGCCTGACAATTTGTGTAGGACGGGATAGTCTAAAGGTATAGTCTCTCTAAAATTGACTGACCAAAACCGCGGCTGCCTTTTTACCATTACATAAAGATGCAACTTAGCCCCGGCCGCGCCGTCTGTACACGAGTTTGCTGTTATTTTGTGATGAGTAGGTGGATGTTATAAAATCCAATTAGCCCGATCGCTATAGGCGACTTTATTTAGTTGAGCTAGGTATCGGGAAAAGTGTGAGAATATAGTAATCCCGTCATGCGCGTCCATTCTCCGGGAAAACACACACGCGTGTAGGCATGATGTTCGTTTAGAAACAAAAGCGCAATATTTGCTTTTCGCTTCTCATCTCAAATGCATCCGCGTGAGAAAGACATCAGCAAAACGCCTCCCGTGAGTGTGCAAAAATGCAACAAAACCCCCCCCAAAAAAAGAGGAAAAAAATGACAATAACACTTTTCACTTCATATCCACCTAACAGCATCAAAACTATTGCAGACTCTTCCTTTTCTCACTCCAGTCAGCTAATCATGAATTAGGTTCGGAATCTGATCTAAGTCTACGTCTAAATTGCTCTTAAAAAGAGGATGAAGAAGCAGAGAGAAGATGGAAGCTCCCTCCTCATCACAAACCTGCAAGGTCTTGGACTGCGCTGTCGCTCCGGTAGTCCACATAATAATGGAAAATGGAAGCAAGGCCCCCAAAGCCATCAGGATGGCTCCAGAGGGGGCCCCTACCCCGCAGGGACTCGCTCTGTACGTAATCACTGAGGAAATCATTGTCAGCCTGCCTGCACTCACACACAGACAGAGAGGCATGATTAAAATCCTAGGGATCATGGCAAGATGCGGATTGCTGGATCTGCTTGTCCCCGGATCCGGAGTCGAACTCTAAACCCAAAGTCGGCTTGCTCACCCTGGCGTCTCCTCTGCCTCAGCTCGCCGTCGGCCACTCTCCGTCTACGGCAGACGGACTGGTCCCCCTTCTGGTAGAAATGGTTAAGCAGAAAGACATTTTCTCTTTTGCTGTTGACATATATGACATGTAACGGCACGCGTGGAATTGGGATATCGAGTGTACTTTAAGATTGAGGGATTTTTAACGTACTACGGACTAGAACTATTACAGCCTATCCCCTAATCATTTCAGTGTTATTCATGAGAAATACATTGTTTTCTTCCATTTCAAATAAGAGGCTACATAGAATGAAAACAACCCACTATAATATTAATATTCCGTGATTTCTCTTGTTTTATCATTTCTTTAATCATCACTTTAGTGTGTCTTAATTTAATGATGTTTGAAATGGCTTTTTTCCTTTCTTTCTTTCTTTTTTCCTTTCCCTTCTTATCAAGATGTTCACAGCGGTGCACTGGAATACACCCTCACCTGCATGTGGAGGTCCATGCCCCAAACCTACCCCTGCTACGTGAAAATGAGATCCAGAGAGGAGCCCTGCAGTGGGCTTCTCACTCTGCACTCTTCCCCTCTGCAGGCTGGAGGCTGCCTCTGCCAGGGGCCCCATCTAAAAATCACAGTCACGCAACTGCTTTCCACCACTTTCAGTGCATTCTTATTTGGACTGATCCACAGAGCCAAATATAAGAGGAAACCAAAGGTTTGTTTTTTTTTTCAACTGCAATCCTAAAGGGAAGGAGAGAAACAGTCAGTCTGGATATACTCCTGAATACGGGCTGGTGTAGAAGAAGAAAATTAACAGCAACCTTTGATAGCCTTTAGTGTGGCCAAATGTAATGTTGTTAAAGAAAATTCACTATAAAGTCAGCTATAACTATAAAAGTTAATGATGTGGTTGTATAATAATGCTGCTCTTATTCTATAGGGCATACCCAGTTTCTCGTTGGAGTTCATAATGAGGCAATACTGTTACAGGCATTTAAGGTAATCATCTAGTGAGAAGTAATGCACAAGTAATAGAAAATTTAGACCTATAAGGGAGAAGACGTAGCTATTAACTGACAGCCATTATTATGCTCGTGTTTTAAAGAGGCCTTGTTGTTTTCCTTCGTTTCTCCCCAATCAGTAGTAAATGCAAGGCTAAAATATTCTAAGATATGGCTTTCGATGTATATGTGATGTCAAAGCTTTCCCCGGTTTGTAATCGCAGTCCACACCTTTTGCTTTTGGAATAATCTCCCCACCCACATGGTGCCATAAAATGCTCGAAGAAGATCAATAAAAGGTAGTATGACACAGATTGACACGAGGTGCTTTGGTAAATTCAAAGCCCTCACAAACTACAGTAAAGTTGGTAAACACACTCATATAAAACATCTATTTGTAGGTGCTTGGAATCTGTCAGGAGGTCTCAGCTGCCTTAAAACTTCAATCTTAACAATGCTCCAAAGTTCCCCCCTCGGTGTCTCAGCGCTCTGTCAGGCGGCTCTCCCAAAGTTTTACCACCTTGCCTCCCCCCCCCCCCCCCCCCCCCCCCCCCCACATACACACCTCCTCTCACAAACACAAACAAACAGTGCTCTTCAGTCCTCGAGGGCTCTTTGCTACTTTCATTAGTGACAAAGCAAGGCTTGACTCAGAGCTTGCACTGTTAAGTCTCTAAGTTACAGTACACTTTTCCTCAGAAGTTGTTTTTTTTCTTCAAGTAGAAGAAACCTCATGTGAGGAATGTTGCTCAAGAAGCTCCAAAAGAAAACGTGTCTGACATGGCTTCCCTCTTAGGGATACCCTTATAAATAAGGAAAGGAGAACCATGTGGAAATTTTGGGAGCAAATAGGCACAATGAAGATCATCACAAATGTTTTTTTTTGTTTTTGTTTTTTGTTTCAAGTCTCATCTCTGAGGAGAATGGAAAGGGGAATCAAACAAAGTTATACAGAAAAGATGACATGTTTGCAATGAAAACAACGCAAGCCAGGAAATTTCTATTCAGCGCATAAGGTCATGCATGTACCTGCACGTGCCTTCAATATTCAACTATTTTCTTTTGTTTTATAGGCCTGCATTGTAGCTTCACATGAAGCCATTTGCATAAACATCAATCCCCAATATTGTGTTGTGCTTCCAAAAGTCATTATGTGGACTAGAAGTCTTTGAAATGCTATCGAATGCACAAAAGCACAGTCTTTTTTTCCATTTTTATTTTTTTTGCCACGGTATTTGTAGTAAAACTGAGCAGTTGTGCAGAGATTTTTTTCCCCCCCATCTCCCGTAGATTTTAGCTAGACATCGAGGCACCACAGCGAGCGAGCGTGTGCTGCTGCATCACAGATTTCACTCTGCCTCTCAGCAGGGTGAAATGTTCCCCAGTGGAATTCATGGTCCTCGGGTGGTGGGATTCTTCAGCAGTTCCTTTTGACCTGTGGCCTCTTCAACCTCTGTCCATTTGGCTCTAACAGTACACTGTCAAAAAAGGGAGGAAAAAAAAGTAGTAACTGAAGTTTAAAACTCAGAGAAAGTTTTAATCCCAATGAAGTGTCTCCCGTAGAAGTAATAATCACTGAAGGCTATTTAGTAGAATATTCTCACAAATGGTGAAAAACGGCGGCTTAAAAGCATAGTCGGTCAATTACGCTCGTTAGAAGAGGGCAGATACACAGACGTACATGTACACCAACCACGCACAATCACACACTCACACACTCACACACACACACTTGACTTGCCTCATTAAAACCCGTCCAGCTACTAGAACTCAGAGATGTGAATGTTTCCCTTGAGGAGTGGGGCACGTTCATTTTGAGAAAGGCAGAAGACTCGACTTTTTTCTCACTTGCTTATAATTACAGAGATTGCTGGAATGCATGACCCTGAGAATAAGGCTGAGTCCTGAGAGAGCCCACCAGAAGCATCACCATCTTCAAGTCCTGCTCTCCATTGTGTGTCTCCCTTGTTGGATGCCACCCACACCAGGCATGAGTGAGGTCGAGGCAGTGCCCCCAACACCAGAGGAGCTCCTCCCCAGGGACTTTACACTCTGCTCCAACAAGCCAAACTCCTGAGGCTGAAAAAAAAGTGAAGATAGCGAGTGACTGAAAACATTGCCCTCTCCAAGCAATGAGGCATTTTTTTTCTCACAGTAAACTGATTAAAAAAAAAGAACAAAAACTACATGGAGAGCTAACAATCACAAGGCTTCATTGGCAAGCAAGGCGTGAGTGCTGCTTTCCAACTTTACTGTTATCCAAATTGTCAAGCAATTAAACTCTGGAGCAAAAAAACAAAAACAAAAACATCATATGCATGCAGTTCACATAAACATTGTGTCCCCCACTACCAAAATAAATAAATAAATAAATAGTGCATTTCAATAACTCTGTGGAAACGACATTATTGTTTCATAATTTGAGAAACTGTGTATTATATTGAAAAAAATATATACAAAGAAACGGTGACAGCCGCACTGTGTCAACCTCCTTGAAAACTGAAGGATGTCAACGGAATAGAGGAAATGTGGAGTGAGTGGACGTCGTCAACGGTGACCTTCCAGCTGGATATCCACAACTTCCATCTTCGTAAGCCAAGGAGCCCCATGGTGCAAATCCCAAACCAGGTCATTAGCACAGTGGTGTCACCAGACAGCAGATCATGGGCCAGAGAGGGAGTGAGAGAGGGACTCCTGGCACTGTAGTGGCTGCTGTGCAGTTTGACATTCAGGGCTGGCTGATCTATGGGGCTGGGGAAACAGTGCCCTTGCTCTGGGTCTTCATGAGGAGAAGGTCCTGGCAGTTTCCCCCCTTACTTACTCCATCATAAAACCGAGGGTCACGAGATGTTAGATTCGCATATATCTCTCACTTGGAACGCTGCGACCTGAATTGTAGGGTCTTAGCATGGTTTGATAACTAAATTATCACCCGTGGCGCTGGATCAGGCAATGAAAGGTGGTTAATACCATCAGCTAGCTAATTGCTAGCATGAAAAATTAGCAGACAAACTAAAGCTCTAGCATTCACCAGCTGGCTGCATTGATGTCCAGAATATACACCGGCTAAAATTACTTTTCTAACAATAACCTCCACAGTGATGCGTTACTGGCCTAAAGAATATTATTTGACCACAATGGGATGGTTTCATAGTGTGATCAAAAATTATTTTAGAGGTTTTATGTCCTTCTCAAATGGTTTTGACCTCAGCAGCCCATCTCTCGCAAATGGTGACCACTGTGACCATGCCAAGAAAGAGGATCCCCAGGGACGTTACCATGAGCCAAGGTGAACATAAAAATCTCCCGGTGAAAGATGGACACTTTCCACTTGGCACCACCACATGAGACGGAAGGAAAAGACAGCATACTTTCATGCTTTCAACACTTTTTTTTTTAAAGAGAAATGAGAGTAATTCTTTTTCTTGCTCATTACCACTCTCTCATTAGGAGATCTTCACTTTAAGGTGAGATCAAGCATGCTCACCTCTCTATATGGTGCTAGTTAACTAGGCTGCCACACATAGCTGTGCTAGCCCCTTCTCATACAGAACATTTTACACAGTCAGACAGACACCTGGAGGGGTACCGGTGTCTGGTTATTTGGTTCACTGGATTTCACACTGAATTAACAAGTTAATGAAGCATATAAAATTAGAAATAAATGTATATCATGTATTACTCAGTGTGTCCGCTGCCTCTATACTGCTTATAGTTTTTATAACCTGGTGAAGAAACACAAACATGCACAGTTCGAAAGTTGTTGTTTTTTTGTTTTCCTGAAATGTCACACACTTGCAAATTGAGTGACTAAACAACGAATTAAAGGTTTTTTGATTATCCTGCAGCCTTATGAGTTATAGTGTAAATTAGAAGTAGTGATCTTCTCATCAGAATGTCCCATTTACTTCAGGATTTTCCCTGGAAAATAGGCAGTTGTTGTGTAGAGTGACTGGTGTGTTGGAGTTTTGTGAAGGCATGCAGATAAAGAAGGCTCTGAAGGATTAGAAGAAGCCTCACTTCCAGGCCATGAACGCATTATTCATCCCACCTCCTCCTCCTCTTCCTCCTCACCCTTCTCACCTTCACCACTCCCACCCACCCACCACCTTTTCATGTCCCCTGATGATTCCTTGGCTTCTCTGACAGTTGCAGCCACCTCTCTCTGGACTATGGTTGCAGGAGCTGGGAGTTGGTACAGTGTTAATTAAAAGAAAAGGTTAACACACTTGGGGTTAGCAGAAGGTGCATTCAGCAGGAGGCTCCCTTGGTAGAGCAGCTGCTCGCTGTTTCCTCCCACAGAGACCCCAAGGAAGGGAGTTGGCAACCTGGGACAGAGGCCAGGTGAGTGGGGGACACCAGAATGAAGAAGTGACTGTGGCATAAAGGATGGATTTGACCCTCAAACTAAAGATCAGCCAGTAGGTGTACTGAGTGGTTCCGCTCACCTGTCCAGCGCCTCCCTGCCTGGGCTTTGGCTTTGAGCTGATTAGTGTGTCCCAGAGAAGGTCTCACCTCCCTAAACACCTCCCACACACACACACACACACACACACACACACACACACACACACAAAAACCTTCGTTAGACAGTGGGATGTGTGCCAGGCCCATTTAGAGGAGAATGTCAGAGAGGTAAGGAGAAACAGATAAAAAAAAAGGCAAAATGAAGGGAGACAGAGAGGAACAGAAATGGCCTTTGGTGGACACCAAAGCGTGGGTCAGAGTTTTCTGTGAACCTGAACGTGCAGAAACGTTGAATCGCTGAGATTAGAACGTTGCCATGCCGTACAGCTGTTGTCACTGACTGCACAATATGTGATGTACTGTCTGTGGGAGATCATTAAATAATGATAAATTATCACTTGATATCGCTCAACTTTGCCGCGTTATTTTCCAAAAACTCCAACGTTCACAGGGGAAAACTGTTGACCTAGTTTAGAAGAGTTAGGTGTTTTGCATCAACTGGGAATAAATGATAAATGGATTCCCATTTAGCAGCAATATTTTAAAGATTAATTCATTAAATTACATTAAGAACTCTGCATCTGTTTAATATTCCAGTAATAAGATTTTTTTTATTTTACAGACATTTTATGTTTGGATTTTGGTTCTTAATTTTCACAGTGAACACAACAACGCACTAAGTCATTTTAAATCTTAACGCAAACGGCTCCCATCATTCACCATCTTAGGTCAATACATTGTGACAATCAAACATAGCTCGCTGATTGCCACTTTAATTAATTCCAATAAATACTCATGAGCTTTTAAGACAAACAAGAGGGAGTGAAACAGTTTTTCCTTCCTTTCCCCCCCAAACAAGCAGAGATAATTAAACATCTATCCTCAGAGAAGAAGTGTTCCCACTGGAAGGTTGTTTGGTTTAAGGATTTGCTCAGTGGTTTGACTCACTAGGGACTCTCCATTTGAGTCTCAAGGTTTTATATCTCTAACAAGGCTTTAATTGCCAAGGTAACAGACCACCTGATTAAGCCTGACAATAAGTCTGCTTTATCTGCGAGGTAGGAGTGAGCAGAATAGACTGCAGGGATGAGGAGGAATATTCAAATTTAGCTATCAGAGAGTCATGAATTCACTGTTAATAAGGTTGTGGCCAACAAGCAAAAAAAAAAACAAAAAACATATGGTCGTGCACTTGCCTAAAACATTCTATTTACTGCACAT
The DNA here is from genome assembly GCF_965226115.1 of Aulonocara stuartgranti. Lineage (NCBI taxonomy): Eukaryota > Metazoa > Chordata > Actinopteri > Cichliformes > Cichlidae > Aulonocara > Aulonocara stuartgranti. The sequence continues at coordinate 18,275,994 of NC_138954.1, read as the reverse complement.
CAACTTTAGAAATGCACACTTCTTGCAGGAAAGATCCTAATTCTACTGAGAGTGTGGAGGAGGCGGCACTCAAAGCCTCAGGTCCCATGCCATGTGCCCTCCTTATTGTAACGAGTGCATTTCTCTCCTCAAACTCTGACTGGTGAGTGTGTCAGGGAGGAGGGGTATTCTTCAGAGGAGACAGGGAGCGTATGGTGGTGAGAAACTCTGTGTTAAAGTCCCATCTCTCCTGTCAGAAGGCTGACACAGGGCATCTAGGGACACGGGGCCTTTGGTGCTCTGAGTCTGGACAATGGCCTAGTTTCACCCCCCTCTACTACTCCCCTCCTTTCCTATTCCCTCCTACAATATACCACCTACAACAACACTCCTCAGCCTCCCCATCTCATCTGTTCTTTACTGTCATCCTGCCCTCAATGAACTGCCCTTCTCCAGCCCCTCCTTTTCATCTTCTCCCTTTGCCCTGTCCTTTCATTTCCTGTTTTTACTTGTTCTCAGAAATCTTCTAAAATCTCGGTACGACTTAAGTCATTTTATAAATAGACATAAAACAAGTGCTGCTTCTGTATTCAGCAAAAAACTGGTAGAGAATCCCAAAATCAGAGCTCATACTAATTTGGTTTTGAGAACACGTTTTCACTGTGTTCGCCTTGTTTTTCCTTTAGATGGATCACCTATGAGTCTGCGTGCGTGTGTCATCATAACAAAACTGTAGCAAAAGTTACCAGAAAGGAGGTTTTGAGTATTTGTCTATGTGAAATAACACTGTCACAAACTTTACAGGACGGCAAATTTGATCAGTAATGGGCAGTAATAATACTACAAAAAGAAGAAATACTTTAGTTATTTCTAAAATCTGGGAAATTACGGCATTATAACAGCCAAAACATGAAAAGACAGCTTAGAAAAAAGAGAGAAAAAGTGAAATTATGAGCAGACGAAGCCATAAAACATCTAAAGTCCAGGCACTCAGAGTAGTTTTGAAAAAGTAATAAGTAAGTCATTATTTTACAGGGATAAAGACATTAAAAATTAACCAGTGCACATATTTAAACAACTTAACTCAATTAAATAAATACAATATCACAGAACATAACAGCACTGAGTACTTAAGTACTAATGACTTTTGAATACTTAATGGATGTTGATGGATGACTGAAGTGATCTCATGGCGAGATGGTGAGTTGAGTTTGCTTTTGGTTGTTGGTTGTCTCTGCTCGTATGTTAAGAAGTAGAAAACCCAGAAAATAAACAACACAAACTCATTTACTCTTACTTTTTTATGTTTCATTTTCAGTATTGTCTCACATATGTTGCTGTCCAGTACGGCACGTTAATGTCTGTGCACTGAATTTAGGAACGCTATACTATACATTTTCATAAACTACATACTGTATACTGTAAACTACTTAGCATTTTGTCAAGTCTCGTGCACTTACTTTTTAATTCGGGTCCACACATTCTCTTTCAAAGCTTTGTGATATTATAAAACTGCTACTGTATACAAAGGACTTATCTTATCAACCCAAAAATAATATTCAAAGCACCTCTGTCATGTGAACATGTTGTACATGTCACTTTGAAAAATTCAGTCTGACATGGAGCTTCAACTCTTGCACTTCACATCAGGTGGCGCGTATGTGGCTATGGAAATTTCCCATGTTAGAATAACGCTCCCTCTCATTCAGTCTCTCTCACGCTCTCTCTATCTGGCAGGTGTAAATGGTGCAAGTTTCTGTCTTGTTCAACACCCATGCTATTTTGATGTGTTGGCAATTCCTTTGCCAGACCAATAACTCCCTCACACCAACACTACTCTTTCATGCTGCCTGCTTTATTCTCATTCTTGGGGGAATTCTCCCAAGATACGTAGTGTGCCTCTTAATTTCCCCGGGGATGCATGCGGGAAACATACACTAGTGATTTTCCAAGGATGAAACACAGGGAAAACATTAGACCACAATATATCATGACATCTACCACTGCTGGGTCAGATAACCAGTTAACTGGGTTCCGCAACTTGTCACAAGTCCACATTATGCACTCCTTTTTCTTTCCTCATCACCCAGTTTAGTTTGCTCTTTTGTTTTCAGGCCGAGGGTAGAACAGCAGAGCGCTGAGCAAAATGCAGCCAGTCAGTGCTGCATGGTAAAGGAAAATCCCCGGGAGGCAACGTGGCCCGGTGGGTTTGGTTTGTACACCCGTCACACACATCTGAAGGGGTGACGTGCATCACTGCTCCACTGAGGGAGAGCCTCTGCCATGTTTACTGTCATGTTCCAAGGTATGCTGCGTGGCTTCAAACACATCAAACACATCTACAGGAATACAGATATTGGGAATGCCATGGGGATCCACACGAAAGGGTACAGACGTACTCCTCAAAACACACATGCCCACAACTCTGTTACGAGCGCTCACAAACCGCACAAAAAAGCAAATCCACTTTTAAAAATGCTGTTTTATGTATTAACAAATAGTCAGTAATTGTGATGCAGACTGCTTATCCAGAGTGTGGCTTAATATTGGATAGAATCGATTGTATTGTGTCTCATTCATTCTTAGCATTGTATCTAAATTTGACAATATGCCGTTTTTGTCTCTATAGTTGTTTCCATAGTAACAATGGCAACAGTTACACCTAGGATGTAAAAGGAGATGATACAGCCAGTTGAGCCTTTGTTCAGATTGTGATGGCTGAGTGGAAACAAAAACAGTCGTGTACAGCTACAGTATTTGACAGTTTTTGTGTGTGTGTTTTGCGCTAATAGCAGTGTCGCTTATTTCCCCTTACATCCCTTATCTTTACTATAGTTTCTCATCAAATTAACAGGTGATATATGATGCAACTGATACCAACAGAATATCGACATACGGTCAAAAACATGTTGTCTTTCAGCTCAATCACGAGGCTTTTGGAGTGCACTATCACACAGTTGTGCTTGATTTATGAAGAGTCGTCCAGACTGATTTGACTAGCAAAGTGCTCCCCTCCCGGCCTGCTGTGTGTAGTGTTGAAAAAGGCTGAGTTGTTTGCTGTGCCTCTAGGCGTGAGGATGAGGGGGAGCAGCCTGGAGTTCCTGCCTGGCTCAGGGGGAGGTTGGACTGGATTAGACGGCTGACAGCTGGGCCACATCTCTGGAGGCGCAGGGCGGAGAGGCCCCCTGTCTGACTGCCTCTGCACCAAGTGTCAATTTGAGCATGAAGGAAGGATGGAGTGAGCCAAAGAGTAAGTAAGTGAGCAAAGTGGGGCCACTGGTAGTCCTGGGTGGATTGACATCAGCTGTGCATGGGCCGTGCACACCGTTAAGCATCAGGAAACACACTGTTTATTTAGTGGGTTTTGACTTGGGGGCACAAATGTGTGCACACTCGAACAGACACACCGACACAAGACAAAGTACTCTTACGAGGTTGCAGCTCTTGACCTCTCTAGTTCTGGCTGCGATGTTCGTTGCCATCGCTGCATGATATCGGGAAAGCATATTAAACAGGTTGAGCTATTTAAGTTGGAAAAAAGAAAAAGTGGGTTTTGCTATTAGCTGCATTTGCTTCAAAATCAAAGTGCAATCTTTTCTTCACCAAATCAAAGCTGTTCGGTAATGCAGAAATGGCAGTGAAACTGGCTCGCCTCAGGTGGTATCCTGTACAATTAAGTGCAATCAAGAATACAAACTACTTCAAAATCAAACCCACTCCTATTTTATTTCTATTTTCAGTGATGGAATATGTAATTAAATCTGACTCCTCTAAGTAGTTGCATTACTTGATAGGCTGACTTTGAACATTTGCTCCTACTTCCAGAGGAGATTCTTGATAGATGATTTGATTGTATCATGCACAACAACTGGCATAATTTTCTTCAGCAGCACAATGTTAATATGAAGAATGTTCCAGTGCCTTATGAGAATTTTCTATAATAGGTTTTCTCTAATCCTGGGAGACTGCTTTGTGTATTTCCTGCACTGAGACTTGGCTATCACTGGGACGTGGGATGTGGGCCGGAGTCGACTTTATTAGCTGGTGATGTTCTAATGTGATTTATTTTTATAAATGAGAGAGGGGTGGGAATGCAAGTGGGGGTGGAGGCCAGTATGCAAATGCAGACCCTCATTAAACACTACCACCACCACACAACATTATCTGCTGCTCCTCGGATTGTTTGCGTGCATTAACGAGATGCAACCGAGTCGGCTAACTAATGACAATGTAATGATCAGAGCATTTATGATAAAGTCATCAGAAGCCGTGACACTTACACTTTTGATGTATTAGCATGAGCTCTACCACCCATACACTCAGGTGAACCCAGGTTCCGCCACACTTTTATCCATTTGAGAAGTGGGGAAGTGATTACACATTCAACTTTAGACTTGTGACCCTTAGAGGCAGGAAACAACTTATCCCGTCTTTACTTTTTAGCCAGAAACTTTGTGTTTCCACTTTTAGTGAGTTAGAATTACAAACTCCACTGAAACAGCTGAAATCTTTGAGGCCAAGAAAAAGTCTCATTGATAAATATAGGGACTGCTATTTGTTACTCCACGGAGATATTTTGCTGCATATATTGTAAATATCCTGTTCTTGCCCAGGGTGCTAGGGTCCATATTTTTGGACTTTATTGAATAGACTTTTAGCATGCTTAGAATGATTTAAATTACGTACTACAAATATTTAATAATATACATTTTCATTTTCGTTCCGCACACATCAAATAAAATATACGATGCATGAAACCACCACCCACATAGAAATGTAATTAGTGCATTTTCTTCTTAGAGTTCTTTGCTTTGTTTTAAATTTATTTTGTAAAAATGCCCATGCAAGTCTTTACAGCAGTTTTATTTCTGGTCCTTCAAACTTTCCTATGAAGTTGGGATACAGATCTCTGGGGATCCTCACAAGCCCATTTCTGTGTAAAGATGTTTATCTTTATGGCTTTTGCGAGAATGAGGAGATTAACCCCATAACTAGCAGACATCTTATAGTTGATCTGAGCATCATTAGTCCACATTAATAACCCATGGAAGTGCAAATGGGCTTTTTTTTTATCATCTTAATTACATGACATCTGAGCTCTCTATCTAAAGATGAGTCTCTTCAGAGATGAGACAGGCCCTGTGACTTCGAGGTACTTGTTTTTGTCTGCGCATCTGATGAAAAAAAAATCCTGGTGCTAAAGAACGTGGGCCCATGCGCGCACGCACACACATATACACACACGCACTAAACTAAAAAGGATGCCATTGCCCATTAGAGAGATGGATTGACAGGAAAGCAGAATAAATCTTTGTGGCAGTGAGTTAGAAATATAAATAGAGCACCTAAGATAGATTTGTCTCTGGTGTTGATGAAGTTACCTTTGGGGGTAGAGCTCTACCTTTTTAGTAATGAGGACAACCACAAACAGTTTGGTCTCCTAACGAGAAATGATGTTTTCAGAGGTGCCATACAAAAATGCCATAGAGTAACACCTCGCTTAAGCATTTTCTGTGATTCTCCACAAAAATAGCAAAAGTGAGATGTACTTGTGAAGGAATGGGCCCCACCTGGTGGCTTTGATGTACAATATACCCTGCTATAAATAAAGAGGAGAAATAGCTTAGATTAGCCTCAGTTTACCACAGTATTTCAACACCAACGCAATATTTTCAGTGAGATTTTTGTTTTTTGAGACATCTTGGGTGGATGGAGAACATTATATCTGCTTCAGACTGACTTTAGAAAATATATATTTTAAGCATTTGGGCCTGCAGATGGTAACAAAACAGAAACACATACAGTTGAATAGAAAATAATAAAAGAATTAAAGTCTTATGAGTGTTAAAACGGAGACCACATGTTATTTTTAAGTATCTTTAATCAAAACTCCCCTTTCAATAATGACGGCTATAAAAAATACACCATTAACAGCTGAATAATTTTAATTAGATCAATGAATTATGGTAAAATCAGGTAGGCAGGGGAGGGAGGGGAATGCTCTATTACCCTTTTTATCATCAAAGTGAGTGCTGTGCTAATTATGCTAGTAGCACCCAGTCAGAGCCCACAAGAGACTGATAACAGAGCACTGCCCAGGGTTAGAGTGATTGCACTCACTTCCTCTTTGCCATCTCATTGGGCAGGTTGAGGTTGCTGATATTCCTGCATTAATAGGATGCGCGATGATACAAAGCAACATTAAGAAGGTGTGATGTGCAATGCGTGGTTTTTTTGTTCCCTTTTTAACCCGAGTTCAAGAGCTGGCATCCCATTAGAGCTCTATTGCTAATCAATGTGAGACATTATAGGTTGTATAAATCACACTCTGACACCTGCTGTATGGGTCGTTAACAGAGAACTCACCAGGGAGGGATAGACAGAACAAACATGCAGACAGGCTGAACACAAATGTCTGAGGCTCAGGATAACGAATTGATATTAGACCGTCATTATGGTGACCCAAAGAGCTGATCAGTGAGGAGAAAAACTGGTACAAAAGGGGGCCATACAGCTAAATAACTAGTAGTTATGCGTCTGAGTTAGTAAAGAAAACATTGGTTTAAGTTTCTTACAAAGATGCACTCACAGACTCGCTGCTTTCTAATAATGGTATGTAATCTAGGCTCAAATGATTATTTGCAATTTGCAGTTCCCAAACAACCACAGACCACCGGAGGTGTTTCTCAAATATTAGGAGGAAAGATGAGAGAGGTTCCTGTGAAAATTTTTAATTGAGGATGTAGATATTCTGCCCGAAAAGGCATGCAGGAAAGTGCACACGCAGGCATTTGTAACCTGAGTGTGGTACAGAGGGGGACCATCTGAAGACTCGCAGGCTCTTTGATGTCTTGTGAATACGGGCATAATGCATGTGTAATTAATAAGCCATTTGCATATGATGAACTAGGGCACTTAGTCAATGTTCTCGGGATACAAATACCTGAGGAAAACAATAACAACTGAGAACATTAAAAAAAGGAGTCTACGCAGAAAAAGACAAATCTATGGCCCGCTTCGGATTAGAAATACATTAGCAGCTAATTATGTCCTAATTGCCAATATTTTAGCAGGTGTTTGTACTTAACCAGTGGTAATGCCCTCCTGGAACAAGCTCATCAGGAGTATTCTCAGGTGAATCTCTGCAGTCCTGTGTGATTATTATGCGACAAGATGGACTTGTGGACAAAAACATGGATAATAAAGAGGCTGCCGAACCTGGTGACAGTAACAACAACAAAAACAGCAACATAATAATAATCATCATCACAAAAAAATAACCAAAACTCACAGTGACACTGCTACCACCACCACCACCACCACCACTACTACTTCTACTACACATTATAAGAAGAAGAAAAATAAATGACGTAGGAAAAAATAGAAGAAGAAGAAAGTACTTGAGTCCCATCTGTGATAGAATACCAATGTAATCTTGACAATCATAAACTGTTATGCATGCTGAAATATTAGTGCTGTGAGCACGCAGTTCAAAAAGAAGTATTCATTTTTTTGGCCAAATATTTTCAAAGCAATCAAAGACTCTGGGAGGTGGAATTCTCTCACCTAATCAAACAGCAAATGTAACCCAGCGCTTGATTAAATATTGAGCTACGGAGTTTCAGATATCTTTTTTCATTGGCCTGCTGGCATTTGGCAGCAGGGGAGCATCAAACTCCTATAAGTCCCCAGAGTTAGTCCACTCTGGAAAAGTGCTGAGCCAGCAGATCAAACTGTAGAAATGTCACAGAGTGAAAGAAAATGAACTACAAGCGTGCATCGATTGAGAGTCTTCTCCACATCTTATAGACTTCCATGATGTTAATATGAACAAAACCAAAGTGAAGCTAGAATTTTTAATGTGCCTGATTTTTCATAATAAGACAAAATTAGGGTTTGTTGTATGTCAGTGTCATTGCTTATCACCGGGAAATAGTATCACTTATCACTATTTAATAGTAATTAAATAAGACTGTCTTTAAATCAAGCCTGATTTTTTGTAATTAGGCCATTTTCAGTAATTCTATACTCTTATTCTCATGGTTTTCACTGATAGTGGCAATGCAGCTATTTCTCTGCTGTTCTTCTGCAGCATTATCGCAAAAACTACCTTATTGCTGTTGGGAATCCATCATCTCCTGCTGTGTCTGCACATTAAAAACATTAATCTGCCAAAATACAGAGTCACTATCTTTTATTTTTTCTTCCTGTCACCCTCCACATCTTCCTCCTGGTTCTGTCGGAGACTTCTTCCTGTTAAAAGTGAGATTTTCCTTCTCGCTCTTGCCAAGAGTTTTCTGGTTGTTGGGGTTTAATTTGGATTATTCTAGGGTCTTTACCTTACAATATAAAGCACCTTGAGATGATTGTTGTTGTGACTTTGAGCTATAAAAATAAAAGTGGAATTGAATTCACTATTTTTGGTGAAGAAGAAATCCCACATTTTTAACTTTTTTTAACTAGAAAATTACCTTTTTTTTTCTTTTCAAAATGAAGACAGTAAGAACAACTGAAATGTGCACTGCCAGACAGAAATAGTTGCAGCCAGAGCGAATGTACCAATCCACATTCTCAGTGAGGTGACCTGCTGTTGCTTAGAAAGCTCTTTGCATTATGTGACGCATGAAATCTGATTGTGGTGACTCATGGTATGAATCAAACGTTTAGTCTGCTGTCACTCTTCTGTTACCTGTTCAATGCATTTCAGCCTTATCTAACTACACTTGTAGTTACCAACACCAACCATAGGTGTCGCCAAATCACGGAGCACTGAAATTTTGAAAGATCATATCTTTAAAGTTATTAGTAAGGCCTGTGCTATTCCAAGATAACAACACGCGATACCTGTTGTAAACATCTGGTGCTCATGTCGCACGGATTCGCCGACACATCGGTAGCTCATCTTGCTCTTCATAAAAAGGCAGATTTAGGCTATGCTCTCAGAGTTGCAAATCCACATATCGTTGTTTGTTATTAAAATGATTCTGAACAATCATTCAGCCCTTTGCCTCAGTTTCACAAGTCTGAAATGTCATTTTGACAGTTCCAAGCTCAATACCCAGTCTTACATCAAATATCTGTTCAACTTTTTCCCCCATATTTTTTTTTTTGTTCTACTCCCCACACTCACCATTGTATTGTTCGACCTTGAGTGAGATGCTGTCAGGCGCTTTTTAGAACATAAGCGTTGCAGTTTCCCATAATCCACTGGGAGTGTTGAGGTGAGAGCTGTGGCCCAGTAGCACTCTGAGTGGCTGGCAGCGGATCAAAAGCAAACGAGGTTCCTGAGCTCATTCCAATTATAACAGCACACACTATCAACTACAAATACAAACAGCACATAAGTGATAGCACTGGTGGCCTGGAGGACTGCTGCCAGAGAGCAGGCAGCATGCTAATCAGGATACCTCTTGCCATGGGCTATTTAGGGAATAGCCTCTCATCCCACCAATTCCCCATGCCTTAACCAGGGAAACGAAAGAGAAGAAGGGGAGTGAATTCCCTGAGTGCACAATCCAAGGACAAAATATTAGAAAATGGATCTTTATCTTTGCTCTTGGCCAATATCCATATTAATTGCGAGAAAAAAGAACAACAATACAAATGCACTGAATAAAATATAAAGAGATTTGTCAAATACATACAGCTACAAATTAAGACCACCTCCTATACTCTGCTCTTATGTTAATTCAATCAAAAGGCCGACATAAAATAATGTCTAAAAAATTACTTAAAAAAATAATAAAAATATACCACGACTAATTTAATTTTCGTCCCATTTAATGCAAATTCCACACAGGCTTTCATTGACTTCACTAAGTAGGAATCAGACCGTGCCCTAAGGTTTAACCTTTGCAAAAGCAGAATGTGGAAAAACAAGCTCCTCATTCATTTGCACATCACTTCACACTGGTTATTGCAATTAGTCTGATTATTCATAACAACAATCTTCCCAAGCATCCCATTGTAGTCCGCCAATCCAGCAAAGTGATTTATATCCGGTCGACTGTCATGGGGAAAAAGGAAGTGAGATGTTTAGAGTAGTTCTGTGCTAACGTGCGCACGCCCCCACCTCACACGGACATCCCCTCAGAGCTTGGCAACTCTCCAGAGCCATGCAGGGGCTGCGGAGTACAGCGGGAGCCTGAGTGAGAAGCACACATTGTGCACTGCGGGACCCCACCAGCCCCGGCCTGAAGGCACAACTCTCAAGGACATGGAGAACTGGGGCAGAGAACTTCCAAGCTTCCCACTGTTAGGGCAGGCTGAGAAAAAAGGGAGAGTTTCCAAAGTGTCTCGATCTGTTTGAGCATTACCAGTGAAATGCGTTGTTAAAAGGGATATCATCAGTTCTCTTGTTCAGTAAACAATAATCAAGCAAAAGCCTGTTGTGCACAGAATACCTCTAGTCTGCAAGACATTTAAATGTAAAATGTATTATATAGAATTCACAATTAAACCCTATTATGTGTTAAAGAAGGGGTTAGACTGGTGTCACATCTCATATAGGTGGGTTACATTCCAGAGGAAAATGGTTAGAATAAAGTCTGAGTAGAAGTATTGAAAATGTGTGTGTTAATACACAGAGTCTAATCTCCCACTCAAAAATAATTACTGACCTGTATGACATTCGAGCAAGTGATACATTTGAATCAGCGGCTGATACAGCCTCGTGATCTCCATGTTGGGAAGTGTTTTTGCAGACAAATAAATATATAATCTGAAAACGGAGATATGAAGTTCTACTGAATATTTTTGTGAATAGTGACAGTGATAGATACAGTCTGGTTTTCATAAAGTGTATTCAAAAGCAGGGGGAAAAGGCAAGGTCTTCAACACTGCTGGAAGAAACAGTATTAGCAGCAGCCCTTTACCTTATTGTCCTTCCAGTCAGGAGCTCGGGATTACTGTGGGTCAACCCCCCTCTTCCTACAACAGGGAGAAGAAACCACACTGATCTGAGATGGAGTACCCCCAACAAAACCTTACCACATCGACCCATGCCACCATCCTGGGCCTCTAATGGAAGTCCTGGGCATCCAGATGCCTCCCCCGCTCTGACATGGGCGTCAAGTAGCGCTCTTCTCATCACTGGAAGCAGCAGGCTTCACAGCTCTCCTTTTCTCTCCCTGGGACTGGCTTTTTTGGAACATTGCAGGCAGATGTGTCCAGATGAGCACGTTCTAATTTGTAGGCCCAGGTTAATGCTCTGCCAGAAGCCCTGGAGGATCAATAGCTTTATTTCCCTAAAATGCCGGCATGGTGAGAACCAGCTCACGGGGTGCTTTTAATACCGCCACAGTTCCAGCGATGACTGGGTTGTATTGATTGTGCCCATGTGGAACTACGTGCACCTTCTGGGGAAGGATCTATTTGTGTCACCCTGGGCCGGGATGGGGGCTCCACTGGAGGAGTTGAGAGCTCAGCCAATGGAGGATGCCAAAAACATCAAAACAGCCATGTTTACAGATTACCCAAAGGGAAAGCAAATTACAGCAATTATGCAGGCTGTGGGAATACTAATATCAGCATACCTGCTATTTTACCCAGAGACTACTTTTTTGAGGCTAGAACACATACAAAACAGCACACTCAATTTGATTTGATAGCTAAACCCTCAACAAACGATGGGATTTAAGCGAAGCTCTGCACATCAAATGCATGCAAAACAATGTCTTTCTAGGGGATCACCCTGTTTGTGTATCGTCAGGTCCAAAAAATCTTTTCAGTTGTTTTGAAACTAGATATAATAGCTTACACAAATATGCGTGAAGCGAGCGTGTATCTGGCAAGCATAATGCGATACTAAACGTTGTCTCGACCATATTTATGATTTCTTCTAAACAATGACAATTAATCTTTCTTTGTAAACACAGCAAATTGCTCTACGGAAAACTCATTTACTCTTGCAGCATTTATCTCATACATCAGTGCAGAGACAACATACAAAGGAGTCTTATCCAAATCGCGGGCCTTTTGTTTGCAGCTTTCCTGACATATTCATGACTGGGGCCATAATAGTCAGATTTCTGTTATATCCCCCAGGGAGAGCAGAGAGAATGGTGTCACATCCAATTACCGCAGCACACTGTAGAAGTAAATCAAAACTCGTGCCGTGAACTCTGCAATCCGAGGTGCAAATGCACGCACACACAAACAGACACGCACTGTACAAGCAAAGCGGTCCAACAGTTATATCAACATTGATGGAATATCGGAAAACACATTCTTCTGCTAACTTGGAGGTCATTTATGGATTACGCAGGGAAATGGGATTAGCTGGAGGCTGTTGGCTGCCTTCTCCTCAAAACATAAATTGACATATATAAGATCTAGGAGTAAGTGAGGCAGACAGCGCTTACTCAAGACTTTTCAGTTATGGATTTGTTTGCCGGCGTTCAGAAACTGAATGAGGACTATGATGTGCTCCCGTTTGGACGAGAAACAATCGGGTCACCATACTCACCCACACCTTCTCCTCAGCACCAATTTTTTTTCTTTTCTCCCCTGCAAGAGAGAAATGGATGCCTTTGTCTTTTCCTCCACAGTAGTCTTTGGGAGGCCTGGTGGTTTGGTGGTTGGAGGGTATCTCAGCAGTGCATAGCCCCGTTTCACCCTGGAGCGGTGCAAAGCTCCTGCCCAATAAAACAGGCTGCATCCCCAGGGCCCCTCCCTCAAGCCTCCAGTCAGGGCTTGTTTTTGCACCATTTATTTAGTGTGACACATCTCCAATTAAACTGTGGAGGCTGCTGCATTCCCCCCATAACTACCTCTTATACCTCCCCATAGACTTTCTGTCACACTGAGAGTGTGGGTATGAGAGAGTGAAAAGGAGAGCTAGTGTGGAGACGGGGGGGGGGGGGGGGGGGAGAGAGAAAGAGAGAGAGATCACATCTTGCCTGCCAGCTATGATCACGATGTCATTTTCTCCTCAGTGGTTAGGAGCCTCCTCTGAAAGGTGCCCTGAATTATAATTATCAAAATATTGAACAAGATAATCATCCTCTTAAATGATGCTGCCACTTCACTATTTGCCATCACAGAACATGCATGGTGTAATGCTCTCCTGCAAGCTTTCTTGATAACTTATTTAGATCTGCACAGCCAAAGACATCTTCTTTTCTTCAATGGAAAAACAGGTGGATTTTTCGAATGTTAAGCTTGTCGAATGTATTTCCAACCCTCAAGCATCCACGAGAGCCTAAAAAGCAAAGCTTTTATAGGAAGCAAGAGTCTCCTTGCCACCTCTTCATCCTCCCACGACGGCCCGAGACACAGTCACAGGAGGAGTGACTTTGTCCGACCCCAATACCGTCTGCAAGAGCGCAGCTGAGGGCAGCAGCTGCCAGGGAGGACTGGTGGGGGAGCGCCCAAAACGCCAGCTCTGCCAAGCAGAGGGGCCAGGGGGAGCCCCAGTGGCAGCTGGGAAGGGTGGGGCAGCCAGCTGTGGAGCAGCAGGGTGGTGGGGTGACTAGGCGACGCCACTAAACCTGAGCAGGGATACACAAATGTTCACACAAGCACATAAAGCAAAAATAAAAACAGGCGCACTGCAAAAAAAAAAAAGTTCTTTCTCGCTTCTTTTCTTAAAGCACTTCTGCTGCACTCATTAATCCAAACACACATTTCATCAGCACTAAGGCATCCCAAGCAGTCCGCAGCGCTCTTAATACCGCACCGCTCTCCCATCACGTGCTTTGGCCACACATCTGGTGTACCATCTGTATCACTCCCCCCAATGTGACAGGTAGTCCCTCTCCCTCTCTGGAGGGAGCAGAAGGGGAAAGAGGGACACGGAAGGTAATTTTGGGTGTAAATGTGGTCTGGACCTCTCTGGATGCATCTGGACAAAGCAGACACGCTGCTGAGCAGGGCAGGGTCATTATCAGTTGGAAACTGACTACCAGATAGCAGATGAAGACAAAACAATTATATCATACTGTCACATTATGACAGCACCAATAGTGCACATCTTGTTTATGCTGTTCAGGATGAATGTTTCTGGTGTCATAAACAGTCTCTTGATAAACTGTCAATATCTATAAATTACACACGGCAAAATATATTAAAGATTCTTCCGATTTATTATAATGTACAGTTATACATTGCCATGACACAAATGTGACCACCACTTAAATGGGGTGCAGAATGAAAAATATTAAAACAACCATATAAACAATACCAGGAGGACACTGAATTCCTCTTTTTATGTCGCTGTACACGTGGGAATCAATAAAATATGCACCATAATACAGATATCAAGCCAGTAATATAAAACTGCACAACCAGTCTTTACTGTGAAATTAAGGAATCGATTTCAGAACATTATTTTCACATCTTATGTTACATATTTGACAGTAACAATCATTTATTCACACACAACACTATTTGAATGGCATCAACTTAGACGTTTATTCAAAGGGGAGGAGGGTTTCCAGCACTGTGAACAAACTAACGTTATCAACTAACAAATGAAGTACTTGCCAGATATATTTGTAATACCGAGTTGGATTCTTTCCCCATCCACTAATTTGCAGTCAATGGACAAGACTGAGGTGCATGTATAGAAAAAGTAAAAAATAAAAACAGGGCTCCAGAGAGCATTTACTCACAATTTTCAGTGGCATCTGCTACATATTACCTCTTCGGGCGCATTTATGAAATAGAGGCCAACAACCATTATTCTGTCAAGTACTGTGGGTTTGGGGGAAAAAAAAAAAAAAAAAAAAAATTACTCACCCACTTTTTTAAGAGAAAAAAAAAAATCTAAAGAACTCACAGAATACACCAGATTTCTGATAAGTATGATGTTCATATTTGTTTACTGATGAATTACTGTGTATGTCAAAAAAAATCCCTGTTCTTATATTTCGGTGTTCGCGCTGCTGATGTTGCAGATTTAATTTAATTGTTCCACAATTAAACAATTAAAGGAAATGTGCTGGATGGGATCTTAAAGAGCATTAAAAAAAACCAAAGAAACAAAAACATTGACACATACACTTGATGAAATTAACAACACAGCTTTAGTACTAGTTTCCAATGTCTTATACAAAGTTAGCTTGATCTAAAAAGCATAAAATATATTTTTACATCATCACATACATCAAGACATGTACCATGGCCTAGCTGGAAGTTCACTTGGTGCACCATTTCATCTTTCCCTGTCCCCCACACAATTACCTACTGCTGGCATTATTGCTTCTGATGATCGGGGAGCTGAAGGATCGAGAAACAATGCACCACGTAGATTCAAACTGTACATTTACATCATGTGTTATCCAAAATTTTGTTAGCCCATTTCACAATCTGCAATGCTAAAGGATAAGGCAGTTCCATTTTTAAGGCATTGCTGCTTTGAGACATACTGGACCAGAGGTGACTCGCTGACTTTGACGTAATGTCAGCAAATATGATAAACATGACTACATCTTATCAGCAAAGATAAAATCCCAAAGAGAGGGGAAACTGTATCTTGTATTTTTGAGCATTGTGTGTTTGTGTCCGAGAGATTAAAACCATCATTAAAGTCTGCTTCGTAACTGACCAGAGGTCAGTGCTTAGAGATCAGAGCAGAGCTGTGTTGGTTGCTGTGATCACTTCTCATTGCTGGTAATTTCCATACTGGCCCTGTGGAGAGAAATGCAACATCCTCGTGATACTGACCTTTTCAAAACAAACAAACAAACAAAAATAAATAAAAAAATAAAAAAAAAAATCAGAAGTTTATGTTCACAAATCTCAATAAGGTGCAGACAAAAATCTGTGGTTTCAACCATATCATACTGCAAACCGTGATTTATGCCTGCACTGACTGGTTTTGACCAGCAGATGGCAGCATAACCTCACAACCTGTGAGCTCTAAATTCGAACTTTTTACCTCAGGTTTCAGCAGCAGCATGGCTGAGGACGATAATCCTTATTAAACAGTGGACACTAATTTTCAAGTGAGACAAATTCAGTGGAAGAACAGCAGTATTCTCTTTATTCCTACACAGGGGTCGAAGTATGTGTTTGACTTTAATGGAAAATGCAATGGAAGCAAATTTGGAAACAATGATTTGAAAGATAAAATTTAAATCCAACAAACACACTGGTTATGAAGACCAGTGTCATACATTGTAGAGATTAAGGACAGTCAGAGAATGTGAGCTCCTGTCTGTCTTATTACAATCTAAGAATGCTGTGTTTCTGGACCTCATATCTTTACAATTCGACCCCTGGTTAATAAAAAAAAGAAAAAAAAATAGAAAAGGAAAAATTTAAGAAAAAGAAAAGATGGGTAAAGAAAGACAGACGAGAGACAGAAGAAACAAAACAAATGCAAATTAAGGCTAGGTGGTCAAGCGTCTAGATTGGACGTTGAGGTCTTCACAGCAACCATTACCTTTGCTTCTTACAGAGCTAGTCAGGGGTTCAAATCCCTGGGTCTTTATTTCCTCATGTGCCCCTGAATATTCAAAGATAAAGATATCAAAGTGTAGCTGTGGTCCCCACATAAGACCACAGGAAATACAGGGCAACAAACAGATCTTCCTTTAAACACTAGAGCAGTCTGCATCAAGTTTAAGGAAGAATCTTCTTTAAAGCCCTCATATTTCACTGGAATGGCATACCACATTAGCCAGAACACAACAATATTAACATAGAAAACCCTTTTAGGAAGAACACATTTAACCACCGAATATGATGACAGCATGCATAACGTACTACTGCTTAATTTTTACCATCGTACTTCACTTACATTAATTACTGGTCTAACTGAGAGTTATATATAACATACAACTTAGCATGGCAATAAACACAGTAAGAGAAAGCCTAAGTGCAATGTACAGACAAGCCTCTGTCACTGTCCATTGTTGGCGTTATACTCACCTGGTCATAACCATAAGGGCGCTGCTGTTGGCCCTGTGGGGGACCGGGTTGTGGAGGGCGATAGCCCCCATACTGCTGTCCCTGCCCTTGAGGATAGTTAGGATACTGTCCTGGGGCACTTTGGGAGGGACCTACAAACAAACACATTAATAAATGGAGAACTTTTTATGCTTGTCAGCCTTGAGTGAACCCAAAACTCTTTGATTGCTGGGCACTGTTAACAGAGAAATGAAATGCTTCCACACAGTGTAGTTTATTATGAACACAGTTTATTAAAAAGAAGAAGAAAGGATATGGAACAAAAAAAAAAAACTAATTTAGGTTGAAGCACTGAAGCATGCAGTGCAGGAAAATTCTATAAAAACTGACTGTCAACCAGTGTTACTGAAGTGTTAAGGTGCAGCATCAAAAACAGGTTTATACTTGAAGTCCTAATCCGGCTCTGATTCTGCCAAACTCATTTCCATTTTTCTTATGCTTTGGACTTGTTATTCTGAAAACTTTGGGAAATACCTGTTAGTTTACATTAACTAGTGGGCTGCAATAAAAAAAAAAGTGATGGATGACAAAAAGAATAGCGGATCTGTCAGACCCATTTGTTACGGCTGCCTCCACCACGCCTGACTCAGTAATGAATGAGAGCGAGTGAGTCAGGCTGGAGACAGGCAGTGGTTCCCTAATGCAAGGAGACATCAAAGAGATTCTGTTGGTCTTCATTAGAGGAGCAAGCATCATTTAAAAAAAAAAAAAAAAAACCCAGAAAGACAGGAAAAAAAGCAGGGGGGAAAAAAAAGGTTGTGTATATATTATATTATTATGTTATATATGCTCCTGTACAGATGTTGTGAAGGACTGGGCAAAGTCTGACTGGAGTTGAAGTCAAATGAGGCCCACGCAACATCATTAGGCGCTCATAATGCCTTATGCTGTTGAGCATAACCTTGTGGGGGCCTGAGAGAGCAGGCATGTGTATGTGCCAGATGGATCTCACCTCACAACCTCTGCGTCTCCAGTAGCTCATTACTTGCATGAGCTCTGGCTCAGACAGAGGGTGAGTGATGGAAAGTTGCAGAGAAAAATGGGATGAGGAAAGAAAAGCCTAAAAGCTGCAAGAGCTACACTGAA
This sequence comes from Aulonocara stuartgranti, assembly GCF_965226115.1. Lineage (NCBI taxonomy): Eukaryota > Metazoa > Chordata > Actinopteri > Cichliformes > Cichlidae > Aulonocara > Aulonocara stuartgranti. The sequence goes on along the minus strand of NC_138954.1, from coordinate 18,258,015 downwards.
AGTGCAAGGAAAACATTTTTTGACAAATTTATTTCCAGGTATTGTTGTAAAACATGAATGTTTCTACTTTCAATTATTTTTCAGACAGTTTCTATTATCATGTATAATTTGCTAACATGATATTACACAGCACTACTAAAATTAAGTAACTGTAATCATTAAGAACGGTTGTGTCGTTCAACTCTCTGCTCAAAATGATATCTTGATATGCACAAAGCTTAGTTACATCAAGCAACAGTGTATAAAGGAACAATGTTTTTTCAACGGCTATAAGGCACCCAAAGAGGGCTTATAGCGCCTCCTACAGGGGAAATAAAATTTTTGCCGTAACTCACCATATCCCTGTTGTTGGGGTGGATAGCCCTGTTGACCTGGGTACTGCTGCTGAGGAGGATATCCCTGTTGCTGAGGTGGGCCTTGCTGGTATGCCTCCTGCTGCTGGCCATATTGAGCATTACCTTTGAGGGGGAAGGGGGCAGCAGCGAATGTGAGCAACATGTTATTGACTACAGCACAAAAGCAAGGAAGACTGTGAATAAAATATCTTACTATCCAATGAAGAGATGAATTTGATTTGTAAGAGTATGATATGTGCCAGTGCTCTTATAGAGGAAATAAAACTCAGACACTACTGCTACACTACGGCTGTAGTAGGGAGTGTCAGGGTCAGAAGTCAGTGTCCAGCCACCATATCAGATTTGTGTGAAGTATGAAGTCTAACATCAGTTTTGTATGAATAAGTACGAATATAAAAATAAAGTACAAGTTTACATATTAATAATTTCTTCTAAGATAGGAAAAAGAGGTAACAGGTCATTATTGTGAATTTCAAACATACACAATCATATTTAATAGCAGCACATTTTTAACATACATATTTTTCCTCATTTTTGCCATTAAAACGACTAAAAAGAAAAACAAACAAACAAAAAGAAAAATCCCAAAGCAAATCACTTGTGTTTGAAAGGTCAAAAGAGAAACAGTGTAGAAAGAGGGAAAATCAAAACAAAAGGAGAAAAAAAAAAGGTAAATGTTAATTGAAGAAAAAAAAGAAAAGAAAAAAAAGCTACATTTTAGTAGGTAATCTTAAAAGTGTGTTTGCTTATGCAATTAATACTATCCCTAAATACACCAACAACAAGAAAATCTACTGCACATGAGCCGTTATATTTTGACAAGAATGCAAAGGTGCCATACTTAAAAAAAAAAAAAACATTTGAAGACTTCAGTGTCGCTACTGCGGCTCTTAAACAAACCCCACAGTTTTTGATTTCAAATGTCAGTCTGCTTTACGTGAAGTGGACAGAGGCACACCTACAAGTGCTTATAAATATGAATAAGGTGGCTGTGGTTCAGGAGGTAAATCGCAAAGTTGGCAGTTCGATCCTCTAATCTACATGTTGAAGTATCCTTGGGCAACATAGTGATTCATAAGTTTCCCCCATAGCATCTATTGTAATGCGAGTATGTGAATGGGTAAATGAGGAAAACTCTTGAGTGCTCAAATAGAAAATATATATAAACACATATGTACTTATCAGCTACTGCACCAAAAAAGTGCAGTAGCATGATATCAGGCTACTTCTGCACAACTTTACCGTAACGCCTCAAATAAGACTGTCCCTGACTTTTCTTTCACCCCAACTCGAAGAGACCCGTTCACGAATAAGCGGAGTCAGCATTACAAGAACTGTATGACTGCTTAGATCCTGATTTATCAATGGACAGCAGCACCTTTGTTTTTTACTTTGATTTCCCCAGAAAATAATGAAGAAACTGAAGTGTTTGCTTTGTCACAGTCTCTTTGCATCATTTGTGTTTTAACACAAGTCCTGGGTTCATTTGTTGAGGTTTTTGTTTTTCCTTGTTTCCAAGCGGCTGGAAGGTTCTCCTACCTTCTGATGCTCCCTGTCCTGCGTGACTGTACTGGTCCCCATAGTAGTCTTCCTGCCCTGGATACTGCTGAGGGGGTCCTACATACACATACACACAACATACACACAAGTAGATTCAAGGTGTTGTTGGATTGGTTGTGTGAGGGGAAGAGTAAAGAGGATGGATTCCTTGCCACTAGTTCCTAGTAGAAAGCTTTCTTTTGGTCACTTGACTAATTTTTATAGAGGCGGGAGGCTCTAGGTTACATCTTTAGTCGCCAACATCTCTGTGAGCAACAGTGGAGGAAATAAGAGGGAACTGGGAGGAATGAGAGTAAGAAATACAGGAGGGTGGGTTAGGGAGAGGAAAGACCAACACTCACAACTCGCACACATAAGAAACACACTCCGAAAGAATATACCTTGCTGTGGGGGTCTGTAGGGCGGCATTGGCCTTTGCCCCATGACATGATTCCCCTGGTTGACTTGGCCAATCATGCCCATTGGGTTCTGTTGTCCTTGGTAGTGCTGTCCACCACCACCAGGAGGCATGTTATATTGCTGTGAGGGAGGCTGCTGGTGCATCATTGGACCTGAAGTAAACAAAAAAATAAAAAATAAAAATGAGCTGTCAGAGAAATGACAAGGCACTGCAAAACCATTTTCAACATGTTAAAGACTTTTCTTTTGTGAATGTATTTTTAGACCTATTTCACGTCCACGATGACTAAAAAGAAAAGAAGGGCGATTTTATACAATAATGCAATTGGAAATTAATGCAATTGAGTAGAAGATAACAAGTTTTCTGCTTTACCTTGATTGGGCTGCATGTTCATGTTTGGACGAGGCCCATAGTTTCCCATGGGTTGGCCTTGGGTCATATTCATTTGGCTCTGAGATGGCATGCCCTGGGAGGAAGGGACAGCGTGATTGTAGCCACCCATGGAGCCGTGGCTGCTGGGGGGCATATTCATAGAGCCACTGGGCATGTTCGGGGGCTGGTTGGGGCCTGGACCAGGACCTTGCATGGGCATGTGATTAGGTCCTGAAAAATAAGAAGAAGATCTCCATGATGCTTTGAAAGGTAACAGAAAAATATATATATATTCTGAGACTTCCAGTAGAATTGTAAGTTACTATTGATGCTATTTACATCCAGATGACTTTTCTAATAATTTCATCACAGAGTTGACAATCATAGTTTTCTTGTCTCTATATTTTTCCCTTGTCGATAACAACAAGAACGAGCAGTCATCTTGAAGGATTCATTCCAGCCTGCCAAATTTAAGTCTCTTGCAGCTTTGAATAACCAAACAAACTGGATAACAGTAGCAAGGATCAGTTGATCCTGGATCACACAGTTAATACTGGATCTTCTAAGCAATGTATGAAACACGGGGTCCAGATATCACAATTCGAAGGAGAACAATAATAGAGTGTTTTCTATGTTGTGTGACTACTCCATTTCTGCACATAGTGCTGAACGATCAGGTCAGGGGATTGTTCGCTGTTGCATTTTCTCGTATCTAGCACACAACAAGAAATACTCCACTTATAGTTTGCTGCCCGAGTGTGCAGGAGGCAAAGGCACATGATGCCCACACACTTGCTGTGAATAGCAAAGGACAAATACCTAAATTTTCAAATGGCTACAACAGGACATTACCCAGATTTTGTGCTACGCAGCTGGCAGGTTAAAGACTGTTTAATGTCTGATCCAACTGTGTATGATGTTACCTTTGTTATGTAACAATAAGAACTGCATGATGGGAAACATGGGAAACACAATGTGTACTACCAGGGCTTGTCAAATATCTTTCATTTTTCCTCAGTTAATTACCATGTGGTGCAGACGTCAGCACATTTTGTTTTATAAAATTGTTAATTCAGTTCTTCTTAAAAAAAAAAAAAAAAAGAAGAGAAAAGAAAGAAAAGAAAATGCTCCCTCCCAAAAAAAACAAAACAATCAATAACAGGAGAAAGACAATGATGCATGCATGAACTATGCTACTTCAGCAGAGAAGGATAACCACAATCAGATGGAGAATCAAGCCCAAGACCACCACAGCTGGCAAATGGGTGACATCATCCTTCAGCATGTTTGCCTATAATACCTTAGAGCGACCTCCCTCACAGTTCTGTGGTGTTGCTAGGCAACCCAAGTGAGACAGGAACTGAGGGAAAAGGAGAAAGAGAAAAGAAAGACAAGGCAGGGGGGGGGGGACACATACCAGGCATCTGTCCATTCATCTGGTTCTGCATATGTGGGGCTGGAGGGCCGCCGCTGACCATACCCTCAGAGGGCATGTTGTGACCGTGAGGAGGCTGAGGAGGGGGGCCACTTTGGTTCATGCCACCAGGACCCATGGGCATATTTTGAGTGGGCGGCTGTAGGTGCACAACACAGACAAAAAAATAAATCCACATGACCTCTCTGAAAACAGATCTCAACCTGAGCCACTCGAGATAAAAACTCCTGAAAAAAATATGATAACTCTGATACAGAGATTGCGGCATTCATGTAGAACACTAATGTAAGGAGAATAAAATCTATTAATATACACTGAAAGGAAAAAAGTTTTTCAATAAAAGGAACAGCTAGAAACCTTCAATGATTAAAAAATGCATAGATAGACAAAGTTGCAACAAACTGAACAAAACTGGCTTAAAAAACTAGCCTGAACTAAGACTGTTATGCATGCAGCAGTTTAAACGGTTTATGGCTTAAAAGCAGCAATTAAAACCGTTCTCTAGTCTGCATTTCTTTCAAACAGCTGGTCCTAATCTCAGCTGTTTGAGTCATTGACAACCCCTCCAGAAACATGCTCACCATGCAGCATATTAAGAAAATGAATGTGCCCACACTCATCATCTGAGTTTAAGGTATGTAAGCAACATTTACTCATAAGAATACACTCACTCCTTTACTATATGATTGTCAGCAAATCAGTGACTTCAATCACTTTTGTAACCACTGTGCTTCTTCGCAACTACGGATGGGAATGCAAGAATAGTTCCAGTTGAAAATCGATAACAGATTTTAATGGAATTAATCAAGTCTAATAAAATTCTATGCCTCCAAGCTTATCAATTCTTCTTATTCGATGCCGACAACTGTTTTGCGTAGATGAGCACGCCAAATAAACTGCAAATAAAAGCCTTTTTTGGGCCATTTCTACACTGTGTTCAGACACATTGTACACAGTGTTGCTTGTTGATGCTGGGAACCTTAGGGCTGAGTAATTGATCAAGTTTTAATATGAATTAAGTTTTGGCTTCCAAAGGTAATCGAGATATAATGATGACTCTTTATCCCCATTTGCCTGCATCCACTGTGACTGGCAGTTGCTCTTGTGAGATGGGCTTTCTCGGGCTAACTTCAACCATTTTTTCCCCCTCTCTCCATGTACCTATTTACATCTTTTATTGGAATTCGGTTATATTTAAAGGTCAAGGAAAGCACACCTTTATTTGAGGTTTAATAAATGTTCTAGTTGATAAACACTCCTTTGAGTTAATCAAGATTACATTTAATGACTTGAAAAAAATAAATTGTGCTTTTAGTTTTTGACATATTTGACTCTTGTAGCCTACTTGTTATTCAAATGGGTAATTGTTACAAAATGATTAAGAGCATGGATAATCCAACTATAAGCAGACTCAATAATTACACTACTACTACCAATAAAAACAATATCAATATTAAACACTACTAACAAGTGCCTGAGAGCTTAACCAAACTGAGAAATGAATAGATTTTCTCAGCAAAGGATTCAATTTGTTCACCCAAAATATTTATTCTACTTAATGAAGCCTTGCGAATGAGCACTACTGGCAATAAATCCTTAAATGGCAGCTACAACAGCTCAACAGATAGCACTCATACATAAAGAAATACTGCAGTCTGTTTGTACTGAACATCCATAACAATGAGGGTTTTCAAAAGACTTATTTTAATTTTGCTGACAGGGAAAAAAAAAAACATGACTTTGTTCAAAATTCTTAATCTCATTAAAAAAATGTTTCTTTAACATTGATTTATCTAAAACACCCAAGTGACCTGAATTGGGTATGATCGAAGAAGACAGGTACAGAGAAGACAGTCAGACATTTCAGTCATTCACAACAACCACTAAGAATTCATACTCACAGCAGGGAGGAGAGACTGCATGTTCTGATTGGAGTCTGCTATCGTCGCCAAGTACACTAAATTTCTGTGCAGCATCTGTTGATACCTGGGCAAGTGAACAGTGCAGTGTTTGAGTGAATGGGAACTTGAAATAAATATAACGTGAAATAAAAAAAATAAAAAAACTTAATAACTCAAATAACTTACTGTGAACACTCAGCCGTTTTGCCTTTACTCTGGAAATCCATTATGCACTGGATCAGCTGGTTGTTTTCATCAAGTAACTGCAATGGTAAATTCAGATATTTCTATTACGTGTGTTACTCAATATAACTTCCCAAAATATTCATAATAAAGCAGACGAACTTGGTCATTTGGCGTGACAATTAATTTACTTGCCGAATGTTATTCTGTCTTAATTTTGAGACAGTGAAGGGTCGTGTTTTGTAAAATGTGAGTGTGCGTTTCTAGCCAACAAAAGACGCGTCTTGCTAGCTAGCTGTGCTTTGCTAACAAAACCACAGGCCTCCATTAACCTAAAACACAATTATACGTTAGTCCGATAAATCCACCCAAGACTCGTACTCCACACGTGGAGTGCCGTTTCCAGGGAGGTTCATATTCACCGCGCTCTGACCCTGTAACATTGTTCCTGAGCTGCTCACAGTTGGACTTGGATGGGCACTGCTACATTGATTATCTCAACGGCTAGCCGCGTTTGATGCCACAGCCTCCATTCTGCGACGCGCTAAAATAGATGAATTACCTTTTGTATTCCAGCGGGTGTTATATCACCCTTCCCACGCTGTCTGTGAGGTGCAAATGCCACCGACATGGTGATACTATAGAATATTAACGTAAGCTACAGCATAAAAGTTAAAAGTAGCTAACACACTGAACAAATCGGTAGAACTCAGATCAAGCAGTTGAGAATACGATGCAATTTCGTAATGCGGTGGTCCGTTTTGGGGGACGAAGTAGCACATTTTAACTCATAGTTACTGATTTCTGCTTGTTCTGACCATACATGAGTAATTGATGTAAAACTTAAGATCAGATAAATCATAATATATAAGAAAATTTATTTAAATAGCTAAAATCACACACATTTTGGCTTAATTAAATTACAATTTCACCTATTTTTCATATAATGGAACAGTCTAGAGCTAGACCATAAGACCATATAAAATAAACTGCCAGAAAAAGGGGGAAAGCGGAGCGTTTAGTGTATATATCTAATTAAAAATAACATTGCATATATTTTGGTAGTAATAACTAATATCAGTCCTGGGATTTATGTACTCTTATTCACTCTTATAGCATCCGTATTCAAAGGAGGAACCTCTCTCAATATATAAAGTAAATGAAACTTGATATTAAAATACCGTATATGCTCGTAGTGTAATATTCTACTTTTTACGATTTCTGTTTTTCGGAGAACCAATAAAATTATACAGAGTATTATGTTTTAATCACAAGTTCCCTCTGGGTGGACTCCACTTTTGGTATCGTCTCAGTTCACAGGTCATGCGCAGGCGCCCTTTTCAACACACGGAGTGAATCGCTTGTTGCTAACAAGCTGAATCATTTGGTAGCCTTTTCTCCAGTTTATTGCTATAATACGCGTCTTGCGGTGCAATGGCGGCAAGATATGACAGAGCTATTACTGTCTTTTCTCCCGATGGTCATCTGTTTCAAGTGGAGTATGCACAGGAAGCTGTAAAGAAAGGTTCTACAGCGGTAAGTCTTTAAATGAAACTAATGCTAAAGCTAACGATAGCAACATGGGTGACGCTAGATTAGCCGATCAACGCGCGGCTAGCGGTTTCCTTTATGTGTTTAGCAGTTTTCTTTCTTAACACCTTCTGTTATGGACAAAGGCTTTGTTGCAATTTTACGAGCTTGTTGGCGTGCTAATGTGTAATACATATTTTTAATGCCGGAAATGGCAAACAAAAAGCAGTCAGCGTTAGCTAGCATTTTGTCGCTGTGTCACTCTTCACTTAACTTTCATTTTCGTTGTGTTGGTACTAACTGACAGGAGTTTGCAAGTACCCATGATTGATTATTACCTGGTCTGGAAAGTTGAATTTTACTCAGCATATTATATCTCCCTCTAAATCACCGAAAAGCCACTGTAGTAGCCTCATAACTAATGGTAGTTATGTTAAGGTTTAGTGACAAAGGTTATAAACTCACAAAGCTACTAAGTCGCAGCTCCCCTGGTTACAGGTAACATCTGTCATAATAGTGGCTTAGAAAGGACACTGAGAAACGATGAAGGCTAAACCAAACGGTTTATATTTATTATATGAAAATAAATGCAAAAAAAAAAAAAAAATTCTAACTTTAGAGTGTTTGGGAGTAATCTTAAATAAGTCCTAATCAGGGTTGTTGAGTAAATTTGGCTATGATAACTGATTACTTTGTAGAGGGCTCCTTTTTGGACAGGTGGACCACAGAAAAAACCTCACATAAAAATAAAAAAACCAAACACCTGTGACCTGAGCAGAGTTTTTAATTGGGTTTTACTGAGGTTGTAACTAGGGCTGCCACGATTTGTCGACTAGTCACGATTACGTCGACTATCAAAATCGTCGACGACTGATTTAATAGTCGACGCGTCGTTTGAAGCTTTGTAAGATCACAAAAGACGCAGGAATAAGTGGCAGGATTTAAGAGTGTAATAACGGACTGAAACAGAAGATGGCAGCATTGCATGGACAAGGATGTCAGCTACCGCTAAACCCCGAAGAAGAAGAAGAAGGAGCAGCTGTGTCCCAGAATTCATAGCGCGGCCCAGCGCAGTTTCCAACAATGGCGGCAGCTAGTTAGTTTTAATGTTACTCTTATTATTCTTTCTGGGTCACAAAATAAACGTTTAACATATTTTCAGGCGAGAATGTAGCTGTGTAAACCTCAAATATCTGCTCAGTTTATCAGGACACCACATATTTTCAAAAGCGCTCCGACGTTTTCGGAGACATCTGTTACCCACTAGCTCGTTAGCGAGCCGGGGGCTAGGCTCACTAGCGCCATGAGAACACCGGACTCCCCGCAAATCGTTTTCAAACCCACCGCTGTCTTTCGCTACTCAGGTTAAATATATATGAGTCACTTAGATAACTTAAAATGTTATTGTTTGGCTTTTTTTTTGTATTTTATTTGTTCCTGAGTAAATCAGTTTGTCTGAGATTAAAGTTATAGTTTTTACACAGCTGAATAAACTTCAAGCAGACAACTGATTATCAGAAGTGTGAGATGCTCCAGAATATACTCCAGTGTCCTGTTATATTTTAGATAGCAAGGAGTTTATTAAACTTCACCGAAACAATCTGCAAATTTCATTAAAATTTAATAAACTATCATCTTGTCTTTATTTTTAGTTAGCACAGACCTTAAACACTTAAAGCTGTAAGCTAATGATAGTTATATAAGAGCAGATGCTGCTGGTGCAATAAGCTGTAGTTTTACGTCCAATGGATGATGATCTGATTAGTCGACTAATCGCAAAAATAATCGGTGACTAGTCGACTATCAAAATAATCGTTTGGCAGCCCTAGTTGTAACTGAAAAATGTCATCACTCTCTTCTAATTCCTCTTTTGGCTGCTCCCTTTAGGGGTCAACACAGCAGATCATCTGCCTTTGTCTCACCCTATCCCAAGAATCCTCTTCTGTCATGCCAACCCTCTGCATGTCCACCTTCATTACATTTATGTATCTTCTTTTTGCTCTTCCTCATTTGCTCCTGCCTGGCAGCTCCATAGTCAGCTCCCTTGTTCACTGTATTCACTATCTCTCCTCAACCTCAACCTGAGCTGTCCCTCTGATATACTTTGCATTGTGTACTTACTTTCTTTAGTCAACTTATTGGGGAATTTTTCATTTACACCTGGACACATAAACTTATTTGGAGCCTTGCAGCTTAAAACTCTGCCAAATCAAACATGCAGAGGTATCCGCTTTGTAGATTTATTTGGGAATCTGAATATTTGCTGTATACTATTTACTCACGTCAACTGCTAGCCTGTGGGAGAAAATTAATATTAATGTTTTCTTTTTTTATATATGCAGGTGGGAATCAGAGGTAAAGACATTGTTGTCCTTGGTGTGGAGAAGAAATCTGTTGCAAAGTTACAGGAGGAAAGGACTGTCCGCAAGATATGCGCACTGGATGAGCACGTCTGCATGGCATTTGCAGGTATCCCAGATAATACTTTTCTTTCCATAACTGAATAATGTGTTCATTATTTAACATGGCATAGTAGAAGACAGCTGTGTCATGTGTTAGTACTTGGCTTTTATATTTTTGTTTTAGCTTTGTAATGTGTTAAATGGCCTCATTCATTGTTTTATAGGTTTGACCGCAGATGCTCGTATTGTGATAAACAGAGCTCGTGTTGAGTGCCAGAGCCACAGGCTAACAGTTGAGGACCCAGTCACAGTGGAATACATCACACGCTACATAGCTACACTGAAACAGGTATGGAAGCATCTGAGCAGTCGTTTACTGTTAACACCTTCAAAAAGGCATGTGTTAGCTATTCCTTTCAGTAGGCATTTGTGCACTGCACCATGGTTGCTAGCCGTTTCATTTTCAGTACAGAGTCATGAATAACCTGTCAAATTTTTTTTTAATTTTTATTTTTTTAAATGTATTTGTAGCGCTATACTCAAAGCAATGGTCGCAGGCCGTTTGGCATCTCTGCATTAATTGTTGGCTTTGACTACGATGGAACTCCCAGGCTGTATCAGACGGACCCGTCAGGAACGTACCATGCCTGGAAGGTCAGTAGGATTTCTGTGTCCAAAAGGTTTCTTGTACAAGTATGAAAATGACTTTTAAAAAATGTATTTTTGAAAAACAACAAAACAGGCAAATGCAATCGGCCGTAGCGCAAAAACTGTGAGAGAGTTCTTGGAGAAGAATTACACAGAAGAAGCCATTGCTGGGGACAATGAGGCAATCAAGTTGGCCATCAAAGCTTTGCTTGAGGTAAGGTTACGATTAGTTTCTGCATTTCCATATATGTTGAACTCAGTGTATTTACATCTTCTATGATGTGAAATTAAACAGTCGTGGTTTCATCAAAGAGCACAAACTGCTGCCAAATAAACTATAACTTCTATATAGCTTTCCAATGGTGGGTGGGTGGGTGGGTGTGTGTGTGTGTGTGTGTGTGTGTGTGTGTGGGGGGGGGGGGGGTCTTAGCAGGCGTAGTAAATGTGTCCTGAATTGGTCACAGTATTCACTTTATTTTTTGTTTGCTGGTCACAGGTTGTCCAGTCAGGAGGGAAAAATATTGAACTTGCTGTTATCAGACGAAATCAGCCACTGAAGGTAATTAACAAGGCAAATGTTACTTTATTTTTTCTACTAGTTCACTAAAGTGCTAATGGGTTTGCATTTTGTTCTTTGCAGATTTTGGAATCCAAGGAAATTGAGACCCTGGTGGCTGAGATTGAAAAGGAAAAAGAAGAAGAAGCAGAGAAGAAAAAGCAGAAAAAATCCACATAAAGCAGTTGTATAAAATCTTGTCCTTATTGCACTTGGATGATGATGATGATATCATACTTAAGTTCCAAATATTAGCAGGTTTCAGAAGGTTTATTCATTTATTTCATTGTAAAGAACTGACTCATAACTTGTGATTTTCACTTATTGTGTAGATGCTATACCAGTTGTAAAGACCTTCAGAATTATACATCCAACTGTTGAGCTGACTATTGCGAAAACACACAGTCGTAGATCTCAGGTTAGGGTTCAGATCTTAAACTATGGTCACATTTTTTTTTATCATTCAGTAAGCAATTCTAATAACTCCCCGGTGTTAAAATAAACTGTATGTGATACTCAGAACCTTAATGAAACAAAATACTCAATAAAAGCAGAGTTGTTTGTATGATTTATTATAAAAGTTGTTTCACTCCATTATACCAGCTTGCTCTACGAAATACAGCCATTGTATAAAAATGACTGAAATTATTAGTAGTGACACTCCTAGTAACAAAGACTGGTTTCTTCAAGATGAGGCTTGGAAAAAGAGCACAAGATTTCCTCACTCTCTTTATTGATTATTCTACTGCAACGCAAGTAGTGTGATAAAGATAACTACAGTTTAAAAACGCCACCAGCAGAAGTGAAGCGTGTGGCTATAAAGTGTAACGTTTTTCATTTATCAGCATTCTGTTGCACAGACCTGAAAATGGAAGGGGGTGGGGAGTTGCTGGAAGCTTGGATTGCTTTATAAAGTGCTCACCTTTCCCTCAGTCATTTAAAACGAATTAGTGATGAACGAATGAAGTGTCTAATGGTGGCCCAACGAGACCCCCTTTTTTGCCTCTCCTTTTTTATTTCTCCCTAAATTCGCTTATCAAGCAACCACTGCTCTGAATTCTCAACGACACAATTATGGCCGGCGGTGTGGTAGGGCTGCTTAATGGGATCCTGGCCTCAGACCCCAGTGGGAACTTTCAGTGACTTTAATCTGGAGCCCTTTGAAAAGTTGTACCGTGCTGTGCTGAAGAGCCCCGGGGGTTCCCTCTGACTCTTACCAAAGACATAATGGTGAATGGTAAAGTCCTTCATTTAGAGTCATCTCCCCAAGCCAGGATTTCCTGAGTGGGTGCCCTGGCTGCCTTGACTAGAGCAATTGCACTTTGTCTTGTTTGTGAGTCTTTACAGGTTGGTGTTTCTGCTGATGTCCGAGATCAATTAGTGCTCTGATATCTTTTCCCATGTAATAAGTTAATAAATTGTAGGACATAATGGGTTTTGTGTAACTCACTCTCAGCCATTTCATCCATACGCTAATTGCTCTCACTAATGCATTTCCAGTTGGATTTTAATATTACTTGGCTGTAGCGGCCATTAGTTTTTTTGGGGGGGTGTTCATATTGTGGACAGAGAGACGCTAAATTAGCCAAACGAAAAGCTATAGGTATAGTGCATTCTGGGTAATCCTCTAGGTTATCTAATTCATCTTGCCAATAAGGAAAATGCAGCTTATTCTTCGCTAAGACTCCGAGTCGTTTGAACTGCTTGTGGGAAGAGTTTTCCGTCTTTCTTTTTGCTGGCATTGTTGTTGCCCATAATCGGTGCTACTGTGCCTCAGGACTAAGTCCATCTCTCTCATCGCTGGCTGCTACTCATCATTAATGCAGAAAATAATGGCTTCACCAGAGGTCATTGACGGAGGAACAAGGCCTCGGGACATGTACTCTCCGAGCAAGAATGCACACTGCTGCAGGCTGTCGACGGTGCATTATTTGTATGCGCATGCATACACACAGCTTACAGGCCAATTGCACACACACAATGTATTAATGTGAACACGTAACAGAGCTTTTAAAAAAAAAACAATCCTTGCATCTCTTCCATCTGCGTGCGTTCATGTACACTTTAAGCGTCATTCATTCGTATTTTGTAGATGATGTTAAACAATAGCTGGATGAGATTTAAGCAATTTGCTGGATCTACTTCAACAGTCAGAACCTCTTGTTCAATGCTATCCTCTCTAGTTGGTCTCCAAGTCACAGGCAGATTTCACTTTAAGTATCTACATTTTTGTCATTCTGATGTTCCACCCTGTGGCCATATTTCAAAGTATGCCCCTCCTGGGATATTTAAAATTTGCCAGTGCAAAATGTCCTTAGGTCCAAATGAGGTAACTGCTTCAAGGATAGAAGCACACTCGCATCCTCGGGGAACTAAGGTTGCATTAGTCCTGCAAAGCCTGTCTCCCTCCTTGTGCCAAATTAATCAACGTGTTAGCAGCCTCTCTACCAGCAGAGCGCAGTGTTGCATAAAAGCAGTTTCCATCATATCGCTTACACTTTCTCTCACTTTTTGTTCTACAGATTGACAGTATGACTCCTCTAGCTAGCAGCGAGCAGAATCTACTGGCCACTGTGACGTGTCTCTGTACTTTAACGTACACGGCCACAAAGGCTCTCTGAAACAATCGAATCCATCGAGGGAGAGTTGTTTTGCTTAAAATTGTCACATGAAAAAGCAACATTGCCTGTGTCCTCAAGCGATGGCCAAGCTGTCAAAGTGTGTTGGGTCATAAAAGGCTACGCTCTCAACACTGTCCCTTTTCTGCATGTCACATGTCGACAGTTACACACACACATTGTTTGGGTATAGCAGATTGGCCTGCCTCCACCAATGCCCTTTAGGGCTCTGCGTCAGTATGAAGTAAAGTTCGGGCGTATTGGTGTACTGGCTTACATATCCATAAGTTATCCAAAAATGTTTTCTTTTAATGTTCTCTTTTAACTTCTAGCTCCAGGGATATATTTTGAATATCATTCTATTATCTCTTATCACACATCTTATCTTTTTCTGTCTTCAAATCTCTTTCCTCTCTCTCTCTCTCTCGCACACATGCACATCGTACATTGATTTTCAGCTGTTTTCTTTCTCCAGCATACCCCTACCGCTCTCACCATCACAGCACAGAGATGCACATACAGTCAAGTAACAGATACCGCTGTCGTTGTTAGCCGTCATTACCTTTGTAATCTCTGAAAGGTGCGGGGATACTACTAACAGTTTGTGTGAAGAGACCAAAGGCATGGTTTTAAGTTACCCCTCAAGAGTCACCTGTCAGTGGTTTTGTCTCACAGAAGAATAGAAGTGCATCCTTCTTTAATTGAAAGTAGATACCACTGGGCAAGAAGGAAAGAGAAACGGAGAGAACAGGAGAGATGAGGAGAGCTTAAGTGAAATGATGGGGGGAGAGGCAAAAAAAAAAATGGGGGCAGACAGAGCTAAAATAAACAATTCCCGGGATGCTGCAGGCCAAAAGCAAATGGCCCTAGGGCTTCATGGCCTCTGAGGGCCGTGGCAGAAGCCAGTCACACACATCACATAGCATTACTCGGGATGGGGTTACAAGAAAATGTCAGCCGACGCATAAGGAGGAACCATCGGCCCATAGGATAATTTGATTGCCTGAGGGAGGTGCAATCTTGCATTCCCACGATTCCTCTCTTTCCACCCACACCCTCTTTTCATTGTATTTTTTTGAATCTTAGTTCTTTAATGTTTTCTATTCCCTTGTTTGCCCTGGTAGCCACATAAATTTACAAAAGTCCCGTTTTATTGTAAATAGAGGCTACTTCAGGGCTTTTGCAGTGAAGCCTTTTCTATCCTCGTGGAAAATTTATGGACCGCTGGTTTGCAGTGTGGTGAAATATTCTCCCCCACTTGTCTTCACAGACCCTATCGGGGTTGGGTGGGTGGGGAGCTACATGTTGCGTCTCTGGTCACGGAACAATTCCCGTCCCTTCCAGTCTCGCTCCCGCAGCAGGCACGCGGTCAAGACACTGATGTTGAAATGTGAAAATACTCATTGCATATTGTATATCTAAAGCAGATGTTTATGGTTTACCGTCATCTGTTTTGCATAGTCTCTATTATGCAAATGTTCTTCTACCTTTGTTGCTGTATGGCTCTTCGAGCACAGAGTTGTTGCGTGTGCTGGTGCATGGACGTGCAGCTGCACATATGCGCGTGCATTAGATAAAGACGGAGAGAAGGATGGAAAGAGGAAAAGAAAGAGACAGCGAGAGAGTTCAGCGCAGATATCTGAGTGCGTCTGACAGAGAGGACAGCCCTGGAGGCAGGTCCCAGCCCTTCAGCACTGAAAATGACACATGACTGCTTTGACTTTTGTCATCCCCTGTCTCCCTACGCCCCCGAACCCAAGCCTCCAACAAACACTGAGGCTAGCGTAGATACACACACTCAAAGACACACAGTCACACACTGTATACTGCTTAGATTACATTATCTTTATCCCCGGGACATGAGCCCTCCTTGTTGGATGACATTTGGGCTTGTGCAGCACTAAGGTTACCTTTCTTTGCCCCTGAGTTAAAGATGCCTGTCTGCAGCATGCATTTGAAATGAAGGACGGGAAAAAAATCAGATGAGAAAGATTTCCAAAAGCACTTTGATCAGAGGCATCAACAGTCACGCACAAACTTGTTAAGCAGTATGTAAATTTGGGCTGATACTGAATAAAGTTGCCAGAATGGCATGAATCCATTGTGCTGCGATGATCAAAATAAAAGAGGGCTTCATACGCTGGAGGGCAAGAAAGTCACAGACATGAAGGTTTTTTTCCTTCCTCTTTTTTTCTACAAAGGGGCTGATGGGATGCAGAGAGGAGAGAAGAAGGGGAGGGAAATGAAAGATAGGGGAAAGCCTGGAAGGATCTCAATCTAAATTAGCCGAGTAGAAGGAAGACTGTGCTGAGTGAGACATATAATTAAAACGAAAGTGATGAAAACATCAGCACTCATTCAGTCACCCAACAGATGAATTTCTGAAATTGCTAGTAGGATGATCTGAAGATGGTTAAGAGCTAAAGGTAAATCACACCTTCGGTGAAAACACTCTAATCTCCCGTTTACTCCTTACTGGACTTTCTTTTAGCATCTTTCCTTCTGCCTTCCTCTCTCCTTGTCTCTTTCTGCCTCCCTCGTTCCCTTTTTCTCTCCAACTGACACTCTGAGATGAATAGACGCTGTCACCAAGACTCTTGTAGCCTGTCACTTTTTAAACAAACAGTTACCAAAAGGATCACTTTCACAGGAAAACTCCCAGTCTGAGATGAGGTTATCGGCTTTAGGTTCTTGGCTTCTGCCTGTATGGGAACACCCACCCTGTGATTGAAGGAATATGACCTCACGCAGGGACCGGTTTCATGCCTCATCATACCATAGGCTGCTCTTCATACAAAGTGACTAATTAAATTCACGAGACGGTTTTAGTACCAGCGATAGTGCTGTCCTGCATTATGTTCTTTATGCTTTATTTATTCTGGCAGCCTCTATCTGTAAACAAGTATCTCTGGCAGTCAGAGAGGAAGCATTTGTACTGCAAACCCTTTCCCTCCCTCTAGTATAGTGCACCTCCAGTAAATAAGTCCTCCAGACAAGAAATGTCCCTGCACTAAAAAGGCCCTCAAAAAACAAGTCTGACTTTTGTGAGGAAAAAAAATAAAAAATCAGCCCCCTCAGGTGTGTTCCCTCTCACTCCTCCTCTCTGCACCTGCACTGAGTCTCTCAATGCCTCTGTGTGTCTCTCCACACAATGGAGACAGTGCATAGCCTCTGGCACCTCTCTCCAGCTGAGAGCCACCTCTCTCCAGAGGACAGGAGAGGAAAACTGCCAGCACTAACAACTGATCCCGGCAGATAAAGGAGCAGATAAGCGAGGAGAGAGTGCCTTGGACAATACTTGCCTCGCCCTCGTCATCAGCACTGCTTCCCTTAGTTCTGAGAGCAGAACTCTTAATGCTGATAATGAGAACACCGACAACACCAATCATTCTGCAGCCGCATACATTTTCTTTCTAATTCAAAATACATATTAGTTTGCCCACAATGTGCTTTTGCTTTGCACATATGTTTTATGCAGAGAACAGCATTCGAAACCTCCAACCCCCCGCCGACGTTGATTCGATTTGTGAGCTAAACTGTATCCATCACCATCAATTGCATCAGGTCAGATACAAACACTGGGTTGTTTAGGCCTTTGTTAATGCGCTGTAATGTAGTAGTGCCAGGCCAGATGACCCAGCACCAGATCAGTGTAGCACTCACGCTCCTGGGGGCAGCTGACTGGAACAGCAGTTAGGCGAGACAGCCATCACAGGTCGCCCAGGCCACAGCTGGGGAAGCCCTGGGCCAAAGTGTTGATCTGAAATGATTAAGTGTACATCCAGCTGCACAAAGGAGAATAATGCATTGAAATAGCGTTACACCTAAAGACGTGCAAGCCCCTTCCTCTTATTTCGTACACTCATCCATTTTCAGTGTGTGTATGTGTGGTCTATAAGAGCCAAACTCCTTGTATTTGTCCTGAGAAAGACCTTGATAAGAATGGGGTCTGAGTGAGAGTGCTTATTTTATTCTCTTCCCTGCTGCTGCAGGCTATGGCTGTATTAATGCAATGGCAGGGATCTTTGAAGTTGTGACTTTATGAGACAAAAGCTAATTTCCTTTCCTTTGTTCATTATCGAGAGAGACTTCCAGCCGGGCGGAAAGCATGCTGTGCTAATTATTCCATTCATGAGTCGTCTCTAAAGTATGTAATGGATTTCACTGGGCTTTTCACAGGTAAGCAGGGTGATGTGGCAAACACACATCTGTCAACATGCTTGTTTCGAGTGATTAAAACTGTTAATTTTGTTTTCTTTTTAAAATCCTCACAGCATAAAGATAAGCAAATCTTCAAATACAGCACTTATTGCACTTAAATGACTTAGAAGCAGAATAGACCTGTAGGTCTGGGTTTCCAGGTTGCAAGTTGGTTGTAAGTGAACTTTTAAAACAGAGCTGACGCATTGCCACATTTTCCCGTAACGTCCCCACAAACATATTCTCCGCAGACTTATACAGCCAAAACCACTTTGCAACTCATTAAGATTTGAACCCAATTTCACAAATGAGTTTCAGAGTTTGTATGGGGCCAAGTTAGACATGTGACATAATGGGATTTCCATCTTTCCCTGAAACACAACTTGGCAGAGCATGAAGGAAAAACGGTTCATTTCACATTCCATCTTTGCCGGCGTACCAGGATGCCACCCACAACACCTGAGCACTCCCAATCAGAAAGATGTGTGCGCCTTGTCACTGATGTGCAGCATGTATCCTGCCACCCAGAGTCAGATCAGACAGCAATAAAAAAAAGAGGTGCAGAAAGGTGATACAAGTGAAGCCATATACCTCCTCCTCCGCTGCTGCTGTTGCTGCTGGCCTGACACCCTTCCTCTTCCTCCTCTTCTCTTCCCCCGTTTTGTTTGTGCTCATTTCATTCCGTGTGCAGCCTCCTGGCAGGCAGGTCAAGGTTTACCCTCGCACCACACACCATTTCCCTCACATGGCGCCTGAGGGAGGAACACTAGGGGCCCGAGGCAAGGGCAAGCCAAACAGCTCGCACAACATTGCCGCCATCACCACCTCTAACCATACGGATAGGAGGACAGAAATACTGAGCTCAGAATCGCCTCATTGGATCTTCTGTCTTTCTTTTTCCCCCTACTTATTCCTTCTATTCTTCACTTCTTCGTTGCCCTTTATCTTATTGTACATTATTGATTTCTGTCAGTAGTAAGGTATATGTCTATTAACCGACAGATTTAATAGAGCGAAAATAGAAAGCTACTCATTTGTTCCCCCTGTAGTGTTAGTGTTCATTTTGAGAGTCTGATACTAACCGTGGCTAGAAGCTAGTGCTGGATTTTTAGCTGTAAATGGAAAACGCCTGTGGGCTTTTCATTTTCTGGGCCCAGACGTTCCCTTCATGGTGTCGGAGCCCTTGTGTTCACAGAGTTCATGTTTTGCTGCGGGGCTTTTTTTTTTTTTTGCTTTCTTTTTTTATTTTTTATTTTGTTTTATCTCGTAGTTTAGACTAGCAGGGTTTTAACTCCCAGAGGACTCCTGCGTAGCAACAGCAGAGATCAACAAAGTAAGTTTGTTTATGTTGGCTGTGTCCGCATGTTGTCGACTTATACATTTCTCAGTCTCCATTTCCTGCCTCTCCTTGCCCCAGGGGAAAGGAGCCCTCTAATTGGATCTTGTTCTAATTGAGCCTAATACTGGAGCTAACCGGAGTTGGGCCCTGTGGCTAATGAGGAGCTGAATCAAAACTAAGCACTAAAACTTTGACTGTGTGTGTGTGTGTGTGTGTGTGTGTGTGTCTATGCCTGCAGTTTTTTTTTGTCCTACAGTCTATCACGAAAGCACTGTTACTCATTTCACTTCAACAGGAGCTCTGTTTTAAATTCTTTGCGTCACGACTGTGTTTTTAGACAAGGAGCAGTTGTTAGTGTGTGCCATAGACGGCGCAATAATAGTTTGCTTTTTTTTTTTTTTTTTTACCTTGTCACGCAAATAGAACAGCACTGAATTGAACCCACAATTGTTCAAGCTAGGTGGCACATTGAGGTTGCCCCCTACAGGCAAAGACAGGTATAAAATGAAACCATCTGCAGACAATAAATTTTACAACTGTTCCCTTTTTTTCTTTAAAAACAACCCCTCTCCCCAAAAAAACAAACAAACAAACAAACAAACAAAAAAACAACCTACAGATGCAATTATATTTTCATACATGGTGGGTACATTTCAATGAAAATAAATCTGTCAAATCTTAGTGTTTGTATTCTTTTTCAATTTGGCCACACAGGTGGGCCTAAATGCACAGATGTATACTCACAAATAAATGATTCATTGCTTGCTGCCTCACTCACAGGTGGCATTATTGTCAAAATTGCAAATGGAAGTAATTTTTTTTGCCTGTAGGCTTTTTTTATGAATACTTTTTGATATGTCACAATAGAGGAAGAACAGCTTTAAATAATTAATGACAGTTGAACTCCATTTAGCTGCTTCTCCTTCCTGGTATTACGCTTGTGGCTCACTGTTAGTGCTGTGCCATACTGCAAATTTTGGTCCGATCTTATATCTAGTAAATACGGGGCCAGCATTGCCTAGACTCTTAACCTATATATTAAATTTATGTAGGGGAGAGCAGTATGGCATGATTTGTGAGATAAATTATCATGAATTTGCAAATTCTGACCACATTTTAATGACCACTACATCACCACAATATTTAGTTACACAACAAAACACACATTTCACCTTTTCATTGATTTTAAAAACAGTTGGGGTTTTTTGGACCGCTGGGATGTAAATGTGTAAATGTCTCCTAAGCGCTTTGGGTCAACTACTCTTGTTTAAACGTGCTGTATAATATAGATGTGACAGTCAACACAAAAAGGCCCAGACATTTTTCATAGTGCATGTTTGAGGTATATTTCTTTTCATTTCCGAAACATATTTTATATAACACAATTCAGTGGGATACTTACTGAACTTACGGGATAGAAATAAAGTATCGATCCTATTGCACTAGTGTCGATCTGATACCAATACCAAAATAATTTCCCCCAGGGATCAATAAAGTATTCTGATTCTGATTCTGATTCTGAATACCAATTGGTATCGATACTATTGATATTTAGATCTATCCGCCCACCTCTACTCACTGTATTGGCTTACCTGGACATGAAACAAAGCAGCGCCATAGTTTGTAATAATCACTGTGTAATCAAGTCAAAATGTCTGCTGGGAAAACAGCTTATTCCACAAATCTCCTGCTCTTGTAGATTTAAAGTTTAAAGTCTTCATGATGAGGCAGAGGTTGGGCCCTACAAGCCTAAAACTGTTGTCATTGCACTCATGTAGATTTCTGCTCCTCTGCATCAGTGCCACTCTGCAGAGTGTGTGGTTGTGCTTTGACATAACACAGACATCAGACACCGTTTCCTTGATGAAAAGCAATTTTCAAAGGACTGATTTTTAAACTCATTCTCCTTTTCCTCTGTCACGCCAAGTGTCAATCCACGGAAAATAAAAGGAAACCAATAATGAAGCCAAGCATGTGATGCAGCTTCAACAGTTGCGTAGGCAACACAGAAATGGAAATGAATGATGCCATGTTTGGAGCTAGAAGGCTAGAATAGAAATGACTTCCTCTCTTGCCTTTATACAGTGTATGTATATATCTACCAATCCTCTTCCTTCTTTATGTAAAAAAGAACACGTGTTCATACACTCAGTGTAAGTATAGCACACAGCCATCATACATTTGTGTCTGCACTTCAGTGTACCGAATATGCGTTATTTACATTGTTCCTCTGCCAGGTACCAGAGAGCTGAGGCAGAGGTAACTGTTACCATCTATTATTCAAAAAGTGCCAATTGAAATTTTTATGAAACTCGTGGAGACAATCCATCATTTTGGTTCAGATGCTGATCCCTTTCATTTAAAATGACAAAATAACAAAACAGTGTCCTTTAATTAAATTTTTAATTTGTAGTCTTTAATTTGTACATTTCAAATCTGAATTCCAGAGGACCGTTCTAGTGGATCCCTGCCTTTAAAATGCAGAAATGTATTAACCCGTCAACAGATTTCATATGAGTGTTATTTTATTTTGTTATTATTATTTACTTGTTGTTCACAGCCAGATTGCGCAGGTGTTTTCTTTGTTTGACACACTTTTCTGCAAAAAATTAATACATGATCTAAATTATTTTTAATAGTGAGAAATGCATATCACAACAAAAGTAGAACTATATTAGACTTCAATTAGTATTCAATTTCTGGTACAGCATAAGTCATTTTTAGCCTGTGCAAAATCTTCTGAATTTGGCACTTGCAAGCAGCCTAATCACATGTGGCTCAACTTAAATCTTATTTTCTAATGAGGAAGCTGCTTAGCTGTCTTCTGAGTGCAAGTCCATTTTACGCCTTCTTTGCATGGATCTTGAAGGTTATTTTAAGAAGTATTAGCTGGCAAAATAGGTTACCTCTAGGTGTTGCTGCAATGACGCTAACTGTTAGCCAATTGGTACCAGAAATAAACGAGTGTAAGGTGTTTATGCACTTCCAGCATAAAGTTCGGCTTCCTTTTTATTTTACTCGGCAACAAATCCCTGCTTTAAAGGTTTGACTTGTAAACGATAATGGGTACCGTCTTAACAGAGCTTTGCCTTTAATCCGTTCATTCACCTAAATACATAAGAAAAGTATGTTTAGGATCTGGCTTTGTTCATCCATGATCTTCAGATTGTGATGTCTTTCTAAGCTGTTGCAGTAGTTGGAGGCCTGTGGGACAGAAACCAATGCTGCACACTGTTTTCCCTACCACCAGAGGGGGGTTGGGTGGAGACACTCCAGGTATAGGCTGGATTGAACCCTCCCTTAGGCACTCTGCCATGTCTTGAGAAAGAGGAGGGCAGAGTAAATAATTCCAGAGCAAATATAGCCTCCCAAACTTTGCCTCAAGGACATAGCCCAAAGGCCAATCGGAAGATTGGAAAGAGATGAGAGAAAAAAAACTTAGGTGGGGCTTTTATGTTCCTCTTATGAAACCCAGCTGAATGAAAGAGTTTTGGGAACACAAAGATACATTTGGGCAAACGCTTTCTTTTCCAGGTAATAACACTCGGACATGTGTAGACTTGAGAGCATATGTGTGTTTCATGTGCTCATACTCATTCAAAAGTGGCACTGCATTGCCTGAGTAGCCCTCCAGCTCTTGTCTTGTTTGTTGACTGTATTAAACAAATGGTCAGAAAGCCCATTACTCACAGGGTGGATGAATGGAAACTGTGTGTATATGTGTTTGTTCTTGTGTACACGCGGTCCCGCCCTAGCCCTGCAGGTTTCTCTGGGGTTTCTTGTCACCCCGTGTCTTGGAGGTGAGAGGGCGGGTGATAATTGAACACTCTCTGGCACTTTTAACAAATGTATTGAAAGGGGGAATCGAAAAACCTGTTAATGAGATTTGCCTCCTCGGGCAGCGCTCAGGGTTATTATTCTTATAATTTTCCTAATCTAATGAGTTACTCAAAGTTTATTTTCAAATGTATCTCTCCCACTCAGCCTATAGGGATCCTGTTTTATTAGCCTCCGTTCCATGGCAGCACACAAACTTTATTAATAAATCAGTTTACAGTGCTTTGCAGGAGGCCCAGATTGAGACGTGAGCTTTTCAAACCAAACAAATTGTAAGACAAGGGGATCACAGAGCACGGATTGAATGATTGAACAACACTGGCCACATACCAAGGTGAGCATCTTTGTACTTGGGGTTTGTTTACCTCATAAGATGGCTCCTGGCTTAGGGAATGGACCATGAAAATGGCTGCTCTCTTGTGCCTGCAGCGCTCTATAGATTGGAGTTTTTCATGTGGCAGTTAGGCTGCTGGGATATACACCCCAGGGGATGTGCACTCATTAAGGACGGTAGCTCGGGGCTCACTTATACACCACTTCCTGTGGCCAGTGACCTCCTTTTCACCCGTGGGCTCGCAGCTACATCACAGCTCTGCTTCTTGGTCTCCCTGTCACTCCCAACAACGCCCTGGGGTTGTCACATGCCTTGACTGACTCCTGACCTGAGTGGCCTCTTGCAACCCCTCTCCTCCTCTCAACGAGTCAGTTAGAATGATCGCAAACAACATAAGGGTCACATGTGCCCCCCCAAAATGGCGGTAATGTCCTTGGGCTTTCGGAGGAAGAATTTTCCAAGTTGACAGTGTCAAAACATCATGTCAGAAATGGCCAACTTTATGTGTCATCTTAAAGCAGTAGAGCTGCAATATTATTCAAGTGGAAAGAGTTTGAGCGCTACAGTAAAACTAAGCAAGTAATTCATCATTTATACTGATGGCAGTCACTGAGAGCAAATTTGTGATTGAAAGCACCTGTCTTGTCGGACCTTTACCTTGAGTTCAAGCAAATACCGAGCTGTGCTGCTTGAGTGGATACAAGTGCGATAATAGCATTGCTTCATCAATGCCCTCCCTGAGCCATTTCTGCAGCCATTTCCTTCATGCTGTGGTTTATTTTAGCCGTGATACACACTAGGTTGTGTTAAGCACCTAAAGGTGATCTGAGATCCTGACTAGGGTAGTTAATCACTGATCAGAAAAAAAGAAAAAAAAACATTACTGTGAACTTAGGGCAATATAGCACTGCGCCTGAAGTGTGCAGACAAATATCAATAAAAGTGCCCTTGATCTTTCTTTCTGTTTTTTTAATTGAATGCTAAAAGCCTGATGCTCCCTGTCGCCTCCATACTCGAGTGGGTACTCTTACACCCAAATACCTTTTTACCCTAGCTTAGCTGATTCAGTCCTAACCCTATGTTTTGGAGAAATACAAGTTGAAATGTTCATTCTACGCATGTAGAGAATCTTCTAGTGTGGGCTTTAGGGTTAGGTCATTGCTTATGATGACTTGATCTCTTGAGAGTTAAATCGCCCTTACTGTCTATTTAAAAAATGCTCTCACAAACACCCTATTTGTAATATGACTGTCACGATTTTAGGAGGTAAGCTTTGGGGCGGCCCAGCTTAGCTGATTGGTGGATTGAGATATCAGATGAGTTCTCATCAGCACCACCCATACTTATACCTGCAGGCAAAACAATTTTGTCCTCCACTAGTAAGCAATTAGATTATATTCAAGCACACATACACACACACACAAAGCCTCCACAAACAGCATTCCCCCTATGTAGCATTCTCCCTTCCTCAGTATGACACTTGCTTCCTCCGTATGTGTGAGTTTGTGTTAGCATGAGGATGCGAGGAGACACACACACACACACACACACACATAGATACAGACACACACCCTGTAGGTATAAGGTTCCAGTTGGTATATCTCTGTCTCTAAGCTCCAGTTTGATGCCCTAGTCTCATGGTATCCAACCCCCACTCTTTCTGCATCCCCTCAGGCTTCTGTGTGTGTGTGTGTGCGTAAGATGGCTACTGAACCAAGAGGGCATTGTTTCTCTCCAGCGGGGTTTCATAATTGAACATTCACATTTATGCACACATTCAAATAGATACTAAAAGTAGAAGTGAAGCACGTAGCCCCGTTCCGCACTGGAATTATCTGTGGCGAAACTGAAAGTCGAGATTAAACTCGAGATTATTATTGTGAGGCATTGTGCATGACTCCTGCAAGCTGCAAACGTTTTGGTGGATGAGCATGCAGCAGATGATTGCACATGCACATTGGAAGCTTTCCACAGGAGGTGCAAACTCCAGTCAGCCTGCATCAGGTTGTGTGTTTCTTAGGCACATGTGCGAGCGAAGCAGGGAAGTGAAAAGACAGCGGGCAGCAGGGACAAACCCGTCAGCCACTCAGATCACATCAGGTCTGTCGGGACACATTGGAGCACAGCAAGCCTGATGGGATATGCCCCCCAGGGGTGTGAAGCAGTCCAGATGACATACAGACACAGGGGCAGGAAAAGAAGGAAGGAAGAATAGAGGATGGCACATCTTGCCTCCGATACGCAATATGTTTTAATAACATGCATGCAATTATGAATGGTAGCCCTGTCTACATTGTGCGCTAACTATACAGTATTGCTATGCAGTTATTGCTGTACTTTTACGTGTTAAATTCCTACCCCCACCACACTCATACTAAAATGCATAATCGCCGATATTGACAGAAACATGCAGCCTGGATCTCACACCAGATAAACTACATCTAAAACAACACGGCAGATATGCTAATGTGAAACGTGAAGGCATGATGTTTATGAGTTGCACACAATGCATATGTTTCTGCGTGTGGGTAAATGCACAGACACGCTTGGATACATATGTCCGCAGGGGCAAAGTGGGAAATAGACACTTCTCTTCATGCCTGTTCTTTAATTGGGGCATTTATTGTTTTGTGGTGGTGTTTACTTCATTAAATTAAGGCACATTTAAGAAATGCAGCATGTTTCAAGGTTTATATAAGCAAAATTATGCTTTCAGCCATTAAGTTGCAAATTAACATATCTTTATGACTGTGGGATATGCCAGTTGAGGATGCTTTTACATTTCCACACTAATCAACTTGACTTTAACATGTTGGATTTCAGTTTGATTTGCTTTCATCACATATATTGTTTCCCCCCTCGGCTGTGTGTGTGTCTGCACGTGTATTTAAGTGGAACTGTTTCAGCGTGTGATTGCAGCCGAGTGTGTAAACTTGTGTGCTTCTGTTAGTTAGTCCATGGCACCTTCATGTCAGCGCAACGGTTTCTTTCTTAAGAAATCAAAATATGCACGTGTGTGTCAGTGTGTGTGTATGTGTGTGTGAGAGAAAAGGGGGGTGTTACAAGGACAAAATGAACTAATGTTGAATATTCCGTATTGGTTTTACTGTAATTCTTTTCTAATTCTTAGTTTATTCAATTTCATCTCCTTGAGGCTGGTAGGTATGGAAATGAGGTCTGTTCTTCTTCTTCTTCTTCTTTTTTTTGCCTGTGTAAATTGCAGCTATCACCTCAAGCCTTTTGAACAAGATTACCCAGATGGCCTTGCGTGGTGTGCCTGAAGTTTTATTTTCCTTCTTTGCCTGCTTTTCCTTCTTGGCTTCAGGGAAAAGGAGAGGGAGCTGGGAAGCCTCCTGAAGGCTCTGGGTGAGGCCAGGAGGCAGCAGCTGTGGCAAAGAGAGATCTGGGGGAAGAAGAAGAGGAGAGAGTGAGTTGGGGAGGGAGCGCTTGGGGGTGGATGAGGCTGGTGCAGGGGGGGTGGGGGGTGGGGTGTTGTGTTGTAGTGTGTGAATGGATGAGGCCACAAAAAATCTAAAGCTGGGAACACCAGCCATTATAAACACAACTCTCTACCTGGCTTGGCTGTCAGCGTGACTGGAATAACCCTTGGAGAACTCAGAGATGGGCTGAGGTTTGTAGGTATGCTCTGAGTGGGGACAGGAAGAACTTGGGTTAGGGGTGGAGGGCCGCGTACATGAACATGTGTTTGGA
The DNA here is from genome assembly GCF_965226115.1 of Aulonocara stuartgranti. NCBI lineage: Eukaryota > Metazoa > Chordata > Actinopteri > Cichliformes > Cichlidae > Aulonocara > Aulonocara stuartgranti. The sequence continues at coordinate 18,230,633 of NC_138954.1, read as the reverse complement.
GAAAGGTGTTGTTTACAGATACAGTGAAGTGTGTCGCAGTGTAAACACGGCATTACCACATCACCAGGCACTTAAGCAATGCTTATAATTTAAACAGCTCGAATCGTACCTTTGAAAGCTGGGGTTTGGTGAAAAGCATGATAAATGGCTACCTCCTGCCCAGGTGATCATTGTTGTGAGAGTTGTGAGATTTGTCATTGGGTTTCCACTCACCGTGCCCCGGACATAATCTGCTGCTGGTTTTCTGCCCAGAGGAAGAATATGATTTTAATACATTAAGGTGGCGCAGAGATAGAGAATTATGCAGAGCTAAAGTCTTCACCTGTTTATTATTCCAACAGGCAACAGCCTCCATCCGCACTAATCTCCAAAAGAACACACCCAACTCCCAGATTGCTGATCTTGGCTTGGAGGCAACAGTGAAAAGAGATTCTCACCTGAGATAAGATGAGGAGGAGAGGAGGAGCTGCATATATCACTTAAAATATACTTTGAAAAAAAAAACCCCACAATATTGGAGGAAGAGCTGATGGGAGACAGTACAGTGATGTTCCACTTCTTCCTCTAGGTGACATCTACCCACCAGACATTTCTTTTATTAGCACACACACTTCCACAGGGATGTTTGTGAGAAATTTTGATATAGTCGTCCATTGCGATACGCAGCAAAGCAAATATCTTGGCATGTAAGCCTTTTCAGTCAGCTTTTGCCTCATATTGAAGTGTGCTGTTGGATCAACATCCCTGTGTTATTTCAGCAACAGCTCTTTTTTTTTTCGTTCAGATGCTGTTGCCAAAGAGTCAATAGTGGGCTATCACTGCTTATTTTCACTCCCTCGATTTGTTTGTTTTGTTAAGGTTTTGCACTCCATCATAATGAATCACCATTTTTTTTCATCTTGTTCTTATTTATTCTCATGGCTGGAGGTAGAATGTGGTGGTTGATGAGGGGCTGAAATGAACTGAGCCTTAGCCTTAGCCTGGGGGCTGGCGCATATCTTAGCATAAGTGATGGCCAACCGGAGGGCTAGAGCCTGGCTGAGAGCGCCCTCAGGATAGCAACTCTGACAGATCATGTATTTATAGGTCTGTTGAAAGACCTCTATTGTGTCCCACATAGCCTCAGAGCATATCTGTCCTCTGTATTATAATAAAGCCGCTGGCCTTACCACTATGATGGATGGGTGGCCCTCGAATGGCAAGCTCCAGAATCATTAGAGCACTCCGAACATGCAGGTCTACCCATGTGAAAGACTGGTGCAGGGAGGTGTGCTCCTTGTGAACAGTACAGTTACAGTATAGTTGAGACCTTTTGATCAAGGCTAGCTTTTTCATATTAACTCTCAACCAATGAAAGGAGGGTAAGAGGGGGGAAATAAGAAAAGCTGTGATGGGGTAACTTTGCTAGTGTTTTCGCCAAAAAGTCGATTTTGCAGTTCTCAGCACAGGTTAAAATATGTCATCTTTAATCATGTAGCTCCACTGATCAGATTTCCGTGCTGCTGAGCATTCCATCAGACCTCCACTGAGACACTAGGCATGGCAATGAAACTGGACACAGCCTATATATGAAGCTTTTCTTTTTTAGGAGGAATAAGTTTAAAAAATAGAAAAGAATAACACAACTTGCTTGAATGTGCTTTGCAGCCCACAAGAAAAAAAAAAAACAGCTTGACTTTTCTCCGCCTTGAGCCTCACAAGCAGAGTGGTGTTTGAGCTGTTTCCCAATCTCATGTTCTTCTGTTACCTCTGGAGTAGAATATAAATGATTCCCTCTCAGTGTACAGTGTATGCCAAGGGGCCTGCAGCGACCGTAGTCCGGTCTAAAATTCTTCACTGCAAGCAAACCATAATTCAAGGCCTGACTGATAAATAAACAATACAAAGCACAGCATACTGTGAAGCACTACCTCAATGTCTCCACTTGGAGCACTGTCGCACATTATAGGGCAAACACCATAGGCTACATTGTAAAGGTGGGTCTACGGAATAATAACTACTGTTTTTGACAGTATTCTGTATATCATGGTGGAGGATGCATATGTACAACACTGCAAAACCGAAAGAAATGTACACACAGTAAGTTAAACCCTGCTACCTCTCAGCTCAAAGTACAGTCTCATAGAGCTTGTAGCCCAACGACTGACTGGACAGTTCCCTGTACATGAATAACTTGCAGGGACTGTTTCATTTACATAAGGATGAATCTTTGAAATTCAGCAAATAACTCCAGGTAAAATGCTATGTTCCATATACAATGAAAGTATCATGCTTGTGTGGATAGATACGAAGTTGCCTTATGCATGTGTGTGTGTGTGTGTGTGTGTGTGTGTGTGTGTGTGTGTGTGTGTGTGTGTGTGTGTGTTTCCCTTTCATTTTGTGTAAACAAGTATCCTGCAACAAAAGTAAGAGATTCTCTATAGAATTCATCATGCCTTAAACAGTTTTATATCCAAAACACACCCCAACACACTGTCACTCCCAAATCCCACACACAGGTCCTTGGTCATCAGCCTTTCTTTTCACATTTTAAGTTACGCTGAGTACTCCTTTACCACCAGTTTTCAATACACAAAGTATTTCTCTTTATAAGTAAAAATAAAACACAGATTTAACTCTGTAAAGCCATATTTAAGAAATAGTTGTTTAGAGGGTTTTTTTAAAAGTATGGCTCTATGGTGTAAATTACTCTTAGTACATGTAGTGTTTCAAGCCCACGTTATCCTAACGACCCATTTGAAGTTTCACATAATTTCAGTTTTTATGAATGCATAAAACCTGCCAATTTTACACATTAATTTTCCTCACCGTATAAGCTAAAATGGTATGAGAAGCCTCAGCGTATTATGAGTTGGGAGTAAGAGCGGGCTTTAACGATGCATCCATAAAGATACCAAGCTACTCTTTCAGATATAAACACTTTTCAATTAATCTAAGACATTTAGCTTCAGCCATGAATGAGCACCAGGTTACTTTCTCCTAAAAACTAAGGAAGCAACCTGTCAGACTTAGCAAATTTTACTAACTTCTATCAACATTTCAGAAGTCTAAATTGGATGTTGTCACATTAATGGATAAGCACACGAAAGACTGCAACGCTTAGCATGTATTTCACATAGGAAAAAATGGGACCTAATTACAGACTCCACAGTCAATATTAGCTGCCACAAGTGCTAGAAATCTGCATACAGTGCTGTGAAAAAGTATTTATCCCCATACTGATTTCTTATCTTTGCTTATTTGTTCATCAGATCATCAGAGAAAAACATTTCAGAATAAAAGCTATCCAAAACTTGCCTTTGAAAAACTAATTGCACCCAAACCTGTATAACTGGATGCGCCATCCTTGGTAGCAAGAACTGGAATCAAGTGTTTGTGGTAACTGGCAATGAGCCTTTCATATTGCTGCGGAGGAATTGTGGTCCACTCATCTTTGCAGAATTGTTTTAATTCACCCACACTGGAGGTTTTTTAAGGTCATGCCTGGGCATCTCAATTGGCTTTAAGTCCCGACATTGACTGTGCCACACCAAAATTTAAATAAAGGTATGGGAGGCACCTACTGTAGAAAATATTTCTACAGATCAACACAGAACAAGAGACAAGTGTACAGCTAAAGGAACACTGGAGGTTTTGTGAGCATGTTTAAGGTCATGGCAAAGCATCTCAATTGGATTTAAGTTTGACTAGGCCATTCCAACACGCACTTTTATTTATTTATCTATTTTTTTGGTGCCATTCAGTGGTGGACTTGCTGATGTTTTGGATCACTGTCTTGTTGCATAACCCAAGTGGGCTTGAGCTTTAGACCACAAACTGCAGGCCAAACGTTCTCTTTCAGGATTTTCTGGTAGAGAGCAAAATTCACGTTTCCATCAATTATGGCAAGTCATCCAAGTCCTAAAGCAGCAAAGCCAAATCCATGTTTGACTTTAAGCATGATGTTCTTTTTATGAAATTCTGTGTTAATTTTATGCCAGATGCAGTGGGACTCAAATCTTCCAAAAAGCTAAACTTTAGTTTGGACAGTGCACAGAATGTGTTCCCAGTAGTCTTGGGGGACAATTACTTTCACACAATGCCAACTAGGTCTGGATAGATTTTTACCCTGTATAAATGAAATAATCAAAAAAGAAGAAATTAGGAAATGGGTAAATACTTTTTCACACCTCTGTCGATACACACATGGTATGCACCTGAACCTTGGCTCCATTATAGTTGTGGAAATGTCTGGATGAAGCTGAATGCAGTCATATGAACCTAAAAAAATCATTCTAAGTCTCAAGTACTTATCATAAATTACTGGATCATAATTCTGTTAACTCTCTCATTAGTGTCCCTCATAGCTTCATTCGCATACGCTATATAAACAAAAGAATTGAGCCACACCTCTTCATCTGAATTCAGGTGCTTTCAGGCTCATTGCCATACAAAAATTGTGGAAACGATGGGTCTTTCTAAAGAGCTCACTCAGCACTGTAATAGGATGACAAAACTGCAACAAGTCAGTTTGTTTAACTATCGGTGAGCAGTCTTATTGCAAAGTGGAACCATATAGAAAACAAAGTAATTCAGCCACAAAGTGGCAGACCACTAAGTGCAGCTTTTAAAACCTACTTTGACATTAACAGCAGCACAAAAACTGTGAACCAGGGTCTTTTGGCATGGATTTCCATGACTGGGTGCCTTCTGTACTTGTAATGTGGCCCAGTACTCTGGTCCATATAATCTATGACAGTGATGGAAAGAGTTAAGGTCTGCACATGATTCTTCGGAAATGCAAATGGCTTGTTGCACATACAGGAATAGGAATTGTCAGTGTTCACCCAAAAATTCACTCGATCAACATTGTGCATAAACGCAGAGTCTGTGCACTGTGTGCTGCAGCAACTGCCCATACACCTTGCACACTGCCTCATGGATTAATGTCTTAATCTTATTTCAGATTTGAAATGAAGTTGATTAGACTTGAGATTGTTTTCATTCCATAGTGGTAATCTTGTACACACCTATTCATTAATGTGAGCACATGCAGTCAGGCTTGTGCCAATGGGAATAGTGATACATAAATGTTACCAAGTCTGCCTCGTTAGCATTGTCCATCACTCCTCTTATAAAAGAAAAAAAAGGAACCAGAAGACAGCATATTTACATAGTCCCAAATTACTGGAAAGTAGGCATTCCCAAAACCTACATGGGCCTTGTGACTTTAACAGATAAATAAGGTCAGCAATGTTACACATCCAGTGGTTGAGAATGGCTATTAACTGAAGCAAAGCCACAATGAGATATCATTATACTAGCGAGTGTCCGTTTGAGATATTATTCTACCGGCGATTGTCCAACTAAAAACATTTAAAGTACCAAAGACTGCGAGACATTCATCACACCAATGAACTATTCTTTTCCACCAGAAATAATGGGTGGAAATATGTGACCATTATATTATAATAAAGGTATTTATGAGCCTTCAATCTCACAGCCTCACTATGAGATATCTTTGAAAATTTGAAATCAGCTCCTGAGGCTGAGGTTGGGGGAGGAAGGGAGGGAGAGAAAGAGAAGGAAAGAGAAAGAGAGAAAGAGAGAGAGAGAGAGAGAAATGGCAAGGGAGAGATGTGGGAGTTGTGTTTTTCTTTTTTGCCATAGGTTACATTTATAATTATCTTGCTGGCATAAAATGGCCAAGAGGCTTTTTCAATAAAGGTAGGAGGCACCTACGGTAGAAAATATTACCTACAGATCAACACAGAACAAGAGAGAAGACTGCAGCTAGAGGAAGATGGTGTACAGCGTACATGATCTAATAAGTCTGTTTAGTTTGTATATTCATTAGGAACTGGAGCCACTGCTTGCACTATAGGCTGTAGAACTGAGCACTGCGAGGGCTGATGATCTGAAGATGAGGTGAATGAGTCCATCCACTGACCTTCACTAGTGGTGAGTAAGCAGAGCCTCGGGATTGAGGGAAAGATGGCCACAGCCACTTTCTCCAGGCCCTGCAATGCCTTTTGATGACTGGAAATAATCACTAGAGAGAAAGCAAGTGAAAGAGACATAATCACAGAGGCGCCACAGAAGAAGGAGGAGGATCCCAGATTACTTTATTCTCCTCCAAACTACTGCCCTTTAAAGAACTGGAAGTCAGTTTTTAATACTATTCATCTTTTCTTCAGCATAATGCGTTCTGAGAGGAGGATATCTCTAATTCCTTTTCAAGTTAGTCTAAATCCAGGAAGTGAAAAGCGATAGAGATGGACAAGGTCTCATTATACTGAGGCTGCCCCACAGGTAGTAAACTTAAAGAACAAAAATCACATATGTTGCACAAAAAGTAGGAGTGCTACAGAATTTAAAATAAAGCTCACTGGTTTAGTGAGTGACACTATCCTTAATAACATTTTATTCATAAGAAGATTAATATACCTATAAAATTACAACTTATTTAAGAATAGCAACATATTTTTAAAAGAAAAAAATGCTCTAGTTACTATAGAAATACTTGAGAGACAGGCATACCACTCTCATGCGATGCATATGAGGCTACAGCCAGTAGCTGGTTTGGTTAGCTTAACTTAGCTTAGCTTAGCGGTAGATACAAAATCTATCCAGCAGCACCTACAAAGATAACTACATGTCTATATTTACATGTTTTTACGTGTGCGTAAAAACATGTTTTTACATGTTTTTACATGTAAACATCTACATGTTAAGTCAATCCTAAAAATGTAAAGATTAAGTTCTTTGTTTGGCCTGTAAAGTAAAAACAGGCTTTTGGTTTTGCAGGTTTTTGTACTTTGTCGTTGCAGGTTGTTGCTATATGTTATGCTATGTGTTAAATGTTATAAACCACTATCTGTGTGAATATCCAGACCCTGTAGGGGAGGGATAAGACTGGTGGTAGTGGAAACTTTCTGATTTGTAGTGTATTCGTAGTCTGAGTGTTATAGACCAATCTGAGTAAGCTTTGGTTGCACCAAAGTAAAGTTCCTGTAAATTGGGTGATGCCCATCTATCTAGAAACCAACAAGGTCACCTCTTCCAATCATGATTTAGCTTTTAGAAATGTATCTGCAGTCACTGGTAGCAATATATCCTGGCCAAGATGTCACCTTTTCACTTAACTTTCAAAAAAAAAAGCAAATGGCTCTGCTTAAAATGATCAGTCATTTTAAATAATGAGTACTGAAATAAAAATTAAAAGAGCTGAATATTTAAAGCATTATATTTAGCTTTGCTAAAAGAATGTTTAGCCAATGATGTATTGTCTTAAACACAAAGTTTTAATTGAGTGAATTCTAGTGCTTTTAATTGAAAGTTGATAGTTTCTTCCACGTGCACAGGAATTGTTTTTGATTTTATGACTGAGAACAGAGCATTGCTTTGAACCACTCACAGTTGCACCTCTAGCCTATGAGCATAACAGTCAATCAAAAGGGAATCTGGGGCAAAGGGGCCTGAAAGGGAGACATATAGCATAAACTGTAGATAGCCAAAGAAAGTGGAGATTCTGCCAAAAGGGATGGAGACAAGACAACATGGCTCCGTGTGGGATTTCACTTTGGATTTTGACCCTGCAGGAATATGTGGAAGTACAACTGACAGGACTTGCGTGGAGAAGTCGGCTCTATTCAATATAACTAAGTAAAGAATGCCCTGTGTAGTCACTGATGCACCAGCATAAATCCTCCAAGGTATAATATTGCCTCGGCAGTTTGCTTTACCTCTCTGGTTGGAAAGAGCAAAGACACTACATAATGTCATGTTTTGGGTTTTTTTTTTATCATGTTTGCCATAAATACATTCAGGTTTCTTGAAATAATTGCGAGCGGTACAACAGATGCAGCAAAATCAAATTTATGGAATTACTAATTAACTGCTGTGAGACATGTGAAAGCAGTCCCTGCAGCAAAGTAAAAACTGTGAACAGACACCATAACTACTTTAGCTGAGATTTATTTCACTTTTTTTTTTGCTACATTCTTCTTTACTCAAATCTAGGGAGCATAGGTGGGTCAGTTATTTAAGAAATACTTTATATTCAACTTCATATGAATATGTGCTACAAATAAAAGTGATCTTGGAGTGGGTAGTACAATAAGCTTTTAATCTGTTCAGTCATGTCTGAAGCAACAAAATTTCCTTTAAAAAGTTTAAATGTAAAAAACACAAACACATATACGATGAAAATTTACAGGTCATGACTCAAGGGAATTTTTTTTGATCCAATTAAATAATTCCCAAAGTAGGACGCGGGGGGTTTGCAGCTCATAGTCCCTGATGAGGCAAATGGTGTGTCATAATAATTCACAAAATGATTTCCTTACTGCATCTAGCGGCTCCATAGTGTAGTGGTTTACACATTTGCCCAACAAAAGAAAGATCCCCAGTTTGAGGAGACACAAATCCCTTTTGGGGTTGTGGCAGGAAGGGCATCCGGAATAAGAACAATCTGTCAAATCAAACATGCAGAGCCACCCGCTGTGGTGACCCCTTGTGAATAAGAGAGCAGACGAAAGTAGCTTCTTCTATTTCCTTACTGCATACATGTGTGTGTGTATATATATATATATAAATAAAAGTCTTTGAAGTTAAATTTTGATGTCAACTGTATTTTTTGACTTAGGCCAATAAAATAAGCAATTAAAGAAAAAAACACTTCATTGGTGTCGTAATTATTTAACGTCATGTTATTATATGAAAAACAGATGCTGTTGTTGAGACTAACTGTTTATGACAACGAAGACATTCTGCACTGTAAGCAACACATTAGTGACCTTTTCAAAACAAGGGGTAAAAACTGATTTAACCAATATGCCAGCGACACTGAATCAAGTCACTGGTTGAAAAAAATACAAATAAAAAAGCTATGCAACACATAAAATCAGCAACAAATTCTTTTCTTTTTAATTTATATGGGAAAATTAGGACTCCTATTCAACCTAATGTAGGCTCCAAGTTTTAAAACAAACTTTGTTTGGGGATCCAGCATATATAAATCCTTTTTTAAACTGGTTTAGGGGGACAATCTCAAACTTATCAAATATCTTGTATCTTCTTATGGCAAAAAAAAAAAAAAAAAAAAAAAAAAAAATCTCCTGTTGCACTTCATTTTTATTCTTTAGATGATTCTCAAGTTTAAGAAAACAAAAAACATCAACAAGGGAACAAAGAAAAACAGAGTCCACAGAGCTCTGCAACGTCAAGCGTTTGGCTGCCACAGAAAAGTCTAGCACCTCCTGCTGCTTGGGAGGCTTCTAGTCTAGCTGCTCCTGCTTTATCCTGTTTGAATTGGGCCCTCGCTGACTTGTCCTCCTCAGTTCCCTCCTCAGGACGTACTCGCTGAACTGGGATGAGTCCACGCCTCCGCCGCAGGAGCCAGCGATCTCGAAGCCACGTTGCTGGAGACGCTCTAGAACCTGGGAAATGTGGAACAAGATAGAAGGGGGGAGGATGTCAGAAGCAAGATATTGATTATAGAAGGAAATGCACACGGTTGGTCATTTCTTGGTAAAAGTCAGTGTGATAAGCCAGTCAGGGAGTCGCTACAACAGTGATGCTAAATTGTTAACCACTAACCTTTTGTTCACTGCTGCAAAGCTGAAAAGCATTCAATCACCCAAAACTCCTCCAATTATGTGCTGCTGCCTTAGTCTAGCATTGGAAACAGCTTTGGGAGTAAGTAGCAGCAACATACGGCTTGTGACGGGAATTTGGATGGGACTTTCACAAGACTTTCACAAAACCAAGAGCCTCTCATATTGCCTCATACCTCATTTTCATTGTTTTCTAGTGTATATGTGTGTTTGTCTATGTGTGTGTAGCTGTTCCTGATCCCACAGCCTCGCAGACATCTACAGACGTGTCCAGGGGGGTTGTAGGATCACATTCCATCGAAGAGGCCCCAGGGAGCAGTGAGGCTTTCTCTCTGCCACTTGGCTCAGTGTGGGCTGCTCAGGAAAAAAAAAACCCTCTCCCCAATTCTCCCCCAGGCCCAAGCCTTCACCAAAACTACAAAGGTCCCCCTACTGCTGGCAGCTCTCTCTGCTCCCCTTCCTTCTCTCAAACCCCCCGCCCTGCCTCCATTAGCCGCAGATACAGCATTCACCGCCGGCGTGCTTTAATAACCAAACAGGATTATGGGCCCTGCCTGGGGACAACCTGCTAGGGAGCATGCTCACTCTCTTGCTTGCTCTCCACGACTCACACACACACACACACACACACACACACACACACACACACACACACACTCCAGAGTCTGGTTTGTGTGTGTGTTTTTTGGGAAGGAGGCGGTGATTTGACTTCCTCAGACGGAGACATAGTCCAAAATCATTGTAAAATCTTTTCAAATATGCCTTTACTTCATCCTTTATGGATGCATGTCTGAGGATTTTACCATCAATGAGTTATTGGAGTATGAATTTATAATCTGGGAAATGCAGGATTGCCAAATACATGCAGACAATAACAATGGAGGTTGACACAAAAAGAGTGTTTTGTTGAGTAAAGGCTTACTTGTGTGTGCAGCATACACCTATTTTTTAAAAGCTTCAGTTTTGCATGTATTAGTTTCAGGTAAAAACACAGTTCCTGGGAAAGGATCATATTTTAATAGAAAGCAAATTGAAACTTGACCTCTAGTTCTTACAACAAACTTATTTTCTATCTCCTTGTAATGAATGGTGTTCGAATAGACTCCCAACCCTTAGATTTATAACACCCCTAATAACTTATAAGAGTTTACAAAGGCAAAGTTAACTTTAATAAACAAAGATAAACTAATATATCAGAAGTGCACAACCTCAAGATATTGCTGGTATTGATTCACTAAGGCATCCAATTCTTAGTAGGAAATCTTGCCAAATGCTTTTCGGATGTTATACGCAGAAACAATACTTGAACAGAACACCATCAAAGTCTTGATTTTATTTTAAATTGGACGTCAATCTGTTGATCCACTAAGACACTCAGAGTTACTGACTTGTGTTTTCATTACACGCTGAACTTCCTCTTTCTTCTTCCTTACAGTTTCCTTTTGCACCACTGATAAAGGTCTCAGCTGTTCCACTATGTAAAACTCCCATCATTAACAACTTTCTCATCACTTTTCATTAGTTTGGCCCTAATGCCCACTGTAAGCTGGCGTTTTGGTCATCATTGTTCAAATAATTCACAACAAACTTGAAATGGGCTGAGAGGCTCCTTCAGCTTCTCTGGTCTCTGTTTTCAGTCTTTAAACCATCTAGCACATGGTGGAAGACTCTGGCCAATGTAATGACTTTTTAGACCAAGAGACCAAAATAAAATGTTTATAGGTTGTGAGACATGGTTTCACCTGAAGTAATGGGTTGAACAGAGACCTTTCAAACTGTATGTAAAACCAAAAGTCCAGATTAACTGATTTTTTTTTTTGGCATATGAAGCACACCTACAGCTTCATTTTTGTGTGATGCAATGTTATATGTTCAAAACCATCCAAAAACATAGTGTTCCATCAGTGGATAGTACTGAAGCTCAGCCCTTTTTCAGCTCTCCAGTTACAGTCAACATTATTATTCCATACAAATCACAGAAAGTAAAGATGGTGGTAGACTTGTGTAATGATAGCTTTCTAAATTAGCGCTTTGATGAACTCATCAAAGCACCCATTTTTCTGCGAGGCCGTTCTTGTAATTTGATTGGATTAAAAAAGATTAAAAAAAGAAAGCCTGCAATCAGACATAACTAATTTTTTATGACAGAAAAAGGCTAAATGAGCACAACATTACTGCAATCAATTATTATGTTTTCAAGATAGATGGATACAAACCTGGACAGAGTTGAGGTGACAGTACCCATTCAGTGGGAACCGGATGACGTGTGTGGAGTCGTGGTTCCAGCCAGCATTGACGGAGTTGCACATAACGTCTCCGATTTCTGGAAACACATCTTCGATCAGGGCCTTGTCACCGCTGAGTGTGATCCTCTCACCCAGGTCGGGTGCAACACGCACCACCAAGCACTCGCAGGGACGGGACACCCGACCTAGCTCCTGGTCCTGGCGCCAGCGCTCCAGCTCAGCAAGCATGGGCTGCAGCTGGAAATATCGTGCTTCCTCATACAGCAGGCTGTAGTCCTGTAGGATATAAAAGTTGAAGGGTTTTCACATCATTGCATTCTCGAAAAAGAAATGTGAAGTTGTCGGCCTTAACGGTTTACACATTAAAACCATGGTAAATATGGTATATGTTTTCAGGGTTGTATCAAATATGTTGTTCCTGTTGATTATTCTGTTTAGATTTCAAAGTATTTTGTAATATTTTTTGTTTTTTCCCTCCTAGATCGATGCTTAATTGTACAATATTATCTTCTACAGGTAGTCTTGATGCAGAATTCTGGACAATCTGGATACTAGAGAGCAACATACTAAAAGACACAAAAAGCAAAACAGTTAAAAGTCGTCATTTTCTTTCTAAAGCTGAGATATTCCAAAAAAAACCCCAGAAAGAACAAGGAAGCTTTAAAAGCACTGTTCTACATGAATGAACAATAAACCCTAGTCGAGACACCACTCAGGAAAAATTACAAAAGATCCAAAGTAGAGAAGATACAGGGCGACGTGTAACACAGGGTTGCATGGGCTAGAGGAGCAGAGCCTTTACTCACAGCACTGCAGGGCCTAAACTGCACCACATTCCAGTTTTCACACGATCCTCTCAACATCTACTCACTGAGCATATGGCCTTAGCCTGAACTTGGTCTTGTCTTTTGCCTCTGCTTATTTTAACTGACATACTTTTTGCACAGTGGACAGTCCATCTGATAATGTGGTTATTTGTTTTCTCCCAGGGCAAGTTCAATAATTATTGCTTAACTATTTGAGTGGGGGGTGGGCTGCTTATGTGCCACATACAGTGACAGGCACCTTGGATGGACACTTGGCACAAGAACACAGAGAGCTGCAGAAAAAAGGATATCGTATGGCCATGGGTGTCAGTATAATTGTTTCAGTACGAGCCTGCTTTTTTACTTATGTATTGCAAAAGAATCTTTGCCAGTTTGTAGCTAGAAGGAATCAAACTGCATCTCTTGATGAGGAAATGCTTTGCAATTGGGGTTTGTTTGGTAGAGCCCTGATATTTTCTCTCCAGCATGTGAACCATTTTCAGTAACTCAGGGAGGACCAGTGACCAAAGGCGTTCCACGGCCTTAGCATTCATTGTGTGTGTTAAGTTGTAGGACTGCTGACTGGCTGATGGGAATTTACAGTTTCTAGGATGGGCATCAACTTACTTTGAAGTCGTCGGGGATGAGGAGCTTGGACGTCCTGAGGAAGTTGAGGATATAGCGGAACATGTGTCCATCCCTGTCAATGAAGTAGTGCTGCTTCAGGCTGTCCAGGACTATAGGCTCTGTGCCATCAAAGAGACGACCAATTCTGCCCGTAAGAGAGAGAGAGGAGGGGTGGTGATTTAAGCAGAAAGGGAGGTAAGGAAGGAAGAAGGAGGACAACATATCAGTGTATTTTTTACACTCACAAACAATACTTGTAACAATTTTTAAAACCTAAACTTGATCTCACTAAATCTGTCTTAAAGAAAGAAAGAAAGAAGGTCCTGAGAGGTCAAGGCCAGCTGGTGCTTGGTTGCCTGAGGCAGGGAGGCAGTCACCCGCGGGCCTGTGCTTGGAGCGACAGTGTGGCCTCCCAGCCTCCAGATGGCTCCATGCCCTTTGGCTCTTTACTGCCGCTGTGACATCTGTCAGAATAACCAAGTTGCCTTTGTCTGCTCTCTGCATTCTGCACTTAAAGTGCTCACAAATTGTTTACCCCTTTAAAATAGCAGAGTTTTACAAAATGTGACATCTGGCCGTCGCGTTACAACAATAACCAATAAACAACAAACTGCGAGGAAATTCTGACAAAAAAACATTAGGCTCCATCAGAAAACATCCCTGTAAAACACACAATACATGCAAAAATCCTGCCACAAATGGTTACCCCTGACCCTGGATCTTAACCTTCCCCCTCCACTTAAAATACATCTGTATGGCAGGGCAAACTCACCGAGATTCTGGAAATTTTGTTAAGGTGGCCAGACTGCTGGTGTACATGTGCCCACCTACATCGATGTGCACAGGAGCATTGGACTTGGTGAGCTGAGCAGGTGTTGGGATGCCCTGGTTACTCAAGGGAGACACCGGTGACCGTGTGATCATGGGCCTGGACATGCTGGAGCGATTATCCTGAGGGAGCACAAAGGAAATGCATGTAGGAAGACACATTAGATTGTAATCTTCTGCTGCAAATGAAACAGACAATTAAAACAACTCTAGGGAAGATCGAAAAAATTAGTATATTAGGAAAGAAAAAAGAAAGAAAGGCTAATAAGAGACAACAATCTGTGCATTTCTTTATCCAATATATTCTGCAGTCAGGAGTGGAGAGCAAGGGTGGGTTTTTTTCTTGTTACCCTTTTCTGTGCAAGATAGAGCAGCCCGACCTTGACCTGAATGTTGCCACAATCCACAAGCATCCACTCCTGTGGGCCATAATCTCCAAAACCAAATTAATTTGGAGCATCAATCTCAGTCATGAAAATGAGCAATAATGATTCCTGATTTGAATACTATAATAGGATTTGGAGAATAACGTCTCACGATAACCTACAAACACCATTAGGAGACGATTTCTGTTAAGCTCTGAGATGAAAAATGACTTTATACCCGAAAAAGTTTGAGTGAAGATTGGAGAAAACCTCAAAAGTGTCCCGATCACTAAGGAGTGAGCAGGACATTAGACACATCTGCTTTAAAAAACAAAACAAATAAAAACAAAACAAAACCGTGAACTCAACACATACATTTTACAGTATATTGCACAGGAAGGACTATCTGACACTGTGTGCGCAGTCTACGGTTGAGGGCACCGAGGTGACGATTTCTTCGATTCGGTAAATAAAAAAAACAAAACTACCAAAAAACAAAGTGTCCGGCACTTCGCTCCATAAAGTCGAAAGTTAAATCGCTCTCCCCCTCCCCAGACAACACGACACTTTTACGCGTTTACCTGCGCCGGCATCACTGTGGTTGGAGAGGAAGTCACCGAATGGTCATTTTGCTTCAGAGATGCTGCGGGAACGGGCTCTCCTCTGACAGCGAACATCAGCGAGCTCTCCCTGCACTCCGCCGCTCGGATCGGGAGCCGTTTGAGGGAAGCGTGCACGGACTCATCCACGGAACTGATTGGACGGGGACGCTTTCTCGCCTTCTGATGCGTTAAGTCCATGATATCCGTTTCGTCCATTACGGCTCAGACGTTTAGGGTCAAAGAGATAGGAGAAAGCAGTGAGGCTTTTTTTTTTCACCCTCTCCAACACACCTGCCAAAAATGAAGAGGCGTGAAAAAAATAGCGAGCACCGGGGGTGAGAGCGAAAGCCGTTGCTGTCACACGGAGCGGCTTCTTTGCAGTGGCTGGGAGAAGTCAAAGCCCCCGACAACATTAGCATTGTAGCGCCCGCGGCTCTTTTGGGCTGTCGCTGTTTCAGTGGCAGGTATGTGTGTCGCATTTTCGCGGAATGAAACAAATCCTGCCTTAGCCTGCAAAATGCGATCGTCTGCTTATGATGCGATTTGGGTTAACACGCCACATCTGGACCTTGAACAGCTGGCCTTTGCCCCCCTTTTCGGAGCAGTGTTTCCACGCGCGACCACTGCCCCCCCCCCTACACGTTGCTGCCCATTGTTCAGCAGCAGTTTTTGTTCAGCCTTCCAACACATCAGTCGAACAAAGTTGAGTCTGTGACAAAGCCGAAACAGTGGCCAACCTTCTCAATCACATGGACAAAAAAAAGAAAAGAAAAGAAAAAAATACCACTGCAATAGCCCATTCACCCCCCCCCCAAAATACAACCTCCCCCCACCCATACACACACTTACCAGCCATAAGCACCTGATTGATTGTGCGCTTTCCAGTCACACAAAAGCAGTCAGGAACATCACTCTTATTTTTTAGATGGCCAAATGCATTCTGAATATGATGTTTTAAGGGAAAAGACTCTTCACTATTTACAGGCTGCAAGATGTTATCAATAACTAAACGTCCTTGAGGTCAGCAAAGAAACACTGCATGTGAAGTACCAGCTAACACCCCTTCAAATCAACGGTGTGACCCTCAGAGCAGCTATAAAACTTCTTCATCTGTTTCTCCCTGGCTCTGTGTCTGACAAGTCTAAGCGCTGCGGTGTGGTGTTAACACCACCTCCAGTGACCACATCAGCATTGCAAAGCTACCACACTAATGATATCGTGGAGTATAAAACCAGACCACAACATGTCCAATTGCGGTTAAAAGTACTGCCACAGCACTCTCCTGGGTTGTTTTTTTTTCCGCAGAAGAAATGTAGGGAATCCACAATTTTTAATAACATTCAGATTAAAATTAATTAGTTCAACCACTGGCCTTAAAACATCCACATTCCTGTTTCTCATTGGCAGTGTGAGTTTCACACCTAGATACCCAATTAGCAATTAAGCTTGCCTTTGAGTGTAGGCCTCCAATGCGGTGTGTGATCCTGGTCTGATTTGCATGCCACTTGTGCACGCGCTGATAAGCGCAGGCAGCAGCCATACATAGTTTTAAAATTCAACTCCAGAATCCCTCGCAGAAGGCAAAGGGGCCTGCGGGGCAAAAGAGAGAGAAATCACATGGCTGCTCTTCAAAAGGGGACCTGTGTAAGGCAGCCGGCAAAGTGCGTGGGATCACACTCAGAATGCAGGTAATTTGTTCCCTGACTAATTTGTGGAGATGGTGGTGTGTGCGTGTGTGTGTGTGAGAGAGAGTGAGTGAGAGAAAGTGTGTGCCTGTGGAGAGTAAGTTCTGAAAACAGCTTGGTGGAATTGGATTTCCTCAAAGCCTTGTCATTGCAAAGGTGGATTGAGTGTAAAATCTGTGAGGCATTATGGAAAATTGCAGGGGAGAAAGAAGAGAGAGTGAAAGAGAACGGGTGGTTGGGTGGGTGGGAAGTGGAGGGTTGGGAGCTGGAGGGAGCCAGTTGAGGGAATGAGCTCTCATATCACAAAATCATCCCGAGTTGCTGGAAATAAAGACGTGTCGTGAACCTTTAGTCGGACCTGTGTCTACGTTGCTCAAAATCAGTTCAAAGGTCACAGCGTCCTCAGAATCTACAAGTACGAATCCTGAGATGTGCCACACGAGCGCTTTTCCAACCTGTTGCCATTTTGAATTTGGCACAGTGCTACAGAAGTCTCCCATGCATGTTAGGATGTTTGCGAAAGAAGTCAAAACGTATGTGTTCAGGGAATCTGTTCGTTTATCCAGCTCGTGTAATTTTGTTGCACCACAGTATGCACAAACAAATCTAAAACATGCGCAGAGCATCAAAGCCCGGAGCAGTCGAGCTACTCCCTTTTGTTTCTGTTGTTTTTCACCAGTTTTCTTTCAGGCCTTTAATGCAAGACCATCTTTCTTCAAACTTTAAGGAACTAACACCTTACAGTAGCTCAGGTTGAATATTTAGTAAGAAATAGCAGGGTATGTGTTCCACTAATAATTAATCCAAAAACATAGAAAGCAAGGATCTGTCTGCTGTTGTAATAATTGAAGGGCCTTCTGGGGTTCAGCATATGTAACAGACTGACTTTAAGTTGGCCATCCCAGAATGCAACTCTTCACTGTTTCGACATATCTCACAAGATACAATTAGCATTTCAGATCAGAGCATTAACATTCAGTTCAAGGCAGGCAGACTGGTATTTACATAATCTGGATGGGTTGTCTCTGCTTTGTTGCCTGTGGCCATTTGTTTGAAATGTCCATACACAGACAACTACAAACTCTGGGTTAACATCAGTTGCCGCTAGCTGTATATATAAAATATATATGAAAAAGGTAATGATGAACTGTTATAACAGCATGGTTTGGGTAAAAACTGTAAGCTAGATCAAATGCATATCCCACTGGACTTTGTATACTTTGTAAATATAAAGTAACTGCATGCTGCAGCAAAGCCAAAATACCGCATTTCAATAAAACTTTTGTCATTGTCATTAATGTTTTTGTTTTCACATCTCCCCTCTTTGATGACAACTGACATAAGCATATAAGTTCTGAACAATGACTGCAGAGACTTTGTCTTCAAACTGACTCCACGTCTTATACTTAACAGTAAAGGGAGTATTTGGTATGTTTCAAATGACCCGTGGAGATGTGTTTAGTATGAAAAAGTACTAAGGCATTAAATGAAAGAATGAAGAGGTTGCCCACACAAACACAAACACATCACCACATTTGAACATACTATGCAAACCTGTACCGTACTTTAAAGCATCTTGTTGATTTTGTGTGTAGTCACCATTTCAATTTTTGGCTGTAACTTGCATAAAAATAATCATTTCCAGTAGAGCACGGTGGTCCGGATAAGCTTTGATTCTCCACACGATCAAGAATTTCATACACAGCTGGTAACTAGAAAACAAGCCATAGTAGTGCTTACTTATTTATCAACCAGGAACACACAATTACTCCCTCAGTTTTCTCAGACGTACTAATCTACTTGAAAACGATTCTTTGTGGAGTTACTGGAGCTGTACATCAGCATGACATCACAGATAAGGAAGTGTGATCAGTGCTATGTAGCCGCAGGCTGTTAGAGACTGTAGTGCATGTTCACTGGCATAGAGCAAACTATCCCAGGGCACAGGAGTGGCAGAGCCACTACAAAAATACAATAACAGCATTTCTCTCCCAGTGTTCCAATCGAGAGCAAGCAAAGATGAAGTTCAAACCGATCCTGTAGTTTCACTAATGCGATTCTGGCCTGTTTTGTTAAGTGTCTTCTTTCAGCTCAGAGCTCTGTTTGTAAATCTACTGTCACTGTGAAACAGATGAACTGAAGCCCTATATACAGTTCTCCCCCCCCCCCTTTCCCTTTTTAACAGCGCCATCAGGTGATCGGTCCTGACAACCAAACATCTCAGTACCACCATTCTCTTTATTCATTCACCCCCTGGAACTCGTGAAACTGGCTAAGGGCTTCATTACAGGTGACCAGAGCTGGATTTGAGTATTCTCCCTGGGGTCCAGTGGTAGATGTTTAGTAATCAAACACAATCTTTTATTTTATTTTATTTAAAAAAAATCTTTATATTTTAGGATACCACATGCAATACTGTAGAAAGTACACACTTTAAACGGAGTACATGTCTGTTTACAAAGTATAGTCCTACAGGCGAAATAAGTCGATACTGTTACTACTACTGAGTAAGTATATCTGTGCCGATTCGCATCCGGACCTTGGAGTTGATTACGCACGGCGCGGTGGTAAAGCG
The DNA here is from genome assembly GCF_965226115.1 of Aulonocara stuartgranti. Lineage (NCBI taxonomy): Eukaryota > Metazoa > Chordata > Actinopteri > Cichliformes > Cichlidae > Aulonocara > Aulonocara stuartgranti. Next base: position 18,211,303 of record NC_138954.1, on the reverse strand, counting down.
ATTAGACTAAAGACTAAATTCGCTCCTATTTTCGTCTTTAAATGCATAAATGTGAATCTCATAACGCGGACATGGCTTGCATTAACGGATGATTCACAGATTCCGCACTGACGTGTGTAAAAGGTACATCCTGTCATACAGAATAAGAAATACGCCCTCGGCAAAATTACTCCACAATGGCGTCTTTCATTAGAAGATCTAGGGCAGCCAGGAAATGGAAGTGTTTCACGACAAAACTCACTTCGAAAAACCTTTACGAAAACGACAAACGCGGGTTTAAGTAAGTTACGAGCAAGTTGCACAGCAGCAGCAGACACGGAGACGGCGATGTTTTCCGATCTGAAACGCGCCAGGAGCGAATTCACACGGTGGATAAGTAGAGTCTTTGCTCGACAAGATCACAGTCTGAGCCCGCTGTTCGTTTAGATTGGATGCACCAGAACGTCCTACATTGTAGTCACGCGCACACATTTGTACAGTAAGTAAGGGACAATAGCCAGGAAGTGGTTAAATATTTTTTAAGAACTGTACCGCTCGAATCGCTTGGCACATGCGTAAAAGCTGCTGCGCCTCTATGTCCCAGTCCATCCAACCTCGGGAATAAAATCAAACCAAATAAATCTTCGCTTACCTGAAACATAGAGCGGCATAAAGTATCTTTTTGGGCACCTTTTCCGTCCGATTTGGCCCACGATCTGCCTCTGTTCCTACACCAGTGAGAAATGCAATAGCTTGGCTAAGGTAGACAGAACAAAATACAGAGAATACTTGCTCCAGGGCTCCGAAACCCCTCAAGGCAAAGATCAGGATACAATTAGCTCATGTCTCTGCCCCAGTCTAAACCAATCTGCAAAATAAAACCGCGAGCAAAGAAAGAGATCACAGCAGCAGTGCCTCAGTCTTTGTTGAGTTTATGTTTTTATAAAATCAAATATTTTTTTTCTTTCTGCATTTACAACACCCTCACCCCTCCTGCCTCCAACTTGCCTATTGCCTCGGTCTCGCAGAGAAGCTGATTTTAATCGTTATGATTAGTTTTGATGTAACGTTCCCCCGGGCGATTTCTACAAATGGATGGAGTGTTTTTCTGCCAGGGAGGAAAGGCAGCAGATGATGATAATTATATAGATTGTTGGTGGAGTCCTTTGATTTTTTTTCTCCCCTTTACTTTTCAGACATCTAACCTGACTAGTTTGCTTCTTTAACGTATACACGCAGCATGTGCTCCCTGACAACTTGTTGATTAACCTTGAATCAACGAAATTAATAGAATGTGCTTAAATGAAATTCTCACTCGAGTTTGGTCTTTGTGATCTTTTCAGTCTCTTTCCTCCCTTTGGACAACCTCCAAATGACGTAGACCAGTTGTATAAATAAGCACTTGCAGCTTGCCTTGCCTCAATCAAGTCTGAATCAGTGCCCGAGGGTGATGTGCGAGCTCATTTCAAATGTTCAACCATGCATGATTTCAGGAAGATTGAGGCACTTCTGAGGCTTTTAGAATTACTTTGGGGATGCAAACAGTAAAGGAATTACATGTTCAAAGTTACAAGTCAACAGGCATAATTATTCTTTCCGAGTTAAGAGTGGTGTTTTGTGCACATGTGGGCACAGGGTTGACAGTTATTCCTTTAGATTCTTAATAGTTATCCCCATACCATACACTATGAAGGAAGGCTGAAATATCTCCTGCGCCCCCTACTGGGCAGAACATAAACTTTCTTATATGAAAGCAAAGCTGTTAGTGTAACTTTACCCAACATAAAAAGCAGAGAAACCAGAGAGAAAAAAAGATGGATAAGACATCAATTTAAACTAAATATTTATAAACATGCCATGTAGCCTAATGTTCACGCAGAGACAAAACTGAATCCAAGCTCGTTTTGAAGTTCAAGCAACAGTGGAGAAACAATGCCACGTCACTAGGGACTGATGGACTGAACCATGTGAAAACATATTTCAGCTCTTTTCATCAGGAAAGTGGTGTCCTCAGATCTTTTATAAATTACAAACAAAATTGCCTTTTGAGGATGAACGTCCAATTCGGCCATGAAACTTTCCACTTTTTGACCAGCACGTCCCACAGGGACAGGGGATTCAACTGTTAAGATGAGGTTACTTTTTCCACAGGTTGCTGGTTTGGGCCACAATACTTCAAGAATCAGGTGTCAGCCATGATGCCATAAGAATGAACAACCTTTATAGAAATCCCATATGTTATTTTTTCCTGCACGAGTGAAGCTGTCTTTAATATAAACTTCAAAGCATTCAAAATGCGTATCATGAAACTAACCAGGGTAGACTGCTGAATGAGTGCGGTGTTGGTTGCCAAAAAAAGGAACCTAAGCAATTGTTCCAATGTCCCTGTGAACGGCAGGTATTTAACTTGGATTTAGACCTAAATAATGGCAGCAACAGCAGGCCTGCACTCACTGGCTGTACCACATTTTGGTGGACAAATTATCCAGATTGGTTGCAGATGTTAAATTTGCCCCAAACAGAAACTGCCGAACCTGAATGACATCATAGGGTTATAAATGCTCTCACTGGAGAAAGCAGAGAGGAAGCCTGGAAAACTCACTCCGCCTGCTGGAATTTTTCTTTTCTTTTTTTTTATTTATTTATTTATTTTAACGGACTACAGTAATGTCTCAGAAACACTAGGTGTGATTACTTGCATGACAATTGGTCTCTGCTGTTAACACTTAGTGAGAGTAAGTTTTGAAAGAGGAAGTTCAATAAGCATTAGAAGTCCAGGAAAGCTTTTCTTTAGACTTTTCCTAATTGCACCCTAACTTGCTAGAATAACTACTGCCTTATGGTGGCTAAAGATTGCAAACTTCAAATAGTACTGGTGTGCAACATTTAGATTAGTCAGCTTGTTTACTGTGTGATTATTTAATTGTGCCACAGCTACACTGCATGTTAACATTTATTATTATCCCATAAGTTTCTGTTCTGGACAAAGTGATAATTTATGTAACTTCTAAGCAAACTCCATTTACCATTAATAATTCACTGCCCTCTGCATATATATTTTATTACCTACACACATGACACTCCCCCTACCCCTGCGCCCAAACCCGTTGATAAACCTAAATTGTGTGAATTAACACTGCACTTATAGTACCTTACTCGGCTCTCCTCTCTTTGCAATTCAGTGTTGACTAAAAGAGATGTTGGTTTTGCCTGAGACCAAGTTAATAACTGCTGCTTTACCCGCCACACCCCTCTCATGGCCTGTGGTTATGTAAGGGAGTGGGATGGATAAGGGAAAGTGCTGTAGCTGTTGTAGCTCCTGACTCAGTCTGCCCTGCAGGGTTGCACAGTTTGAGGCCAGACCTGTTCATCAAATACAGTATTATCTTTGGCACAATGAAATTTAGCTTTGGAGAACCTCTCCTTTGCCATAATATAGTCCAAGTCACATCAGGCTTTGAAAGGCTAAACATGAATTATAGTAATTGTATAACTGAAGCTCTTTTATTCAATTAGTAATAGCAAACAGGAAAAAGACAAGAAACAAGTGTCTGCATAATAGTTGAGCCTTTGTTCACTCCCTTCAATAGAAACTTTCAGTATGCAAACTCTTTTGAGTTTGCATGTACATGTGCCTCCCTCAGTGTTGCTGTGGGGCTGTTACGAGGGGTTTGTAGTATGTGTAGACCTTGTTACAGGGTTGCCACAACTTACCCGCAGTAACAAATATATCTTCATACATACTTCTTCCTGGATTTGAATCCAAAAACAAACTATAAAGAGTAGGCTTATGATAGAGAGCATGTGCCAGACTGTATATAAATAACTGTAAGGTCTGATGCGCACTGCTTGTAGTGTGAAAAAACACCTTTCTATAAGTGCACACTCTAGTGTGTTAGCACACAGGAATAATGGTGTCAGGCTATCATAAGTAGGAGACAGTAATATGGTAAATGGTCTGTATTTATATAGTGCTTTTACTAGTCCCTAAGGACCCCAAAGCGCTTTACATATCCAGTCATCCACCCATTCACACACACATTCACAACTGGTGATGGCAAGCTACATTGTAGCCACAGCCACCTTGGGGCGCACTGACAGAGGCGAGGCTGCCGGACACCGGGGCCACCGGGCCCTCTGACCACCACCAGTAGGCAACAAGTGAAGTGTCTTGCCCAAGGACACAACAACCGAGACTGTCCAAGCCAGGGCTCGAACCGGCAACCTTCCGATTACAAGGCAAACGCCCAACTCTTGAGCCACGATCGCCATTATGCATCAATATCATTTTAAAGAAAATTATATTAATGGATCATTAATTTATATTATACATTCTAGCAAAATATACACAAACAATACTAAAACTATAGTTCAGACTATCCTGCATTAACAGCCTGTTTGACTTGCTATGGTATTCTGTTCAAACCATGCTAGCGTGGAAGGTTAAATTGAGTTTGAGCTTACAAGCAACCCATACTGGATTATTTCAGCTAGGCCCAAAGCTTGGTAAAAGGCATTTAGTAAAAAGAGAGACGTTTGTGATTTAAGACTTTTTTAACAGTTTAATTCCAGTTACACAATTAAGTTTAATCTTATTTTATTTCAGCTAAGCTATATTTCTAGAGTGCCACTTCACAACAACAGGCCAGGTTTGCTTTATGTTCAGGTAAAGACTGTTTAATACTAGAGAGAATTTCACAACAGCCAGATGACTCCCTATGAACAAGCATTTGGCAGTGGTGGGAAGGAAGAACTTTACTTTTAACAGGGGAAAAAAAAACTGGCTTAGGTAGGTGCAGCCATCTGCTCCCCTTGGTTGAAGGCTGAGGAGAAAGAGAAGACAGAAAATAGGAATACATGGAGACCCCAAATAGGGTAAAACACATACTATGAAGGAGGTGGGAGTAAATGAACGATTGTGGCATGGGGAGTAAAAAGACAGGAGTGGAGGAGAAATGCTCAGTTCATCATGGGAAGTCCCCAAGCAGCCTGAGCCTACAGCAGCATAGCCAAAGGGTGGTTCACGAACAGGATCATCTAACTATAAGCTTTATGAAAAAGGAAAGTATGAAATAGAGAGTGTGTCTGTCTCCCAAACTGGAAGCTGGTTCCACAGGAGATAGCTGAAGGCTCTGTCTCTCATTGTACTTTTGGACCTACTTTAGGAACCAAGAGTAAGCCTGTACTCTGAGACCAAAGTGCTCTATTGAACTAATATGATACTATGAGGTATTTAATATATGATGCGGCCTGATCATTCAGGAATCTGTGAGGAAAAGGATTTGAAATACAATTCTCGACTTAACATGGAGCCAACAGAGAGAAGTTAATATGGGAGAAATACGACCTCTCTTTCTAGTCTCTGGTAGTACTCTAATGTTATGCCATCCACACTAGATATCTGGTAAGACATCATGTGGAATATTTCAGACCTAATATAATAGCTTCAGGATGGCTCCTGCCAGATTTCCATTTCGACTTTTGAATAATTTCTCCCACTTCCTAGGCATAGGTAGCTTGCATCTATCACATCACCTGCGTCATCCGACTAACAAAAGGTGGGGAAACCACTGCAAGTAGAACTGGAACCCCTTTCTTATACCCCTCAGCTGCAATTAGCTAGAGCTATTAGAGCTAATGGTCTTAGACAAAATGTAATATAGTAATGTGTAAAAATATTAAGACAGAGAATTGTAACAATATATCAGCTATGATGTGGCAGAAGAGTGATGAGATAGAGCCCTGACCAGTGTAACCGCTGATTATTAGCCTACATTAAACAAAACATGACAGAGTCTGTTATGTTCATGAGATTGTTCAAGTTTGTTATGCAAAAATTAAGATTTTACCACAGCGAGTTTCTTTTTCAGTAACTGAGGAACAATAGAGATCTCAACTCTATGGTGTCATCGGTTTCCCCACTTGTTGGCTTCCCTCGCAGCGCCAAATGTACCCTTCCCACCCACAGTGGACAGAAGTCAGTGACACTACTATGTGGGGAAGAGAGACAAGAGGAGGGGGCTGCTTGGGTAATGCTGGGAGGCTCTAATAAAATGTAATCCTATTATATGGTTCCCACTAGAGGGCAACAATAATAAAGGTTTCCCTAATAACATGAGCAGACCAAACCCAAATGGAAAACAGCTCCTCCGGTCAAGTCCCACACTTGTACATATATCCTCTCATTAACCCAATTGCTGTTGGGCCACATTACAACGACAGGCCTTCGAGATTTAGCCATGATGGGGAGGCAAGAGTTAAGTCAAACAAATGTGTTTCATCAAACTGCAGTTTGGGCTGCTCTGCATAAAGGAATTGAAGGGGGAGGACGGGGAGGAGTGAGAGAATGTGTGCGGGTGGGAAGTTGGAAGCAGAGCCCCGAGGAAACCAATCAGAACTTCTCCACCCTCCCTTCCTGTGTCAAAGCCATTGGGGTCTCAGGTGTGTGTTACATGAGCTAATACCTCCCAAACTTGATTGTTTGTGTTAGAGTAATCAGAGTTTTCTAAATTACCATTTTGGAAATGATAGTCCTATCATTGGTAAACAAAATCACAATATAGTTGTAGTGGAACAACACAAACTAGAAATCACATGATAAGAGTTGATAGCCTAGCAACCCCCCCCCCCCCCAAATAATTATGGAGTTTAATTCTTCCTCATGGGCCAAATAAAATTAAAGCTTTCCAAGTGGTAAAGTTACCAAAAAAAGCTGGGCTGTCATCAGATTAGCCGCTTTACAAACAAACTCTTTTGCACAGAAACATTTTTTGCTTGACTTTCTTTGACTAATATTAGGAAGAAATGACAATCTCCCTGCTAGAAAGGGACATAAACACAAACTCTCATATTTGTGTGATATGATAATGTAATGAACGAGTTATTCCACTTCCTAGCCATCTCACATAAATGCAGCATAATATTTATCATAAGTGACAAGGTGAGTGAGAATATCAATCATATCCTCTAGACAGCTTGAGTTATTAAGTGAGCCAATGTAACAGTATTACAAAACCCAGAATAACAAAGTTATTTCTCTCTCTCTCGCTCCATTTCAACATGTGTGTATGTACATGTACGTGGAGTTTAGTGTGTGTGCGCGTAGGTGTGTGTCTGTGTTTATGTTTCTGACAGCATCAGACAGAGAGAGTGTCGCATGCCTTCCTGTTCCTGTACCACCCTCCAACCCCAGAGCCGCAGACTCAAGGCAGTTTCCAGAATCAAACAATTTCACGCAGCTACTGGAGGAGGAAATGAACTGAGCCCAGAGCAATAATAAAATTATACAAATGTTATTACAGACTCGCCTGCTACTGTCCTACTTTAATTCAAATTTGGGCACTCCAGGCAGTGCTGGTGGCAGAGACCTTCCTGAATAAATCAACATTAGCTTACGTCTAAATTATTAAGGAAGTGGGAGACTTTCTTGTTTATAGTATGAATTATTAAACAAGTGTTTAACGCTGTTTTTCTTCACGAATCCCCAAATATTAATTGCTAATGATCTTTAAGGTGTATGTTTTATCTTTTGCCCTTTCTATTCTACGCTGGGAATGGGGAATCTGAGGTCGCAAGAAATTGGTCTGTTTTCAATTAGATAAGGACGGGGTGCACTTTGAAATATAATTTTCTGGCATCTATGTGATGTGCAAATGAATCTTTGGGTATAACAATATTCCCATCATATAACCATTGTTGGTATTTGAATGTGAATGCAAATTAATGACTCATGGAAGCAGACGCGATGAGGGCTAGCCATGCGTTATCAGTTTTCTGTTCAACATCTTGCTGACAAGCCATTCAAGATGTTCACAAACAACAGCTGAAAAAAATGTTGGTGTATTATTTGCTATCACTTTTTATTAGCTTTTCCTAATTGAGGGGTCTGAGGCAAACTTTTGAAAGTTTGTCAACATAGAGTGGATATATTTGTTTGATATACTTTCGTGAGGCGTTGTAGTGCAATGATAAACACTGTTGTGTCACAATAAGAAGTTTCTGGGTTCAAACCCTCCAGCTGGCTGGCATCCTTTGTGTAGAGTCTGTATGGTGTCTCTGGGTACTCTGGCATAAAAACATGTATAGCTCGGGCATTTGATGAGAATGGCTTCCTGTCTGTTTGTGCTAGTGGTTTGCTCAGGATGTTGTTTGGTAATTTCCAACAGTCCCGCATTTATCTAAGAGTCAATGTCTGTGTATGGAAACAAAAGTCACATATACTTTCAGGTCACAAATATTCATCAGGAAAATGTCACCTGTCTTCTTCAATGTAAGTTGAAGATGAGTGGGGTCAATAAATCCAAACCAACCAACGATCAATTTCTCATCGTCTGTCTTGAGAGGAAACAGTCAGTGCATAAAACATCAGATTTACGTACTCATTTGTTTGTGCTATATAAATGAAAGGGTGCTGGACTCAAAATACTGAAGCCTTAAGGGACATAGCCCCATGCAAGCAGGTAAAGGATGGTGCTGTAAATGCTCAACTCCAGTACACAACAGTATCTGAAGAGTCACAGTTGGAGTTAATTTCGTAGAACATTCTATGCAGTTCAGTTATAGTAATAGTAGGACAACACAGCAGAAACAAGAAGGTACTAATATAGAAAAGCAAGTTATTACCACTTAATTACCAAATTAATATCGACTACTATCCAAGTAATGATGAATGATGCTATGCTGAAATCTATGTAATCAGGTAATAAAAAGCCAGAAACCACAGGTAACAATGTAGAAACAAATCAATTAGTGACAGTATAGTAATATATTAGTAACAATATAATAACCTGCTAGCAACATAAGGCAATATTATTGATGCTTTAAACATTAGTGTATTATTACCACATTATAATGCTGGTATATCCAATGCATTCTTTTTTTTTGACGATAACGATGAAAACATTATATTTAATCTTGCGGCTTTTTCCTTGGAAACATTTGTTGTAGTTTCTGTGTAATAAATAGGAGGCAAGGCTTCAAAATCAAACCTTTCCCCCTTCTGTCTAATTCCACATTAATAACCAGTTAAAGCAAAGTTCAAAAAGTTTGAGCTGGAATAGTATGGATATTTCTGTGCCTGATTTCTAGTTGTAAACACATAAACGACCACATATCTGCAGGTACTCATCAAATTTCTTAAAGTTTGCTTTAATGGGACACAAACATGGAATTAGTTGAAAATGGTCACTTGGGGTTTGCAGCCCTACTCTTGGCTATTACACAGAAACTGCTGCATGTGTTCTCAGGTAATAACCACAACATGAAGCATCATTTTTGCATTGCTAATTTTAAAAAAAGAAGAATGCAGAGGACATAAGGTAGTATTGAAAAGTCAGCATATACAAATTCTAATGCATACATATTACCATTTTATTATTATCAGGTTATTGTTTTGTTACCAGGATATTATTATACTATTACTAATTACATTCTAGTTATAACCAGTTGTACAAATTTGAGTATTTTCATATTACTCAGCTATAATGGGTGGTGAGAAAAAGAGTTACCTAGGCATTACCTTGGAAATTAAGTGGTAATAACTTGCTATTTCTACGTTATTACCTTTTTGTTTCCGCCTCATTACTTCTCTATATTTATTACTGATGGTAACACAAAAAGTGTTGCCATTCATTCTTAAATGCACACAATAAATAAATACTATAACTAAATCAATTTTTAAACTTGTAATACAACCCTTAAGAGAAAAAAAACATTATTAACTTACTGGGACTCTTGTTGTACTAATATGGGGGCTGCACGAGACCTAATACTGCTGTTTACTTTGCATTTGATGATCTAGATCGATTTAAATATAGAGTTGTGAAAAAGACGAACTGTCTGCCGACTATGGCAGCGTAACCTGTCCATTAAAAGCTCGTGGCTGCCCTCCCCTGGAGAAATGCAAAAGGGAACCCTTCTCACACCACGGCCAGTAGATGATGCTGTTGTCCCATATAAAGGTTGTGCTGAACCAGTGACTTTGGTATGATCCTATCAATATGGGAGTAATAACACTTTTGAGTCAGTATCTGACTCATACTTGTATTTTCACTTTGCAAATGCAATCTAGTTGCACCATGTAGACAAATTCAGTGGATGCAACAGAATCAGTGGGGCTGATCATTTCCTCCATGTTGTAGAAAAAGATGAGATAGCACCTATTTTTTTTGTGTGTGTGTGTGTGTGTTTTTTTTTTTCAGTTAAGAAAAAAAATCCTATAATAGATCACCTCTATTTCCTATCAGAAGCGTTATCATTTCCTGTGCTTTGTTGATGAAATGAGATTACTTGGAGATATTCTCAGCGACTTAACTCACAAGGAACACACATCCTAGACAGTTATTGGGCCACAGGGAGACATCATCCATGTGTAGATGAGCCAGTACATCAGTGATCTGGACTTATCTTTTCCCCGGAGTCTACCACCTACCATAAGAAAGCAATGAGCCAAGAGGAATGGATAACAAAAAAACAACAACATATAGGTATCATTACTAGTTTTCTTATGGAGGCTGAAATATTAAGAAAGATGAATTATTAATGATAACTGAGTAGTAGAAGGTTTATTATTGCAACTTCACAGTTTTACATGTTCCAGATTGTGAGCACAATAACTGAATAATACTTGAACATAAACATAGATTAGCCAATTATCCTATAAAAAAGAGAAGATATGATATACAGCCAAGCAAACACTTACAAGAATATAGATCTATAAAACAAAAAAACAAGAAAAATATTTTATAAATATGACATTTTTACGAAATGGAAAATGATAAAAATAAACAGCAAAAAGTGGAGTTTGATTTTTATTTAACAAAAAACAAACAAAAGACATTGTGTTTCAAACAAAATGAGCTGTGTTTATTTTTCTCCAACTTAATGCTCTGACTCTGATAATAATGCTTGTCAGAGCTGTCTTACTTTGCTTGGGATCTGTAATGTGATTAATGATTACAAGGAAAGCCTCTACTTTTAATTACATATAAAGCAAGAGGACCAAATGTGACACTAATCCAAAAATAACAAGGCTGCATTTTCTTCTTCTCGCCTCCAATTCACTGCGATGACCTCACATAATTGGTTGACCCTACCAACATTTCCTTAACTTCATGTACTGTGGGCTGTACAATGTATGCCACATGCCAACACTGTTCCTAAATCATTTATACAGGGTGCAGATGTTGAGCCATAGCATCACGCAAGCTTTATGACAATAAAAGCAGTGCAGTTCGGGTGTGTCACAGACAGAATTTTTTTTTTCTGTTTTAAAGACACAGTCTTTAGATGGGGAGGGGGTTGTGTGTGTGTGTGTGTGTGTGTGGTGTTTGGTGGTGGTGGTGGTGGTGGTGGTGGGGGGGGGGGCAGTCTTAAGTTGGATAACCCCAAAGTTTGATTGTGATTGTGCTCTACAAATTAGTCTCCATTTCCAGTGCACGTGATAGTCATACTTCTCCTGTTAACATAACATCAGCTTTCTCCACGTTGATGTTATGGATGGAGCTGGGCTTGACGGCAATGTCCCCTGCCTCCACTTCCCTGTATTTCCCCGTTGGGTCCTTCTTGAAGACTTGTTTCATCCTCTTCTTTATCTCAGGGTCGGGGCAGTACAGGTACTCATACAAACCAGCAGCCAAGATACCTCCGATAATAGGTCCCACCCAGTAGACCTAACACAAGCAGCAAGACATACACCTTAATTAGTCAATTGGTTAATCGGTGCCTTGTTAGAGGTAGGTACGTTTTGTGTCTGCAGGCTGAAGTGACTTCTGAATATGACGGCAGACACAGTGAGAACGAGTTACACTTGGTGTCATTCACATCATGGAACACCCAATTTTTATGTCGCTAGGCAAATTATTTTAATTAGCAAATAATTACACATTAATAAACTGTGACTTGACGCCTTGAAGGCTATGATGAGTTAAATAAATGGTCTGGCAAGGGTTCACTCAACTCATTCAATTAGGATTAGCACTTCATTGATCTCAGTTCAGCATTTCTAAAACTCACAACTAACTAGTCACCCTCAGTTGAAGCATTTTTTTTTTCATTGAACCAACTTAAAGAGACACTTCGCACCTAAAAAGGATGTTTATACTGTATATTTAACATTTATAACATTCCACACAGAAAGACTGACTTTTCTCTGCTATAACAGGGAAGAAATGCTGAATTAAATTTCGCCTGCACAAACTCCTTAAAGTAAGAATAACATCATACAGAAGGATCTCTCACCCAATGGTTCTCGAAGTTAAGTGTGACCATTGCAGGACCAAAAGAACGGGCAGGGTTCATGCTGGCTCCTGTGTATGGGATCTGCAATATGGATAATAATACTGATTTTAGTCTAAAAGGACTGTACATCATAAATTTGCATATTATCAATATGTGTGTGTGTGTGTGTGTGTGTGTGTGTGTGTGTGTGTGTGTGTGTGTGTGTGTGTGTGTGTGTGTATGTATGTAAACAGCCCAAATGAGAAATCAGTTGTGTGTTGTGAGAGATGATATCTGTTTCCCTGTGCATTCATTTTCTCTGCAGGTTTCAGGAAGCCCCCAGAGATTGGTTGCCATGCGATGGCGTGTGGGTGTGAACACTGACAAGTGTGAGTATCACACATTCACGAATAGATGCTTGATCCACCTGCTCTTTTTCCACTGAAAAAGCTTGCACTTGGAAAAGAACTTGCACTGAAATTCTTTAATTTGGGAATGTAATGTGAGCTTCAGGTTAATCTTTAAATCTGTTTCACTGCTAGTTGTAGGAGTACTAGATGAGTCAGCTGATATGTAGATGTGGTTGCAGAAAATTTCTAAGGCTCTGATGTAGTTAAATTTTTTTATATAAGTGATCTGAATATACCATTCCTGTGAATGTGACATTGTTTCTATCTATATGTATTTATTTAACTTGCTGAAAGCTACTTACTGCAAATAAGTGCCCTATCACTACAGCAATACCAATAGCCAGGCTTGCAGAACCACCTAAGTCTGTGCGTTTGGGATCACAGGTGGCGAAGACGGTAAAAACCAGTTCAAATGTGATCAGGAGCTCCACAAGAAAGCCGTGTCCCACGGATATGGTGGGATTCACCTAGGATTCAGAATCAGAATACCTTATTAGGAAACAATGCGGTTGGGAAACAAATGATGAAAAGAAACAATAGGAACAATAGTAAAAACCTATTTTACATTTATCATAACCATAATAACAACCAAGTTCTTACTGTGGTCACACCAAAGGACCCTCTGGCAGCAGTAGGTGTGACTAAGTAGAGAATCCCAGCTCCTGTAATAGCTCCCAGGCACTGAGCTGCCACATAGAACACAGCCTTTGCCAGGCTCAGTTTTCTAGTTACAACCATAGCTGCAGTGACTGCAGGGTTAATGTGTCCACCACTGATGTGGCCAAAGCATTGCACCATAGTGGCAATAGTAAGGCCAAAGCACAGGGAGATAAGGACTAGGTCAGCTGGCGGAGGCTTCTCCTCCCCTGCAGCCCAGTTGATGGTGGAGCCCAGGCCAAGAAGGACAAAGATGAGTGTGGCTAGGTATTCTCCAGACACAGCCCTCCAGAAGTCCTTGGTCCAGATCCCTTTAAATGCCACCATTATGTTCTGACAGTTACACCAGGACAGCAACCTCCTGGCAAAAAGAATAATGAGAAAAATGATTAGCCTACTTGTGGATTCCTAGTGTGTGCATGTGGCTGGAATTGTACTGAACCCTATCAGAGCAGCTGCCTTTGGGCAAAACATTTATAACTCCACTAGGGATTTAAGCAAGTGACTTTTCCATGACAAAATGCAATTGAGAGCATTCTTTAAACATTGTACATAAGGGCAAATTATCATTCTTAGAGTCAAAGCATACAACCTTTAATTGCTGCTACTCAGTGGACTTTAACCAGGATGAGGAAAGACTGTACATTGTTTGAGTATTAATGCTAAAAGGAATCTGTTTTGTACGAATTCAAATATCTGCAAAACAAAAATGTACGTTCAAAAAACAATATAAGACCTGCAAACCTGCAGGACAACAAACAATAACTTTGAAAAAAAAAATACAAACAAAAATCTAAAACTTACCGAAAGCAATAATGTATTCTCTCTCTCCTTGTCCCCATAACGTGAAATATATTTCATTCATGCGTCCTGATGATCTTTTCAACCAGCAGAGACACTTGACTCTTCATTTTATCTACTGTATAAGTTGTAATTGCTGTGACCTGCAGTACTTACAGAGGAGCAGCAGGTCGTGCGTGCGCAGGGTTGTTGGAGAAAGCAGGTCTGTCAGATGAGCATGATCCACTCATTGTGCCCTGGGATTGCATCCAGCAGCTTTATTAGGTTACTACCTGAGCATCCCCTCACAGGAATTAAACATCCTGCTCAGGAGGAGGAGTCAAGAGATTTGCCTGCTGAGCAAACAATATCTTTGATGCACACAGTGCAACTGCACATTTACTCATTCAGTGTCAAATCGCATTCATATTGGAGCTTTGAAAACTTGCAGGAGTAAGAAGAATATTTACAAATGATTATTTTTTAAGGTGCAAAGTCACCAGTTCAGAAAAGTTGTCAAATAAAAAATAATAAAATAAATCACTCACTCAACTTCATCTGTTAATGACCCAAAAGTGTTAGAAACAAAAAAAATCCTTTATATCTTTAAGTTTTTACTCCTTCTCTGCTGAATCTCCACTTATGTGCACACACACTAGGCGGAGTTTGCTCATGGGAACAGAAAAGGTTCCCGTCAAAAGTCACAACAACATCTACATTCTTGCACTTTACAGATGAAGTCAATAGGATAGGGAGTCTGTGCACGTGTGTGTTTATGTGTGTGTGTAATTGGAGTGACATATTTGTCACAAATGCAAAGAAACAAATATTATTTGACACTTCTGAGGTCTTTAACGTTCATTTGACAGCTGGGTCAAACTGACCCAAACAGTATCTATGCCATATAAACATGCAGGAGGGTTTGCAGGTTTTCATCTTTTACGGTGATTACACTTATTAATCCAAGCAAAGAAGTTTTACACTATTAAAACTATTTAACTATTCGGTTTAAATATGCCCCGGGTCAAATTTACCCAGGAACATCACTACTGTTACTGAGAGGCGAACACAACAGGAGGGTTAAATGTGTTCAGTAACAACCAAACAAGCAATATTTTAAACCCTTTTTACTGTTTTTCTGCCTTCTACATCTCTTCTTCACTCCTCCTCACTGTTATCTATCTCACTGTCCTCACTGTCAGAAATGATTTCCCTAACATGCATTTGATAATATGTCATAACATTCAAACCAACCTCAAACAAGTGTTAGAAAAACATCCATTACTGCAGAGTGTTGGTCTGAATCGGAGAAAAGTGAATTTCTAAATATGCTAAATTAAGTAAAACTGAAAAATCCTGACAGGAGGCTTCTCTGCTCCTTTACTACTCCTATTACTTTGTTATTACTATTATTATTATTATTACTCTTCTTTTGGCTTCTCTTCACTGGTTGTCAATAAATTTTAGGTTTCAATTTAAAATTTCAGTTTGAACTTTTAGGGCTCTACATGGTAAAGCTCCCCAATGTATCTCTGACCTGTTGAAACCTCATGCTTCTTCCCCAGCACTTAGGTCTTCAGGTCAGAGGTTGCTCTTGGCCCCATGTACTCTGTTCCAAACACGTGGGGATCCGGCTTTTCAGGCAGTGGCACCAAGGTTGTGGAATTCTCTTCCACTGTCTTTACGCTGTGCAGACTCCACTGACTCTTTCAAAAAGCAGCTGAAGACGTCTCTATACAGACCAGCTTTTAATTAATTTGTTGTTTTATATTATTAATTTATTTTTATTTCTGGTATGGCACTTTAAAGAAACGTTCCAAAGTAAATAATCTTACCTTCTTCTTACACTTTATGACCATGCGTGAGAAAAGGCAGTTGAGCCATTGGTGCTTTGGTTGGTTGTAATGATTTAAGGAAAAAAAGGACAAACAGCTTGAAAATCTTCAAGCTGCCTGAGCTGAACTATTGCAGGGGAGCGTTAAACACAGACATGCTGAGTAGGTCACTGTAGCAGAAATTCTGACTGTATGTCTGACTGTATGTCATTCAAATGTTAGCCTTCATATCAGACAGCATACCTAACAGTGGTTAAATATGAAGCTGTAATCGCTAAACATAAAAGCAGTACTTTACTGATGCAGTGTATTGACACAACTAAATCAAACATGTTGATTAACTTTCTCTGACAGACATTCTTACAGTAGTTCTGGATGTCATTCAAATGACAGGCTTATCAAGCAGAGAGCATACAAAACAGGGGAAACTATTAAACTGTATTCGTTGAACATAAAAGCAGCACTTTCCTCCTGTAGTTTATTGACACGCTTCCATCAAACATGTTGATTTAGTTTCTGTAACAGACATTCTTACAGGACGTTAGGTTGGCATTCAAATGACACGTTTATATAGTAGGCAGAACATGTGATAGAGGTCAAATATTAAGCTGTAATCATTCTTGCTGTGCAACTGCCCATTTATAGTCACTTTAGATGTCCACCCGTTTATCACAGCCCATTTAAAAAGTTGTAAACAATAAAACCCCTCAACAATAATAAGGTATGGTAATCCCAAAATAGCTTGTTATGAAAAGATTGCCATATTTAGATCATTCAAGGTATTACAATAATTTCAGTGTAATATCTAAATATTACACTGAAATTATTGTAATACCTTGAATGAAAAGAAGGTATATCAGGTTAAAAAACTATTCAAGCAAAATGTTTTGGCTAAAGCGATTTTATACAAAAATACATCATACTAAATATAAACACATACCATACCTAAATAAATACCATACCATAAATACTGCTTAAATATCTACATTAAAATAAGACAAAATTACCCTGATTCTATCAACAGTTAAAAATGTTATGATCATAACATAACATGAAGCTGTGAAAAGGATCATATACATAATTTACAGTTTTACTTTTGGTTCATTATGCTTCATAAGTCTTAGAATTTGTTAGTTTGATTTTTGGAATTTAGTTTTTAGATTGCAGATTTGCTACTGTATCTACTTCCACCATAAAAAAAACATGTGTACAGATCTCACACGCAATATTTTTTCATGTGAACTCATTCAGTTAGTTGGGGTGACAAGAGCAAATTAACAAAACAGGAATAAAGAGTGCTTTGTTTTGTCCTTTTGAACATCACCTCATTGTTTAAACAAGGCAAGACCTTTGACAAGACCACAGTGCAAAAGGTTTTGGGGATTAACCCCATTAACACTGGCCTAGTTCGAGAGTCTGTTGGTATACACACATCCAAGTTATCAGCTTAAGAAGATGTGCAACGACCATTAAAACCATAAATTGTATGTTTACTTGAAGTGAAAAAGTGATCCCCTTAGACTGATTGCTAGTTTTGGTCCCCTTGTTTTGCACTGACTTGTCAGTTCTGTCACTAGTTAGTTAACATAAACTAATGTAAGTCAGTTAACTGCAACCACCCAACCAACCCCATGATGTGATGTTCTGTACTCTAACAAGATGGAAATAAACGTTTCAGAACTTTAATTTTATGTACTTATATCCTCAATCCAGCTTCAAAGCACTTTAGCACTTTGTTATAACATAACACTATTAAGCATTAGTAAGGCTGTATAAGGCAAGTGCTTAAGTCATCATTTTTATATCACTACTGCTCCTTAATATGACATTTACAAATACAGATATGTTTATCCAACTGTTACTGTTATGCCATTACAGCTATCACTGCAGTACATGGTGTGACTATGTACAGCTATCAGTGCTACTATATCACTGCTAGTAATAATCCTAATCATAGTCATAATCATAGGCATAATAATATATCTGTATTTATAAATGGCATATTAAGGTTGTCGAATTATATATGAATGGTAAATTAAGCACTTTTTAATACCTTATCAATTAATAGTGTGACATTATTATAAAGTACTACCCAATAATGTTAATATGCAAAAGCTTAAATATGTGTTCAAACCGTACTATGTTTTTAAAACTGTAATGCTGAACTACAGTACTTGCATGTTAAAATGCATTAGGTTACATTAGATTTACGTTATCTGCAGTTACATGACATATCGTATCCATTTTTTGTTCGTGTTAGTGTTCATGTTATCGAACATGAGAGTTATGCAGCAGTTTAAGAGTCACAGCACACGGGCTGAGAACCACTGGTCCAGATTACAATAAAGCTGAATGCTACTTGATGTCAGCGATGTAAAAGTTTAAGCTGAAACTGCTATTGATACAAATAATTGCTTGGAATATCTTTTAGCTGCTGTGATATGAGCTCATCTTCTGTCACATCATTTGGAGAGTGACCTGCTGCTGCCTCACTCTCCCTGGCTGTTTCTGAAATTAAGGGTTTCACGGTGTTAAGCTGTGTCATAGCTCATTATGATGAATACGGTGTCACATCTAAGATTGGATTGCTGTCTTTAACAACTGCTCATACTTAATCCATAGCTAATCCATTCTTAACACGTTATCTATGAAGGTTGTTAACAACTGACATCCCCCAGTTTACGTTCTCTTTCTCTTCTTTTGGTGTTTTTTTTTTTTTAAATATCTGAATTTGCTTTGTTGGTGAGAGACAATTTAATTGTTTACTTTGATTATTACTTAGAAATTTAAAAAAAAATCATAAACTAAAACAAATATATGAATCCACGGTTGTTATAACCCCTCCTAGCATTAGGTTCTTAGCTAGTCTGTCCCACTTTACCCTCCAACTATGACCCCCAGCTAGATGCTGGTGGCATTGAGATGGAGTAGTGTGTGAGCCCTGAGTGCACATCTACAATGATTTACTTGTACTGCACATGTAACAATACAATTTTGTCAGACCAAACCTAATGATGCATTCAGTGACCATGTAAGTGACCTTGCTCTAGAAGGACTTTCCCCAAAAATTTTCAAGTGTTTGTCTTAAAGATCCTTCACAGGCCAACACACCAATTCTGCTCCCTATCAACGAACAAAAAGGCCAACAACAAAGTAGAGGTGACTTTGACATACAGTAACTTGTGAGAATGCAACGAGAAAACACAATGCTTCTTTAACAAAGGAAAAGAAAGAAAAACATACACACTTTATCAAAATATATTACAGGATTTTGTTAACATAGTAAGAGTTTAAGATAAAATTCAGTTAAAAGTAACAACTGACAACCTCTCCTCTTCATCTCTCTTCCCATGTCTGTCTCTCTGGTGTTATCTGTGTTAATGTGTCACTAAGTTGCAATATAAATAATTCAGATAAAATCTTTTGACCTTTGTGTGTCCTACACACACACACACACACACACACATACACACACACACACACACACACACACACACACACACACACACACACGCACGCAATAACATGCAAAATCTCATTTATAGATGACTTATTAGTTGTTCTGCAAACACAACCTTTGCAGGACAACCTTTAGCTGTTTGGGCATGAAGGTTACAACTTGTAGAACTTTATCATGTCAAGGTGCAGTTGGGGGTATTTTGAATTACTGCTAATCAGTGTACACATAACATGATTGATCCACTATTCACTATAAATTTCAGAAGTTAAATTTTTGTCTCTGAATTTAAAATCTCATTCATGACATAAAGCCATATAGACATATATTGTTATTGTCATTCATCACGCTTGAGTAATGCCAGTAATTACCTTCGTGCAAGTCCAGCCAAAAAACAACACAGAATGAGTAGTTTCATAGAAGAAGGATTTCTCTTCTTTTGATTACTCTCAATTAAGAAAAACAAACAAAAAAAGTCACCTTATGCATAATCTGATAATTATGCATGCATACAGTATTATTTACAATGCTAAATATGGCCACCAGGCTTTCTCATTTTACACTGAAATTTATATCTGCGCACTATACACACTTGAATATTGATGAGCTACATAAATCGTTTAAAACAGTTACTTAGTATCATGTGGGGTTCTTTTCCTGGATCCTGTTTCAATAGTTCCTCCAGGCGTCACACACATCAGAGGAGTCCCTTCTTTACTAATTAAAAGCTTGCTTTAATTCTTCAGATTTGCATGTCTTTAAATTGCAGTTGAGTCGCTTAATGTTTGTTGATATAGTATGAGTTGTGTTTGATTAGGGAGCTGTCCCCTAGATTATGCTGTTCAGTTTCAAATTAAGTAATCTTTAAAGAAAGGAGTTCTTATCGCACTTGTGAAAGTGAAATGTGGATTGTGTATATTCCATAAGATGACACTGTATTAAAATATTTGAGCTTTTAATACTTTGTGTATTCACTTTTACTCTTCATGTTTGTCATAGAAGCTTCTAACTTTTAAACATGTGCATACGAGCCATCAAACAAATACAACAACTAAGTGGATTTCATTATCACTTTGGGTATTATTTACCATTTACACATGGGCAGTGCTAATTAATACTTAATACATATTTATTTCAGCTGTAACCTTGGGAATTTATGGAGAGCAACGCTGGCAAACTGTCTCTAGTAGTGAACAACTTGCTCGGTAATGTTGCCATGCATTGTTAGGCAGAAGCTACTGTCTTTGTTATCACTGCACCACGCCAAGTTCTCTACATGCCACAGTGAAGAGAATCCCAACACTGTTATATAATCTATAGGCTTGCCTGGGAACCAAATGTGAGGCCTCTTTTCAAAACTTGTGAAAGGGTTTATTCTTATGGAAGTAAATGAAGAAAACGAATGCTTGTAATGGTCCTGGACTTTGGACTCCCAGTGCTCTGCTTTTGGATTTTGAATTCATTATTAAGCACTCGCTCTTCGGTTATGGTTCTTGTGTTTTGTGGTTTCGAGTTATTTACTTAAAATCTGGGTTTGCTTTACTGCTGTTACCATTTGTTACTTATGGTTTTATGTTTATGTTTTCTTGTCTCTGCCCCTTTTATTTTAGGTTAACTATCATTTCTAGTTAATTCCTGTTGTTCGTTGGTATTCTGGGGATTTTTAATTCATTTGTAATTCTGTATATTCTGTTTGTATCAGGTGTTTGGTATTCCTAGTACCTTGCTTTTAATTTTAAATCCCCAGGTCTCGTCTAGTTCAGGTGTGTCTAGTTTCCTTGGCGTCTCTAGACTGCCCTAATTAGTCTTCTGTGTATATCTAGTCACAGTCTAGTCACAGTGGTGCGTGTTCTTGCTTCCTGGCCTCATGCCCTTTTAGATTTTGTAACTTTCTCAGTTTAACACAATGAAAGGCTAGTTTCTGTTACCTAACCTTCTTTCTGTGTGCTCCAATCATGACTGTGCTTCAAAAGCTTGTTTGAACTTTGAAATGCAGAGAAAAATGTGCAACAAAATGGATTCATGCAAGTGAATGATGCAGCTAGTACATGCATGCAGCATAAATGGTTTCTCTGCAATTTAAACCTTTTTCTATCCAAGTCAGTGCGCTGTATCTTTTCTTATTTCCCCTGAAATTGTATCCTAGACTCACAGACCAGAGAACTGGATATCCAGTTTCTGCTGTTATTTTATAGAAAATGGCAAACCAGTGAGGTGAATCAGCACAACACAGAAATGCCTGCACAGTATAAGTGGCTAGCAGCTTAACATGAGTCAGCTGACCACACACACACACACACACACACACACACACACACACACACACACACACACACACACACACACACACACACACACACACACAGATGGACACACAGAGAGAGAGAACAGATTCTTCTCTTTCTTTATCATCTGTTCTGTTTCTCCCTGTCTGTTTCACAGAGGGACCCAAAAGACCTTGAGATTATAGCGCTGTTAGACAAAAACAACTTGAAAGGATCCCTCTGTCTTCTGCTCTGGGGAGGGAGCACATTCCATGTCAGCTTCATTACTCCTATTCAATCATGCAGAGAGCATACTCAGATTTTCTACTTGGGCTAACTTAAGCAAAAAGCCTCACTGCTGGGGCAGAAATATGGAGCTAAAAACAATATTTCATTTTTATTTTATTTATTAAATTTTTTAACTGAAAGACAAAAATAATGTTTTTTTTGTTTTTTTTTTACCTAACCAGGAAGATGAAACCACCTATTCCCTTATCTCACCTGCCAATGCATAGTTACAGCCAAAACTACTGTGGTTGGGTGAATCTAGATCTTTGGTTTCCTCAACTTCAACACAGTGCACTTCAGCTCCCTCTAGTGGTAGATGGTGGTTCAGACTCATCCTGTCATTACTGATGTTTGTTTCTACACACTTTTCTACCCTTTGAAAAAAGGAAATCTTCATTATAAATGAATCCATATTCTAGGAAGGACACATAAAAATCAATTATACAAGTTTCGCAAACTGGATACTGCTAGATGAGCACTACAAAGTTTATGGAACACAACAGCCATAGGCCACTCATCTCATTTACACATAGCCAGATAACAGTCAACAAAGCTGACAGCTACATTACATAGAGAACAGATGACTAGTTGTCCTGTGTTTACCGTTATATACACTGCAGTAAATGCTCTGTGATTTTGAAAAACAAAACAAAACAAAAAAAGATGAATGTAGCTCAAATGTAAATTTAGAATCCAAACCTTCTTAATTGAAGGGAACCATCTGACCATCATCACTTGTGGTATTTTTCTAGGGTAGGGTAATACATGTCACAAGAAGCTTTTACAGGAAAATTGCATCACCTTCAGCATAAGTCACTGTCACCTGCCCAGGATTTAATTTTAAGACCCCTTTTTCCCTTTACCCCTCTTTTTTCCACTATCTGTCTCGTTCAGTTCTATTGACTTCAAAGACATTCAGTGACTTGACCAGAATTTTCCACCGTTAATACTGTCATTGGAGCTACAGAAAAACTGTATACAAACATGATTATCAGCAGAAGCTGGAAAACAACTGAACAGTCTGTCTAACACATGTAGTTTGACACTTAGTTTCACTCCCATTTTGCATATTTTACAAAAGGTAGTGACACAAATGCTTTAGGTTTTATAACTCTGTCAGTTCTGAGTATATCATGTTGTCTTTCCACTTCATTTGCAAACTGAGAGACTGAGAAAATCCAGCCTCACTAAGCATGTTATGTACTGTCAAGATCAGTTTGGGACCTACCACCCACTCGCCAAAGATCATAAATATCTTGCCTTCACAGCAACAACTGTGTGTTTTGTTAAGTGATTTTGCCTGCATTCTTGTGTTTTTCATTGCAGCAAATGACAAGATCATTAGAGGGGAACAAATTCTTCTGTGTTGTGGAAGTATAAGTAAATAATGAGAGAGTGGCTTTCAGGCCTTTTAGATTTTCCACAGTGTCAAGGAAAGATGATTCAGGCTCTTGTAACACTGCAGAAATGACTATCTCACAACTGGTTACTGCCTACTGTATACACACACACATACACACATACACATATATACATTTAATTCACAACCTGGAGATGAGCTTCATAACATAGATTATAATATAATTGTTCTGTCTTTTTTTTCAGAAAGAAAAAGTTGAAGCAGTGAATAATCTTGTTTCCTAAATTGATGCAAAATGCAAAGCTGATGATGTATGGCATGGTACCAGTACATGTCTAGATACAGCCACCCTTATTATTTTTCTAATAAGAAAGGATGATGTGCATCGTAAAAAGGTCTTAAAGAAATAAAAGAAAATCCCAATTTCCTCAGTTCGCCTCAGTCCTGTTAAAGTTTCCTTATCTTTAAACTTTGGTTATTACAGTCTGCAAGTTTGTGTTCTGGTTCAGGCCCACTGCTCTTATCAGCCCCATTTCCAGCTGCTAGAAAAAGGAAAATTTGGGAGTAGCTGTTGAACATGAAATTTAGCAGTTAAATGTCTCCTTAAGAATGGTGAAGATCAAAACAGGGCTAAGAGGGGAATAAATGGACAGAATCCTGGCACATGGATGCCAATGGCTCTACATCAGTAATGCTGAGAAGCTCTCTCTATCATCTTACTGGTTGGTGTAAGTCCATATTGAGTTTGTAGCTTGTTGCACGGCCTCCATTTGGGCAAAAATGATTGACAATTTTACATTTGCAAAACCTGATTTTAACCCTTTTTTGGGCTTTTCATTTGTATGATTATAAAGCTACTACAACACTATCATAGCTACTCTAACATTACAGTACAAAGTCTAATCAATTTTCTTCAGCCAGCACTGAAAACATCATCCAGAGGGGGGCTGAGATTTGCACCACACTGTTGTCATGTCTGGATAAAATTACTCCAAAAAGCCTACACCATCTTCACACATCTTCAATCCTGGACAAGTAGATGGTTCAGATAAATGTTTGAATATTTTTCCTCTTTTTTTCGGTCGCTATACTTGTCAAGCAATGTTAGAAGAAAACCACAGTGCACACAAGCTCCAAAAACACTCGTATATATGTCATTCTGACACGTGTAGACAGAATGAACACGGTCTTTCTCATTACCAAGCCTTCATTGAGGCAAGCTGTCAGGTTGAAACCCACAAGAGCCTACTGCAGATGCTGCAAACCATCAGCATCAACTCCCAAATCGAAGGAAATAGGATGTCTGCAAGCATCAGCATTAGAGGGAAAAGAAAATATTTACGAGGTAAGCATTCAAACTGAATTTTTGATTATAAGCTTACTCTTCCACAAGGTGTCGGTCCATTGGGTTCAGCTTGAGTTTACAATCTGCTGTCAGAGCTGCCAGTGGACAGATTTAACTATTTTACTAATATGCTCATAAAAATCTGGATGTCCCAGTAGTAAAATCTTCCTTCAATAACACAACACTGATGCTCCACATTTTTTAGAGTTAGAATGAGTGAGAGAAATCTCCCAAGACCTCCACTGACAACTTCTTTATCGCCCAAGGTGATCAATATGTTATACTTGTGAGCTATAGAGCTTCCTCCTCATGAATTGATCCATGCCATCCATGCTCTTGTTTAGACCAAGGTCAATCAATAAATCATATACAAATGACTGTGAATATTGTGCAAAAAAGGCAATAGAAAAAAAAAAGCGCTAAGTCGGCCGATTATTGATTTTTATTTTTTTGGAGGGGGGTTATACCAACCATTTTTTAAATATCTTTAAACTGCATCATATTCACGCCACATATCAGGGATGATTAATGTTTTACTCTATAACCTATTGTTTTACAGTCAGAGTACAAGCTGAAAGTCTTGTCAATGAGGAAAACATCTTTAAGTTACTGAGGCAAATAGGAAGACATTCACTTATTTGTCAAGTCAAGAGGTGAGGGCTTTACCACTCCACCAGTGCCTTAATACTTATGTGACACCAACTCTCAAGGCCAACAATTTTTTTTGAGTCATGAGGTCTTATATTAGGGGTTTCTAAGAAAGGCAAATCCACACAGCAAAGAAATAAAAAGTAGATAAGACAAAGACTTGAAAAAACTTCAATAAATGAGACTTCTACAGAGCAGAAAACCCAAGGGTGTGATGGAGATTTTTGTCTGTATTCTGTAGCTTTTCCTGTAAAAATGCTTCTCCTTTATCTGTTGTTTCATAAAACCTCCTTTAGGAGTAGACCACATTTTTTACAGAGAACAAAAGGAAAATACCAAATCTTGTCAGCTAGCTTATGTTTCACCAGTTTCATTTAAAATTTGTAATTCATTAGTTATAGTTATATTCTCTCTTTCTCTCTGTGTGTGTCTCTCTCCTTCTTTTGTAATTCTAGGGCACTTGCACTTATAAATCAGCCTCTGGCAGATTTGCTACTGACTGTTGCCTCTTTGGCCTCAGTGCCAACTCTGCTCTTTTCATTGTGCTCCTTTTTTAAAAATATACTATTTGTTGGCAGTCATTCATCAGCTCGGTCCTGGAAACATTTCACTCCTTTCCATTTGCCAAAAACAGGCTGGTGTTGTAGTCGGGCCAGTAGAAAGAAATACACCAGTTGTTTTTTTTTTTTTTCATCGATCACCTCACTCATAGAGAAAGGAGCTGCCTGTCTGGCCTAAAAGAACAGCAAGGTAATGTATGGACTGCCCACAGGTCAATGATTACCCTGGATCCCAGGCAATCAGGCCAATGATAAAACAACAGAAAACATGAAAATGGATTAAAATAAAATGGATGAAATAACTAAAGTAGAGTGTTATTTTTCCGGAAAGGATTATATCGCAAATATAATTGTTATAATTGTTATTGTTTAGTTTCTGGAAAAAAAAACAGGGTCTGTGCCTGTGGAGAGATCTTTCAGAGGTCTGAGAAATTAATCTAGTCTAAAAGTGAAATTTTTCAGAGAGCCTGCATACAGAGAGGAGATTCACAATTTTAAAGATGTAAGCTCTGCTAGGCAGAGGAAGATGCAATTCAGACGCAATATTGGAAGTGAAAGATCCATGATTTCTACCCTTGACTTACGGACTTGACTCAAACTCTAGCATACTTTAGTGTCTGCTCCACCACTTTTGAGCTCTTTTTAGTCTGATCAAAGTAAAACAGTGGGATGCTCCTTAGATATAACCTGTAGTTACAAGAACGTATTTGGTGAATAGACTGGACTTTAAAAAAAAGGATGCACTCCCTACAGATGTTAATTTTTAAGTACTGGTTTTGGTTTAGGAAACAGAGCGTGCAGAGTTTGCCTGCATGCATCATTTACAATATGGATTTTGCTTCAGGCCAAGAAAGAGAAGTCACACCTCCAGAAAGACAAAATCATCTAGCACAACACTGTAAAAAGAAAAACCTATATTTTTGTCAACACAGCATGAATAATAATAGCTGTATGATAAATGTGCAAAATAATTTTTTAACTTAGTGTCACACACACAACAGCGTTTTTTAGAATCATAAAAGAGTTGTGATGAACACGGTGAATGGGTATTTCCCTTGTTTACAGCAATAGACCTGACAAAATGTTTTCTAAACTGATGTAGGTGCTGAGTGAAGCCTCAGGATGGTGCCAGTGTGCTTTGAAACAGACCATGGCCACCTACAGATTAACAGATCCTCAGCTTTACAGTCTGAGTGACAGTCTTAGTGGCATCATACAGTATGACATTAACTTAACAGCGAATGCTGTGACACAGTATGAGCTCTCTTTCAGCTTTCTGAAATTAATATTTCTATCAGTCTTATCCCAGGATGATGACTTAATAAGAAAAGCATGCTTAGAAAAAAAAAAATCTTCAGAGCTTTTCCAGTTGTGTCAACATCTCAGCTTGTGGCAACTCAAGCAATGGCTGCATGCAAAAATATTGGGAAAATGGCTTGAGAAGTTACTATAGATACATAGATCGATAGATAAGTGTGAATCATCCCTGTAAGAGCAATAATCTTTACTGCTCAGTTCTGCAGTACAGGAACAGGAGACGTTTGTTTAGTGTGCTTTTCTGCCTGACCAGTGTTACGTGGAGGTGGGGGGGGGGGGGGGGGGGGGGGGTCTGGGGTTGCTGAGGATGACCTGCAACATGATCCTTATACAGCTCTCCTGCACAGCACGCACAAAGTCCAGTCTCTCCTAGTTGGCTCCTAGCTGAGCTGGCCGTTTTAACCAGCTTGTCCAACTTCTTACTGTCTTTATGAGTGATGTTTTTATCCCAACAAACCAAAGCAGTATAATATCAATATTTCATGACGCATATTAAAGGATTCAAGTCTCCTGAGAATAAAGCTCTACCCTTTGTTGCAGAGGGTCTCAGTGTTGACAGACCAGTCCGTTTTGTCATGAAGGTGCACACTGACATATTCATGACTGCACCAAGTCAATGTCCAACCCTTGAGTGCATCTATATAATAGCTGCATTGATGTGACATAAAAAAGCTTGTTGTTGTTGTTGTTGTTTATCTTGTGGTAATCAACAAGATAAAACAAGCCAAGCCAACTGCCAACACCTGTTGGCTGGGGCT
Source organism: Aulonocara stuartgranti (assembly GCF_965226115.1). Classification (NCBI taxonomy): domain Eukaryota; kingdom Metazoa; phylum Chordata; class Actinopteri; order Cichliformes; family Cichlidae; genus Aulonocara; species Aulonocara stuartgranti. The sequence continues at coordinate 18,183,429 of NC_138954.1, read as the reverse complement.
ATTGTTAGGTAGCTAACTGGAAAGCATTAAAATTTAATAAAGCACCCTGCTACAGGTTACCACAGTTTGTTGGGTAAACCAGCACTGTCATAATATGGAGAACAGAGTACAGGTGGGGAAATGTTCTTATTGCTTTCTTGATTTTATTATTATAATTTCTGGATTGTTAATGTAGGGTAGAGCCAGTGTCTATCTATCAACTACTACTACTGATGATGATAATAATAATGTCAGACTATTCCTTTAACAAAGTCAGAACAGTGGCGAAAATTAATCTGACAGTAGTAGAGATGACCACACCTTTGGCTTAAGAACCACCGTTATCACCAACATCAAGAAGACAGTGTGGCTGTGGAAACTCAGATGCATGTTTATCTGAGTTTCCACAGCCACACTGCCTGCCTAAGTTCAAAATGCATAATTGTGACCTTAGAATAAAAAGTTCTGGAGAGGGTGCATAGAAAGAATATGAAGTAGAAAACTTATTTCCTTCACTTCAGTCGCTAAGTCAAAACAACTTTTTCCTGGAGAAAGAGTATGCAGCATATTTGTACACAAAAACACACACACACACCCGTGTGTATGTATGGTCATTGCTTAAATCTAACAGATCTTCCAGACACCAGCAGAGTGAGTTATTTTATGTGTACTAATGTTATTTCTGAGTGCAGTCACAGACTTTCCAATAAACTTTAGGGTAGTTTGTCAGGATTTTCTTCAGGATATTTGTGCACATAGTAGACTTTGCTGAAAAAAAGAGGAAACAGTGTGAATTTAAAATTGTGAAACTGTTCAAGAAAAGTGTGGGAGGACACTGAGTTTTGAGAGGGGGTGGGGGTGGCATTGTTCCCTCATGTAAGTGAATGTGACAGATCCTCACCCAGGAGAGCACTTGTACTGAGCACTCACTAGAGGCCAGCAGGGCCACCTGTCACATAGATCTGTGACTAAAGAACTCTATTAGCAAACAAACACCCAGGGATGGCACACACACATGCACCGACCACACACACTTACACAAACATGCATGAACGCAAGCACACGCGTTCAAAGTGAATATGCGACTGGAGCTGTAAATGTAAAGCGACTTGGTAGGAAGACAATAAATAGGGTGAGGGGTAAGACAAGAGTAGATTGAAAGCCCCATTCGACATCAATGCACATTTTAACGATCCCATTCTCCACAGTATACCCTGCTTGTCACAACAGTCCACATTGAACATTTCCCCTTAATATGATTTACTTTACATATAGGTTGTGTGTTGTGATAAAACAAAATGTCCTTCTTAATACTTGCGAGGTGGTGCATAACCATGTTTCATCCTGTCAACACTCCACTTGGCATATGACAATTATTAAGATGGATTGGCAGTAAATTGTGCACCCTGCCACGTACAGTGCATTTGATAGGAAAAGTGTTCAAACAGAATCATCTGTATTACAAATGAGCTTCAAGTAGAGGTGAAAGGCACACTTAACTCGCCTTTCAGGTCTTCTGCTTGTGACTTTTTCTTATCTTATAGTCTAAAATAATAACCCGTCAAATACATAATATAAGTTTATACATAATATAAGTTATTTAATGTGCAGGGATACCCCCTCTGGAATAGGACAGCCAGAGGTTTTTTTTCTTCTTTTTTTGTCAACACTGTCACTCTGTTGTGATCAAAAAAATCATAATTATATGTGACACAGCCACATCAACTTGAAAGCCACTAAAGTTATGCTGGCAGGGCTCTTTGGTTCCTGTCCTTGAAGCCTTTTTGTCTTTTTTTAACTTCTTGCCCCCCTTCTCTGTCCCTGCAGAGAGAGTAGTGATGATGTTTGATTTTTAAATGGCTGCAGGAATAATATCCATGAAATCAGGGATGATCGTTGCTGTCTCACAAATCACTACCCCTCCATTACTCCCGTTCTGCAGCCTCTCACGTGATGGTGTCTAGCTGATCCAGAGAGAGAAATTCATTGGAACAGGTGGTGCTGTGGACCATGTCCCATTAGTGAGGCTGCCAAAGGCCGGTCCCTGTAGGAGCAAACCCTTCCCTTAATGCACTATAGGCGCAAGCTATTGTATATAGATATGAATTTATGGGCTAAACCATACTTCTTATGGGAAAACAGTCAAGGATTGATGGGCATCTGTACCATCTTTTTATTACTGTATAATGCATTCTTTTCTTTTTCTTTTTTTCAAATCATTTTTATGTGAGCTTGAAATTAGCCTGGAAACATTCAGAGAACACTCATTTGCAGCGAAAGTCAGTGGCTGAAATGCACACATAGGCCTGATGTGTGTATTGTGGGTGCATGTGAAGGGCGGCCGTGGCTCCGACTTTGCCTTTGACGGGCTCGGCTGTTAGCCTCTGGCTTCATGACTCTTCCCACATGGCAACACATTATGGCAACACTTTCCATTCTATCCGCAGAATGAAGGGAAATGTTAAAACAAATGAAAGTCACTGTTCACAGTGATATGATCAAACAGTTTAAGAAAATGAAATGGACAAGACTTCAGACAGTAACAAACTAGAGACCTCTATTCAATCGAATTTAACCAGCTGCAATGCTCATGCAGCGGCTTGATGCACACTCTTTATGTACATGCATTATTATACATGTTTATGCACATGATAAATCAAATTTATATACTAAAAGTATAGTGGGCGCTTAAAAATATATTAGAAATCGTAAAAAGAACAAAGGGTTAGGGTTAATGCTGGGGTGCCACTGCCCCTATGGCTGTCCTCGTCCATCTCCCTGTTATTCAGTATCCGTGGGTCAGACCACAGCTATCTTCAAGCTTGACCTTCATTTCGAAAAGTAAGGTAATGTAAAAGTTTTGCGACTGTTTCATGCTCAGTTACAGTTCTGTCTTGATGACAAAATCTGTCCCCAGAAAGACAGAGAATGATAAACACCAACCACAGAACCACAGTGCTGTGGTAGTTCCTGCTATACAAAGTGTCTCCAGGAAACATTAAGCAATGAGGAATTATGTCCTAAATATGACACATAACCTAGATGAATGAAACTTTGAAGCAAGAAGCCTTTTCTTGGGCAGCAAATTTAATGTGGTGTATTTATATAGTGTCGTGGGCGTTAATTAAAAAAGATCAAGGAATGATGTTCAAAATCCTATCAACAAAGGTCATCATTCTGTAAGGAAGGATGAAAAATCAACAGCGTTATCATTTTTCAGTTGAAGTTAACATTGAGAACAAGAGCAATAGCACTAACTTACTGAAAGTCAAAATCAAGTAGAGCAGCTGCTTGCACCACATTGGAACAGGAGAAATTAAAGGAATAGCTTCCATCATTTTATTTTCACAATCTTGTTATAAGTGATATTTGTTTAAATAACATTTCAAACATAGCACACTATTTAATTCCTGTGGCTTGTAGAACTGACTTGAGAAGTTTCTCCTTTATCTGCTAAAATAAAAATGTGAACTTCAGCTCAGATTAGCCGATCTTAACGCTAGCCCAAGTTTCAGCATATGCTTCAGCTGAAACCTCTTTCTGAATCCTTTTATCAGAGTTCATATGGGCCGTTGCTACAGCCTCTGAAAGCTGCTTTACAAACTCCCCTCCATTCTAGCGCCTTCATTTCATGCTAATTCTCACTCTGTCAATATGATGTCATAAAGTCAGAATCAATGATGAAGTCATGATATTGTCTCTATTTAAGGTTCTTCCCAGCACAGAACCATAATTTGAAATATGTAGATACAATAATATTCCTATTTTGATGGTCCTGATATAGTAAAAGTACAAACTCACGTTACCAGTGTACATCTTCTATTGCATTAACTACAGTAGTGAAACTATCAAAACATTAAGAACTGGTTCTCACTGGCTGTATTATTTCAGCTTACCATATAACAGTTTTTGGCTTTCCTACAGTTTTGATTTGTTTGTTTTTTAATGCTTTATACTATCTAGCCAAATTGATAAGGTTTGCCTTTATTATGTTGGACTCCTGTTAAATGATTTACAGTCAGTGAATATTAAATGGGCCCCTTGCTTTTTTGGACGAGTAACAGTTCCTGACTTAAACTGGTGCAATATCTGCTGGCCACAGTGGTTTCTGTGTAAAAAAAAACAACAAAACAAAACAAAAAAACTTTGCATAGCTTAGACGAGGCATTCATGGGGATGCATTTATGAAAGTGCCAGTGACAGTTTTACCCCTGTCTCTGTTGGCTGTGTTGCATTGCCACAAAATGGTTGAAGAGGAGCCTGTCTCTTCAGAAAAACAATACCAGAGTGCTGCAGCACATTACTGTGTCCTCCTGTTGAGTTGTGCTCAGTGATGCTGTTTATTTAGGTTAGCTAAGTACCCTGTTCCTCTTATGTCAGTTGCTCACTGGCTGAAACTGAAAGCTGTTGAAAGGCTGTGAAAAATTCATCCAAGTTAGACTCTTGGGTCCCATGCTGAGCTGAAAAGCTGATTGAAGAAAAAAAAAAAACAGTATAATTATCCTCATCAAGGAAAGTGCCTATTCTGTATTTATGTTCCAAAAAACAGTCTTACTGAGAATGCGCCAATAATCCCCCTCTTTCCTTTATAGTGTCATATACTTCCTTTAAACTTAAAAAAAAAGCTACACTGCCTTTGGATAGCTTGAAGTTTTCACCTAACTGTAAACCTTTGAACTGCGTTAAACTCTTTAGTCAGATCAAAAAAGGTTGTGCTCTACCAGACACTCCAATATATTGTAATCATGCATTTCCACCCTCGTGTTTAGACGCCTCTTTTGAGGTCTGGACACAGAAAGGTATTATTACTCTCAAAGACGTATATATTGACAGGCAGTTTGCATCATTTACTCAGTTGCAAAACAAGTTCTCTCTCCCTGCGTCACATTTTTTTCACTATTTACAGATAAGAAACTATGTTCGTCAGAGTATTCTTAATTTTCCATCTCTTCTGGAAGAGGGGTCAATTTTTACACTCCTTCTGAGTTCCCCGGATTCTAAAAAGTTGGTTTCTGGTTTTGTGAAAGCTTTTTCTGAGTATTTAAATTTTAAATCTGACTTTTTGAAGATGGCATGGGGGGAACTTGGTTTGCAAATAATTTGATGTGTGGCAGCCATTTTTAGACCATGTATTAAAACAAAGTCCTGTTTGATCGATCACCAATAACTCAGCCTACCACCTTAGAGTTTTATTTCTGTTTATTGCCAGTGTTGATGTAGTATTTTTGTCTTTGCAGTGTAATCTTTTGTCTTATTTGTGTGTTTTAGCCCTTGCTGTTGTGTTGTCTGTTTTTTTTGTTTGTTTTTTTGTGTGTCTCTTTTTTCCTTATATCAAAAAATCTCAATAAACATACTTAAAAAAAACTGTAAACCTACTACGGTGGCCCTGAGAGGCCAAACGGACTGCAACTTCAGAAAACACTTGCAAAAAGAAAAACGCTGCAAAAAGAAAAATGCTGCAAAAAGAAAAACGCTGCAAAAAGAAAAATGCTGCAAAAAGAAAAACGCTGCAAAAGCACACACAACACAACGGAAATAGGAAAAAAGACAACGGAAATGTTTCTGGGGAGACAATAACCGGACGGACCAGTTGCACGAACCAAAACATGCTAACAAGTGCACTGGGACTGGGCAGAGCGACTGGGAGACACTTCAAAGAACTGGAGCGGCCAAAGAGTAAACTTTCAAAAGTAAGTTCTGAATATTATGTCACTTATTTATGTGCAAATGTTTAATAATGAGGAACATTAAAACATTACTGTTGGCCACATGCTGGCAAAGTTATGTTTCATTAGCGATGTTTGTACTTTCAGCATTTACTTTGTTTTAAAGCCTTTACTTTATACGCCGTTAGATAGTCGACCTTAATCTTACAGAGAATCTGATGATTTTGTGGATAATTAAAGTCAGTCATATATCCACAAACACAACAAGCTGAAAGTCAGTGATGCTGCTCGGTTTGCAGTCCTGAATATCACGGCACAAGCAGGATTCACTGCACTGTTAATGTTAGCTATGTTATATTGCTGCCTCTGTTCGGTGGTGTCAGCCAAACGGACTTTAACGTGTGTTTGAACGAGCTGACGGTTCACTCGTTAAGCTGAAAGAAAGATGCTTTAATCACAGGAGTCACACATATGTCCACTGTACCATCTGGGAACTCTTCTTGTTTAGCACTCGTAATAACACAAACACTAAATCCTCCTGTTTGTAGCAGTGTATACACCTGAGACTGTCACCTGTCCGTCTGTCGTGCACTCTCTCTCTGTTTCTTTCTCTCTGATTGTGTAATAAAAGTATGAACATGTGTTTATAAGTTACACTTGTGTTTGAATCCTGCAGCTTATCACACATTTGATTTCCATGTGTGACAACTGCAAGTGTCCAGAGTGAGGACAGACTGAGGGACCCACTGCTGCACATCATCTGTGAGGCTTTGCACCCCTGATGATCCACCAGCACAAACTCAGCAGTGTGTGAGGAAGAGGAGGAGGAAGAGCCAGCAGCAGCTGACAGATGGAGAGAATAGACAGACTGTTCCCTGTTTGTGAAGGACTGCTAGAAAAGTTTAACATAGCTAATTGTCTGTCCTGAATCAGTCTTATTAGGTAATGTTCAAATAATGTTATCATCCCAGTGTTTTCAGTGTGGGAGAAAGTACTCAGGGCCTTCAAGTTACACACTATGAAAGGCAGCAACAAGTTTAATGTTCAGAAACCTAAAGTATGTATCAGCAGCAGAATGGAGCTAAAAATAAATCTTTGTTTCAGTTCTATGAAGCTTTGAGTATTTTTGGATTAGTAGCACTGCTGTGTTTGTTGCATCATATTGCTGTAATTGTTTATATGCTTTATATATTCTGAGGTAAGTTGATCTATAGCGTTACATCATATTCTATAAGGATGTTATGTGTTTGTATACTTTCTGCTAGGGCTGGTCAATTAATCAAATTTTAATCACGATTACGATCTGGGCTTTCAACGATCATTAAAAATGACTGAGCCGATTATTAGCCCCTCCCTCATTTATCCGCGACACCTTAAAGGCCGGTCCGTGAAAATATTGTCGGGCATAAACCGGTTCGTGGCGCAAAAAAGGGTGGAGACCGCTGATTAAGAGGACCCGAGGGAAGCTCGGAAAGCTAAGCAGAAGTTATTTGGAGAGGAGAGTGACTGCCGTTGGTTGAAAAGAGAGGTAAAAAAAACTTCAGTGGTGTTGCACACTATTTTATATTATTTTTTAAAGTCATTATTCAATACGTTGTTATTGTTAACCCTTTAAAGCCAGTCAGAGCAGCACGCTCCGTTTTGTGTAACTATTTTTAAATCCCTGTAGAATCTGAACCGTGTAAGCTAGCGCAATAATTTGTTTTGCATATGAAACCGGAGGAGTTGTACTTACATCTTATGCCATCAGCTTGTCCTCGGTCACGGTTTCCTTCCACATATAGCTTTGCAAAAATTGCGTAAAAAGCTCTTGCAGGAACAAAAACATAATATTCCAGAAACACGCTTTGCCGATCCGATCAGCTGTTCGTAACACTTCCCACAGCAGTGAAACAGACATCAGCGCGAACTATCGCATGTCCGCCATTTCCTGCCCGAAACTGGAAGTGACGTCATTTTCGCAGAAAATGTAGTTTTTTACTTGTAGGCCTTAAAAGCCTATACTGGTCATGTTTGACTTGCCTGAATAGTTTCTGGGATGCTTAGAACTCAAATTGCACTGCTGGAAATATTTTATTTTGATGCACCTGCTGTTTTCTTTGCAAATTTGCGTCATAGGATTGTTTTTTCGTTTTTCCTGCAGTATATAAAAATTGGTGTATCTCCAAAATAAAACTATGAAGGCACTCAAAATAAATTTCCTGTTGTTGTAAACTATTTTTTGCAACTTTTTTGTATTTAAAGTTTTGAGGGATAAACCTCTTAAATTTCTCCAAGTAGAAATATATGTAAAAAAACAAAACAAAAACGATTTTCAATTTTTTTGTAGTTTTTTGCAATTAATGTAATTACTATGGACTTAATGCATACATATTATTAAAATATGGGCTATAACAGTTGTATAGCAACTTGAAATGCTCCCACAAATGGCACTACAACATGTAAAAAAATAATATAAGCTCTGGCGGACTTGGTTCTATAGTAGGTCTTAAAGGGTTAAATAAATATCGTCAAATAATCGAGATCTCAATTTCAGTGAAAATAATCGTGATTATCATTTTTGCCATAATCGAGCAGCCCTACTTTCTGCCCAGTTTGACCCATTTAACAGAAGTCAGCCTGTTTAAGGCTCTGATATCTATTCTGTATGACTTAAAGCAGTTATGACAGGGTCTGATTTTCTCACCCAATAAAAGAATATTTCATATATCAGTCTACTCTTCATTCTATCAGAAACAGTTATCACAGTTCGTACATTTGCTTTTTCCACACATATTGAGCCAAATTTAGTAATGCCAACATATTAAAAGAACAATATTTGTCTCTTATATATAATACATCTATATATACACTGTCACAGATACTTGTCTTTAAGTGAAGATTTAAGGTGAAGGGAAATATAAATAAATGCAACTTGAATCTTTACTGAAGCTCAGTGTTTGGCACAGAGTTCATGTTCACTGCTGTAATAACTAATAATGATTAATATAATATTGGCCATATTATATTTACATTACCAAAGTGAGATGAACAACATTAGCTAATTGTTATTTACTAGCTAATCTTAAATGACTGTTCAGTACAGAAATGAAGCCCAAAAATCATGTTTTACAGTCCTGTGGTCTCAGCCTCAGATACTTATCAAATCACACAGAGCTCATGTAGAAACAAATGTACAAAATATGTTCTCCTTCATTTCTGTCAAACAAAGCTGTATGAAACGTTTCCAGCTGTTAGTATCATGGTTGCTAGGCAACCTGGGCAGCGTGACAGAGGCTAGACCAGGGGTGTCAAACTCAAATACGCAGTGGGCCAAAATTCAAAACTGGAACAAAGTCGTGGGCTAACATTAATATTTATTGAAAAAAAAAATCTTCCTCCAGATATAAGAATGAATCTTTTTTTATGGACTCAAATAAGTTTTGCTGGAAAACTGAATATGGAACAAGAAAAGCTTAATACTAAACAATATATATATTAGCTGTATAATACCAGTAGGCCAGCTCTAATAGTAATTTGGTATGGCTTCGTGGGCCAAATGTAATTAGGCTGCGGGCCAGAGTTTGACACCTATGGGCTAGACCGTCCCATCTCACAAGCCTACAAGCCTAACACTTCCGGCCTCAGCGGTCTTTGAGTGCGGCCCTTGAGGACCGTTAAGGCTGCGTACTTTAAGGCTGCAGACCCTGAATTGGGAAACAGTCCCTGAATTGGGATACAGCCATACATACATGTTTTGGTTCGTGCAACTGGTCCGTCCGGTTATTGTCTCCCCAGAAACATTTCCGTTGTCTTTTTCCTATTTCCGTTGTGTTGTGTGTGCTTTTGCAGCGTTTTTCTTTTTGCAGCGTTTTTTTCTTTTTGCAGCATTTTTCTTTTTGCAGCATTTTTCTTTTTGCAAGTGTTTTCTGAAGTTGCAGTCCGTTTGGCCTCTCAGGGCCACCGTAGTAAACCTTTAGTATCTGATATTGCAATAATAGAAACTGTATATAAATCTTTTTGATCATTGCAATAATGTAAAACAGAGTGTCCTTGAGCAACAAACATTAATGCAATCAAAGTGTTGCATTTCTCTCTTTGGAGTAGTGGTGACTATGGATTCACTAAATGGCTGGACATAATAGGGACTGTCAGTATTATAATAAGAAAGTTCTATTTCATCTTTTCTTGACCTTTTATTTGAATACTCCCTCTGAGTGTGTGCTTTACAGCAAAATCAATAAGTGCGTCACTGTGGTCTTTGTTTCCATGCACAACAACTGCCAGTGGCTACAAGCTGTGCTCAGCATGCTATGTACCATAATTCAGTAATTTGTTTACATCTGCAATGACCAGGTGAAATAACACAATTATATGGAATTAGAATCACATAAAACAGAGGATTCCCCTGGGCTGGAAAATCAATCAATAAGGCTTATAAATGTTAAGCAGCAATAGCAGAAGTGTTAACACCTACATGATGGTTTCAGGTAGAGTAACACTCTGTTGAACAATGTTCTAATCAAAACAAGTGGGCAAGACACTGCGTCTAATAACATGTTTAGATGTTTTTTTCCAAACAATAACTTTATGTCTGCCTGTGCATCATTAGTCTTGTTATTGCTTAGGCATAAACATATAGATAGAAAGATGAAGTTAAGACATTTGTATATCATAACATAAGAAATAATATGGAGGTTAAAATAAATGTTTAATATCTGATATGTGAGTTTTTGTGAATTTTTGAGACCTCTATGTCATTAATGTTATTTTTCTTTTCATGGGTTTTATATTTGTGTGTGTGTATCTATCTATCTATCTATCTATCTATCTATCTATCTATCTATCTATATATATATATATATATATATATATATATATATATATATCTATATATATATATATATATCTATATATATATATATATATATATATATATATATATATATATATATATATATATATTAGGGTAAGAAAAATAGGATATAGAGTTCTTTTTAACTGATGTTACAGAGACTCTGGTGACAACTTGTTTTAGATGTGTAATATAGCATGCAATATCACTACAAGAAGTAGCACTATAAATAAGTCAGCAGTGAAGCAGCATTCCTAAGTAATGATGACATAATACTATGGAAAATGCATGCCTTGTCCAAACTAATACTAGTAACAGGGTTCAGTATTGCACCAGTTGTGATTAAATTTAGTCAGCAAATCAGTCAGAACCTTTAGCTGTCCTTTAGCAGTGCTAAAGTCACTGGAAATATTGAGAGGGCCTAGCTTTGCATAGTTCTTCTTCTTGCATGTTTTAAGAGACGCTGTAATAAAGTGACCTTAATTCAGCATCACACATCACATACTATCTATGAGCTCAAATTGTGGTCATAAATATTTGGTAGTTGGAAATCAGACTGTACTGTTTATATCTTTGAGGTTCATTCTATATTTTCTATTTTCATTCGTATATTCCGTCTTTTATTGTAATATATAAATATGTAATAATTTGTGTAGTGGTAACATTCTTTGGAACAATAGGTTGGAGATTTGAATCCCGTCCAGGGCCCAAGGTTGGATCCCCCCATGTAACCCAAGCCTACCTCAGACTATCAAAAGGCAACATTGCAGAATTCGAGGACAGCTACAAGTACCTTTGATTACCACAGGCAAATAGGAACCACAAAGGAGGTTGCTAGGAAAATACATGCAGAGAGCAAGGTAAGTCCTGAGGAGTCATCTGAATGGGAAGAACAAAATCCAGGCAATTTCCACCTACGCCCTGACAGCCACCTGATACCCGGAAGGGATACTAAACTGGCCAAAGGAGGAGATAGAAGCTACTGCCATCAAGACAAGAAAGTTCCCTACCATGCATGGAGATTTCACCCTAAGTCTAGCACCCTAGGATTGTACGCTAAGTGGAAGAAAGCGGGCTAGTGAGTGTCAGAACCACTATCCATGATGAATCAGCACAGATCCATGAGCTTAATGCTTAGTGAATACTAGGGGTGCAACGATATTCGTATCGATATTGAACCGTTCGATACAGTGCTTTCGGTTCGGTACGCATATGTATCGAACAATACAACATTTGTAATTTATTTTATCAACTTTCCTTCCAACGATGCTGTCTGTGTTGAGCGCTCAGTGAATCTGCGTTCGACTACTCCGCCTAGGCTGCACTGTCGAGCGCAGATCCACTGAGCACTCAACACAGACAGCATAGTCAGAAGGAAGAGCGCAGGGCAAGCTAGCAAGACACATGGACCTCCCCCACCCTCATTCAGATCTGGCGTTTGGAATTATTTTGGTTTTCATGTGACGTATGACCCTGAAGGTAAGCGAGTCATGGACTAAAGTAAAACAGTATGTTGGATGTGCCATGCAATGCTCAATTACATGGGTGGGAACTAGTGTGTTAGCGCAGTTAGCTCGTTAACGTGTTGGCCGTCTAGCCCCACACACGGGGCGATCGGCGGTAGCTCGTTAACGGAGATTTGCCGTGTTGTGGCGTTAAGGTCATTTCAACGAGATTAACCTGAAAGCACTAGTGGGAACACAACGAATATGACTGCACATTTACGCAGACATCATCCTAGTGCAAAGACCAAAACAACAAGCATGCTACTAACTTTAGCCGAGTCATTTAGACAGCTGTTAGCACATGATTCTCCTTATGCTGCTGAGAATATAGCCCAGAAGAAGCGGATAGTATAGCTTTTATTTTGGAAAGAGACATTTCTCTGTAATAAACTCTCTTTTCCAAAGATGAGTGATTCCTCAATCAGATACAGGGGTTGCAATATCGCTAGCCCGACGTCCTGGAGCTAGCGATTTTTTTCAGTCAGGCTACCAAAATCTATCTCTGCCCTGCCCGTCGGGCTATTGTAGGAAGGAAAAATATATGTCAATGCTTTTGCATTCTTTCAGAAATGTAGCTGGGTAATTATGTCATTGGCATCGGTGAGCCACTGTCAATATGTGACATATTGAAGTCGCGTTTGAATTTGCGCTTGTTTTTTTGCTTTCACTTTGCAATCGCGCGAACTGTGTATAGAGAGCGACAGCACTGATCTGTGAGTGATGATAATTTGTGCACCAATTCCTCTGACATCGTCTTATTAATCGTTAGCTTACTATGCAAACATGACAAGTGAAATCTCCCGCAGCTTAAACATGTGAGAGGTTGATCGCGCAGAGAATCGCTGAGCTTATGTGAGTCCGTGTGTAAAAGCATTTCAGTTCTGCTGAGCCAAATAAGACAGGTCAGGGTGAAGAAGTGACAGCCAAAGAAAAGCTTACCACAAAACGGAGAAGTTATGACAAATCAGACTATGAGGCAAAAAGAAAGTGCAGCTTTATGGTTTCATGGACAAAAGAATTTCTGTGGCTGCAATATGACGAGCTATATAACCAGGGCTGCACATAAGTGGTCCGCAGGTGCGCATTCGCTGTCAAAATAAAAAAACACGCACAAGGGTTAGGGTTAAATTTAAAAACTGTACTTTTGAGTTAAAATATATATTTATAATTTTAATAAATGACAAATTAAAAAGGCATGAACATTTTTTTTGTATCGAAAAAATATCGAACCGTGACACCAAAGTATCGAACCGAACCGAACCGTGAATTTTGTGTATCGTTGCACCCCTAGTGAATACCTCAGGAAGCAAAAACCCAAGATAGAAGGTGGAGGAAGAAAAGGAACCATCTTGGAAGGACAGGACCCCGCACAGCATGTGCCATCAGCACATAGTATAAGTAGCTGATATCGCCGGAGAAAGCTGGTCTGAAGGACAGCACACATTACACTAATTATGGCAGCACAAGAACAAATTCTAAGTACAAGATCGCTAGAGGCTGAGGTCTACCAGACAAGATCCCAGGTGCAGGCTGTGTACGGATGCCCTTGAGACAATCCAGCACATAACAGTAGGGTGTAAGACGCTAGCATTCAGGATATACATGGAAGAGCATAACCAAATGGCTCTCAAAGTATGCAGGAATATTTGTTCCAAGTGGAAGTCTCGAGGTTAAAAGCCCCCTAGGATAGTTGAGAAAGACCAAGCTGAGATCATATGGGACTTCCAGATAGAAAAGGACAAAACTGTGATGGCTAACCAGACAGTACTGGTAGACAAGCAGAGGAAGAAGGCCATAATGATAGATCAGAAAGATAATCTATGAGTCCCGTATCCATTTTTCTTATAAAAAAATGTTTCTGTTAAAAATTATTGTGAAGTAGTCACTTCCTGTGAGTCGCGGGAACCGGAAGTTGTGCGCGGGAGAGACAAGACAGAACGGTAACACGGCAGACTTCGGAATCTACAACTTTTCTGCTGCTGGTTTTACAAGACGTACACGGTAAAAACATTATGCTGGTTAATTTGTTAAGCACTTGTGCACTTTGTGAAAAGAAATAAGTGGCTGAGATGGATGTCATGTGTGCTATTGATATTATTTTACTTGTTTCTAGTTATTCCTCTCCATGATTGTGAAAGGAATAAAAAAGAATTGTGGACATCAGTATGAAGCGTGGAATCTTTTGACCAGAATAGATACACAAGATCTCTGTTCAGAAGAGCACAGTTCTAAGAACAGCAAAGATTCTGTGCAGGACCCTCAAGCTCCTCTCTTGCTCGAGAACCCGAAATTTGCTTGTATTGATAACAAAGCAAAAATGGTGTATTCAAATTAGTGCTTTCAGCGTTAATCTCCTTAAAACGACGTTAACGTCTTAACCGCATTAATGCAGCGAATCTCCGTTAGTGAGTTCACGCTGATCGCCCCATGCGTGGGTCTGTACAAGCGCGTTAATGAGCTAATGCGTTGATGCCGTGCAGCCCCACGCACGGGGCGATCCGCACTAACTCGCTAACGGAGATTTGCCATGTTAATACAGTTATGGCGTTAACGTCATTTTAACGAGATTAACGCTGACAGCACTAATTTAAAAAAAATTAAGGTTCTATGATGTTGCTGTATCCCTATTTAGCTTTCCCAAGCTTTAATAATTGTGTTGACTAGACTAAGAGCACTGCTATATTTGCAGTTCAAAACACAGTATAACCCAGTCAGATTCAGTGCTACTATCCAGCCCTAAGCCTTAACAAACTACTCTCTTGCCATCCTTTTTGAGTATGGCATTCTGTAAAATGGACAGTGTTGAATCTTCAAAGACAGCTTTAGTCAGCCTCCCCCTTTAGACAATGACTAGCTCATGACTGGTTAGAAATCAGCATACAGTATGTGCTCATAATTGCATCACATTAACCATGCAAACCCCACACAGAGGGAATTCAACCACATTTCTCAAAGATTTAAACATGCATTGAAAAACCAGCCTTTCTCTTTGGATTACATATTTATTTACATTCCACATACTCTCAGGCTGATGTCACTCGCGCTCCTGTTTCACCTTTAAGTAATGATAACCACACATGTTTAGCCCTGTGTCATTAGCATGCATTTTAGACAACTAGCTCCATGCAGACTATCTGACATTTGGGCTCTTAAACCTTCACTGCAGTTTTAAACATGAACGATAATTAAAACATCTGTTCTTGATTTAAAAAAGTGGTGCTAGAGACATGTAGACCGAAGTTCTGGAGCAGTCTCTAGAGCAGTGTGACTTAAACATATGTTTTGAAAAGATATTTTCAGCATAAAGCATTGTAGAAAAATGTTAAAAATATTACAAAACATGCTAATATTTAATGAAAGTAAATGTACAGAGACGAGATTTGCTATGGCAATCAAAACAGGGCTCGCAAAATCGCTAGCCTGACGTCCTGAGGTAGATTTTGGTCGTCCGACCGGAGATATCGCTAGCTCCGGGATGTCGGGCTAGCGATTTTGCGAGCCCTGCAAAAGAAAAAGATCAGTCACATTTATGAAGATAGCACTTATCATCATGTACATGCACAGGAAGAGGAGTATACAAAAACTGTACTCATTTTTTCTTTTCCTTTATTTCATATCTCCTTTTATTTTTTCCCTTTATTGTCCATATATCTAGTAATTACATATGCAGTATATCCAGTCACAGCTTACTCTCTGCACTACTTTGGTATGAAAAGAGTTTGAGCTTGTTTTAAGACATAACCGGTGGATCATTTGGTGCAACAGTGATGGTGTATCCAGAAGATCCAACTCGGCTTGTGAGAGGAGTGAAATCAAAGCAATCTTCTTGGCTTGACTTAAGGAGCTTTCATTTTGTGTAACTGACCTTTCTGTTGGATGATTTGAAACACTGGAAAGAGGAAGATTTCTAAAATTTCCCCCCTAGTTTTAGTTATGTAATGTGCACACCTACAAAATGTGTACGCATTGTGTAACTTAGCAAAGACAAAATTTGAGAGTGGCTGTAAAGTGAAAAGAAAGAAGGAGAAACAATCCTTCAATAAGGGTTAGATAGCTCATCCAACAACACCATAGTCTGACTATACATTGAAATACACTCCATTTAAATCCCACCCATTCCTTCTTCTCAATACTATGTCTAAATTTTTTAAAATCCTGAATAAAAACTTGTTATATGGTATTTAAATAAATAATTAAATACAAAATGTGGCCACACCCTGAAACCAGATTTCTCATAGATGAAAAAAAGTGTTTCGCCCCATAGAAAATTAATATATGTCAAAAAGTTTTGGTACAGAGTCATCAAAATCTATAGTTTATAGACAATACAGTCAAGGCTGGGGCAGACCCCAGCTTAGCTCTTTATGAGACCAGCACAGGATAAATAGTATTGTATCAGATGTGGAGAATATAATAGGAAATCTTTCCTTGAGTATGGTAGGTGTCTTAAAAATCCACATTGTTGCTTTTTCAGTTACTCCAATACTAGGATATTTTACTAGTTAGGTGTTTAAAACTGGCATTTCCAAGACTAAGAGTTAGTTCCAACCTGATGGACTAGACCAAAATAAACAAATTGTAATTGTACAACAATATAAAGCCAACAAGAAGTCTTAATATCTTTTCTCTTTATCTATTTAGCCGAAGGCATTTGGAGTGTAAGGGTTTGTTGTTTTTGTTGCAAGTGATTTCCTCATCCGTGTGATGACACAAGAGAAATGACAGACAGCACTAACAGCCAGCAATAACAAAGGTGCAAACGGTTTTAGTTTGGAACTACATGATAAATTGAACTCACCTACGAATGCACAGCATGCCTGTCGGAATGACTCTGATCAGCACCTCGTCAGGGAGTGGCTCTACTCTTTTTCTCACATGAGGCATCAGGGTATAAGATGAACTAGCTGCGCTTATTGGGGATGACAAGTCATGTTCACTTTAATTTTTGTAGGCCTTTGTCAAAATGCAAGGAACCTTCAAAAGATTCATCGTTTCCCAGGTTTTTTTTCCTGCAGTATAGGGACTGATTTATTTTTGCCTATTCAGAGAATCTGTTAAAAAAAAAAGACTTTTAAAAATCACTTAATAAAGATTAATGGCAGTATCATATGATGAAGAAATGCCAGTTATGTGGCTTTCTAAATTTCCTGTGACAATAAGTGTCTACCTGTCATAGCTTTCATTATCATATTCACAGTGTTGCCTTCTGGGAGCTGTGAATAACTGATTGATATTAAAGTGTACCCCATACTGGTTTTGAATTCTTTTTTTTCTTCTTCTTTTTTTATGAACCCTGAAAGTCAGACATGATAAAATGCTCTGTGATTGCAGATTGTACCAGGAAAAAAACGTTGAACAGAAGTGTGTGTGAGCATAAGGCAGTTTTACAATTTGCAAATACTCACCAAACAAGCAGCTTGTTGATGAACACCAAAACAAACTGGCCGGCAAAAGCTTCTTTCTTTTTTTCTTCTTTTCCTCGCAGCCACTTCAATAATGGCCAGTTAATGGGCTTGCAGCACATCATAAATTGGTTTCATAGCATTGCATTGCTATTAATGTCTGAAAAACAGTTAATCCTGTGATAAATGCAAAATATGCTGTTTATGTTGTAGAAAATTGACTATTTCTAAGCCAGGATTAAACAGTAGATCTGTAATGGGACTACAGCAAAATTTAACACCACAAAACAAATGTAGCTTATTGGGTTGAGATCTGGAAACCAAACTGGCATCTCTGACATTTCAGGAAATGTTTTAAAACGATATGACTCGTCATCTTGCTGGAAGCATTCCTTTTAAAAAACAACGAAAAAAACAAAACAAGTGTGAGCTGTGCAAAAGAAAATGAAATGAATTTTGTCAGAAATGTTTAGGCACGCTGTGTCATTAAAATGTTGCTCAGTTGCCACCAAAGAGACATTGCACCATGAAAGCACCGACAAGCAGCCTGCACAGCCTGCACAGCCTCCATACAAGGATGGACCCATGGTTTCATGTAGTTTATGCTAAATTGTTACCCTGCCGTGACCATGTCTCAACACAAACCGTTATCCTTGTGGCAGAGCATCCCACTGTGCAGTGGTGATGACATCCCCGCTATGGCTTCTCCTCATTTGTTTTGAGTCGACAGAGTGGAACCTAGCATCATGTTTTGCTGCTAGTCCTTCCATTAAGATTTGTCTAGTTGTCTGATTTAAGATGCCCTCCTGCACATCACCCTGGTACGGAATCGTTTTTTTGTGGGCCATCTGTGTGCTTGAACAAATCTTGTCATTCTTCTGTGACCTCGCCTGGCAACGGGGTGTCTTTGTCCACAAACCTGTCACTGACTGGACACTTTCTGTTTGCTCATAGGTTTTGCTCACGTCACTGTGCCGGTTAAACTAAAGCTACCGTAGTGAGTAAACTTCCCTGAATGGTGAAGGTGTTTATGCTGGAATTAGCACATGTGGGATCACACATCACACCGCATTCAGAGTTCCTTAGATCATATCCTGCCCTTTCTACGGTTTAGTCAAACAGTAACTGAACCTTTCAACTCTGTTTGCATGCTTCACACTCATGCATTATTAATGTACATCATGACTCACTGTCTGGAGGAACAAGCTGTTTGTGTTTCTGAGAATGTGTTCTTAATAAAGTGGGTACCATGTGTACTAGAGACCTTTTCTACCAACCCTGCCATAAAAAAATCTAGGCACATTAAATTTTAAAACTTACCTTGGGGGCTCTACCTTTTTAAATGTTTACAGAGTATCTTAGAGCTTTGTTCGACCTTAATGTTAGTGATGACTTATGAAATTAAAACCTCTAAATATATAACAAAAATAGTGTGCATGAGGGGCATTGGTTGGCAAGGCTTTAAGTAAGAAAGGCGAGCAATTTGGTTTGCACCTAAAAGGCTAAGTAATTCATCAGTGTTCTACCTTTGTAATTTATCTAAAACACAACTTGAAAATACTTACATGTCACTAAACTTATCAAGTCATCTACACACAGTTCCTCAAATGATAAGCCCATAATTGCTATTGCAAGAAAGAGGATTCGGTCGCTGTGATGACCTGCTGAAATTGTTTATCTGCGGCAGGAAAAAGACTAACTTTGCAGTATGTATGTCCTAATGTCGGGAATGGGCCTTGAAACTGAAAGCATGTTGACTCATGCAGCGATGCCGCTGAATGCTGACATCGAAACAAACCGACAGAGGAAATAAGCCGTGGCACTGAATCAACAAACAGCTGTCAACCATCCCTGCGTTATATTGACGGGGCTCAGCAGTGGCGAGAACAACATACCATAAATGGGAAGGGACAGATGGACACGCTCTGTTTGGGTGACAGACTGCACAGCCCTGGGAAAGGTGTGGGACAGACAGCTTTTTATAAAGAAATATGTTTGACACAGTAGACGCTTGGTGCAAATCACATCAGGCTGCCTGAAGAGGGCTTTGTAATTCTGAAGTATTGAAATCATTTGCAAGCTGCAGAGACATCCACAAGTAATAGTTTTTTTTTTCTGCATGACATGGAAATTTAATGATCTAATTAGACTTAATAATCAAAGCCTCAATCAACCGTTGCTCATAGTTTAAACTCATCATCTTCCTCAATTTTATCATAATAGATGCATTTCACTATGATGTTTGAATGTGCATGATTACAGTCTGAATGTTTTCTCTCAGTGAATAGCACGTAATCAAACTGAATTGCACGGGTGAGGTTGTCACAAAAGACAGCAGTCCTCTAATAATGCAGCAACACTGATTGCATGTGATCTCTGCTGTGACAATGATGCATATTATACTGCACATCTAGAGGCTTCCCCAAGTGTACTCTGCATCATTTGCCTATCTGGCAATGAGAATGTGGTCATGTGACAACATTGCTTGTATGTTATGCTGGCTGTCATTGATTTTAGGGGAAGCTATCAGGCAATATTTTGTCCATCCTAGCATTTTTTTTTTTAAACGAAGACTATAAAAATACCTTTCAAAAAGCAACACTATCAAGCTATAGGAGTAAGCTGGACACAGATTACATCTTTATTTACGTCTGTTGGGAATAGCACCACGTATCTGTCTCCATCAACACAATAGATCTTCCTAAATTTGACAATTCAACTCAATTGCCCCTGTCTAATGGCTTGTATTCTGATATTGAGATGCAGAACAATATGTTACAGTTTCTGGGGAAACCGATGCAGACTATCTAGGTTGGAAAATAACTTTATATGAAATGATACATTTTCTTAATAGCAACGCCACTCACACACTGCAGATATGAGTGATCTAGGATGAACTCTGATATTCAGAGCTGTCAGAAGCCACCAGAGACGTCTGTGTTACTGTGAATTTTTTCCGTCGGTGGTGTAAACAAATGTGGCCCTGTCAATTCTCACAGATGTGTTTGATGTGTGTTGTTGGAAGAGCAATACACACACCTTACAGGAAAACATCAGAAAAAAAAAACTATAAAGATGTTACCTACAAAAATATACAGTGAAGTTTATGTATCTCTGTTACTGTTACGCGAGATAAAAGGAAGGTTATGGAAGCCATCTGTGTTGGTAAATAGGAAAGAAGAAACTACCACAATCACACAACCATTCAGGTGAGACTGATGACTCATGTTTGAAAATGGAAATGTCAAACATGCTCGAAAACACTGTTGAATCATACATAATGTGTCCCAGATGAGCAAAAGCAGTGTTTTCTGATAAGACAAGAAAACTAGTCTGATGTATTTTGTCTGTAGGAAAGTGGATACATTTTTTTGAACCTGGCAATTGAATGTGGATGTCTTCAACTGTCATTTTCTGGTTGGTTAAACAGGTATGAATACTTCCCTTTTATAACTAATATACAATTAATATACCACCCTCCTGGGAGAGACATAGACTGGATCAAATTCAGCAATAGTTTTTTTTGAATTTGAAAATTGGCAGATGCAGTCTGTGGTTTTAAATGCTTATTTATTCTACATCAAAATATCAGCAAGACTCAACGTTAAAGCTGTAAGAATCTTTACGAAAACCTCCATTTCAAAAATGAAAATTTCTTGTTGCACATTAATGGTCCACGAGATACCAGTGTAGCTCATAAAACTATACTTTTGGCAACTCCTGTCAGATTTTCCCCATTTTCAGTATAAAATAAGCGATTACATGGATTAAGATAACTTATTCATAAAGGATATGACAAAATAGTGTGGTTTTGTTTTGACTGTGACAACTTTATTCCCCCTTTTTTATTTTATTTTTATGTTTCTGCATCTCCACCTGCTAGAATTGCACAGGCAGTTCTGTCTTGTTTCCCACTGAAACCAGCCCACATTTCAACAGATCTGAGAACTGACATTTACAAAGTGGGAGGTTGGGGTAGTTTACATGGGAAGAGAATCTGGGTCTTTTTTTCTTTTCTTTGAATCATGTTTGAATTTCTTACTGTAGCTCCTTTCACATCCAGTGGTACCAGTAGTTCCAACTTAAAGCACCGGTGTTTTTCGTGCTGTATTGGTGCCAGCTTTTTGGCAGCAGTCTTTACCTTCTTATGTCTGCTTATATGAGAGAGTTTCTACCAGAATTTCTTTTAGTTCTCTGTCTCTGTTCTCAAATATAAAATCTCTTAAACTTCTGTTTCTTAGTTTTGTTTTAGGTTAAAATTCATCAACATTTGACCTCAGATTGTATTTTTTTTCTAGTATTTGCAAGATAAAATCTTTTGCCACTGTTCAGACAGTGTCTACAGTGGTCTTTCAGAACCAGGATCTAGGTCCTGCTGAAGGAGCTTGATACCGCAATGGTTTCCTGTCCTTGATGGATAGAAACACCTCTAAACTGCACTCTCGCTTAATTCCTACCCTACCATCTGAATATTGGAGCAGCTCATCTCAACATCAGTTATAGATAGTTGCATTAAAAAAAGTGGATGTGTTACAAACAAATATAAAAAGATATTTAAGTGCCACAAAGAATTTATTTATTGATACATTTTATTAATTCAATAAGAAGAAATTATTTGGAAGAAAAAGTAAACATTTTTTCAAAAACATAAAGTTGTAAAATTAATGATTTCTTATGAGAATTAACATCATAGATCAGAATCCCAAATGAAAGTGAGAGAAACTACCTGGATCCCCTGTGGTCCAAATGCTGGTGGTGGCAGGCACAGTAGGCAGATGGCTGATGGAGAGTTTGGCTCAGTTGCTCTGGACAATCCGGATGAGGCAGAGATGGGGAAGAGGAGGACTGCATAACAGACTGCCTAATAGGGAAAGTGACGGATCACAGTGAATGTAAGGAATGGCAACTAGAGGTTGTCTGGTTCAGAAAATGTGGGCAGATATATTATTTAACAAGGACTGGTGGTGTTTTAATTTTGAATAAGGTGAATTTGTTGGGAAAACAAAGTGATGAAGAAAATAAAGGAATAAGAAGATAGACTACCAAGATTAATGCGACAGAATATGAGAGAATGTAAAACATCATTATACTCTAATTATAAATATTCTATTATGCTTTGTGTTGTAAGAAAAATGTGCTGCATTTGACTTTAAATGTCTTTTTAACTGTCTCATGATGATAATGCTAAAATATGTGACATAAGGCTGTGTTTGTCAACTGTCATACATCTATTAATGACCGTCTTCCATCTCTCCTCTTTTATATGGATCCGTCAGAAACAGCTGTTTCAAATATCCACATTAACAGGAACTTAATGAAGATTTAGACTGCCTATTTTACTATTGCTCTAATTATTTTTAAAGTACTCAGTCTTTGAATATCATTTGATCTTCACCAGAAACACACAGAGGTTCTATAAGAGCATAAAATCTTAAAGGAACTCTGCCTCTTCAGGGGATAGAGACTTAACGAGCTCAACAGCCTTTGAGTTGCCTGGAGACAGTGGCAGGGTTATAAAGCATTAAGGAAGGAAATCAAGTTCTCCTGAACACCGAAAAAAGAAAGAGAGGCTGCGGAGATTCTGACTAAGCTGTGGGTGGTGGCTATACAGGCCATGGGGCTACCAAGGACAAATGATGAAGGACCCTGAAGAAGAAGTAAGATCCGAGATCAATAATATAATCAACAATCACTGAGGCAGTGACATTTAACTAAAGCTGGTTTAATACCAGATCCAGACATGTATCTTGGGGAAAACAAATTCCCAATAAGACACTGTTGAGTGAGTACACACTTTCAAAATGACATTTTGAAGCACAATGCTATCATGCAGACCATTTCCCGTCTTAATTACAGCATATGCAGTGTCAAGCTCTGTCAAGAAGTATATTTTTGTTAATAATCCTATTTCTCCTTTTATTTTTGCTTCTCTCCATCTTCCCACCACATCCTTAAGAAGAAGTCCCAAAAATGACAGTTGTGTTGATGGGATTGTATGACTAGTTATTGCCCGCAGGCTAGTGCTTGCTTTGTTTGGCAGTCTTCTTTCTTTCTTCCTTTCTGATGTCAGCTGGAATGCCTCAGGTGAAAAGTTTAATCTTTTGTCCCCTCATCCTGACAGTTGTCACCATTTGTTAATCAGCATCATAAAGACCCAGTAATGATATTGTCATGGTCCGTTGGTCCTCGCAGGTCGACCTGCATTTTTGTTTTCTTTTTGTTTTGTCTTGTTGTTTGCTCCATGTCCCTCGTTTCCCCCATGTGTGTTTGTGTGTGTGTGTGTGCGACTCAGTGTGCCAGTTTACAGGCTACACTAGGCCTTTAGAGTTTCCCACCCTTAAGCCAGCCACACCTGTCTAAAATCAAGCTTACCTGCTGTTGGTTATCCTCATCAGGAACTCACTTTTTAACAGAGCTTTAGTCAAAGCTGGATTGTTGAGTGACACAGTCAGTAAGGCCCTGGCTCACTAAGGTGAAGCTGTCTTTGGTCTTCGTTTTTGAGAAACGTCAACTAATCGCCATGTCTTGTTTTAACCGGGAAAGCTGTGCGGAGAGTGTGGCTGGAGCTGAGCACTATCTGTAAATATTGTGTCTGGAATTCAATGCACGGGAACTTGTCACAGAGGAAACCACGTTATTGGGAAACTGTACTTCATTGATTGTTTATTCAGTCTAAATAGACTTGCTGTCACCAACCAGAAAGTCCTGCGTTTTGGTCCAGTATTTTTTTTCCAGTTTTTGTTTTTAATCAGGATTGTAAAAGTTAAACTTTAGCTGTTAGCAGTGGCTTATGGTCAAAGCAGCTATTCATTTTGCTTAGTTTCCCTCCCTAATCCATTTTTTTTGTTTTAGTTTTTACCACAAGGGTATACCAAGGTGCTTAACAAGTAACATAGAGAATACAAGGAAGATAACAGACATAGAAATAGGACCAAAGCAAGTACTAGGTATGCAAGCAGATAATTGTCACTCATACATACTGTAGGTGAAGCAGCAGATACAGAACAAACAAGGAATTAAATGAGCATAAAAGTGCATAATGTAAAATCACAAGTGAAATGTTAACTAGAACGAAAGGCAAGATTGAATAAGTGGGTCTTTAGTTATGATTTAAAAAGTGCAATAGAATCAGAGGCGCGGATAGCGAGAGGGAGGTTATTCCACAGTACCGGGGCAGCCAGAGCAAACACACGGTCACCCCGAGACTTCAGCCGAGATCTAGGTTGCGTCAGAAGTAGTTGAGTAGTAGATTTAAGTGTTCTATCAGGAGTATGTGGCCTGAGAAGTTCACTAAGATAACTAGGTTACCAGTCCATCCCTGACTATAATGGATCAGAAATCTACACTACCTACACTAACTGTATTTTGTGTTGGCATGCTTCACACACAATCTTCGACTTAAGCACACACTTACTGTTGTCTATACTCTTAAGCCTTTGTTAGAGTCTGTTGTGGACACAGATAGCTGGATAGCTCACCACGGCTGAGCGGTCATTCCTGTTATACTTCACTGAAATCCACCTCTTGAGGTGTTTGCATGTCTAGTGCATTATAAAGTAAATTCTCCATGAACAAGAGTTTACAAAAAATGGTTTGACATGTGGGCAACTGCACAGAGCTTTGCGCTCACCATATGATGATGATGTTTACATCATCATTAACCAATCGGACACACTTATCTAAAGTTAAACACATTTTAGAAAAGCTCTGTGTATTCTTTGACTGCTTGTTGTGTGGCTCTTTGAGGTTGCTGGCTTTTGCTGGGTGAAATTGTTTACAAAGAGGGTACTGTACCAAAAACTTCCATGTGATAGCTTAGGCCACTAGGAGGTGGTTACCTGTAATTTGGAAGACAATGAATAATCTGCTTACTACTAACTTGAAAAAGTGCAAACCAGAAAAGAAGAATGTTTACCTTCAAAGTGAAAATTGTGCCTCAGCCCTATCGCCAATACTTTTCAAAAACCACAACTGGCTTCATTTCCAGTTTTTGTCACATTTTTCAATTTCACCACTGCTATGAGAGTATTTGGTCAGTGTTTCCAGACAGGTCAGTGATTTTCATGCAAACTATGGGTGACCACGGAGGAGGCTATTGCCAAACATTGAGGGAATAAACATTTTTTCCTAGCGACTGGTGGTTTCCAAGGAGTAACTGACGACTCTCTAAGCCTCTGTTACAAGGGCTTTGTTAATTTGATCCTATATTATAACGCATCCAAAAAGCCAGGAAGTTATTGTCACGTGGTTAGTGGTCACAGAACTAAAAAATAAATAGGCTTTTGCAGTGCACAGCCACTAGAGCCACTTTAAAGAGTAGATCTTAATAGCAGTTTAAACAAGGGCTTGTTTTCTGGGGGAGGATTGGTATCGGGTTTGGTGACATGTTGCCATGATAACATTTAGTTCAAACCTTTCCTAAGTATTGCCTCACCGATGGCCAGCTCCAAGTCCTGTTCCATTGAGTCTTCATCTATTTTACACATTTAAATTAAGGTTTACTGCTGATGCAAATCCTCAGAGCATTTTTAAAATGTTTTATTATTATTATTAAATCTATCAGAGGCCGTCAGTTGCTGTGCTCTCCCAGAGATGTCTCAGCTTTCTCTTATATTTATAAAGACACTTGACAAGACAAAGAGGTGTCTTACTTTATTTAGATTTTAATATATTATAAAGTTATTTTTAATGACAGCATATTGTCTGAAGAAAATGAAAACAGTAAATCAGAGTGATAAATCCTTTGGATGATTGTATAGGCTTGTCTTTTGGGAGAAAAACAAGGGAGAACACAGACCTTGGCTAATGTGATTGGCATCTATTTTGATGGCTGCTGAAGTGTCCAGGTGCCCTCTTATCTAATTCTCTCTTCGGCTGGGAGGCTCGAGTCTATAATAGCCTCGTTATGGAAGCTTGTTAAATTCATTATGAAAGAAGGAAGCAGGAGCGGCAGTGGGGGCAAGAGCTCAGTTGTTCTGACATTCTTCTGGCGTTGACTCTGCGGGGGGAATAGTGTTTCTCATTTTCATTAGATTTCATTAGATAACACCTCGCTTTTCACAAGCAGTTAAAAAGATGAAATGCTATTTTGCACTTTTGCTGTGTCCTCTGCCCACACAGAGCTGCTTCCAAGATGGTGTTGTTGCAGAAATGGGAAAAATAACATTTTAAGACTCATCTGCCTTTGCTCGGATGTTATAGGGGAAGATTTACATCCCGTTTCCATGTAGCAGATTGACAAACAGTTTTTTTGTAAGCATCATAACTTTAACTCAAATATTAGGATTTGTATATCCTCCAGGCAACAAAACGTGAATAAATAAATAAATAATGCTTAAAAAGATTAATACAGCCACCCACATTGTATCACTGACTACGTGCCACAGTCTGCAGCACCACCTCAGACACTGTATAAATTATCATGGTTTATCATTATCATTACCACATTAAGATAGCATGCAGCCTGGATTTTTGAAGAAAATATGTTAGATTAAGTTTGGCATGATATAATACAATTTTGTATGAAATCTCTGGTGCAGCTTTCAGTGCTAAAGCATGCCTCCCCTTTAATATTTGCATTTGCAGATTTTAAAGTACAAATATTCACACCTATGGGCAATTTAGAATCACCAATACGTAACTGCGTGTTTTTGGAATTCACACATTTAACATAGTATTTGAAAGAAAAATGTATTGTCAATGGTAAAATTATTAAAAATAATTAAAATCAGAAGACATAATAGCTCTTCCTGGTCATGAACCTCACTTAACAAGTTATTGCCTGTAAAATGACAAATCTTGACTTGAATTTAAGCACAACAAAAGGACCCATCGGGTGGTCACTCTGCACAAGTTTCTATAAAATTTGACCAGCCCTCTAGTTGGAAAAGTGAAAATGAAAAGAAAATGACAAACGTGATGCTGATCTTGAGCACAGTTTGGATAAAGACCCATTGGGTGATCATTGTACGTAACTTAAATTCTCAGAGTGGCAGCGATTCTTGTGAATTCTTATGAATTGTGGACAGAAACGGATGGAACAAATGAAAAATTTAATTCATTAACAGTGAATTTACATTGGCAGTGTACATTGGATCAATTCAATCAAACAACTGGTTTTGTCATAGTTTTTTATGTCTGGTGTTATACATACATTAGTAGGTTATTTTTAAATTATTTAATGATGACTTAATGATTGTGCTCTCTTTTGTAATTGCAGCTACTTAGCAAAAGTCCTCTATGATTTGCTACACTTTTATACAAAGTCACCTCTTTTAACCATAGTTAACCTTTTGCAAATTGAATTTAATAGCAGTATAATTTCTGTGTAATTTTGCAAGTGACTGCTCTGTATTGTTGTACATATTAATGTCAGTAACTGAATGGACACTGTCCTCAACCTCTCCTGCTGTGGTCCTATATCTCTTTTTGAGTATTGCTTTGCTGTAATCACATATTCGTGTAGAGCAGAATATCAATCAATCCCTCTGCAGCACGTTTCATGGCTCTTCAACTCAGCCTTCTCTACTTTAGCTTTGAGCAATCAACTGATTGTACTTTAGCCTGCTAAACCCATCCTAAGTCTCCCAACAGACGTTAACTGAAATGTCAACCAAATTAGAAACAGGAAACCTGCAAGCATGATCTTTAAACCAAGATACATTTTTATAGCTCAAATCTGTGAAAGACGAAACAACTCCAGAACTACAACGCTGGTCTTCAGTACAGTTCCTGACAAGTTATTAATGTCAGAAGTGCAACTGCATGACAGTCCAAATAACCGAGCAGACTTTAGAAGACACCTTTTCTTTTACAATGTTTGTTTGTGTTGTTTTATTATTATGATCCAATTTGAGGACTGTTTGCAGTACCCCCTGCGTATTATTTATTATGTTATTGCTTTTCTGTGCTGCTTTGCCATGTTGCCTCAGCAGGGAGCAACACAAAAAGCAGAACGATATACTGCCAAGTCAAAGTGTCTTTATCTCTTTGTTTTGTTTTGTTTTGATTTGTTTTTCAATGCAGCATAAATGTTACTGACAAGTAAATATAGTAAATACAGTGTAGCTATAGCCTGTTAAACTATTTATTTTGCTACAATTAAAAAAACAGAGCATAAATAGAAATATTTTACTTTTTACCTTTTGTTTATATAAGATAGTGGGTTATTGACCATTTAAAGTGAGGGTACAGTGCTGTGAAAAAATATTTGGAATTCATTTTTTTGGCAAAGTTTTTACACTGACATGTTTCGGATCATCAAACAAATTTAATAGACATTATTTTGCCCTAAACCTAAACACTGGTTTTGCCTTGCTTGGCAGCAAGAACTGCAATCAAGTGTTTCTGAAAACTAGCAGTAAGTCTTTCACATCACTGTGAAGGAATTTTTGCTGAGCCTTCTTTGCAGAATTGTTTTAATTCAGCCACACAGGAGGGTTTTCAATTCAATTTCAAGAGTTTCAAGGCCATGTGAAAGCATCAATTAGATTGAAGTCTGGGCCTAACTGGGCCACTTCAAACCCTTCTTCTTCTTTTTAATTTTTTTTTTTTTGAGCCATTTAGAGGTAAACTTGCAATACCCAAGTGCCCACGTGCTTCAGACACATGGGCACATACTAATCACTGAATATTCTTCCATTCGACCATGGCCTGCAATGACTTTGCCAAATTCTTCACTGAAAAAATCCAAAAAATTAGACAAGCAATTGGTACATCAACAGCAGATCCAGGATATGTACTGTGTCCACCAAAAAACTGTTTAAACACCATGAAACAGTTTCAACCTATTAACAGCAAAGACCTGGAGGACATCTTAGGTAAACTGAACTCCTCCTCCTGCTGTTTAGATGTCCTGCCAACAAGTTTTTTCAAAAAGGTCTCAAAGACTTTAGAGTCAGACCTGTTACAGATCGTCAACTTTTCTTTATTATCAGGTGTGTTTCCAGAATCACTAAAAACTGCTGTAATCAAACCTATACTGAAAAAGGACAATCTTGACAAGACACAAATGAACAACTACAGGCTGATCTCAAATCTCCCGTTTTTAAGTAAGATCATTGAAAAAGCAGTTTCTCAACAGCTCAGTTACTTCTTAAAACAGAATAATTGCTACGATGCCTTCCAGTCAGGTTTTAGACAGAACCACAGCACTGAAACCGCTCTGACCAAAGTGTTTAATGACATATGTCTGAATACAGACAGTGGAAAAATGTCAGTCCTAGTTTTACTGGATCTCAGTGCAGCATTTGATACAGTTGACCACAACATATTACTCAAACGACTGGAGAACTGGACAGGTCTTTCAGGAACTGTACTAAACTGGTTCAAAACATACTTAGAAAACAGGAAATACTTTGTATCAATAGGTAACTTCACATCTGAGCAGACAAGTATCACATGTGGAGTTCCCCAAGGTTCCATCTTGGGACCCCTTCTGTTTAACATCTACATGCTCCCACTGGCACAGATTATAAACAACAACAAAATAAACTATCACAGCTATGCAGATGACACACAAATATATATCACAATGTCACCAGGAGACCGAGGCCCTGTACAGGCTCTTGGTAAATGCATTGAGGAAATCAATGACTGGTTGTGCCACAATTTTCTCCAGCTAAACAAAAACAAAACTGAGGTAATAGTCTTTGGCGCCAAAGAAAAACGATTACAGGTCACCAGAGAACTTCAATCTATACATCTAAAAACCACAAACCAGGCGAGAAATTTGGGTGTAGTGATGGATGCAGACCTAAACTTAGAAAAACACATTAAGACAATAACAAAGTCAGCTTACTATCACCTCAAGAATATATCAAGGATAAAAGATCTGATGTCTCAACAGGACCTGGAAAAACTAGTCCATGCATTCATCTTTAGTAGGCTTGATCACTGTAACAGCATCTTTACAGGTCTACCTAAAAAATCAGTCAGACAACTACAGCTCATTCAGAACTCTGCTGCTCGAGTCCTCACTAAGACCAAAAAAGTGGACCACATCAGTCCAGCTCTGAGGTCCTTACACTGGCTGCCTGTCCGTCAGAGGATAGACTTTAAAGTTCTGATGCTGGCCTATAAAGCTCTGAATGGTTTAGGACCAAAATACATCAATGACCTCCTGACCCAGTATGAACCTTCCAGATCCCTCAGGTCATCTGGATCCGGTCTTTTATCAGTTCCCAGAGTCAGAACCAGACACGGAGAAGCTGCATTCAGCTTTTATGCTCCTTATATCTGGAACAAACTCCCAGAAAGCCTCAGATCAGCTGAAACACTCAGTTTATTTAAATCCAGGTTGAAGACTCACCTGTTCTCAGCTGCATTTGAATAAAGCACCAAATCCACACTTTAAGCTTAAATTTCAAAACTTACATTTAACTACTGATTTTATCTACTGTTCTGATTTTATCTGTTTTGATTTTATATACTGTTTTGTTTGTTTGTTTGTTTGTTAATTAGTTAGTTTATTTGCTTGTTTTAATCAATTTTAAATCATGCTTTTTATTTGTTCTTGTTTCTAATGTCTCTGTAAAGCACTTTGAATCACCTTGTTGTTGAATTGTGCTATACAAATAAACTTGCCTTGCCTTGCCTTGCCTTGCCTTGCCTTCACGATTTACCGGTAAAGAGAGGAATTCATGGTTCCTTCCATTATGGAGAGTCGCCCAGGTCCGACCATCACACTACCATCACAATGTTTGATATTTGGTATGGTTTTCTTTTCACGAAATGCTGTTAGTTCTATGTATTATAAGAATCCCAAAGCCTTAGAAATGGCTTTGTAACCCTTTCCAGAATGATGGATGTCAATGACTTTGTTTCATTTTTCTTTTTCACCAGGTAGAACCAGGTAGGTTTGCCATTTTCCCCTAATAAATAAAATCATTTTTTTAATGATTAAAATCATTTTGTATTAACTTGGGTTAATGTTGTCTGATATTGGAATTTCCATGTCAGTTATGAAAAAACTAAGATATCAGGAATGAGGTAAATACTTTGTCATGGCACTGTAGATATTTTATAAACTGAATGGGAAATGAAATCATCATGTCAGCTTTCGTCTTTTCAGGTGTAATTCTTCTTCTTTTGTTTTTACCTTGCTGAGTGCCAGTAACGAACGTCAAGAGAAAGAAAAGAAAAAGTAAAGAAAGTAAACTACAGGTAACAATTACAAAATAACGGACTCTTCCATCAGCTGGTTAAATGCAGCAACAACAGAAGCTATGTTTTCTTTTAAATTTGTGGTGCTCAATTATTCTTCCTCCAAAGAGAGGAAGTATGTAAATGGTTCATTTTGTTTGTTTGGCATCTTGATAACAACCACAGTTTTCAAGATGCCATTTTCAAATTTTGTTTGATGGTAAATGTACAGTAAGTAAGTTTTATATTGTTAGATTTGTATTGTTGATTGTCATTTATGCTTAGAAATATTTACTTATATATGCTTAGAGTTTTGTAATTAGTTGTAGATTGGTAGAGGTTTTGATCCTTGATAGTCTGCAAACTTTGTGTGTATTAGACAGCACTTTGGGAGCATGAGAGGTCATACCGTGTCTTATTATTTTATGGTAGGATTAACGTAGTTGCGTCTGTTCTAGTCTAAGTGCTCTTTGTTTAGATGAACTGCAGGACTTCCTCACCGTGTTATCTAGGATGAACCATCTAGGGTGAGGGGGAGGCTACCCTCTTCCTGACCAAGGATGTTTGACCCTTTGATCAGCAGTCCCCACACACACACACACACACACACACACACACACACACACACACACACACACACACACACACACACACACACACACACACACACACAGGCAAGGTACTCTTTGTTTGTATGTAGACGTTGTATGTTAATGAACCTATGCATATTCATGTAACCTCAATAAAAGGACAGTGTATGGGAGAACGGACGAGAGCTACTGGGGTCAAGCGAAGGAACGGCGCTCTGTCTGGTTCTCTCCCGTGCACGAGTAACATGAAGAACTTTGCCTACTTGCGTCTTGCTTGCAGTGTAATTATATTGTCTTAACGTTCCAGCGAATAGGTTTATGCTACAAACCTAACATTAATTGGTCCTTCGAGAGCCGGAGCCCTGGAATCGCATTCACCGAGGGGAGGAGAGGAACGCTGAAAGCCTGACGTCAGCCAGGAAGTTCCTGTGGATTCGCGGTCTGTCTTTTCTCCTCGATGAATGACGGTCGGCGGGATTCGGGCTGATATTACACTCTAAGCAACGCCAAGTAAGTTTAAAGAGGCCGACTCTATAACCGTGTCGTTGTGCAGTCTCCGCCACTGTGTGAGGCGTTGAGAAGAGGCCGACTCTATAACCGTGTCGTTGTGCAGTCTCCGCCACTGTGTGAGGCGTTGAGAAGAGGCCGACTCTATAACCGTGTCGTTGTGCAGTCTCCGCCACTGTGTGAGGCGTTGAGAAGTTCGCTACTTTGTGTAGCGATACCCGGGTTCCTTGCTACTTTGTGGAGCAAGAGGTTCCTCGCTACTTTGTGTGGCTAGAGGTGAGTTCTCCGCCGCTTTGTGGGGCGTTGAGAAGTTCCGCGGGGTCCAGATTGTGCTGGACGATAGGCCTATTTTGTGTTGTTTTTGTTGTCGTCGTCGTCGTTGTTGTTGTTGTTGTGTGAGTGTGTGCGGAGCAGAACATGTGGTCTGTGACACCGACTGTTGTTGTTATCATGGGTTTCTAAGCAACCAAGAGTGAGTCGGAGGGAGACAGACGTTTGTGCTGGACTTTGCTCCTGGCAGCACAAAGTATTTATGTAAAAAAGAGAGAGAGCGACGGCTCCACAGCTGCGCGGGTTCACGCGAGCGCGGTCACGCGGGTTTCACGCGGACCTGAGCCGTGCGGTTAATCGCAGGCTTAAAAATGGAAGAGATTAAAATGTTAGAAGTTTTCAGAAAACACACCAGCTTTGAAGAGCGTGTGGAGAAGGCCAGCCCATATCAGCAGCTATGCTCTGGTGGGTGGCTGTCCCCCCACCCCTTGCTGACACAAAACGTTAACTCTTCAGCCTGTGTGCCAGACCATAGACGTAATTGAGGTGGATAGTTGTTAAAAGTCATCTACATTACGCTTGTGGTTGCTTAAATTCAGTACGATGACATGTGAGGTGAAGTGATATAGATAAATATTTAAACTACTGAAGTGCATAGAGGCACTTGACCTGTGTGGAAGACTGTCGTCTTATTATGAACCATTGTTGAGATGTAGAGCACACCTGTGAAAACAACTAATATGCTGAACCCTGTATGAAACATCTAAAAGTACATGATGGAGAAGCTGAGTTGAATATGAAAGTGTAAGACTTTGCCGCTGTGGGCAGAGCAACTACTGTGTGATGTCGCGTTGCAGTTTTTTTTTTTTTTCCTTTCTTTTCTTCTGAGCTGATGAGCAGGCTACACATTATCAGATCGAGAGCTGTCTGAGAACTACTCTAAGAGAGGGAAACAGCGCTATGATAACTGTGATAACTGGAGTGTGCAACGTTTCCATGAGCAGTTTTCCTGCATCTTGACTTGTGTGTAGAGTGTTCATAACTTCAGCATCATGTTTTTGATTATTTGTTTGTTGGGTTGAAAAATAGTTAAATAAACTGGTGATCATATTTACGGATCACCATGGCACATATCATCAGCCATGTGATTTATTTTTGCAGGTGACAAAGTGAGTGTGAATGTGTCTGACATCACAGTGTTTTTGTGCACTGTGCAAGAGTAATTGCCTTTGATTGTGAGTGACAGCGGTGATTTTGCAGGTCACCAGCTATTGTAAATAAAAAAAAAAAAAGAGTGAATAAGAGGGAGAATTTATATTGTAGGAAAAAATAATCATAGGAAAAAGGTTTTGTGTTGATCAACCAAAAAAAAACAACTATAATTTCATTTTCTGCTTTTAAGAAAGGACTGTTCACAAAAACACAGAGCGAGAGAGAGAGAGAGATATGTGTTGATTAAGCAGTGATGATAATAATGAAATGTCTTAGTTGTCACTTTCAGGTGAAAAGCAGACCTGAATCAATTTTCCACATGCAGCGGTCGGAAGAAAGTTATAGTTTAACATCATTGGAAACATGCAGGCCAAGTTTCTGGCTGACTTATTTACAGTGCCATGTGTTTCTCAACCTCACAAGCGAGCTCACTCCTCCCTGAAGATAAGGAATGCAGCTCCATGATAAAGAGACAGCAGCAAGTCCTGAGCACAAAAAGTCCCAGCAAAGCAGCAGCAATGTGGATAAACAGCAGCAGAAGAAAGCAAACCCATCTTCCTGTCTGATTGGATGAATTCCACGGAGGGGCGAGCAAGATGGCGGTGGCAGCATGTTGAAATGCTCAAAAAGGACTGAGTGACTCGGGCAAGCCACATGCAGCTAGCATGCTGGCTAGCGACATGAAAGAAATGGACCCTTCATGATGCGTTCAACGTGCCAGCGCTGTGGTGGGAAAGGCTCCATCATAAACACGCCCTGCGCCCTGCGCCGAGGTTCAGGCCAAGAAGAAGAAGACGATGACTTCCAAGCCCAAGAAGGTCAGCCTCAGCGTGGGCGAGCTGATTGTGAAAGCCGTGGCCGCTTCCAAGGAGCGCAACGGCCTGTCCGTGGCCGCCCTCAAGAAGGCTCTGGCTGCCGGAGGCTACGATGTGGACAAGAACAAGGCCCGTGTCAAGACCGCCATCAAGAGTCTGGTGGCGAAGGGCACTCTGGTGCAGACCAAGGGCACCGGGGCCTCCGGATCCTTCAAGATGAACAGGGTTACTGAGACCAAAGCTAAGACGCCCGCCGCGGCCAAAGCCAAGAAACCGGCAGCAGCTGCTAAGAAGTCGCCCAGGAAGGCAGCAGCAGCAGCACTTCAGCCACTAGCACGAAGTCAACCGCATCAGAGGACAATAGTGAGAGTGGCTGTGACTTCACTGTGCATGTGAAGAAAACGTTTGAGGAGAACTGAACAGTTGGAGTTTGACATTTGCCACCTGTGGAGTAAAATGGCAAGAAGAGACAGTGGGACACAGGACAAAGCTGAAGGAGAACTGCCGGCTGTTGGACTGTTGAAGTGGGAGAGGACAACAGAGTGAGAAGACTAGGTGAGAACACATAGGAATTATTTAATGTGGGAAATCAAAATTTGGGTTAGCAAACCTGGGGAAAAGAAAACTGACTGCTTAAGTTGGAAAATTGAGACGGAGTCTGAAACATTGCGAAAATAGAAACATATACAAAATCACACACACACAAGCAGAACATGCATTAACCCTACTAACAATTCCAAACACAAAATGACTCATGAAGACTCATAGCACATTAGTTAAGAAATGATTAAATAATAGCAGAGAAATGTGTAGGAAAGGCAGCTTTAAGAACATGCTCTGCTGGAGATGCAGCTCCACAGACATGCATTAGACCTGCCTAATAACACAAACACATGTAATGAAAATTAGCTTGTTATCTTTCATCAGTGTTAAAATAGTGTCAATTTAGCAGACACTTGTTATTAAATACTGAATTTATCTAATGCAAAAAATTGACTCTCCAGGTTGCAGGACAACAGTTTAACTTTTGTGGGAAAAAAGATCCTGGTTTGACCAACCAGTGATCAGACAATAAATTTAGTTGTTAAAATGGTAAATTGGGAGAAGCTTCCTGCTTGATTGAGGCAGCACATGTAATTTACTGTATGAGGGAAATTGTCTTTTGTGATACTATTTTGAACATGCTTTTCTGTCGTCCTGTCAACTTAGTGGGTTAATAGCTGATATGCAAATTAGTTGATCGGTTTTAGATTAATGAAAGGTGACTGAATTCTAGTATGAGTGAATGAGATGTGTTGGAGTTGTTGTGTGTTGAGTGGAGACTCTAAAACACTGAGTTTCCTGCTTTGATGTGCGAGTGAATCCTGTATTTAGATACACAACTCTGAATACGTCAGAACAGACTGTTTTGTGAAGTGCATGACAGCATGTCACATGTTTTATGATGAAGGGAAAAGGAAAATTGAATAAAATAGATCTGTGGCCTAAATGAGTGAAGAGCACAGATCTGGTAATTAAACTCATAGCTAATAAGACATTAGGGTTATGTTGTGTGTTGTGCAGCTGATGGTTGATTTGGAGTGAATCTAGCTGATGATTTTTCTTTTGTTGTGAAGTTGAGCCTGCCGATTAGTATGATGGTATGATAAACCATGCTAATGGTATGATTTACCCTCCTGAGATGAGGAGCTTGTGTCATGACTTAACAAGGCCTTTTTATTTTGATACTTTCACAGTGCACTGAAAGTTTTGTTTGATAATCTCTGTTCTTTAAGCAGATCTGCACGTCGGGAATTAAAAGCGCTACACGTCGTCGAGAAAATTGTGCCAAGTGAGTTCTCCACATTTAAATGGACTCTGGAGAAAGCCACTTATTTGGGACAATTATTAAATGACAGTCCCAGTCCAAAAGGATTCAGCGATGTAATCCAAACTAAAGTTCTTCTTTTTCTTTTTGAAATGACGTCATTTTGCTGAGAGTGGAAACTAAATGCAACGATAGGTTCCACTATCAGCAAAGAAAGAAAGAATGAATGCATGAATGAGTGAGTGAAAGGAAAACAAACTGACTGACTGGTAAAAGCTGACAAAAGCTGACAAGACTTTACTGATGTAACACGACTGTGTGAAGTTGACCCCCGCCTGGCAGGGGTGCAGATGAGTCTGTGTGTGCTTCCCTTTACAGGAGCAGAAAGATGACAGCAACACTCGAGGTTGCGTGATGATTTAACATTTTAAATGCCATTTTCTGTGTCTGTGAATTTACTATGTGTGCGTCATTCACTAGCTTGTGTGCTCACAGAGATATCTGTGACAAAGTATGCATACGCCTGCGCAAGCGCTAACATTTGCATTTTCGTTTTTACAGCATTACGGTTCTTCATGTGTTTGATCATGTGATTTATAGGAATACTGGCTAATGTTTCTCTACTACGAGATTTCTGGGTTTATGTGTGAAGAAAACTGTAGTTACAGGCATATGTTGATGGAGAAATTAATATAGTTTGAGACATACTGTGGTGAGACCAGTGTTACTGTTTCCACAGCGAGTGTTAACTTAATGGTGTTTTATGGCACCTCTAGAATCCGTTGACCTGTGTCTGACCTCCGTCTGACCACAGTCAATGTGTATTGCTAATATTTGTTTCTTTGAGAATGCTGTGGTAGATTCAGCTGAAGCGGACAAGTGACATGGGTAGAACAAATAAGAGATTACGGTATTTATGGAATAGTTTATTATGGGCTCATTTGCTGGCCACTTTTGAACCCATAATAATAATATATGAGTGGAGTGACTTTGCTTAAGAGAAGTCACTGATTACATTAATGTTAACAGAGTACATGGGATGATCCATGTCTGAGGTGAATTAGGGTAATAGTTGTAGTTACTGATTTGAGAAAACCTGCACATGACACTTGTCTTGCTGATGTTGAATGCTTATTACTCTTATGATACAATTGTTTACAGGTATGGAGTTTGATTTTACTTCCAGATTTTGTTTTCCAGGCCATGATGGTGTGTATGCAGGCTCCTGGGAGAGCCAGGTGTTAAGCAAACTTAATATGCAAAGCACACTAACATTTTCATTGCAGGATTATAGGTCCAGGGTGGTGCTGCTCCAGGGGAGGAGATGCCCTGATGTTGCCTGGGATATGATCTAGCTAATCTTTTTCTTTAAGACAGGAATCCAGGTTTGGTGAGTTGACGCATGGGTGTGTCCATGCGTCAAGAGGAGGGGTCCAAGGATTAACATTAAACAATGTTTTTTATTATTGTTGCAGTGATTTGTGTGATTAGCCGTTTTATTTACAAATATTAAACCTATGCAAGTGGTGCACCCATGTTCAGATGAGGCTTTGATGGCCTATAAGTGAAGTTCACTGAACTAAAGAATGTGGTTTGATGATTGTTGACATGCTCTCCAAATAGAAGTTTTTCTTCTTAGCAAGGAAATACAGGTGCAGCAGTAATCTCCTGAGAAATCTTCAGAGGCCCAGTGAGAAGCGCATAGCTGACAGCCAGGCAGTGGTTGAGGTCAAAGGTCAAGCTGGTTGGGGCCCATCATGAAATCAGACCTTGGAGCCACAGCAAGGACCATGAAACCGCCTGCAAAATAGAGGAGAGGATCGTCCACAAGATGGGAGCTGAGGCCAGGAGAGAGGCTTCAGGAGGATCAGAGATCATCTTCAGCACAGCAGACATCACACAGAGAGCTGTGCTACTGAGCTTCCAGGAGATTTTAAATAAAATGAGAGATTCAATATTGACGCTGAGGAAGACAACTAAGGTGTACGACGTGCTCTGCCTTAAACCTTCAGCAGCGTTGGAACATGAAAACTCGTGGGATGAGGGGAGCGTGCCAAGCTCCATCGACAGCGCAGAAGGAGTTCGAGGATGACATCATGATTCTGTGAAAGCACAGGAACCAGAAGCTATGGTGGTGATAACAGCAGTTTCCTATGAACATCACCTAACGCTGTGCCACTGTACTGTGCATACGATGACACTCTGAAGGCTGCTGGGATCATAACAGCAGTAAGATGACGGAACCCAGCACCCTTTCCACAGAGAGCTTTTTCTGCAGAGCGTGGACAATTAAGGAGTCATAAATATCCCCCTCACAAGACGAAGGTCTGAAGTCAGGTGATGGGGGCTGGTAAGAGGCCATAAAACTAGAGTGCTGAGAGGTCTGCAGCTTGGAAATAGCTGAGACCCATGTTGACGAACCACAAAACCAACTAGTATGTTTGAATGTCTATTCTACATACATTTGGACTCTGGTCCTATGGACAGTGATGGAAACAACTGGAAGAGACATTCATGACGCCCTGCAGAGCTTAAACCACTCTGCAGAGAGACATGTGATGTGCACACCCGGAGGAAGCATTACCAAGTTGAGATGTTTTTGAAAATGTTATCTTCTTATTTTCACTATTAAATTAACAATTTCTTTGTTTGCTCATAGGATGCAGTTTGCCATGAGATGAGATCAATGAGGAATGGGATAACTGCTAATACATTTGTTGAACTGTGTACCTTTTCAGTAATTTAGGGTGATTTGACGTATGCTGAGTATAAAAATGTTTGCATTGAAACTGTCAGACATGAGGTATTCATACCTGGGAACTTTTCAAGCATAAAGGTCAAAAAGGGGGCAAATGTTAGATTTGTATTGTTGATTGTCATTTATGCTTAGAAATATTTACTTATATATGCTTAGAGTTTTGTAATTAGTTGTAGATTGGTAGAGGTTTTGATCCTTGATAGTCTGCAAACTTTGTGTGTATTAGACAGCACTTTGGGAGCATGAGAGGTCATACCGTGTCTTATTATTTTATGGTAGGATTAACGTAGTTGCGTCTGTTCTAGTCTAAGTGCTCTTTGTTTAGATGAACTGCAGGACTTCCTCACCGTGTTATCTAGGATGAACCATCTAGGGTGAGGGGGAGGCTACCCTCTTCCTGACCAAGGATGTTTGACCCTTTGATCAGCAGTCCCCACACACACACACACACACACACACACACACACACACACACACACACACACACACACACACACACACACACACACACACACAGGCAAGGTACTCTTTGTTTGTATGTAGACGTTGTATGTTAATGAACCTATGCATATTCATGTAACCTCAATAAAAGGACAGTGTATGGGAGAACGGACGAGAGCTACTGGGGTCAAGCGAAGGAACGGCGCTCTGTCTGGTTCTCTCCCGTGCACGAGTAACATGAAGAACTTTGCCTACTTGCGTCTTGCTTGCAGTGTAATTATATTGTCTTAACGTTCCAGCGAATAGGTTTATGCTACAAACCTAACATATATTATCCAAAATTTTCTATGGATTGTCTTCAAACTGTACAACAATTCAATTCAATTCAATTCAATTTTATTTATATAGCGCCAAATCACAACATAAGTCGCCTCAAGGCGCTTCATAGATACAGAGAAAAACCCAACAATCATATGACCCCCTATGAGCAAGCACTTTGGCAACAGTGGGAAGGAAAAACTCCCTTTTAACAGGAAGAAACCTCCGGCAGAACCAGGCTCAGGGAGGGGCGGCCATCTGCTGCGACCGGTTGGGGTGAGAGAAGGAAGACAGGATAAAAGACATGCTGTGGAAGAGAGACAGAGGTTAATAACAGATATGATTCAATGCAGAGAAGTCTATTAATACATAGTGAGTGAGAAAGGTGACTGGAAAGGAAAAACTCAATGCATCATGGGAATCCCCCGGCAGCCTATGTCTATTGCAGCATAACTAAGGGAGGATTCAGGGTCACCTGGTCCTACAACCATGCAGGCCTTAGGGGACATGAACACCTACGTGTTTGACCTTGACGTTCATTATTAGTGCTGTGGCTTCCATGATGGAAGATGACCTTTAAAAAGAATTTCAAGAAACTATATCAAGTAATACTGTCATGAGGTGGCGGTGAAAGAACAGAGTGTGGACCAGACAGAGTTAAACTCAAAATGCAGCTTTATTCAATGCTGGTCAAAAAGCAAACACTATAACTGAGCTTAGTATGAACAGAGAGGTAAAACAGACTTGCAGAGGCTATACGCTCATACTGAAGGAGGACATAACAAAGAACAGAGAGAGACGCACACTGGGGGATTAGTGCAGAGTGAACACACTTGGGAACACAGCTAAAACGCATTACCTCCCCTTGTAACTGCAACTTCGATATACAGTACTGCAACTTTTGCATGGACATGGGGGAACTGGTGTATCTGTTAAATATTTTGTCGTGATACTGGGCTGGACAGATACAGGGACATGACTGCGGTGACAAAAGGTAAACAAACTTGGAGAGAAAGACTGAATATCACAGGAGACGCTGAAGACTGGGACAGACTGCATATAAAGGGCAACTAACATAATCCCCAAAGGAACCAAGGAACAACTAACAAACAATAACAAGCTCAAAAGAGCTAGAGAATAGTAAATTCAAAATAACTAATGCAGAACTTGAACACAAGCATTTCATAACTTCAGTGGACTCCAGAACAAAAAACTCAAAACACTGGATCAAAGATCCAGGACAATGAAAAATATATCAAGTGAACGTCATGGAGCAAGATGTACAAGACACTTTTAAAAAAAATGTCAATACAGTGCCCTACAATGCCACAATGATGCCATAACAAGCTGACATCATCATGCTATAATAAAAACAGACATCAACAATTCATGTTGTAATAAAAACATCATAAAACATCAAAGTTTTAGGATAACCCTTGCTCTTTTTGTTTTATAGACTTTATTTAATACCTTTTCCCACAGGGAGTTACAAGGATTTGCTGAAAATTGCAATTTTTCTCTGTAATAAAAGTTTAAATCTAATGGAAACCCCAGTAAACAGTTACATGTTCAGCTACACATTGTTGTATATATGTTTTCAGTATTGTTTAATTGAGGAATAAATCTAATTGTGCTAACCCCTTTATAGGGATGAAACAGTAATTACAAATAAATGTTAAACATCTCAACCTAGCAAAAACGCAATGAGAAGACACTAAACATGATTTTGTTGAATAAAACCGCCTTCAGTTCTTTAGAAGGTGACAGGATGCTTTTACTTCTCAGCTTCTCTGTAAACCCTTCAAACAACCGACACAATATGTTTGTGAGGCAGCAGTGATAATTACTTCACCACTCCACGTGGGAACAGTTCATAATACATGCATAGCTCTAAATAAATGACATAGATACTTTTTTATGATTAAAAAAGTGCTGTAAGATAATATTAGTCCACTGCATGATGTCCTGCAGTGGACATCATGTGGCTGTTAACTATTTCAAATGTTGTGTTAGTAAAAAATAACAACACATCTTTGCATTTTAAAAATAATGACTAGATGTAATCAAGGCAGTAATTTAACTTTCAACGTTCAACCAAATATTATGCAACTTTTACCCTGGATATACTATTTAAACGTATTTTAGACCACTAATCAATGGGAATGAATGAACTGGGATATTTGTGAATGGAACTTTTCACATCTCACAAAAAAACAAAACAAAACAAAAAAAGAAAGGTGAACATCAAAGCAAAAGAACATCAATGGATGTCTCTTTCTTTGGGGATAGGTAGAAAAATATTTGTTATATTAAGCATTAATTACTTGCAAAAAACCTCATTAAATATCAGGAACAGACATGATTGAAAATAATCTCATGCATGGCACAATGTAAAAGCAATACCGTAATTAATGGAACCAGTAAGGTATTTCAATCATCATGATTTACGAGTCATTAATCATTTTCACGTCTTCTTCACAGTGAAGTCTTCAGTGCATGGGGCAGGCCAAAAACTCAACAGTAATGACAGTCAAAGTGTTTTCTGATGAATATTCCAGACTTTTGTCATCATTATTTAATTGGTGTAACTTTTTCATGACTTTGTCATATTTGTTGCCGCTCAGATTCAGGGCTGACCTAGTTCTTCTTTAACACTGTTGAATAATAAATATTTAACAGGAGCTGAAAATTAATTATATTTGCCATTAATAGAATGGGTTAACAACACCAAAGACATGAAAATCTTCATATTGTGACGAATACTCAGAAGATTATTCCATATATCTGAACTTTACTTTTAAGTTACAGGACTTTCTGCAATAGACAATAATGATCAGTTCAGCAGAATAGACATCCACTGCCATTTCTACTTTGTCTTTTTACTCATCCCGTAAACTATAGATGAATCTGAATCCATTAGTGTCTTAGTAGTAGTGCCTGATATAACTTTACCCTCAACATTTTGCATACAGTGTAGACCTTTGTTACTCACCATTTATAGTGGAGATTTGTCTTTGGGCAAAGATAAAGATAAAAACTGCTGTATCTAATAACTTAAAATTTTGTATTGTGCAGTTGTATTTGTGTATTGTCCAGTATAATTTTACAAAATATCACAAATGAAGTCATACTTAATAATTTAAACCTAATCGTCTGTTCCTATAAAGTACTCCAAGTTTTTGTCCCAAGATTTTTTTCAGCTAAATAAAGAAGTGCTCTAGTATTGTATTTTAATTAATGCTAGCCAGCAGGGACACGTTTTCTTATGTGTTTATGATTGTGTCATAATTCTCCAAAGCCCTGTTCAGCCCCCTCAATATGTCATGTTCAATCATCAGTTTATGCCATGAAGCAGACGTAGGCCGATGCTTACCCAAGACAAATGGTGCTTCTTTTATCCTTAACGCGCATCCTCTAAACTGGCACTCAAACCTGTTATGCTACGCTATCACGTTCTCCACTGATGTAAACAAAGTTATCCTAAGGCATTATTTTCTGCCATAAACTGTCTGACAGCCCCTCCAATACTGTGTTTTCACACAAATAGCGATTTCTTGACAGGATTCGTTTATAACGACGACCATACTGCACAAAGATCAAAGCTAGTATCAGGCTGTGCAGGAACATGGTAGGGAAAAAAGCTTTTCATGTTGCCTGTTTCAGTGAAAGCTGTTTATTGCTTCATTAGAACATCAATGGTGCTATATGACAGCAACTTCACATTTTAAATGTTGTTGCTTCAAATAAATAGCTGTTAAAATTTGTTACAAGACTGCAAATAGTTACTATTGTACATGTTGAGGTATTAAAATGTGTTAAATCTGCAGCTTTCCTTTTGTTTATTCCATACTTTATTTTATTTCCAAAATAGTCATATAGGCTGTGACAAAGAGGAAGTTGTCCATCAGGGTCAAACCATCCATTATGATATGTAAATTGCTGTTTTCTTAGATCTGTGAAAGGCTCCGGTGCCATAGTTTCAGTGTTGAACTTTTTAGAAAATTTGAATTGCAGTTTGTAGTGTGGTGGTTAATCATTTTCATCTGCAGCTGCACAACAGTGTACCTAAGCAAGAAGCACATACTTTAATACCCCAGTATTATTAAATATTACCACCATGGATAATTAATTTGGTTCTCTAAATTTGCCTTTAAAAAATTTAAAAAAAAAAGAGTGTAACACAGCTTCAACAAGTGGTCATTGAACAGTCTGCACAATTTCATGCTTCAGGCAAATGAAGTTCAGAATGAAATGATGCAATAAAGAGTAACAATGTTTTCATTATCAGTAACTGCTGATTTCTAATCTACTGTATGAAGGAACTATGATTTCCTCCAAATAGTTTATACATAAGAGTGCCTAATTAGTAATCAGTATGAGTGCTCAGTGCTGATCAAATACAAAACGATGATCAGTGGAATACCTTTCATTCTTTATGCTTTTTGCATTAGCTGAAGCTGGGTCTTTCAACAAAGCTCTGCTATTTAAATCAATACATCCCTCATTACAGAATGATGAATATTTCATCAGGAAGACTATTACTTCAAATGAATAATTTAACTGT
Source organism: Aulonocara stuartgranti (assembly GCF_965226115.1). Classification (NCBI taxonomy): domain Eukaryota; kingdom Metazoa; phylum Chordata; class Actinopteri; order Cichliformes; family Cichlidae; genus Aulonocara; species Aulonocara stuartgranti. The sequence goes on along the minus strand of NC_138954.1, from coordinate 18,138,619 downwards.
GTTATATCAGTCAGGGTTGGGGGTTCAATGGTACCCAGGTCCCTCAGCTTTTAAACTCAATCAGTCATTATGGAGCTCTTTAAAACATCACATAACTCCACCGGAAAAGGTTTGGGATTTGGTTCAGAGATTGTTCTCTCTGAAAATGCCAGGTTCACAGTTCAAACTACTGACAGTAGAGGTATTGTCACCTCCAATTAGTCATGATATACATCGAACTCTGTGCAATTGTCAAAAGCCTTTCTATTTATTATAATAAGCTCCATGCTTGAGTAAATTCCACATAGATATATGGCTCTTGTGCTCATTATAAATCTAAAAACTATGCATGACCATCTATCAAATATTCAAAAGGACAAAAAAGAATGAATATTAATGATCCAATACCTAATCCGTAATGGCAGTTCATTTTTGTTTTTTATAATTTCACCATCTGACATAGTACAAAGTGTCTTGTAAATTATGCAACCGCGTTACTTACAATAATTGTTACTGTTTTTATTATCACACCACATTACACACACTGGTCACTTCATTAGTTACAGCAATTCAACTGCTTGCCAACGGAAATATCTTGGCCGGTCACGTAGCAGCGAGTCAATGCTTAAGCGTGTCGAAATCACGAACTGCTGAAGTTCAAAGCGAGCAAAGGTGATTTAAGTGACGTTGAATGTAATATGGCTGCTGGTGCCAGACAGCCTGGTCCGAGTACTCCACAAACTGCTGATCTGCTGGGATTTTCCCACACAATCATTTCAAGGTTTTACAAAGAATAGTATGAAAAAGAGATAATGCTTAATGACCAGCAGCAGTTCTCTTCAACAAAATACCTTGTGTGTGTCAGACATCAGAGGAAAATGCCCAGGATGCTTTGACCTGATAAGAAGATAACAATAGCTTAAATAACCACTTTTTACAACCAAGGTTTGCAGAAAAGCGTCTCTGAATGCAGAAGACCACGCCAGGCCCCATTCCTCTTAGAACAGAAAAATGAGGCTACAATTCACATGGTCGGGTAGGGGATATTTTCTTGTATGGTGAATATATATTAAAGATTATCTTATGCCATATCGTTTATCTTAGCTTTTTGCGGTTTGTCCAGTCTTTTCACCATTTCACATGTTGCAGCTTACATAGAAAGTTTGCAGTGTCAGCTAAAGTGCTGTAGAAATGAACAAAGAATTTAAGATTTTGTAGAAAAATCTTTGATTATTACTTTAAGACTTCAAATACATATACATCACCAGCGTTTCACCAATGGAACAAATTCTGGCTACCTTAAAATGTACTGAGCTCCATGATATTACAAAAAGGATATCTTTATTATCTGTGATATCAGATTCACTATCATATATTAAATATCAAGAGAGTAGATTTAAACCTTTGGGATTTACACAGGGGGAAAGGATGTATCCACTTCCCCTTCTGAAATTCATCAAAATCGAGATAAGAGTTCTTTCAAGTGTTGAGCTGTGCAGGGTATTAAGTAACACAAGGTCAAATTCAGTGTTCATGTAAGATTATGGAAATGTCAGTCTATTTCCTTCCTCTCATCTCGGTAGTTAAGAACAGTGAGAGCACAGTGGTTAAGTATGTCATACACAGATAGATATGTTAATTGTATGACAAGCACCTATTTCAGCCACATGCCTGCTCATTTGTAGTCTTTCAATCAGACAGGTTGTAATTTCTGTATAATTACTTCCATTAGCATGAATTGCTCTTCTGATACTTGAGTATGTGATGACATATAAATTGTGACTGCAGATAGTGGAGCATGGGCATCAAAAGTGCTTGAATCTTCCCTTTCAAAAGAGTTTGACGCCATTTGAAGAAAATAAGGTATTTATTGAGTTTATTTGTCGTTATCAGAGCACAAAAAATGAATATAATGTCAGCTTTGGGGCAAAATGTGAACTAAAGTTGATGCAATTCCCCAGTAAACTGTTCTACCAGCACAAAAAGAAGTTTAGATTGTTGCCACATTATCTTCAATGATTCACAGCAATGGCCACATCTGTTCTGAATCTTTTATTTTATCCCCGAATCCTTGCTTAGGTTGATCTTCTTGTTGCCTTTGAACCATGAGTTTTAGAAGAGGAAGATGGAATAAATTTTTTATCATTATTTTCTTATCTTAAGTATTTTTTATTTTCAGCAACTTGAAGCATTCAAATATTATTATGCATTATAAATAGGATAGAAGCAGGCCTTGTTTTGTTTTTCTTTTCTGGTATAAAATATTCACTCAACAGACTCAAAAGGCAGCTCTAACACAACGTGTTGTTTTCTCATTTGTGAGCACTTTATGTGGTGACCTTGGAATTCTGCCTCGAAAGCACGAGGATTACAATAGCTTCTAGGTTTCTACAATTAAAAAAAAACAGGAGAAGCTCATAGAAACATATCAAAACACCACTACAGCAAAACATGCCTTACATTTACTGTATTTCACATCAAAACAGTGTTTTTATAACCTTTGATGAACGCTGCTACTATCTTCTTTAAAAAAAAGCATCCTCTGAATCTTTAGTTAAGCAAGTATTTAAATAAAGCTAGTGAGCCATTTTAGAGAAAGATTAAAGGGGGGGGGGGGGGGGGGCATTTAAGGCATCTCATGGTACAAATTAAACCAGTATAAAATATTCTAAATGTAGACAAATAACACTGGCAAAACAGCTTTAAGAGCCATGTCATTTGGTTCTTTTTTTGTCAGACACTGTGGATTACGATCTCAGCAGATAAAACAGTGGAATTAGCAATGCAGGTAAACAGTTTTTAAGCACTGAGACATTCTTTTTAGCTTTATCTCCTAGACTGCGCTGATAGCTATTGTGGATGTAACCTGCCTAGATCGAGCTCTCCCTGGAGTTTCCGCTATCTCTCCATCCTCTGTGCCAGAGATCTGCTGAATGACAAACTATACCGTTCTCTGTGGATCAATGGCTCATAAGTATAAACCAATTTCCTTTACAAACTGTACTTTGGGAAATAGACAGACACTCTGCCTTGGGAGCCTGACACTGCACAAGCTTTCGCAGCCCATTATTCATTTTAATGTTGTGGAACTTTGATAGAAGCACAGAACTTTCGAGATTAGGCTTAGAAGTAAATCTGCAAAAGTAAACTTCATGTCAGAAAATGTTTCACATAAGAGGCATCAAGAGAAATCTTTAGACAGCCGGGGTTCGTTTGTTATATATATATATTATATATAATACATTATACAAATGGTAATAGCGAAGAGTGGTATATTTCACATTGTTGCCAAGAATGCATTTTATGATTGGGCTGTTTGTTTTTCTCTTTCTTCATTATGAACTGCAAACATGTGAAAAATCTGAAACTTGTTTTGAATGGTTATGTTATCATCCATCTTTTTTGTTTCGGTTTTTTCTTTGTATTATAAAGCCTTCTGTGGCGGAGGCGTGGCCCCGGGCGCAGCTGCAGGGGAGGAGTGGAGCGGAAGGCTCAACAGGGCGGCGCTGCGAGGCCGGTAAGAACAGCTGATGTTGTTTATGGACTGATGATGGTCTCCCTCCGCTGTGTTTATAGTGAGACGTGGAGGAGCGGCCAGAAGAGAGATCAGCTGGGCTCGTGAGCTGTCAGACTGTGTGACTGAGTCAGCTGTCAAAACAACAACACTTGAATAAATGTGGAAGTTGGCTGTACCTACCTGTGTGTGCGTGTGTCTGTGCCTGGTGTATTCCACACCTTCACATTGTGAAAACAGAAAATCTGTTGACATGTTCAAGGATGTTTAACGTGAATAAGCAGAAAGAAATGAACTTAATTCATGTCATTCTCATAGCAGTTTGCTGACTTCATTTGAACATTTTCTGATAATAGAGCCCATGAGCTCCTTTTTAGCCAAAAAAGGTCTGCTTTGGGATCCGCAAAGTCCTTGAATGCACCACTAGATTCTGATCCTTTATAGCTGTGTAGATATATTCCATTTAACCTTTGTTGAGTTTCTACAGTATAACAGGATGAAAGTAAGGAAATAAAAGCACTATAAAATCAAAAGAGTGAAATGTCAGAAAACATTAAAAAGTATCAATTGAATCACATGGAAAGAAATGTATCAACACGAGGAAAGAGTGAGGGCATGCACTTGCTGCTGGGCTAATTGTTTCCTGAAATAAGGGGGATTTGAGGGAGGTTTCTGGGGTTTGCCTTAGGTATCTTCTCTGTATTAACTCTTTAATCCCGTGTCAACAAGACGTACACCTGGAGGATTAAATCAGTTAAAGTGGTTTTTAAGTATGTTTTGGAGTGATGCTGACACAATGTTCCTACTAGGACTGCTTTGTTAGTTAGTTTGTTTTATAAAGTTCTTGCATCTTTGAGGACTAGTTCACATGATGCACCATGCTAAGAAATGCTGCTGTTGATGTTCTTATTGTAGACAGTATAATATATATTATTTTTCACCAATTATGGACTGCTGGTAATATGTGAAATAACATAATATGAAGAAGTGGGTTATGTTGCAGTAATTATTTGGATAAATATTTGAGGTCCTTTTTGTATAGCATTTAGAAATAATTTAAAAAGCACTGTTTTTTTTCTTTTTTCTTTTTTGTAGCTATTTCTAATGTAACATGGTAATCTGGCAGCATTTGTATTCAGATAGCTCCGGTTCTGTGGAACAAACTGGTTATTTGCTTGTATAGATATATAAACATTTCTATGTACTAAGAGATATAAGGCTCCGGTAAAACGAAAACAGAGGCACCAGAGGCTTAAATGATGGCTGGTATGAGGAAAGCCTTTTATTGTGTATGACATTATTTTTTCTCTGCTTCCTCTTATTCTTAAATTACCTCGACACTAATTAACAAGAGCTTTGTGGTCTTCAAAATCCATAGACACTTGTCATCTCTCTCCTTAATTTTCATTGTTTCCTTTCTTAGTTTGTTTTACAGCGACTCATACTTCACACTCATTTATTTTTTGGCTCTCTTCAATGCAACAACTGCTAATGACAACTTTGGACTATTAAACACAATCCCGTGTCAAATGCATGTCTGATCTTTTATCAAGACTTCATTATCTCCAAATTCAATAGGGATTCCAGATAATAGCTTTGCGGCCGAGAGGCAGGGGATTTTCCATATTGATTGAAACTACTCATACCTTAACCATCAAGGCTGTTTGTTCATGCTGATGAAAATGCAGTTATAAACCAAATTGATTTCAAATGATATCACTCCACTTGGTCATTTTTTACCTCTCATTTTAGAAATTGGGTTGGCTGAGTAATGATCAAATTCTTCTGTGTTATTGAGTTTTCCAGTGATTTTTAGCACTTGACTTTTTCAGGCTGAATCTCTTTATTTTGCTTAAAACCACAACATTTTAATTTAAATGGGAAGAGCTTCGACACTTGTGCCAGTTGTTGAAACTGTATCTCTCGTCCAAGTTAAAAATATCAACCAGTTAACCGCCTCTCAGACCTACCGCTGGTGATTTATTTATTTATTTTGTAAAAATGTGTCATTAGCTGGGTTTATCAGTAAGTTGAGTGGTACAACTGTTTGATAGTGCTTGATAATATACTAATAAAATGATAAATTGTGGAACACAGACAGGTTTTTAATACAATTAACTACAGAGCAAGCCATTAACTGTGCTGCAAAAAATGCTGCAAAAGGTACCAGAAACACCATCAAGACATAGAGTTCAATGAGTAATATCTACAGTAGACACCAGTCGGTAACCCCTTGGCAACCATAGGTTGCTAAAGAAAAAGAAATGCATTCCCTGACTGGTTGACGAGGAGTTGCTGGAGGGCTCTGCCATTTCCGACATGAAATTTGTTGCAAAGTGACACATAGTGCTACTATAAAAACATGATTTTGATTGTTTTGGTCATTGCAGAATGGACTTAGATTTGCCTACAAACTCTATGCAACTGCTCTCCAAGGAATAGTTAAGCAGTGAACCAGAAGTGGTGGCAAAATACCTTTAAAGTAAAAGTTCTGGCTTTTGAAATATGTAGTTTGAAGGTAAGGTGCAACTTATCTTACAAACACCAAAGCGAATTTTTTTTGTTATTTTTGCTGAGAATGTAACCGTTTTAACATGAGAGTCTATTGGGTTTGACTTACCTTTTGGGTTGGCTTCATTTTTCAGCCCCAGGGCAGTCAAGTAAAAGAATCTCACTCCATAGAAACTGCAAAGCAAACACGAGGAAAAGCACTGGTTTGAGGAGATTTCTGATGTGATGACAGCTTAAGTTGTTTTGACACATGCTCTAGAAACACTGGACTATGCTTAAGGTGCATAGCCTATTTTATTCATAGTGTATCCACAACATTATTTGAGGTTCTCTGACTGTGTGACAGATTTGTTCAAAGTACTCTGTGTGTAGCCTACCATATGCTAACCTTTTAAATGGTTTCCCAGTCTCTTATACACTCGTATACTTCTAAAGGTTTAACTCTGCATCAGCCAACAAATTTACGGAGGTCTTTTAAGCCCATTTTCTCTTCCAACACTACTTCAGGGCTTTCGCTCACTTCTGAAGAGTTTTTTGATTGCTTTAGCATCACTTGCATTAGTTCTCTTGATGCTGGTGCTCCTTTTAAAAACGAAACGATCAACAACAAAAATACTTGTCATGACTAAATGAAGCCACTTCAGTCAGTGGAGTGTAGAGTGGATGGCTTAATGTTATATCACGAACCCACATAATATTTTGAGTTACTTGTGAATACTCATCAGCAGCAGGATTTTTGGAGTTCCTTGAGTTCAAAATTCTTTTGTGTATTTGAAAGCAAACAGTGCAAACATTTCCACTCCACAGTTACATCTGCTTTTCAACAAAGCCATTTACATAAATCAGGAAAAACACTTCCTTCTCATTTACCTACTGCTGTTACTTCTAAAGATGATAAGTGTCTTTCTAACAATGTTAACCCGCTCCAAAAACAGACACATCCCTCATTTCATACTTACAGAATTTAGAACCGCTGTGTGACAATTCGCAGGGACGTGTCATAACTCTGTGATCACAAGTTGACATCTTAAGTTTAAAATGAATTCAACTCTCTGAGTAAAACAAGGATATAAATGTAATTACTTTTGGTCCTCATCCCTGGATCTTGGATGGCACTAAATGGAAATACTGTTTAACGTAGAATTTTGGGAATTAATATTACGCCCCTCGATGCAGCAGGCAGATGTTTTCAGTGACAAAGCTGCAGAAATCCACTCTGGAGCAAACTGCAGACATAAAACATTAGCAGGAACTTTTCACTGACAGGTAATTTCATGAGAAGTGAGTTGAGACCAAAAGCAGGGCTAAAAGGAAAGTGACTATAAATAAATGCTAATGCTACTCTGTTGCTGATGGATGTGCAGTAAAGGGTGAGAATATTTCACTGTTTTCGTCACAGCTTATTTAGATTGTTTCCAATAGGCCAAAAAAAAAATAGCTAAAGCTGGATCATTCTTTTATTTTCATTGATCTTTCTTCTTCTTTTCCTAGCTGCAGATTTCAAAGATATAGACGCCTCTAGTTAATAACATCACACGGCCAGCCTAAAGATCATTGTTTAATGCTCATAAAAGTATTATTAGCTTGGTTATGTGATGTTGATGTTTCCTGTTAATTACTCATGCGGCATGAACTCCGCAGAGAAGTGAAACCTTAAAAATCTCATGAAAAGGTTCGTTTCTGGAACATATCTAGGTTACAAAACACACTCCTAGGCTGCAATAGAGACATATGGGAAAACCAATTCACACAGAACAGTGAAAGGTTTTCATCTCCTGCAAGAGCCATTTTCTCTGAACCTCCTACTTAATGTTTTGACACCGTTATCCATGTAAATGCTCTGCACAGTGCTTATGAATACTGAGAGCTCTCCTTTGCACATGAATTGTCAGCGTGGTTGGAGATCATTTAATTCTTAGGAGATAGTGATTAACACATGCATTCATTTCAGGTTATGCACATCTTTGATGCCAGCGAAAGGGAGACAGACCAGAAGAGGAAAAGAGCGAGAGGGGGAGGAGAGACGAAGCGGGAAGGGAGGGAAAAGACGAAAGAAACACAAAGAGACAGGCAGAAAGCCACACAGGGAAGGGAGAAGCAAATCTCTCATAGCCACGTGTTACTGATGTGTGGCAATGTGCAGGAAAGAGGCTTCATTAACATTGTTGATTCAAGGCGCAGGCGAGAACACAAAGAGCACTTTGCATTACAAGCCTTTATTAAGAAAAGCCACACATACAGCAAGCACATATTGTAAAACACAATTTATGTTAGATTTTCTATTTAACAACATTGTCCTTCATTGACGTCATGTTCACATGAAAACCAGATTTGTTTACATTTCCGTGCACACTTAATGTTTTATTAATGGTAAATGTTTGAGAGGGGGATGGGTCACTTTGAAAGCTGGTGAAGATGGATGAATAAATTATGTACACATGATATGGAGTGGAAAAAAAGGAGGAAAATGGTGAAAAGAGTGAGATATAAGAAATGTGAGGGAGGCTTTATGTTATAATTGAAAGATTCAGCCGTTTAAATGGCTATTTAGACAGCCATTATCTTTAATTCCTTCTGCCAGTCTCATACTGTATGCGGATATTTTCATCTCTTTAGTCCTTCTAATATGCCAGCACCTTCCTTTGGGTAAATATCTCATTGTTTTTAAAGGTCATGTTCCAAATACTGGCCCATAGCTTATGCAAAAGGGCAGATGTTCTTGAATGAGAGGTCATTTGCACAGAGTAATATCCGTCAGTGCGTAGTGTCTGTTATCTTCCTGCCACCCATTGGGCTTATCTGTTGTTATCTATCTAAACATCATCTTTTGAAGATCAATGCAGGAAACTGCTGGTGGAGCTCAGAAGAATTTGTGATAAAACAAGGACTACCTAAAGGCCTACACTTTGTCAGCCTCCCTAATATAGATTATCCTGTTGAAACAGACCACCAGTGGCCACAAAGATATGCATTTTATGACCCTAGAGAGCCACAGGATGGGACATTATGACACCTCTTATCAGGAGTAAATTCAAGAACAACAAGACGGTAAAGCTGCATTCTTCTCCCATTCAGCATCTGAAATGAAGAACCTTAAGTTTCCCACTCAGACAGAACTGGACACTAGATGTAGAACACTGACATATTACTCAAAGCTGAGAACATCACACTCTTTTTGATTACAATGCCTAAAAACTCATTTAGCCCCTAAACCTGTTAACAGCTACACACCCCAAACCCCAGAAACCTGAGCCTGATCGTCTCCTCTTCTTTGCTCTAACCTTTTTCTACAAAATGTATATAATCCAGGATGATATTAGTTCATGACTTTTATTTGGTTTTTTTATATGTTGGCATGCTTCAAACATGATGTTTTGTGTCATAAGAATCCTGCTGGTATCAAGACAGCAAATATGTACTCACTGAAATTGTTTTAAGTGTGGTTAAAATTCTCTAACAGCTGCATTAAAAGTCACCTCTAAAGTCACCTTTTCTTGTGAATAGCCTCTGAACCCTTCATGGGGCTGTCCAAAGAAGACAGTCAACACGAACACCTCCCTTGAATGATAAACACATTTGTCATTGCTCAGATGCTTCTTTGAATTTGCCCCCAAAACTTTGCATTTAAAATGCCACCATTATGTATGCAACTTCGAGTTCCTTTGTTCAGCAACAGCTAGAAAGTCTCCGGCCCTGTCCTCCTGCCTAGCAACCTCCATCAAGATGCTGACACTCATTCTGCCTCACTATGGTTCGGCATCTGGCTTAGACACCAGCAAAAATGGAAATGAATAGTGACACAGACTTTCAAGAACAAGAGTGATATGCATACCTGTAACTATAGAGATAAAAGTGATTAGCCATACCATGAAGATTATTATTTGAAATTATATAAAAGAGTTGTTGAAGATAGGTTAAAGAGAGAGGTGACAGTTGGCAAGCAGTACTATGGCTCCATGCTGAAAAAGAGCACTGTAGATGCTATGTTTTCTATGAGAGTGTTGATGGGAAGGCATAGAGAAGGTCGGAAGGAAATACGGTGTGTCTTTGTGGATCTAGAGAAAGTATATGATAGAAAGGAACTGTAGTAATGTGTGAGCAATTCAGGAGTGGAAGAGAAGTATGTGAAACTGGTGCACAAAATGCATTAGGACAGCAAGACAGATGGGTTCAAAGTGGGGGTGGGATTACATTAGGAATCGTCTCTGAGCCCCTTCTTGTTTGTGTTTGTGAAGGACAGACCGAGACATGAAGTCTCCATGGACTAGGATGTTTGAAGATGACGCTGTGATCTGTAGTGAGAGCAGGGAGTAGGTTGAAGAGAGTCTGAAGAGGTGGAGGCATGTTCTGGAGAGAAGAGGAATGAAAGTCCGTAGAAGAAAGCAGTAGAAGCGTTCGACAGGGCTCAAGAAAAGTGAGGGGGGAAAGTGCAGACAGGGTGGAGAGAGTGGAGACGGCTGTCCGGTGTGATTTGTGACAAAAGGCAGCAAGAGTGAAAGGGAAGGTTTTGTAGCACAGTAGCGAGACCTGCTGCAATTTATGGTTTGGAGATGGTGGCAATAAGAAAGACCAAAATGGACAAGATTAGACATTAGAACACCAGAGGGACATGTTAGGATGAAGAGGCAAGGTGGAGATGATTTGGCAATTGGGCAAAGAATGTGGAAGATGGAGCTGCCAAGACCTCAGAGGAAATTTGTGGATGTAGTAAAGGAGAACATGAAAGAAGAAGATCAACTGTAATGCATCAAATGTGTCTTACTGGTAGAGCATTATTATTCTGTTAACTTACACTTACCAACATTCCTTCCTGACTTCAAATCTACTAAACGTTATTAATATAGTAGCTCATTTCCAGTTTTACCGACCAAAGCATATAAAGCACACACCCACTCCTACAACGTTTTTAAAATGATACTAGTGTGCAATGCTTTTCCTGTTACAGACAGGCTGATGTGTCTGCATCAGTTCTGTTCTTTTTGGTCTGGTTTCTTTGTTTAGCATCTTCATATTTTTTGCAGTATTACACTTTCATCTTCACTTGGAAAATCATTTGCTCTGATTCTAGTACACTTATCTCTGTTTTTGATTGGGCAGATGCCACCAACACCACCCTAACCATGTGAATGTGCTAGTAACTAGATTTATAAAGCCCAGGTTAACATTTTGTGCTTGGATTTTAGTGACCCTAAGTGAGATTTTATATGTATCTCCCAAAAGTGACCAGCAAAACTACCAAATCAAACATACTGCTCATAACTAGATGAAGATGAACACACACACACAAACTAGAAGTAAGAAAGCAAATGAATTGAATTTCTTATTGTATTTTAAAATGTCTATTAACAATATATTTAAAAAAATGAACACTTAGGTAAAGGAAAAAACAAACAAACAAACAAAACTAGTTATTATAAGTTAAAAAATGATGTTGCAGTTCTACTTAAGGTGGCGAGCAAATAGTAAGTAAAACTTATTCTAATGAGAAACATATTAGCAAAAATAAATCATAAATTCATTACTTTCTAGCCGTTGCTCGCCAGGTGAAAATTACTTTGGCTATATTCAATTTCATTTGTTAAAACTTAAAAGCCAACTCTAAGATGCAAAACAACAAAAAACAAACAATACTTATGAGTATTTTTGTCTGATTTTTTTATCAGACAAAAATACTCTTAAGTATCCAGTAAAGTTGTGGTTAAATACTTATTAGCGTATCGCAAGATACTATGAACATTATACATTTAATAAACTTGATCAGGTAAACAGCAATCATTATGTTAATAGAATCATTCAAGAGCTTAATTGTTACCAAGTGTGTGATTTCTTTTTATTCAGTAATGGTTTCTTAGCTACCGGTGTATATTTTCCTGTAAGCTGTGCTTTTAGTTCCCATTAGATTTTTAGTCTTGGTTACAGTTTCTTTCCTGCGAGGGTTTGTTCCCTTTATTCTCCCTCCTGAGTCAAGGTCTATGTATTCAGTGTTTCAGTTTTTCACTTCCTATATCATTTCTGTTGTCACATGCTTGTGTCTTGCATTTAATTTTGCTACCTTTTGTCATTGCCGTGATTATTTTTGAGCTATCTCTTGTTTCCTAGGTGTTTCTTATCTCCTTTTTTTTGCCTCATGTGTGTGTTTATAGCCTTAGTCTCCTTCAGTCTTTGTCAGTGTGTCTGTTTAACCTCCCTTGTGATGACCAGTTCCTGTTTTTAAATTAAATTTTTTGTGTGTGTTTTTTTCTTTTTTTTTTCTTTTTTTTGCACTTTGGGGATTTTTGAATCCTACTTTCATAAAAAGGTCAACTTTATGTTTCCCTGGTTTGCTGAAAGTCCTGCTTTCAGGTCCTCTTTCTTCCTGAACCTTGCCAGTATATTCTGTTTGTTTTTTTTTTTTTTTTTTTTTTTATCAACCTTTAAACAATAACAGGAAAGGAAGAGTTGAATGTTTTCTAAGGTCACAACATGAAAATGCATTTTAAATATTTAAATTAAAGATTATATTTGAACTATTGCACTAAAAATAAACTGGAATGACTTCAGAGGTCTCTTGACAATATAAATGACATTGAAATTATAGAAAAAGTGCTGTAAAAGTATTTAATAGATCTACATTTTCTACCCCTCTTGTTCTGGATGCAGACTTAGGCTGTCAGTTCACAAAGGTAGCCTAATATCCTGTAAAATATTGCTCTATTATAATGTTAATAATATTAGCACACAATTTACTAATAGATTCAGATATTTTTCTGCATGATTTAATGCAAATCAAATATCTAATTTAATCTGTGTCAAGGTCATTTAATAATTTATTTAAATACCTTAGACGTTGATAATACATCTTGGCAGCCGTTATCTTTTTCCCTAATTTGTGATATCCAGTCCTTTCAAAAACATGCCCCACTCACTGTTGTGTATCTGTGTCTTTCCCAAGGGTTACTTAAATCTACAGCTAATATATTAATTTGTAAGTGCACCTTGTAAAAGAAAGAAGCCCTGGATCTACAGCAATCTTTATAAATCAAATTATCCAGTGTCCTTGAATGCTGATGGCTTGTACAGAGAGAAAAGAATGTAAAATGAATGCAAAAATTTCCAGTGTGTGTTAGAGTGTCGAACTGTAGCGAGTGTTTGCAGAAGACGTCCGTGCAGAATATTTTTTATGACTTTAGAACAGGGAAAATCCAATTTTCTTTTATCGGCTCTACTTGCATATATCTGTATATGATGGTGTATTGGGGAAATAAGATAGTGACTGGGATCCCGGGGAACATGAGGAACGTGATGATGCTGGTATGGCCATGACTGGTCTGTCACCATGTGTGGACAAACCGTGTGGCGATGATGGGGGACAAAGGAGGCAATTAGTTGGACAGAGCACTCGTAATACATTCTCAGGGGACCAGCAAGTCAGCCAGCTCAATGCTGCAGCCAGGTTCACTGAGCAATTAAGCGAGCTGGTAGAGTCAAAGTGGCTTAGCCTGATGCACTGCAGCATTGCACAAGTGTTAAGAGCAGAGGGTCACTTTCAACCCCTATCAGTCCACCTGTGTCTTAATGTACCCATCCACACTGGCTAGAAGAGCTGAGAACAGAGCCAAAGGGACAAGTGGGCCAAATCAGTACATGGAAGGAGTTATTCACCCCTTTCCCCATAACTATGTCTGACATATCCTTTGGCTGTACTCCCAGATCACTAGCAATGCATATATTTTTTGTTATATCCTTGCTATCCTCAGTTCCTTAATAAATTATTTATAGTACGGAGAGCAAGGGGGTAGCGCATTTACCTCGGAGTAAAAATACCAATAAAAGGAGCGATGACTGCAATAAAATGATATGGAAAGCATCATTTGCCCCTTTACCAAAACAGGTTTTAAAGTATTATAAGTCATGCACCATCTTAAATTTCAAAATTTTGCAGCAATTGGTTTTTTTTTCCAAAATGGAAAACAATGAGCTACATGAATTTTGATTAAAAAGATTTAGCATCACTTTGTTATTTTATGAATTCCGTGCAAACAATTGATCTTAACTGTAATAATCCACTCTGCTGCATAAATTAAAATCGATCAAATCCCTCTAAATATTTCATTTTCAGGTGCAATTTGACCTCAGTGGAGTAAGAGCAAACAATCATTATATTTCTACTCCAGTTTCAGGTTTCTGCCAGTTTTAAGTGGGTGTCAGATATTACCCATGGCTACCAGGCAATCAGAAACAACAATAAAATCCACATGTTACTGGAAGCATTTTAACATTTGCCCCAGGATAATCCTCAAAAGGTATTTTTTTCCTTTTTTATTTTTTTCCTACTAGTCTGTGAGACAAGCGAAATCATGAGTGATGCCCTAAGGGGAACAATTTTGAGCGTACCTGCAACACATTCACCTAGAAGTCCTTAGAGAAATCTGTGCTCCAGTTTACTGCTTCCACAAGAATGTGCAAAATCACTGCCCTCAGATGAGGAAACAGCTCGTTGTTAAATTTCATTAATTTTGGGTGAAAACCAGCTTCAGGCAAAGATCACAGTGTCCAAATAGAACCGCATACAACTCTCAGTGAGATTTACACGTGTAAAAGTGGCGATTTCTCCCAAATAAAAATCTGCATGAACTATTTGCTCTTTGAGATATTCTTGCTTCCAGTGTTTTAGAATTGCAAGAGAGGGCAGTGATGGGTCAAAGCAGCGGGACTGTTAATTGAAGTTGTACATAATAAAAGAAGGGGTTGAGGGGTGTGGGTAGGGGGGGCAGGGATATCTGTTAATTAATAATTGATCAAAGAGCCGTTAAATTGAAATGTGTTTGCATCAATTAATCATGTCCACAGATGCCACTAATCAGCTTTTTCTACTGTAGTATCATAGCAATCCTGCAGACCTCATATTTGTACTGAGCCTAAGCCCTCATTCATCATGTTTTAGCATGCTCTTAAAGCTGGCTTCCAGTCTGTGACAGAGTGATTAAAACAGTATTGCCATTGAGCGCTTTAGGCTTTACTCACAATCTCCTCTGAAAATGGGTGGCTGTCCATACTATGTGTACAGTGTGAAACTTGATTACCATGTTTCTACGAGCTATTGATATTCTTTGAACCTTAACCGGGCAGTGAAGTAATCTGTTACAGTCGCCAGTGACAGTTTTACTTCTCACACTGTTTAGTTCAATCAGTGTCAAGCTCTGCAAAATTACCTGGTTTTTAAGGGGGTGGGTGGACTTCCATTAGCAGTTAATGAATGCTAGACAAACAAATTTAAAAGAATATAGTGATAAGGATGGCTTCGTGATTGCACCTTTTACAATTACCATTAATAAACACCGATATATATACATAAACAGACATTGACAAGTAGCTGGGGATCCCACAGGCAAATGGGCACCGTGAAGAGGCTGCAACCACCAAGTACCTGCAAAGTGTCAGGCAAGTCCTGAGGAGTCAGCTGAACGGCAAGTACAAGATCCGGGCTATCAACATCTATACCCTGCCCATGATTACGTACCCCGCTGGGATAATAAGTTGGCCAAACGAGGAGATCTAAGCAACTGACATCAAGATGAGGAAGCTCCTGACCATGCATAGAGGGTTTCACCCCAAGTGCAGCACCCTGAGACTGTATATGCCAAGTGGAAGGAAGGAGGCTGGGGACTAGTGAGTGTCAGTACCACATTTCAGGATGAGACACTAAACATTCACGTATACATCAAAAAGATGGCCCCAACCCGACTGCGTGCTCAGTGAATACCTAAGACAGCAGAAACCTAAGGAAGAGGAGCAAGAGGAGGAATCATCATGGAAGGACAGGCCCCTGCACGGTATGTACCACTGGCAGATAGAGGAAGTGACTGACATTCAGAAACCCTAAAAGTGGCTGGACTGAAAGACAGCTCGAGAAGATGTGGAGGGTGAAGGCAACAGTGGTCCCAGTGGTAGTCAGAGCACTTGGTGCAGTGACTCCCAAGCTAGGCGAGTTGCTCCAGCAAATCCCAGGAACAACATCTGAGACCTCTGTCCAGAAGAGCGCAGTCCTAGAAACAGCAAAGATACAGCGCAGGACCCTCAAGCTTCCAGGCCCGTGTTAGAGGACCCAAGCTTAATAAAGACTGGGGGGGGATTTTTTATATCCAAATAGTGGGTGGATTAACTGAAGGGTCAGATGCATCTCTTGGGTCCTGTGACCAGACTGTGCTGGATTGTTCCTATTTCTTAATGACATAACTTTCAGATACTGTTCATCTGATGTAGGTCCTGTTTAAGTCTCCCAATTCCCATTTTCCTCAATTTTTAATGACACGCTGCAAACCATGCCAACATATACCTTTTTTGGCTAATAGTTCTTTGGGAATTACCTTGTTGGTCCAAAAATACTTTTTTTATGCCTGTCAAACTGTGTAATTTGGGTTTGTTTTTTTGTTTTGTTTTTGTTTTTTTGCTAATTTGGCAAAATAAATGGGAACATCGGGCTGCCAGATACCATTCAACTTACCATTTAATATTTTATAGTTATTTGTGGACACAACACTGGTTAATCTCTTGAGTCAGATACTTTTTTATGCTTGAATGATTCATAGGTCAGTGTTAAGTGGCTTAACAATTTGTGCACTGCACCTGCAGTGTGTGTTCTGTCTTGGTTTGATGATATTTATTAGAATGTGTTAACTGTAGTGAAGCTATGAGGAAGTCTTTGATTAGTCATACGCCCAAGCTGCAAACTGCCCATGTTTGTAAAAAGAATCAATATTGGTTTAGACACATGTCTTTGCAGTGCAGTTTCAATTGATGAATTGATCTCTTTTCCATATATAGAGAGATAAATATATCAATTAGCAATATCTCACTTTTATTGTTATGTAAATTTTCAATATTTTCTCAGTTCTCTAGTCTGACTTAAACTTCTTCACTAAGTTACCTGAGGTCATAATACATTTCATGTGATCCAACGTGTTACCTCCGTCTAATCTGCTTGAAATGTGAACCTCCATGTTTAATTAAGATGAAAGCACAAACTGCCTTTTCATATTTACTACATCAGTGAACATTCAGGTTAATCCAAGAAGGGATTATCTCCCCTCACCGAGAGTGACCATTCATGTAATACATTCACAGTCCTGTTGAGTTACAGGATAGCCCGGTCAAGAGTCATAATAGTCATTCCCATTAAGTAATGTTAAGAAATGCTCCCATCATCTTTATTTAAAGTTTAATATCTCCAGGCTGAGTTTCAGGCCTGTTGACATAAAAATGATCAATGACAGTAGATCAGCCCCATGGGAAGTGCAAGATGCACATCACATGATTAATGGCTTTCCAAGATGTCATGAACTATACTGGACCAATAGAGTGAAGGCTTCATAAATCATAAGTGTTTCGACACATGAAGTTTGGAGCATTTTACAAAAACCATTGGGTAAATATCTGCACTACTCTCAGGAACGTGACAGGATCAGCCTCTTCTTTGTGCTTACTGTCTTCCATTGACAGTATTGGTATTGCGAAATGCCTCTAGTCTAATGATAAATTAAACATAAAATTTAAGAGTACAAATAAGATGTCCCCCAGGAAAGTCTGTCATGTACTGTCGTGCACTAATGAATGTCTCCTAAATCTGCATTAAGTTTTTACCACGAGAGAGGGGAGCCTCCAAAACAGAATCAACAGAGCCTTGATATACCATCGGCTTAGCAAGTGCTTAGGGCTAAAGTATTAGCAGAAATTTGGCTGTTTACACATTCAACAAACACCGAGCTACCACAGCATCCCACTGGAGTCTTTATTTTCCTTCTACCTGTCAAATAAAAGCCCAATATTGAGTCACCACATGTCAGTCCTGGTTTGGTCCATGAATCCCTGAAGTGAAAAAAAAAAAGAAGAAAGAAAAGAAAGGGGTACTGCTGGGTGTTCACTTGAAAAATAACTTTGAAAGTTCTAATTTTAGCATTTTAGTACCAGTTGATGTTGCTATGGCTACCTTGATGCTGGTCTTTGTGAGTCGTTATTGCCTCGCAGAAGAAGATCATATGGTTTATCTTTATAACTATTTTTATGAAGCATCTATTGTAATTTATATTTAGTTAGAATCAGAGTTCGTTTCACGCTCATTCGAAAGGGGAAAAAAAATCTGGAACTAGTCCTGTAGCAATCTCAAAATAAATAACAAGCCAGTCACAAAACAACAAAGTCATTCACATATTAAACCAAGATCTTTCAGCAGACAATACAAAACAGTTATTAATATGAAGGAATCAAGAATTAAATCAAAGGTGCCATGGTGCATTACAGTAATCATGTTTGATTTAGGATGGTCACTGCACTCAGATAAGAACTCTTCTTTGATTCCTGAGGAATCATGACCCCTCTGTTTCTCCATTGATGATCATTAAACACAGTCAATAACAACAGCCTCGTATGTGGCGCCCTTAAATTGAGGACACAGTACAGTTGGTCACTTTGGCCCGTGACTTTTTTGCTACAATATTTTTGCAACAAAATCCTCCAAAGTGCATTTAATTCTCAAAATCTTGCTGGTGAGTACAAGTTTCTAGAATAAACTTGTTGAATTCTCTCCATGTCTGTTTGTGTTTCTTTGAAATGTCTTTACCTCTTGTTATATTAACAATAATAAACTTGAAATGCCACACCATTCATTTTGTTTTTCCTGCACTGGCATTGCACACAAATTATTATGGTGCCATGTGTTCACAGTAAATCTCCTCCATAATGACCGGGAAAGACAAATAAACAGGGGTAACGACATATCCAGCCACAAATCATCTACACATATTTATGCACAAGTTAGTCAAACATATGTGTGTGGGTTCACATCCTGTGCACAGAGCAACACGAGGAGATGATTTAGAGGGAGGCACAAAAGAGGAAAGTGAGAGCTGGAGGTCAGAATTAATAGAACTCTGAACCTTTATTAACACTGTACAATAGTGAGGCCATTATGATTGTAATTATACTCATTAGCTGTATATCGCCTCTTCCATCCTCTACAGGATGATGTGCAGCTCTATTGAGAGCCATCAGCTTCTTATGTGTTGTGAGCATATGGTAAATTTAATGATGGGGGGGAAATAAAATCATTAAAAAAATAACAGCATAAATCTGCAGCAGTTGTTTATCTGACCAAGCCTTTGGGAATACATATCCTTCCATTAATAGTGTTAAATATTCAACAAAATGTTACTCTTTATTACTCTTAATGGCCCATATTTCTGGGAAAGCCAGAAAGCCAGGTTATTACTTATTACTTTCCTGGGATTTAACTGTAAACATTACGTGCATCGCTCTTTATTATCCAAAGTCTCCCTAAGAAAGGTGAAAAGTGATTCTTCTTTCAGAACTCTGTAAAAAACAAAACAAAAAACCAAAAACAAAGGAAGGATGTTCTATCCCGACTTTTATTTTTTTAACACAGCTAAAAATTTGCCTATTTCTTCGATGGCTTGATGAATAACCTTGCACCTCTCTTCTACCCTCTGCTCAATCCGAACAATGGCTTGTGTGAGTTTATCAGTTTTAATCGAACACGGCAAGGTCAGCACACAATGAAGAGCAGCTACTATCACAGAGTAGATCTGCAGGAATGTTTGACAATGCCAAGAGGCAAAACACAAAAACACAGGAAAGACATCACAACTATAAACACTGCATGTCAAGATGTATAAAATGCAGTTTACAAAGACCTGGGAAATAGAAAACCATAACCTAACACTTTTACTGCATTTGTAACATGTGCTTTCATGTCAAACGTCCAAGGATCATGTTTAGTGAAACCAAGTCTTTTTCACATTTCCTTATGTTTATTTTTAGAACAGATACAGTTGAAACCTGAGGGTATCCAGTACTCCATTGGCCAGTGCATGCTGAGGTGGATTCAGCCCTGCTGGGATCCTAAATAGATAAGCTGGTATAGACAATGGATGGATGGCTGAAGTCTCCATGGAAAGAAAATGTGGGCTATCTGTCATGAGAAAGGATTTTAGTAGACATTTCCAATCATAAAATGTATATTTTGGTTATAAAGGATATTAAAGACCTTCTCTAATCCTAGAATCCTTATTAGCTGGCTTTTGCTGCAGCTAGTTTAAGCAGGAAGCTACATAAAGCACTGTGAAAGCAGAAACTAAGAGTTTGCTTAGGAGCAGATTATGGTTTCATATTACTAAGTGCAAAAAACATAGAAACAGAGCAAGGCCGCAAAGACATAACCGGTTTGGTAAAGTGAACTGTGCTTGATCTTGATAAGAAACAGTGGCGATACCTGGCATCTCAGTAAACAACCACTTGTTAGCAGCATTGATCTCAAATGACACACCAATGA
This sequence comes from Aulonocara stuartgranti, assembly GCF_965226115.1. Taxonomy (NCBI): domain Eukaryota; kingdom Metazoa; phylum Chordata; class Actinopteri; order Cichliformes; family Cichlidae; genus Aulonocara; species Aulonocara stuartgranti. The sequence continues at coordinate 18,118,292 of NC_138954.1, read as the reverse complement.
CAGAAAAACAGTCCACTGGCTTCTAAAGCATCCTGTGGCTGAGAAGTAATAAAGAAAACAATGAATGGTGTTTGTGGAAGTCACAGCAGTGGCGAGCAAGGGCCAAAGCATTATTATTCCTTGACATCTGTTTTTTTTCCTCCCTCTTGTTTTTGCCTTAAAGTCACACTGAAGTTGGTGACATATCTTCTTTTGAAAGCTAACATGAGAAGAAGCTGTAGCAGCAAGTGTTAGGGAAAACTTACCAAATGGGCAGAGCAGCAAAAAAAAACTGTAGCATTAAGGCTGCACAAAACAGATCTTTGGCTACAGCAAAGGGTGCCTTGGATGTATACTTCAGCTAGGAGTGTAAATCATGTGGGAGGTGGCACTGCATTTTAAGTTGCCTGCCAGAAGTGGCTTACAGGCTTTTTTAGCTGAAATAAAACAGGATTGTTTTTTAATAGAATTGTTTGAATTTTCTCTTTAATATATATATATATTAAAGAGAAAAAAAATATATAGGCATATTTCTTGTGAGTCACTGGCAGTTTATCCATATGTAATTTATTTCACTGGACATTTAAAATCCTTCTGTTTGCTGTTAACTAGAATGTTAGCAGTTCCCTGCTATTTGCACAACAAGATCTTACATGTGTGAAAAATTTAAATTCTTTAATAAGCACGGTTCTCTGTTCACTGGTGCAGAAGTCTCTGAAGGAGGGAGCCCGGACACAACATTGTCAATGAGCACTGTGTCTCAGCCTGTCAACGAGAAAGCCTGACCGTTTGATTAGAGAAGAGTGGAGGACAAACACAAACCAAAAACATCTCTCAGTAATGATTAATACTGAAGGAGCTTGGACTTCCATCTGCTTTTTTTTTTTTTCGTATCAGATCATTTCTGTCAGACTGGATTCCAAAATAAGTGAATCAATAAAGCTGAAAATGAAAATATAAAAATACCGCAGATGAAACCAGGCAACACAGAGGGAAGAGAGTACGGTCACTTGAGATGAAACAACCCATATGGAAAAGATATATATAAATCTTATAAAGTTTGTATCTGTCTTGTGTGAAACTTGTATGAAAAGCATATAAGTGTGAAAACAGATATGAGATCCCTTGAAAAATTATATAATGAAACTTGTATGTTTTGGATACTTACTAAAACAATGTATGAAAGTAATGCGAAAGTGGCCACTTTCATGAGTAAATCATGTAAGCCTTATATGATTTACTCATGAAAGTGGCCACTTTCATGAGTAATCACATATAAGTTTTTACTATTTCTTTTCCGTATGGGAACAGTCAGCAGCAATGGATACTTAATGCTGTGGAATCTGCAAAAAAATGTACTTTCAATGTCAAGTGCAATATAATGATAACTTATATGATCAGTGTATTATAGGGCAGTGTTACGAGTTCTCTGCCTCTTTTACAGATTCGAACTTGACCTCTGAACCTGCCACTAGATGCCACTACTCACCAGATGCCCCTAGCATTTCTGTTCCATTCCCCACCCGCTCAAGCACTTGTCTTGTGTGTGTGTTTGTGTGTTTGCGTGTGTGCATGTGTGTACATGTTTAGACATCTTTGTGAGGACAGCTAATTGGCATGCCACTACACTTGTGGGGATCAACAATCACTTATGGAGACAAAATGCCCGTCCCCATGAGTTCGAAGACATTATTGAGGCTCAAAATGTGGTTTTAGTGTCAGGGTTACAATTAGGTTTTGGTTAGGTTTAGGCTAAGTGTTAGTGTTAGGCATTCGTTTTTGATGGTTAGGGTAAGCAGCAGATGTCCTCACTAAGATATGAAAACAAGTGTGTGTGCGTGTGTTACACAGAGTGAACTTGCTGATGGTTTGTTATATCATTTATAGTTTTTTTCTCATGACATGGACTGATTTTTGCAATCTAATACCCCCTTGGTTGCAATCCAGTCTATATCAGTTCCCGTACATTTATTTGCCTTCATTTATCCTTAAAATTAAGTCACTGCCTGCCTGACTGTCCGCCGTTATATCCTGCCTGTAAACTCATCCATGGCAGACTGTGCATGTCATCCAAAATCCAAGACACAAAGACAGAAATCATATTTTTGTGCTATATGACCATAAAAAGGGACTAATAACGCCTCACTGCACTCCCAAAATTATATTATTCTTGCATGCATTTACAGTCCCATAAATATTATTTTGTTTTCCTCTTCAAAAAATAAATCTGCTTTATAGTCACAGCATAATTATGTTATTAGAGACAAAAAATATACATTCATAACATCATATTCTATTAAAATGTTATTCTTCTCTACAATACGGTGGAAATATGTTGAGCCACTCCTCATTTCTTTATATTTGCTTCTAAGAAGTCAGACTTCGCTTTTTAGTCGTTTGATGTGGTGTTGTGCAATAGTTCTCCAGGCTTTCTGAAGGTCTTTTAGGTTTTTAGACACTGGCTGCTTTTTCAGTCCAGTCCTGATAGCGTTTTCTTTGTTTGTTTGTTAAACCATTTATCACTGACCCACGAATCATTCAACTAAATATCTACACGGATGAATAAGTATTGTATCTGCACATAAAAGACAAAGAACAAATGTTCAAATTGTAACTTTAGGCACTTTGTTCCTAGTCGCCTGATGCAGAAACACATAATCCACCAAAGACCTAATGAGAGAGATGCAGCTGCTCTAATGATCTCTGAGCATTCATCACAAATGGACCCAATGGAAGAGTGAGTGTCAAGAAGGCAGTTTTAAGGATGGAGGGCAGGGACAGAATGCTGAGGTATGTCAAATTACATAAAAGCTCAAATTTAGCAGCACCATGTGCTTGCTCATAGGGGGTCATCTGATTATTGGGGTTTTCTCTGTATTAATGTAGGGCTTTTACCTCGCCATATAAATCACATTGAGGTAACTGTTGTGTTGATTTGGTGCTATATAAATAAAATTGAATTGAACTGAATCATGAACTGATAGACGCAGTATGACATATGGTGTCCTGTTAACAGTTCAATTCTCTGCTTGGAAAAGTCTAATAACAAAGTGTTTGAAGTGAGATTAAGAAAACAAATGAGTATAAACCTTTAAAGTCATGTAATGTCACAGAACAGGGCCCATATCTAAAATGACTTTTCTGATCTTGAATAAAAAGAGAAAATTGAAATAAAAATGTAATTTTACTGAAATAAATTTTTTTTGAAAGATTATATACGAAGCTGACATTTCATTAAATTGTGCTGTTAAGTCATTTCACCCAGTGAATAGCCTTAACACTTACTGCACTTTGGCAATTAAATTTTGCATTTGAGTGAATCCCCTACATTATTTAATGCCCTAGTATTTAACATTCCCGTCAGACTTACACTGCAAAGAACAGGTATAGAAACAGGGAACCTAAAGGCAGGCTGTGCTTATGTGGATTGGTAATTTCAGTCTACAGAGAGAAGAAAATGAATGAAATGAATGGAAGGAGGGGTTTTTTCTGCCTGCTGCTGTGAAAAATGATCTGGGAACCTTCTTCTGAATGCAGACAAACAAGATTAGATCAAACTGATGAAAAATGTGTCATGGCTAATGCTTTGGGTTGTTAGCACTGCTGATTCTGGTGACCAGACTCTGCCCCCGGTTCACATGTGGCTCTTATTATGAGGGGCCTTGTGGTTTTGAAAACTGGTGACCTTAAATGCTTAAAAGCTGTTCTGAATCAAGAATGAGGAAATATGTTTCCCAAAGTGTGTATTTGCCCGCTCTTTGCCACATGTTCTAAAATATCTTAATATCGTCACCAAGAGGCTCTGAATCCCACACTGCATGCACAGTTACTGAATACATTAGAGTGCAACATCTGGAATAATTAAATTTTACATTTTACTTGTGTGTGTGCGTGTGTGTGTGCGTGTGTGTGCGTGTGTGTGTGTGTGTGTGTGTGTGTGCGGTGTGTGTGTGTGCGTGTGTGTGTGTGTGTGTGTGTGTGGTGGGTGTAGGTGAGAGAGTTTTTGAATCGGTGCGGCACAAAAATGTAACTCAATCAGCAGGTGGCCATGATGTGATATGTATGCTAATCACTATTTCTCTGTATGAAATCTGAATATGGAGGAATGACATCTGTATTTCCTATTTCAGGACACCTGGATGTTATGCTGTCACATCACAGCTACTAACAGACGTTTCTTGAAAGTTGCATATGTATAGACTGCACAGCTTTAAAAAGCAATAGAGAATCTCATACATTTTGCTACAAGAATAATCTCAAGGGTGTTGCATAGCTGCTTTCTTCCCATTATTACAGGCAAGCAGTGAGAGGATTAGGATGAAAGTTACAATCCTGAAATAAAGGTTTACATAGTGGAAGTTCATACAGTACGCAACACATCAGGCAGTACACCAAAGACAAGCATACTTTCTTCTATTTTTTATACTACATTAATCACCAAGTGATCAGGTGTTTTCTTTTGTTTTTTTTGTTTTTTTATTACTTAATAGAAAAACACCACACCACAGAACTGACAGCGCTCTCGCCAAGACAATAAAAGCACAGATGCACATGAATGTGCTCAAAACAAATGCGCACACAATGCAGATGGAGGAAACAAGAAGCATGAATGGGTCTAAATTCCTCCTCTAATCCTACTGGAATATTTTGCCGTTACTGTCTCCTGTGTGAGCGAGTTTACGGGAATTCATCATCCAGTGTGTGGTGCCCTACAGCCAGCGCTGGGAGAGCCTCTGCCAACCTGATGTGTTCTGCTAGCAATCACAGCACTCCGAGTCACAGGCCAGTGGAAAATGCCAGATAAACATCAAACTGGGAATGAGCTTCCTCCCTCTCCCCGTCTTCTCGCTCTGGCAGTTTAAGTGGTTTAAGAATAGCACAAGAGATGGAGCTGCTTATTTTAAGTGACACCATGAGAGCCAAAAGGTCAAATGGAACATACAAGGCTGGAACAGACGAAAAAGGTGCTCAGTAGATTAGACGACTGAGGCACATGCTAGGGTAATGCTGTGGGTTGTGCTTAGATTCAAATGCCACTCTGCATGTTATGCTGTCTCACCGACGTCTTTGCTGTCATCTTCTATTATGTACGATGCAATAAAGGAAGCGAGTCTGTGTGAAGCAGAAAGGAAACAGAGCTGAAACCAGAGTCAGTGCTCAGACTCCTGCTAGAGCTACACTGCCTTGTGATTTTACCCTGGCTTCCATCCAATTCACACTTTCACACAAACATTCACAAAAGCTTATCGTAATTTCCTGTGAGACCTTAAAAGACACAGTCAGGAATAGCTCTTACGGCAGTCTGCTGTTTTAAATCACACGAGGGCAGCTCTGATATTTCATTTTTGTTGAACATCTCTCGGCTCATCGACCAATGGGAGAAAGTATCCTGTGACAAATTTCTTCTAATTTCACGACATATTGCACAAGTTCTAACCTTTTGTTAATCAGAGATAGTAGATTAGTGGAAATGAATACGCGTAAAAGAAATAGAAGACCCAGCAGCTGAAAGTAGCCTTGATGAAATCACAAATCAGTCACATCAAAAAAATCTTTGGATTAGCTGGCAATGATTAGAGCCTCCTCAAGGAGTAACAGGTGGCCCGCGTTATATCTGACACTCTGACATCTAGGCTCTCTTAATTCTTCCTTAGTATGCTGCCATCCACCATCTGAGAAAGAGGCTGTGGATGCCCATGAGTCTAGCAGAAGATTAAAAAATTTATTTGAAATAAATCATTCCACTGTAATGAATAAACTACAACTGGCTAAGATGCCATGCCAATTTGTCCCTGTCTGGCCATTCCAGCAAATTCAGCCCTAGAGCAGACAATTTGATGTAAAAAGAATTTTCAAAGGGCCCTCAAAATTTCATCACCAGATCTGCACCGAACCCTTGGAACTGTTAGTGTCAGCACACATGCATCTACAGTAAGAAAGAGATTACCTGAAGTTGACTCGATTTGTTGATGTGCCAAGAAAAACCCGCGCCTTCCAAATAACCATCAGAGCAGAACTACAGTTTTGCCAATGAGCCAATGAGGGGGAAAAGAGCTTTTTTGGAACAAACTTTGCTGTGGAAAGTCAAGTCAAAGAAAGAACAGTTTGACAACAGTAACAACAGACCAGGAGTATACAAACTGTGCATTTTGCTGGTGGAAATGTTCTCATCTTGGGTTATTTTTCTGCCTTAGTGGCCGACAACATCATGGTTGTTGATTCATCTGTAAATTTTATGTTAATAAAATGATTTTTTAAGTGTTAATATGAGATTAGCGTGGAATGAAAGTGAACTTTTCAACAGGACAATTACTCTTAGCACTCTGGCAATCCATCTGTCTGTTTCTTATGTCAAAAAATCAGAAACAGACAGGTGTTGTGGAAACACACAGTAAATAAACATCTTGCAGCTGAAGAGCTGTTTTGGTTAAAACAGCCATACAAGTTTTTCCATAAAAGAGTTCTTCAACTAATAATTAAAAATAGTCGCTTGCAATGTAGAGTGAGATGCAAAATGATAGTTTTCATGTAAGCGTAGCTGAATGACACATTAATAAAAATAACACACACAACTGAACTCAAGGTTGTTGACTGTCAATAGCAATTGGCTCAACTTGCCTGATGTAAAGGATTATGTTGGCCAGCTGAGAGAGTAAGATAAGCCACCTGATTTTTTAAATGATCATTGTCGCTCTAAATTACATGTTTATTTTAAGAAAAGGTGTTTTAGCTGATAAACACAACATAAACAACAATGCCTTTGTTTGTAGATCTTGGCCTACAGAGTTCTGCCTTATTTTGCCCACAACTCTCATTTTGTCAAAAACTCCATTTTTACATATTGTTAGTTCATCACCACTTTTGATTTAACTTTATAATGTTTGTAAATGAGATAAATACCTTTTAACATGACACTAATTAAACCTGTAATGAAAAGAAAAAGCTTTAACAGACAAATAGCTGCCGTGACTTCTCTCTGTGTTCTCCTGCTTCCTCTCACAGTAGATGGCTAACTACCATTTCTAAACTGGCCATAGGTGTGAATTTGAGCGTGAATGGTTGTCTATCTCTGGGTTAGTCCTGCAACAGACTCATGACTTGTCAAGCGTTTGCACTCCCTTTCACTATATGACAGCTGGGATAGGCTCCATCCCCCCAGCAGCAATTCTGACCTGAATAAGTGGAAGAAATGGATAAATAAATAAATAAATAAATAAATAAGCAGCTTAACCAGCAACATTTACAGGCTAACTCATTCCAGCATTCAGGGTGAGACATTCAGTAATTTTTGGCAGCTATACTGTAGGTTTAAGCAAAATGAGGTACAATAGTTAGTTAAAATCTCTCTTAAACGTGGGCAGAATTTAAAAAGATGAAGTTTTTCCCCCCTAGTATCACAGATATAGTAATTCAATTTCGAAACTTGTCTAACGCCTTTAAACTTCTAACAAAATCTCATGTTAGGTCTTTATCCCCAGATTCAGCTTTCTTTTCAAGTCATAATGGAAGAAAAAGCAAAGTCCTAGGTCCATTTCCTCAGGACTACCTCATTAAAGTGCTGACTGAGTGCTGTCCATAGCTGCTGCACAGAGCAGGAATGAACTACTGTATATGCCTTCCGGCTCGTCCTCCTCTTTCTTCCTGGCATTCATTTGCTGTGGCAGCCGGTGATCATGGCAACGAATAGTCTTTGGCGGGACCGCTCAGGTCTAGACCGGTCCAAGCTGCAGCAGCCTGTTAGGTACAGTGCTATGGCGCTTTGTTTAATTAGGCCTGTCCTGCTGAGCTGCTGCTGTTTATTTCCCCTGTGACAGTCTGCTGATCTCCACTGAGCAGCAAGGGAGAGACAGAGAGACAGAGAATTGTTATGCATACACTTCTGCACTAAAGTGCCTAAAGAGTAACTGCTTATAGGCACATGAACCGACTCACACTGACACACATTCAAACTGCACAAATACATTCATATGACCTAACAATGCTTCAGTTTGTGGAAATTTTTGTGTGTGCACTCGCCATTCCTCTTTATTATCACTCGCAGTCAATCAGAAAATAAATTAGCTGTGCCATGTTTTCTGCAAAACGAAAACCATCATTAAAAGACTGACATTTCAGCAAGTTTTTTAATTCACTTTCTTGCTGAAAGTTAGATGAAAGCATCAAAACCAATGCCATGTCTGTACAGTATATGAACCCACTATAGCCAGCAGCAACTTAGCTCAGATTAGCACAAAGACTGCAAGGCAAGCAGCCAGCCTGGCATGTCCAAAGATAAAATGTTATCAACTTGCAGCTACAAAGCAATCAGGAGAGGTGACTGCCTCCAAGCCAAAATTCTGTCCTGTGCATAACCTTTTAAAAACTCACAGTGGCTTTAACACTCTTCTTTTTGTTGCTACATATTAAACAAACAGGATATCATGTAACTAGTGAAGCTTATAGGTGCTGTCGTGCAGTTTACTTTTGGACAAAGTGAGTCTTTCTGCTAAGCTAAGATAACAGGCAGCTTATTGCTTTTCGTTTAATGTACAAACACAAGTCATGTTATCAATTTCTCAGCAAGAAGCAAACTGAAGAGTGCTACTTCATATCGTGTTGTGGGAAATATGGTGTAAATGCGAAGATGTTTTGGGGGCATTTTTTGGTCAACAAATGCATGTTCAGACATTACTGTGACACCTCATGATGAAAAATATCAGAAATGCTTGTCTCACACACACAACTGAAAATGGAGTACAAGTCGCACGGGGGAAAGGGCAGTAGCCATGTCTCTGTGGTACAAAAATCAATCCAGCAAAAAAGCAATTGCCCTAACAGAAGTTAAGTTGCGTCTGTGAGTTTCTCAGGATCCCTCCAGGCGACAGACTCCACTGAGTTCTTTTAAACAGTAGCTGTTTAATTTAAGTGTGGATCCAGTGAACTGAAAGAGAATTACTGTTTATCTCGACTGGGCCTCCATGCGGCAGAGAGAAGCATCAGGTCAGCACAATGCTGCAGCCAAAAGGATAGACAGAGATATATGGATTGTCAGAATGCCTCAGTACCAAGCAACTCATAATGTAGGACAAGTTTTCCCAGTGTGCACTTTAAGCTGCTTAGTTCAACAAATCTGAGAGAAAATAAGGTAGATGGACAGGATAATGTGCTGTCTACACATTTTTTTCTTCTTTTTCTTCCCTTTCTTCATTGTGTTTCAGGAGTTGCAAATTGAGAACAATTGGATCGCATGGCACAGTCGAAATCCGTTTGACTACTCTGGCAATAACGAAACTGTGAAACTAGGACTGGCAGAGTGGCCATATGCTCTGTGCCAAATCATTCTTGTTACACAAGCACAACTCTGCACATGCACGCGGACACAATTATTTGGAGGAAGCACGATTGATTTCCAGTTTTTAAATATGAACCTCCGCAACTTTATGCCCTTTAGATTTAACATAGGCAAACCTGCAGCCTAATGTGGAATGAAAAACGCATTCGCCACAATAACAATTCTTTTCCGCGGTTACAATATGGCATTTATTGATATCAAGGTCATTTTAAGCATTTAGTTGCAGATGAGTGACTCATGAATCTGTATTTCAGCTCCAGGTGCCTAATTGTTATGACACTTCGAATAGCATTTGTGTTCGTGCACGCGCGCGCGCGTGTGTGTGTGTGTGTGTGTGTGTGTGTGTATGTGTATGTGTTTTCTGGCTTCTGGCTGACGTTTTTTTTTTGGTCCGCAAGATCAGAAGGGAATATTTCCTTGGTAAATGGCTCAATTTCTCCTCTTTAGGCTAAATATATGTGAAGAATAATTCATGAGACACGCTTTTATAGTATCCGCTTTTGCTTGTAATTCACTGGCCATATGGTGTCATTGTGTCTGGATGATAAAGTGACTGAAAGCAGCAAAAAGGGCAAAAAGGAAATTCGCAGCTGTGTGCTCATATATGAAGTATAATGAGGGATCTCCTTGTCACTGTCACCTGTGATAGACTCATCACACTCCAAATCACAGGGCTAATGGAGAGATCACCCATCGGGTACAAAGGAGAGAGATTGTCCGAGGTGACGGTGGCACCTGCACATCGAAATAGGATGCATAACAGCAGATTTATTTATGGTGTTAATGTATCGGAGAGGAGCTCATTTGTCTGTCACCGTGTACACTTGACTGGAGAGGATGGAGATTAGCTGTGGAGTCAATGTGACCTTTCTGTCTTACATTCCTCTTTCCTTCTTCCTGACTGTTACATCCCGCTTTGGCATTTTTCTCAAGCTGTGTGTACACAAGGTGACCATGAACTTGCTTTGGGAACGGTCCAAAGCACTGGTGTTTCTTGATCATGTGCCTTGGGCTGCACGATTTAGAGTAATATGAAATACACTTGTCGTCGCACAGGTACTAGAATTGGTACAATTTTGTGTACTGTTTGTTTTCTTTAGCCATGACCCCAATATATAGAAGGAAGTCAAGAACAAATAGATCAATATTGTCACTTGTATTTATCGTTTTATTTATCTTTTGCTTTCTGAATATTTTTTGCTTAAAATATTCAGAAGTAACAAAGACTCTTTTTTTGAAAGACAAGCTGGCATCACAACCTATTCAGTAATTCATAACACAAAACCTTCTAGCCAGATGTTTGTAATGACTCCCCACAGTCTATCTGACAGTTTAATTATTTTTTAGAATGTGCATTATTAGCAAATCTCCTAATGCTTATTGCTTCTGCCTCTTATTTGGCTAATGGGGCCCATTGTTAATTTCTTTTCTCTATGTTACCAGAGTTCAGGAGGACAGCACTGCCGACACTGAAATGATTCAGTGTGGGGGGGACTGGGACAGGCTTGAGCAAAACAATCTCAGCATGATCAAAGCTGCTGAGTGGAAGAAACACTGATTGGAGTGGGGGTGTGGAGGACAGTATGTAGCGTAGTGAAACAGATCACCTCGACACAAAGTTTCTCTTGCGCTGCAGTTTGTGGGATGAAATGGGCGTGCTGTTGCAATCCATTAATCATAACCAGTCAATACCCTTATAGTCTCATGGCGTAACCTCACAGCCAGTCGAGATGTGATACTGTGTCTGCAACTGCGTTGTAATTAAACAGTAGCCTCTGCGTCTTCAGTAATCGTATTATTACCTAAGGTGTGACAAAAGACAGACCCGTCGAAAGAAAAACACATGTCAGAGCGTGAGGCCCGGTCAACACTGTACATTGTAATCAAACTGACAAGGGAACAACCTCCATTCTGTAGCACACTTGCAATCTCCGTCTCCATTTACAGTCTCCCCACTTGTACATAATTACCGCATTTCTCCCCTGTAGTGAGTATTACCGGTAGGAGCTGCATCCCTGTAGAGGGAGATAGACGTGTGACACCAACCACTGTCATCAGACACTGGGTGGAGGCAAGGATCAGCAGACAGCTACCATGTAATAACTGTACGCTCAGGAAAGAAGCTGAATTGGACGGGGCGAGTAGTAACCCGTAAAGGGGTGGTGGAATTAAATGGAGCTAGTTAAATGGGTGTAATTTAGAGCTATCCAAATTGTGTTGCAGACTGCAAAGCTGTAAGTGATGCTCACTGATTCAAATCCCACTGTATGATGTCATTGTTCCTCCTCACAATGGAGCAGCGTGGAGCTTTCCCCGTGAATCAACGAGCCACAGAATTAGTTTTGTTTTCACTCTGTCAGTTACCAATGTTTGTTTATTTTTTTCTGTATTTAATGGCAAGACAATAATGAAGCAAATCAAAAATAAATTCACAACGCAACAATGGATCTTGCACATTTATTGACTGCTCTGTTGATAACTGGACAACAACATTTTGTAATCATTTTTCTTGCTAACGGTTTGTTTACATCGGAGAGCGGGCCCTTATTTTTAAGTGCAATCTGCTGAATAGTTCTGAATGCATATTTTAATCTGTGAATGAAGCTTTTTTTTACTGTGAATACAATTACAGAAATGCAACCAGACAAAATTCAGCCTTAGAACTGATCAGCTGGTCTGATGACTTTGGCTCTTGGTTCAGTTTTTTTCAGGACCTCTAACATAGCCATCTAGAGAATAATGAATATCCAGTTCAATAAGGATAGAGATCATTTGGAAGAACTGAACATGATTTATTGAGATGCAGAATTCAGTTATTTGGTCATTAGACTCAGATGACCCATCACAGCAGAACTGGATACCAGAGGTTTTAGGAATTAGGACAGGACCCCCTGGAGTCTAGATGCTGCTGGTGGTGAAGATTAAGATGAATGCTTGGATGGGGCTCTGAGTCACCCGGATGAGGCGGAGACGGGGACGAAGTGAGTTGCACGAATGACAGTCTGAAAAGCAGAATGGCACAAGTGCACTGAGATTTAAAGCATGCAGAACGGAGACTGATTGGCTCAGAGAAAGTAGGCAAGAAAATGATTGGCCAAGAGCAATGATGTCAGCACTGAGTTTGGCAGCGTGGAAAACATGGAAGTGTGGAAAAGAATAAACAAGAAGGCGAACGCCCATGAAAGCAGGCAGATGAGTGATTACAGATCTTCCTTAATGAACTTTGACATAATCTTCATTTCAATACTTTCTTTTTTTTTTTTTTGTCATTATTATTTACAAATGCACTGACCGCAAGCAGACACCAAAAAGCTTCCAGTACCAACAAGCTTGTCCCTTGCCTATAGATTGTGCACATGCAGATACCTCATTGCAACAAATGTAGAATTTCAAACATTTGTGGAGGTTCATGGTAAATATTTCAAACATTTAAAGTTATAGGTGGTTTGAGGTTTAACAAGGTAAAAAAAAAAGTGATAATGATAATTTCAGAAAACAGTGGTTTGACAAGTTAAAAAAAAAGCTTAAATAATATCACAAAAATGCATAAATGTAACTCACTGTGTCACTTACCTCTAATAGTTTTTGTGAATACCAGTCTGGTCCTGCTGGGCTTTATTAGGTAAAAAAAAAAAAAAAAGCCAATAGCTTCAGAATCAAATTTGTTTCTACCAAAATGCCAGTAGCATATCTGTTAATTGATTACTTAAAAAAACACAAGCTGTCACCACACTTTTTTTTTTTTAAATTTTCCTCTCTGGTCTTTTTTGATGGAACACCTGGAGAAATATAATTGGGACACGGTGTAGTATTCCTTACTTTTGTCTTTCTTTTAACAGTACATAGAGGGAATGGACTACATTTGAATCTGACACCTAAGTGTCTGTTTTGTTCTAACATGCATTATTGTGTAAGTGTCTCTCTGTGTGTGTATGTTCATTTTATCTAAGCTGGCACAAAATTAGACACTCCAGTGTCAGATTCTAATTTAGTCCATTCCCTCTATGTACAATTAAAAGAAAGACAAAAGTAAGGAATACTACACCGTGTCCCAATTACTTTCCTCCAGATGTTCCCAGCAACATTTCTGCAGCGTGCACTCTACTCCCTCTCCTTCCTACTTCTAAGTTTGGGTGACAGGCCTCTGAAATACCTTGTCTGTAGAGCTTTTCACAATGCCCCAGATCCATCATTGCAGGGCCATTGAGGCTCATTGTGCGCATCCATTAACTGTATCTATGGTGAAGCCTTACAAAGGGCCAGCTTGAAGAGGGTCACTGGTGCGTGGGCCTCAGCCATCATAAATCTGGTGCGGTCCAGACCTCAGCCCCCCCTGTGCTCCGTTAATGGTGCTCTAATCGCTGGTACCACTTCTTGGGTGGGATGGAGGGGAGGTGTGTGTGTTTGTGTGATGGGTGTTGGGGGCTTAAGAGGGGGCAGGCTGTATCAAGCATTATTCATTTATTTCAAAGCAGCTCAGAGACCAATGAGCCCTGACTAATCACCTAGCTTTTAGTTTTTTCCATAAAAGTATTTCTGAAAAAGTGCAAATTGGTCCACCGTTTTAGTACATTTCCTTTGTCAAGATATTTATATTAATCATTGTCTCTATCTCCACGCTAGCACAGCATTAATACCCATATTAATAAAATATAGGCTGCGTACAAGGGATGGTCAAACCCCCTCCTCATTATTGAAGTGGGTCAGTGCCTCCTCACCTCTTTGCTTAACTGTGGAAAAACATATAGGGCTGGAGAGAACTGCAGGGTTAATGGACTCGTATAGAAGAAGAGACCTTCAGTCACATCTTACCATGAATACAGGCTTGTGTTTTGTGTCTGTGCTTGCTCTATTAGACTCGTAGGCAGTTTTTTCTTGCTATACAATTCTTAAAAATTTTAATCCTGCGGTTTAATATGTTGGTTGATGTTCATGCGTACTGACCGCTGATCACAGCACCAAATTTAAGCATGTTATAAAAAAATTAGCCACTTCAAAAACTTTAACATTTTGCAATATCCTTCCCCGCAGCATTTCATAGTTAAAAATGTTTTAAAAAACCACCTATCAGCCCAAAGATTAAAACCAGTTACCTCCCCTTATTTCACCAAAACAGATCGGACTTGTCTGATGTTTTATACCTGTGGAACAACCTTGTAATGGCACACAGAGACGTACAATCTGACTGGGATATGGGAATTTTGGTGTAAATTTTCTTGGCTGTTTTTAAAATTTTCTTGTGGGATGTTTGGTCTGTTAAAGTTTGGGACATGTCAAAATAAAATCCAAATGAATGCCAGTACTTAGCATTCCCCAGAAGACGGTTGGATTGTAATAATGTTATCAATATTAACTGTGAGTGGTTTTAATGCTGTGGCACAGGCTTCCAGAAAAATGGGCTTTTCAGAAATGTTTTCCACTGTCTTTTTATGAGAGCATTATGAATAAAGCTGTGCAAAGAATGAAAACTGGCATTCATACCAAAGTCAGAAGTTCCCTTGTTTAATGTGTTTCCCTGTGCTCTGAATGCTGAGCAGAATCCCTGTAAGCATTGCCATGCAGGTACAAGTGTCCCACTAATTTGCCTGCAGGGCCCGATTAATTCCCTTGTGCTGTAGAACATTGTCTAAACTGGGTTATTTTGAGAAAGCTAAGCAGGATATAAACTGATTTTTAACACTCTGTATCCCACAGTCTGTCCTTTTTTCAAATGAGCAAAAGAATTTACATTTCTTTGCTTTTTTTCCCTCTGCTCACCACCTCCAGCTTTGTAGGCATCTCACAGTCAGAACATCTCCCACTGGAGCCTGTGGGTGTCCTCTCAAGTAAAAGGAGCTCCTGTTGGTGCATCCTACCCACACACATCCAAAGGTTCCCCTCTCTATCCCAGGCAGTACCTGTGAATACTGGCAGTCATCACAGTGTCTGAAACACAAAAGAAACGTGTCTACCTTAATACTGTTTGTGTGCCCAGAGATGCAGCTGGTACTGGCATAAAGAGAAAAGTGCCCCTGCTCGAGCCCCCTTCCAGTCCTCCTCTTTCCTTCATTGGGAGGGTGATCAAACCTCAGAGGAAGATTCAAGTCAAGTGCTGGGAAAACAAAGGCTTTCTTCTCAGAAAAACTGCAGGGTTACTGGTGGACTGTAGCCAGTCAAATTCTCACATCAATTACACCATTCAGATAACAGACTATGTACAATGCTTGTTGTCCAATCATACTTGTGAAGCCCGAAGAGCAGAGTCCTGTACTAATACCAATTATTTTTGGAACATTTAAGAAAATCCTCTCCTAACTTTTTGCTCTTTTTGTTTTGGCATCTGTACATTTCCAGTTAGATTTCAAATTAGAAACTTTTTTCTTATAAAAATGCATTTCCTATCATAATATGTTATTTAAAAAATACAGTTATGTAAAATATGACCTATAAACTTGAGCTTTTTATGCATATGGATTCTTATTAATAAGCAAAGTTACTCGTTACTCTGCCTGTGTACTCTGTTTAATTGGAGGGGCACTGTATTGTTGGTTGATGAAGAGTTACATTGGAATTGTTGGTTGTTCTAGCTACGGGCTAACCGGCTAAATTTAGCAGATGAGTGACAGGAACAAACAAGTTCAGCAGAAGCAAAGCAGACACGATGCCTTCGAGCTTGTTGGCCTCTCTGTACAAGTGTGTCTTAATAGTTGTTTTTTTTTCTTCACAATATGTCATTCAGAGCTTGTTGAACACTGTTTATTCAGTGCCAGATGCCACCCAGTGAATAAAAATGGTGGTCAAACACACCATCTTGAGTGGCACTGCGTGACACCTGGTATTTCTCAAGCAAAAAAGCAAGCTGTCATTCAAAATCTGCATATGAAATGTGTTCCTTTGTTTTCTCATTTCTGTAGTCTGCCCCCCAACAGCTGTATATTTCTCCCAAGTACCAAATAACACAGGTATTCAGCATAATGTAAGCGATATAGTAAATAACCTACTCGGGCGACCGTGGCTCAGGGGGTTGGGAAGCGTATCTGTAACCGGAAGGTCGCCGGTTTGATCCCCGGGCTCTCTGTCCTGGTCGTTGTGTCCTTGGGCAAGACACTTTACCCTACTGGTGTTGGCCAGAGGGGCCGATGGCGCGATATGGCAGCCTCGCCTCTGTCAGTCTGCCCCAGGGCAGCTGTGGCTACAACCGTAGCTTGCCTCCACCAGTGTGTGAATGTGAGAGTGAATGAATAGTGGCATTGTAAAGCGCTTTGGGTGCCTTGAAAAGCGCTATATAAATCCATTATTATTATTATTACTACATTTAATAAGCAGGGGACATTTAATATTAATGGTTCAATAAAAACATGAAGGGATTAGCACACTATCTAAGGGGTATTTTACAATCTAGCATGGCTTTTACATGACGATCAGAAGCTCACAAAACCTCATACTCCATTGTGCACCTAATGTTACTTGACTTTCAGCCTGTGACAGGCCCACTACGTGATTATTTTCTTTTTTCTTCTTTTTTTTTGTGTGGCTCGTTTGGATCTTTAGCCATCAGAATTGTTGTCTTAAGACCAAGAAAGATGCCAAGCGGATTTATTTTACCAAGTGGATCATCATGGCCTTGCCATATTGGTCCATTTGATTGACCTTTATTATAATTATGTATTTATTTTATTTTCGGGACAGATATGACTGGGGGATAGGACAGGGAGAAAGAATGAAAGAAAGAGAGGGAGAGAAAGAAAACCAAAGGGGAGAAGAGACGGTGAGAAGGGGGGGAAGAAAGAAAAACAAACAAAACACCTGGATCACCTGTATGGAGAAAAAAAAACCAGAAGAGAAAGCAAACAAAAAAAGAGAAACATAATAAAAACAGCACCATCACAATAAACTAGCTAGCAGTAGATAACAGTAGATACTAAATATTAAACGATATTGTGCAGCACGCAAGATAGATAGCGCACAATGTGCTTTGAGGCAGCAGCCAAGAAAGGTGTGAACACCCGTGTGTACACCTGTGTGCATACCTGTGTGGATCAGCATGCTTGTATTCCAAAGGTTTCTCCATGTAACGATGTGCTAGGGAGTGTGGGGAGCCATAGCCCCGTCCACCAGGGCATGAAGCAGGTATGGAGGAGATCCAGGCCCCAGATATCCAGAGGCCCCAGAGTACAAGGACCCGACGTGGACCACCAAAAGGGGGGGAACCGTGCCACCCTCCTGGGAAGAGCTGAGTAGAGCCCCAAAGGAGAGGTCACCCAGCAGCTACGGAGCAGAGGCCAGAGGGGGTTGCAGTGGCGTGCCCGCGGGCTCTGCCGGCAGCCAGCTGTGCCAGAGAGGACCGAGCTTCAGGCCCAGAGGCCAGAAGCCCGAGGGCACCCCATCCCCCGGAAGGGGCCCAGCCGGGCCACAGGCTCCAGGCCCCGCCAATCGGCCACCAGGAGTGAGCCGGTACATACATGAGCGCCCAGCACCAGACAACAAGGACCACCAACACACCAACGTCTGAGGTAATCAGCCACCAGCAGGGAGTGTGGTGAGATAGGCCTCCGTACTTTAGAGGGCCTGAGATGTACCCAGAGAGGTTGAGTCTAAGACCCAACCTGACATATAGACACAGACGAACAGGCGCACGTGGACACAAACGTGCATTCCCACCCCATATACACAACCAAATACTCGGCACTCACCCAACGTGTAGACAGACACAAATAGACACTGCACAGACAGTCACACTCCCCAAACATACTCTATATCCCAGGTCCAGGTACCCCCGCCCCCAGAGGGGCAAGCCGCACCTAAACCCAGGAGATGTAACCCTTCTCTCTGGGGTGGAGGCAAGCGGAACACCTCCTTATCTGCAGTAGCAGGGAGGCCCCGCATCCCAGACCCCAATCTGACGGCCAGCACCTCCTCCCAGCCCCCCAGCCCTGATGGCTAACAGAACCGGGGTGAGTGAAGACCCCAAACCTCCCTACGCCCACTCATATGTAGTGTTGCTGTGTGCTGTTCTAAAGTGCATTTAAAACACAGGAGAGCATGGTACTTGTTTCCTCTCAGAGAGCAGCATGGCTCCTCCCGAAAACCCTTAGTGTCTATATGCATTTAAAATTGAGGGTAGGGCACCAGCGCCAGAGGTGGGTTGGAATACACCGACTATCCTCTGGATGCTGTAAAACGTGCCCACCCCCAAGGCCCTATATGTATGTGTTATGTGAGAGTGTGAGTAATGTGGATGTCTAGGTTGCAGAATAAAATTGAGGCACAGGCGGCCAGAAGGAGACAGAGGGGGAGTACCTCCCCTGCACCCTGGTGACATACCTGCACCCCAAGCCCTGCGTGTGTGGGTGGGTGTGGTAGAGCGAGAATAGGGAGGCAGCTGAGGATGGGGAGGGAAGAAAGGGAGGGGCAAGCGGCCCCTCCCTGGGGCCAGCTCCCCCCGCTGACCCCAGTAGGCACCCCAGTGATTATTTTCTACTTATCTCTCTTTGAGACATTAGGAATCACTAGAAAACATAATTTGGTGACGGCAACAACAGATTTGGTGCACTCTATATAATTTCTTTCTCTGCTCTGCTTGACTTAGAAGTAGAGATCATTCAAAAAGAAAAATATATTTTAGTATGCTGCAGTTTTGTTAACATTGTCAATCTGACCTCTTTACATAGAATCTGTCCCATAAATATACACACATGTATGCAATCATCACTAAAAGCAACTCCAATGATGCATTGTGCTCTTTTCGATTTATGACACTGTGTCAAAGGTTTAAGAAAATGTTTTCTCTGATGTAATCTTCACACTAACACTTTATTATCAGTGAAGCATGTGGAGTAATGCACCAGGGAAAGCCTTATCAGATATTCATCTGAGATCATTTCCATTGTGTAAACATGAGTATTGTCCTTGGTAAGGATGTGCCGAATAGTCCGGTGCAGATGATAGATGGCCGGTGTGCCGCCCGTGTGTTTTTCAACACTCCTCCATACGTGCTCATCAGCCTTGGGGATTGATATTCTGCTGATGTCCTGCTTCCTCTGTGTGCCTGGACTAAAAGCAGGGGCTCCACAAAATATTAACTACATATGCAAATAAAGCAGGCAAGCAAATAACTAAATAAAGACAAATATTCACATCTACCTGTTGGATGCTGTTTGGTAATGATTTTACGATCACTCGTGCATACAGTGTGCTCCATTAAATTAATTCTTAGAGTGTGGGAACTCCATTGTGTGCATTCAGTTGCAGATAAGATTATCCATGTTGCACAGTAGCTCATTTTTCAGCTGGTGGAGATTTTGTCAAAAGAGATTATATGTATAATCCCTTTTCAGTCTCTATTTTTCAGGAAAATACACTAAATATATCTAATACAAACATTTGTGTGCTGGAAATAATAAAACAAGCTAAGCCATATAAACACTTACGCATAGCTTATAGTTAAAAGTTAAAAAGCATCTTTCTGTCTTGATATCCAAATTTTGTTGAGTGTCACATTTCTCTCACGTCATGAGTTAAAACAGGCCTCCTACAGTAAACCTGAACATCATGGCAGGTCTAGGTCTTAAAATGACACCAGTACCTGCTGCATATAAATGATGCTGCATAAGAACGACTGACTGACTGCTAAAACCAAAGCAGCACACTGCAACTATAAAACTGTCTTATATGTCAGGAAAACGCAAGAGAGACAGATAAAAGAAGGAATCAGTTGAAGCACTAAAATAAGCCTTGACTCTTCCATATTATAAAGTGTGACTGATCACAGTATCCTGCCATCAGTGATGGTGGAGCTCAATCCGAGACTACTGGATAATAAGGTCTTGCTACCATATTATGATCAGTGCTGATCCTTGACACTGTCGAAATATCTGCTTGTGACTTGTGCTACAAAAACTTTTCACTGTAATTGATTTGCATTATTGGACAAATTCAGATTCTACCATATAATAATAGTACATCTTTTAAAAAAAAACACACCTTTGGATATGAATGTTTAATGGCTCGCACCCAGGCAGCTATAACCAAGGAATTATTGGCTTTGCATAGCCAATTCATGACTAATGTGTGTTAATGGTATCTCTATAGTTCCTATTCAAGACACTAATCGGCAGTAACTGTGGTGTGTAACATCTAATTAATGATAGATCTTAGCCTCATATGCAATATCTGTCTCATACCTGTCTTGCTAAGGATGTATTTTTCATTGATGCACTTTTGCTCCAGTACGTCTGGAGCAAAAGTGCATAGAGGGCCTTCATAATTAAAGAGAGCATGCTCATCTGCAGTTTGTTGTCCATACTGAAACGAGGGAAATCAATGAAAAACACACAAAGAGCAGCATGTGCAATGACTGGCTTGGCCTTGGTATCAATAGATGGAAATAATGAGCTGAAATTGTTATGTTATCAATTAAGGGTGAGCAGATTTTACACTTAATTGGAATTAATTAGTCTTATTGTACCACGTTGGTTGTCTAATTAAACAAAGAATTATGAGTGTAAAGGCATTTGCGAGGTCACACACCCTCTCATTACATCTGCAATATACTGTATTTAGAAGTTGATTGATTAAAAGATTAATGAATGGCTACTTTTGTTCATTTAACTTCATCTAACCACTCATTTATTACCACATGATATGCCAGGCTGAATCTGTTTGTGCGCTTGCATTTACTTCGCCGCACTGTTCTGTATGTAGCATACTTGATCATCTTGACTGTCGCGCGCTGTACTTGCTGCCAGAAATGGGGATACTGAAACAGCAGTATGAAAGGGCACACGGTTATTGTCATTTCTTTCTACTGAGCATTGTTATTGTTTGTGTAACTGTATAAAAAAAAAACTTCCAGCATGCTGCACACGTTTATAATAAAGTCATTTTTGGTATTGTGAATTCTGTGTTTGGCGTTTTAAAAGCATGAAGATGATTTATCCATTTTGGCAGCCATGTGTTGCTACTTGTTTATAAAATGAAGAGTTTATGGGGGTCTTAGTTTTTTTTGTCTTTTTGTTTTTCACTGTTGTCTTTGCCTGGCATTTGGTACTGCTTTCCTTTTGAATCTGTCTCTGTGATGCAGGAGAATAAAACAAATCTAAATAATGTTTTTTGGCATGGATGGGAGTAGATGTATAAGCACAAATATGAATTCTGGTACCTGGTTAAGTGTTGCAGTATCCTAAATTTTCTGGTGTTGTATTAATTGCTTCCAAATCACGGATAGATAGTCCTCTCACTGCTTTAGGTTCATGATTTCTCTCAGTCCTGTTACTCTGTTCTTTTTTTCCATCAGTCTATCCATCCATTTTCTCCCACTTATCCAGTTCAGGTCACAGGAGAGTTGGAACTTATCCCAGTTGTCATGGAGTGAGAGGCAGGGCACACCCTGCACAGATCACAATCTGTCACAGGGTTAAACCACACAGACGTAGATAACAATTCACACTCACCTACAGCCAGTTTAAAATTGCCAGTTAACCTAACATGCATGTCTTTGGATTGTGTGTGGAGGAAGCCAGTGTACCTGTACCTGAGTACATGCTTACTCCACACAGATCAGCTGCTGGATTTGAACCCACAACCTTCTTGCAATCCTTTCTTCTTTTTCTTCTTTTTCTAGCTAAAAATATTTGTTTCAAAAACACAAAACAAAAAAATGAGACAGAATTGCCTCCTAAAACAAATATCTAATCAGCCTGTCACATGGCAGTAAGTTCATCCATTTAGCCATATAGAGATGCTCAAGACGCCCTAATAAAGTTAAGAATCGTAAAGAGAGATGACTAGGTGACTGGGCATGGTTGTTAGTGCCTAGAAGGCTGTTCTATTTCAGAAACTGTTGATCTACTGTGATTTTTTCCCTAAAAGCGTCTCCAGAGTTTACAGAGAATGGTTTGAAATACAGTGTTAACCCTGCGACAGACTGCCGACCTGTCCAGGGTGCCCAGGGATAGGTTCCAGCCCCCCTGCAACCCTGACAAGGATAAGTGGAAGACAATGGATGGACGGATGGTTTGAAATACAGAAAATAACCATTGAGTAGCAGCTCTCTGAATGAAAATATCTAATTGATGCCAGAGGTCAGAGGAGAAAGGCCACACTGCTTTGAGTCTGGAGGTCAACAGTAACTCAAATAAACACACGTTACAACCAAGGTTTACAGAAGAGCATCTCTGAACGTACAGTATGTGAAAACTTGAAACAGATGGACTACAGCAGCAGAAGACCGCACCGGCTGCCAATTCTGTCAGCAACGAACATTGTGCATTGTTTAAACTTCACATTCTTTTATCATCATGGACGCTTCCAGTAGAATAAAGCACCAAGTTACAAAGTTCAAACTGGTTTCTTGACATCACAACCAGTTCGCTGTACTTAAATTGCCTTCACGGTAACCTGATTTCAATTAAATAGAGCCCCTTTGGAAATGTTTGCTCTCAACACCTATCATCGAGTAAAGTGTTGATATTAAGGTGTTATTGTATTACACTATATATTATTATCTGATGCCAGTTTGAGCAATTTATTTTTTAAAAGAATTTAAATTGAATCTAAAGAAGCAAAAAAAGAGTGAAGGGATTTCATAATTGCTGTGTTTAGCTCATCACAGTAGATTGTTTGACACATCTGTCAGAGCTGACTACCACCTTTTTATTACTATTCAGTAATGTTCTTCATGTTATTACTGACATTTTACAGATGCTAAAGAAATAAGATGGTGTATAAAACATTCTTGAATTGATTTGCACTCCCATATCAAGTCCAGCATTCTTTGACAACGCGTGAATGAAAACCAATGCTCCTTAGACTGTCTATGCTCCGGAGCTTTGTTCATGAGTCGCTTGTCACTTTAGCTCTCGGCT
Source organism: Aulonocara stuartgranti (assembly GCF_965226115.1). Lineage (NCBI taxonomy): Eukaryota > Metazoa > Chordata > Actinopteri > Cichliformes > Cichlidae > Aulonocara > Aulonocara stuartgranti. Next base: position 18,095,138 of record NC_138954.1, on the reverse strand, counting down.
ATCTATATGAATGACTGACTACAATAGAGTCAGCAGACAGGAAAGACTTGACTAGCCAGTGGCCTCTTTCCCCCCTCCATATAGACCATAATGTAACATTGATCTCAGGACTCTCTACATTTATTAGCCAGTGATCATGGAACTCCCTGTGTAGTCAGCACCAAGATCCCAGTAACATATTTGTGCTTATTGGAAGAAATTATCCACTTATTGTGCGAATGTGGCCAAGGGACCCAAAGCTTTAATGACAAGAGGGTGATGGAATGTCAAGCATTTGAAAGCATGAATAAATCTAACAGTACTCGAGGGATTCTTTGTTTCGCTCCTTTTTTGCTTGCTGTTCTCTTTTTCCAGCACAAGTTTTGCATATTCTATTTCATTTGAAAATTTAAATCTCAAACGTATTTCTCTGGAGTGAGTTGCAGTTGCTTGATGTAATTGCTCCTTTTAGTCAGTTTCAGGTTGTGCGTGAGATGGCTAGTGCTGCTGTGTGTGCAAGTGTGAGAGAGAGAAAGACAAAGTGATGGCCTGGGTGTCTTTCTGTGCATGTGCATGGTTTACGATTACATGTCCTCTGTGGATCGCATCAACCAGTCATGCAAGAGAGACCAGAGCAAGATGAGAAATGCCTTCAGTGCACTCGCAGGCAAGAACAAGTGACATTGAACGTTCACATACAACCTGAAAGTCTCATGCTCAGCTGATATGCATGTTATGGAGAAAAAGAAAATAGCTTTCATCATATTCATGTCAGTCCACGCCACCAAGCTCACTCCCAATCACGTAATCAGCCGTCCCTCCATCTCTCAGTTCTGTGACCAGTGTCACAACTGTGTTGACTGAGAATAATGGCAGGGTGGAAGCTGATAAATGAGAGCCGATAAATCAGTATCACGAACAGAGGAAGAACAATATCTGCTGAAACAGAGGGAAACCCATTCGAGAGATATCTGTCTGCCGTCAGTGTGAACACAGGGAGGTATAGATCAAGGCTGGTGCAACTGCAAAAAAACAAACAAACAACCAAAACCTGGGACTCCAGAGCAGTTCTCTTACACTCTCTGCTAGTGAGACAACACAAGCAAAAATGATCTCATATTATACTTAGTCAACAATCGCATGGAAATGAATTTGACTTATTCTACGCCGCTGACACTACACAAATACATTAAAGACTTCATGTGGCCCACTGTGCATTCTCTGTCATCCAGCCTGCTTACTTATTCATTCAAGGTAGCTTGCAGGAGCTGGGAAACTATAAGAAATATGTTCTTTCTCCTCCAGGCCAGAAATTTCTATCGATAGCCTGGGTAGCATCCATCTTCCCAAAGTCCACCAAAGGTCAGGAGCAGCATAACTTAGAAGCTGGTTTGCATTGGATTCTAGTCTGTATTCTGCATGTTTACTGACAGTCCCCCCCATGGAGGCTGGGTGGCTCTGTGACACTTGCGCAGCCATCCACACACACACACCGAGGAGCTGAGATGGCTGTCTTGTAAATCTGCTATGGTGTAGGGGGTGATGGTAAAAGCATTGTTTCACAGTCAATAAAAGTGGCCCTGGGGTGCTTGTAAGAACAGCAATCTGCAGCAGTTTTCCAAGACAACATCTTGGGAGTACCCAAGGGGGGTTTAAGTTGAGTCCCACCTCGTATTTGGAGTTAATTTTTCGGATAAAACCTAAAATAATAATGTGCCCGCCACATATTGCAGAATCTAATGGGAAAAGATATGGTGTCACTGGAAAGCAACATGCACACGAGAGCCAAATCTCACCCCAGGAGGGACAGCAAAGCCCATAATGCTAGCCAGCAATTAATAGCACATTCATTATTTATTGTTTAGTGTTTCTGAGGTGTTTTTTTTAGCATACATTTTGTGTGACATTTGCATAAACTGGCGGAAGAAACTGCTGTCATTCATATCCATATTAATCCATTTTAAATGGGTGTTTGCACCAATTTGTCAGCTAGCTAAAAATGTGCAAATGAGATAATGTTTTGAACATTAATTTCACTCAACCTTGCTAGAACATATGGCATATTAATGATGAAAATCACTCAATGTCAGTGAAAAGAATCTTCCAAATACTGTAACATCCTTTTCACTTTCTTTTAAAACATACTCCTGCTGCACTCCAACTATAGCAAACAACTTTCCTTGCATTAGTCCACAGTCTCTAACAGTACATGTCTATAAATGGTACAAAGCTATATGTTTTGGGTGAGGATACTGAAGGCACTGTCTAGCAGCTGCCTTTATGTCCTATGCCAGGTACCTTAGGGGAGAATCCATGTTGTGAAATTGAAGTGCAGTGCTGGAATATCAATACTTTTTTTCCTCCCTACTGGGAGTTTTAAAAAATGGAACAGAATTTGACTTCTTGGAGCCGGCTGGAGCAATGTAAACATCAAGATGGCAATATGGCAGGATGGGAGGTGCTGTGGAGGAGATCTTGCTGGAGAGGAGGCATAAATGAGATAGTAAAGTAAAAAAAAAAAATGCATCGCGTCAATTAAAAAAAAAAAAAAGTGGCTAAAAAAGGCAACAGCTATTTATTTTCTAGTGTACATTGTAGAGATTAGCAAGAGCTAGCTTAGCATAAAAACTACAAGCATGGTAAGCATAACATGATAAGCAAACAATATATTCTATTAGGATCGAACGCATTCCAACTTAACGTGTTATTGTAATCACATTACATTTTCCAGTAATGCAATAATGTGACGCGTTACTGTACTGATCTCGGTAATAATATAACAATATAATTAACTGTAATATTAGTATGTTGTTTTATGCGTTACATAATCTGCCGCTTTTCACACCGACAGAAAAACCCACTTTTTTTCCCTGTTCGTTTGTGCATCAATCAACTTTTTTTAGTTGATGTGCTTAAAGGAGGAAAACGGTGAAGTGATCTACAGCTTTTGAGAAGTGGTGATATAGTCATTTCTTTTCGCCTCTGTCAGTGCGCCCCAGGGCAGCTGTGGCTACAATGTAGCTTGCCATCACCAGTGTGTGAATGTGTGTGTGAATGGGTGGATGACTGAATGTAGTGCAAAGCACTTTGGGGTCCTTAGGGACTAAGTAAAGTGCTATACAAATACAGGCCATTTTACCATTTACCATTTTTATTTTTATTGCACAAAAGAAGTGCATAATGATGAAATGCAAACTGCATTTGGGATAGAAACATCTGCATAATATTGCTAATACAACTTCAACTTCTTGCAACCAACTGCACAGACATGCTAACACAAAGCTAGCAAGGAACCCAGAATAGTATTAAAGCTGAGCCCATGCCGACTGTAGACTAGCAGGCAGACCCTGAACTTTAACAAAGGGAGTAATGAGGAGTCAGGCTTGCAGTCTCCATTTATACCTGTATATGTTTCAGTAGAATCATTGTAGTGATCACTTTAAAGTCCGTTTGATCTTTGTCTATTTGGTTTTCATCTTTGCTTTGTGTTGCCAGCTTTATGTTCATACATATAAACCAAAAAAAAGATTGTGTGTGTGTCCTCGTTAGGATATGGATGTGTGCATAAGTGTACCCTGTATAAGTTTTATATCGTTAACTGATAATTATGTGGCAATGAATTTTAGGTAATTTTCTTCAGAGTAAAATAAAAGTAATATAACAAGGAAAGCAACTAATTCATTTATTCAGTAAGTAATTAAGTTTTTACCATTTCCAAAGGAATGTTGTTTTTTTTAAGCAAATTAACACTTAGCAATGATTCATTCAACCATAAAAAAAGGCACAGTGTCTACACATAAGAGACAATTTAGCAAGGAACCAATATTAAATTGTGTCTTCAGGCACTGTGTTACTATCAGCCTATCACAAAAACATGATAACATAGTTTGACAGGCGTATAATAGTATTTTGGCATAGCTTGTTGGTGATTTCCAAAGAGCTATTAGCCAAAACTTGACTTATCTGGTATATCTAAGATATTTTAGAAATATCAGGAAACTGACAAGTGCAGGATTGATGAAGAAGTAGCAGGCCTAAAAAAACTGTCTATAACAGATGAACAGTATCTAAAAGTCCTGTCTTTGAGGAGCAAAGACTTGAGACAGGACCTGAGATATACATCTAGCCTTTTAGTTGATCCATAGCAGTGAAGGTCTCCAGTCATCTGTAAAACACAGAGGAGGGTCTGTCGTGGTTTGGGGCTGCGTTTCAGCCAGGGATGTTGGGGATCTTGTCAAATTATTAATGCAGAGTAATGCAGTCAGATTTTGAGTTATGCAAAATAACCCAAGACTAGACTGAAAATCAGTGGCAACAGGTCTAATGGAGTGATGAATCGAAATTCAGACAGTCTGTATGGAGGAAGGCCAGGAGATCAGCAAAACAGGGAGTATCTACTGCAATCTGTAAAACCTAGCAGAGGTCCTGTCATGGTTTAGGGTTGCATTTCAAGATGATCCCACACTGCTGGGGATCTTGTCAAAATTGATTACATTTCAAACGCACACAAGGATGGTCAGATTTTGATGTACCTTGCAGTACCATCTTGAAAGCATCTGATTGGCAATGGCTTCATTTTTCAGCATGAACCCACACACTGCCACTACAGCAAAAGCATATCAGGATAGAACAAAATAAAATCGATTGGCCTGCTCAGAGTCTGGACCTCAACATTATTGAAGCAGTGCGGGATCATCTTGACAGACAACAGAACAAAAATCAGCCAGCAAAGAAGAACTTTGAATGTCCTTCATGAAGCCAGGAGAACTATTCCAAAGGACTACTTACATAAAGAACACATGTCAAGGAGAGTTCACGGTGTGTTGAAGAATAAAGGTGGTCATACCAAATATTGACTTTCAAGCTCGTTGGTATTGTACAAACTTTGCTTTTACCTTTTATGCAGTTTTCCAGGTGTCTTTGCACGTTTCAATAAATAGCGGTTCCCATTCCCTATTTTCCTAGCAGAATATATAGAAACAGCAGATGAGTCGGAACTTTTGGACTCTATGTTTATTTTATGGGAAACAAATGAGTTTTTTTCTTTTAAGGACTGAAAAACTATGGATACACAGTTTGGGCACATCAGCGCAATCAAAGGGATTTTATGAAAACCCTTTTAAGACGTTGATTCACTAACCACATCTGTCCCTGCTCAAGATCAAAGTAAAGAAAAACAGTTAACCAAAGGTTTAAGTGGTGTAAGCCTTCTATCAGGAGAGCAGAAACAAAGGGATATACAAAAAACCCCACCAGCCATCTGACTTAAAAACTTGAAAGTTAAAGGGAGTAATTTGGAAAAGCAAATTTGATTCGGTCGCAGATGAAACAACACTTTGAGGTCAGGCAGTTCATCGTTAAACATATCATCTGACTGGGCACTGTAAAATGTTATGTTGCTTCTGGCAAATGGAGGGCAGGGTTATGCATACAGCAAGATAAATGATACACGCCGCACAAGGTCATTTGAGGTCTGCAAGAATAACGCCGTGGCTCACGCAGGATATATGAAAGACTGCTAAGAGGTACAGGATGTGGAACTGATTAACACAGATCAGCACACTGATTACACCAACTGAAAAACAAAAGCCAGGTACGGTTCACTGGTTATTCTCTAACAGACATTCATTGTGCTTTGTGTGACGACTACAAAACCAAACCCGCTCCTGTCTAATTTGGTTGAATTAATAAGCCATGTCCACATCTATTCAACTTGGCAAATGGTGGCTGTGAATTACAAGTCCCAATGTAATAGAGGAGAGAGCGGAAACGAAAGGCAGGTGAAGGCCAAACGACTTGCACGTGACAACTGAACACATCGTTACTGCCGCAACTCCCACGTAGAGCACACACACACACACACACACACGCACAGCTGTTCTTGTTCATCCTCCCAAATGTCCCCGGAGTCAAGATACACGCAGAGTCCCTAGAGGCAGTTTTTGGAGGCGTTCTTCATTTTGAGGTCAAGTCCAATCTGACCTACAGTACTCAACAGTACAAATCCCTGATGGCAGAGAGGTGCTGGATGGATTTGAGTTTGCCATGAGCCTTTGACCTTGACTTGCTTTAGGGACACACACAGTGTTCCAGAATGAGCTTATTGTTTAGCGTGTACCCTTCCAGCCACACAACTTATCATCTATAGCCTAATACTGGCCTTAAGCGATTTGATTTTATATGTATATGCGAGAAACAAATAAATAAGGATTTAAATGATTTAATTCTTGCTTCTGGCAGAATGTTGTAGAATTATTATTTATTTTTGTTTTTGTTTAACACTATTGTCCTTTGAGATAGCTTACATAATTCGCAATCTAATTAAGCCTCTGCAACAACGTTGAGTTTCAGTAAGAACAAATGAAGAGGCAGTTTTTAGCTCCAAAATTAGCATTTTATTTGGAAGGTTGGGGTCAGAGATGTATAATTTGTGTTCCAGTACACATGGTTATCCACAAAGCTTAAGTCCAACACCTTTGTCCAGTCTTAAAGCTGATTCCGTAATTAGTGCCGAGCATAACATCCCACCCCCACCCCCAACCCTTTTTGGTACAAATTCAACAGTTGTGCTGACAAGATCACTACTTTAATTTCTTTTTTTTTTAAGTGTGTGTTTTTTTTTTCTTTTTTTTCTTACAAAAAACTCTCTTAACTTCTACACATTTAATGTCACCCAGATTTTTATTTTTTTTTCTTTCCACTTTGTAAATAAATTTGGGAAACAACAATTTTTTTCCTTTCTGTTGTCATGAAAAGATAAAAACATGCAAAAAACTTGAATTTGTAGTTCAAATTATACATTTACAAGTTTGGAACTTTTTGCACTTCTTCATATACTACATCAAAAGAAAGGATAAAGAAAAAAAAAACATTATGTACACATTATCTTATCTTTTTACAGTGAAGTAAAACTTGAAAATACCAGATGATGACTAAGGCAAATGAAGTGTACATAGATTAGACCAAAAAAGTTTTTTGTTGTTTTTGTAAAACACTACATCACTTCAAAAAAAAGAGAACAAAAAGCTGCTACAAAAGTATGATTCATAACTCCCTTTATTTGCAACCAGCTGCATAATTTTTTTAATTTTTTTGTGTTTTTTTAGTGAGAAAGTCTAGATGTCTAGCATACTGTACAGTGTTGCTCGTAACTGTTTTTCTTTTCCAACCAAACTAACAAATGATCCTTCATTTCTTCATCGTTGTGGTTCATTTAAATAATCCTCAACAAACAGGAGCATTTTGTAACCAAAGGAGAAAAAAAAAAAGCATGTAGAAGCATACCAGAGTGTAACATACTTTGTTTGAAATCACTCCAAAAGTCAGTACCATTAAAGCCTTGAACATAAAACTAATCATTTAGATCCAAAAAAATGTACAAAAAGGCACATTATATCCCAGTGCTTCTGTACTGTGAAATTCAAGTGTAACTGAGCGCATTCAATACCAACAATCTGAATGGTGACAGTCCACCAGTGTTCCCTCCCACTTCCTCCGTAACTGGACCACAGTCTATGCCTAAGCTTTCAACAAGCATATGTATGCGTAGACTACAACAATAAGCCTAGGTTGGTTGTTTTTTGAAAAGAATTCTGAATCAATGTTTATTTTTTTGTTTATTTTCTGTCATGGTTCTACCTTTCTCTCTCTCAGGGAATATCAGCTGTCCATGTCCATCAACAGGAAATCTTTCCTTTTCTTCATTTTTTTTCTCTCTCATCTTTATATCCTTCAGGGCGTGACTGTGTGTCCTAGTCGTCACTTCCACCGTACATGTCTGCCAGTTTTCTAAAGCGAGGGCCCCAGTCGTTGAGGTAATCGTAGTCCTGGTCGCCCCCGCTGCTGGAGGAGTTGAGGGAGCTTAGGGAGCCAGCTGTGGAGCCGCTGCCCTCGTAGTCGAACACTAGCAGGGAGTCGTAGGGAGGAGCGGTGGGGTCATTGTCTGCTGCCTTGAGTCCCTGTACAAAAAAAAAACCAAAACGTTAGATGAGAAGATTAAACACCGTCTCCAACGAGGAGTGAGTCACGTAAAAATAACTCTCCCACCCACTACCGCACACAAATGGCTGTACTAAAAACAGTCGGTCGCTCCCTCCGCACTTGCTCAGGAAATAAGGATTAATCAGGCTCTACTGTTCCTGTGTGTTTCCTCTGTGTTGTTTCATTGGGATTCTCCTGATGTTTCTAGGCTGCTGGCTTGATCGAAAGCCAAGATTGAGCATGACCAGTAGCCTCAGATGACAGTTCCATCTCCCCTTACCCCAACTAACACTCCTCTGGCTTTGTACAGGGAGCACGACTCTGGCACCGACACATGGTCGTCTATCATCAGATCAAAATATTTGTAACATTTTATATCTGAATGTGGCCTAAACACTACGCCTAACTGTGGAAACCAGCGAGAACGTGTCTCTGTGTGTTATCGTGAAGCCCGCAGTGCTGGTGGGAGCGGTTCTACTTTCAAGATCATGTTTGACATTCCAAGAAATCCTCACACCGGTGTGAAAAGTCCTCATGGATTGTTATTGATTTCCAGCCTCCTTCCTTAACGGGACTTGGGAGAGTTGATGGATTGCCAATCTAGGAGTTGAGATGCGCTTTGGCCATGAACCATGTGGATCCAGGCTTTGTTTCTCCCTTTTACCCCCTGGAACTGAGGACACCCAACAAATAATAAATGAATTAAAAATAAAGTGGAGCAACATAACGCAGAGAAATGAGACCTCAGCTCGCTGGGAACTTGTCGAAGATTTATAGTTTCCTCCGCACTGCCATTACAGTGCTGAAATGCTCTCAAATAAAAAGATGTACTGAATTAAAGTGCCCGGGCACTTAGCGATTATTTTCCACTTGTTAGCTTTTTGTTAAGTATTTGCTCAGGGCTGTGGTGCTGATAATTTTGTGGGAAATATGACAGATGGATCGTTCATTACAATTACAACCATAATCGCTCTGCTGGTTATAGCCCCCTCCATCTACAACCACAACCCCACTGGCAGTTTCATAAGGTTAGTCAATCACGGAACTCACTGTAATTTCATTGTTAACTGAGTCATACACCGCACCGAAGATAATAACCACTCTTAGTAAAATGGTGAACTCGCTGTCTCTTTTTTGTGCCACGGTTAACAAAGAGATGTGCAATCAATCCACTGTAATCTCTAGGCACACCTAACCCCGCCAGGCTCTATGTAAAACAATGAACGCCATCATTTAAGGTTTGCGTCCCTCTGTGGAGAGACGTCCCACCTGTGGACAACAAAGGTCATTTGAAGTTGGTGCTATTGTATTTAAACTACCCCCTCCCCCTCTGTCAGAACAAAGCAGGAGTTCAGTAATAGACCTTTGTTTGTCAGATTGTCAAGTTAAAGTCCTTCTGCTAAACCTATTCCTATTTTTTGTCCATCTAATTTAATTAGGAGACACAAGCTCCTGGGGCATGTGGAGACCATTCAGGATGGAGATCAGACACACTCCCCCTCCCCAGCCCTCGCTGTCTCCCTGCTCCTCTGGCAGATAGCCCTATCAGTTAGGTCGGATTCCAGCTCCATGTGCATGCTGAAGCTACCATGACTGAGCTTTAGTGGCAGTCAAATTTGGAACTAAAAACAGGTCAGGGTGCTCGGAAATGTCTCAAAGGCCTTGCAAGCACTATAAAATGATATGTTTAAAAAAAAGCTAAAGAAAAAAATAAGTGATCAAGAATGGTTTAAACTGTCAGGCTGTTACTCGCGGGACAGCACAGACTATTACATTTCATCACATATTAGCTGTTACGACAAGTAACATGGCTCACGGTGAGATTAAAATAAGAGGTGCCTGAGTAAAGGGATCTGAGAGATAGATGTTCGGGGGCAGAGCAGAGAGAGCTAGCTCTAATCTAAAAACATGGGCACCATCCAAAAACTAGGGGAGAACTCCATTTGTAATGCTGTGAAACTCTTGTCTGTTGGAGCTTGTGAAAAATATATGACTGCTCTTTTCATTTTACATTCTCCCTTCATGCTGGAGTCAATGATGGCCTGAGGCAAACGAGGGCACGCCGAGCAGTTCACTGCGATAGAAAGCCAATGTATTGCTTCTCGCATCTCCTATTTCTATATCCTGACACATCTATAACTCTACTTTGGCAGAAAATGAGGAGAAAAACAATTATATCCAAGTGAGTTAGCATCATGTACTTTTTGGGCTTTATACATGTTTGAGTGGATATTTCTGAAATGAAAAAAGTTTCAACTTTCTGCTGGGAAAAGATGAAAACAATTCTCATAACGACTGATTCAATTTAAAGTACTTCTCTGTCAACTACAAGGGAGCGAGCAACTCCTTGATGCTCAGTCATATGAGCCAAATTGTTTATTTAGACACAAGTTTATTATAAGAAAACCAGTCAGCTTGGAAATGAAATTCAAGCTTTGCAAGACCTCTGATCCTTTTATTTCAGCTCTTATCCTTGGATTTGATTTTCACCTCACCGCAAAATAATGTCAGATTTCAACAACATTACTGGCTGATGTTTTTACCTCATTGATGAAGTCTCCGATGTCTCCGGGGTGGGGTGCTGCTGACCTCATTGGGTACTGTGGCTCAGGGTGGAGGGGCCTCTCGTCTAGACGGCGGATTCCCACCGGCTTGATGGCATCGGGCTCTATCGTGTCCGGCTGCTGGAGCTGACTCAGGTCATAATCCTGGGGAATACAGACAGAAGGGACTTAGCTAAGCACCGTGGCAAGACCCCAAACTGAGTATGATTATTTAAATAGGTAAGCACATCCTGTGCTGTAAGTAGGAAGAAGTAGTTCAGCTCAGTGGAGGGGAGATTTTAAAGTTAGAATCCAGCGAGAAGAGTTGAGGGAACACGAGGGAAACTTTAATCTTCTTGTCTGTGAAGTACAAGCCCAGGGACAATTTGACACATAAAAAAGCGCCAGCGCTGAGGGGGGGCCAAGCTGAGGACCACATCATACGCTGCAGAGTGTTTGTACTTGGGCGGTGTGCTGCAGGAAGGATGTGCAGGCGACTGTTTTGCTCTAATCAATGCCCAGACACGGGATGGTGGATATGCATAAGCCATTTCTAATCCTATTAACATTACCAAGGCAACCTGAATGGCTCGCAGTTTGCGCAAAGTCATGGGCAAGGAAGAAGGAGGAAAAAAAGGGTGAAGAGAAAAAAAGAGTTAAGAGCGAGAAAGAGGCTGTGGTGAAGAACAACCCAGCTGAGCTGAATGACTGAATGGTATCAGGGTGACAGCAGATATGATAGAGAAAATGCCATTTGAGAATCAGAGTGTGTGCCTAATAAGCGTGCATGATGGATTGTCTCTCTTTAAGAGATTTTCGTAATCCATCCATCTCTAATATGCCCCTTCAAAATTGTCTTTGCTCAGTTGCACACGTACCTACACACAGACACTCGAAAGAGTGGAAAAAACGTGCAGATATTCTTGAAACAATTTTACAACAAATCCTCAAATGAAGCACCAACATCCTGAATAGAAAAAACACAACCAAGCAAGAAGTCAGTTTACAAGTACTTTACTCCAGACATTTTTTTGCTATTTGATTTAATACCCAATAACAAAAGCTCTGTTGGTGAATGGGGTATAATAACAGTCACATGCCACACGAAAAAGGTATCCATCATCTTTGGCTCATTTCAGTCCAACTCCCATTTCACCTTGTCTAAGGTCGTGCTCCAGAAGGGTCAGGAACAAGTGACAGGAATTGCAATGGAGCCATATAATGGCTTAACTATGCAGGAAGGTCTAATGATACACCAGCCCCCTTCAGGGATCAGACTTTTCACACATACGCTGGCCTGATGAAATATTTGCCACCGGCGTTCATGACCCACATTCAAAGAAGACTAAACATTGTTAAGCATCATACACCCCATATATATATATATATATATATATATATATATATATATATATATATATATATATATATAAAAAAAACATGCTTTCAAGTGCAAGGTGCCTGTTAGAGGATTATGTTGTCGTTCTGTTTTACTGTGATACATTTGGTCGACAGATTACTACCATTCTCATGTCCTTGCAATTATAAGCTTATCATTAGCTCAGCATAAAGACTAGAAATAGGTCTGCTTGTTAGCAGTTCCCCATCTTCGCTGAGGTTACTTCTTACTGTGCAGATCTGAGCATAGTTTTCCTTTTCTTATATACAGCAATATTAATAAAACAAGAGTAAAAAAAAAAAAAAGAAATCCAAAAATTTTAAACTATTTGAAAGCTGTAGATGTAGTTCAGTAATTATTTCCTTTTGCTCAGGGTTATGAAAAATTTAAATAATGACCAAAGGTGCAAAAAAGCAAGCGCTATTTTCTAATAAATTTGGAGTTCTCCTTGAAGTTAAGTCATAGTTCCTCTGATGTGCAGAATGTCTTCTTATCTGTGTAACAGGTGGTTAATTTGTTTCATTTATTGAAAAATAAATCAAAACCTTTCGGGTTTTTCCAAAGCATGCCTTCAAAGCCACACTGGGTTAGGTTAAGGTGAAGGAAATTTTCCTGAGGTCACTTATGGAAGCAGATGGCTCTTTCTCTCCCATTTTTTTTTAACTTGCAAACCTGTCCGCAACTGCCTGTCCATCTGTCATTATTTCCTTATTATTACTTTTTTCAATGTGTGCTGAGTGGGTGCCTGATCAGCTGTCTGCCTTTGATGAAATGCGTACTTCACAGAGCAATACAAAACCAGGGCAATGGCAGCAACAACTAAAATCATATACTCTGAGCGCACCCAATGGTCTGACACTTCAATTTCCTCCCCAGCGGGAGATAGGGAGAACAGAGGTGGGCATTATAAAGTCCACGTTGCTGGGAAAGTCAGGTCTATTTTTTACCCAACACTGACTTCGCCGATTCCACAGACAAGACCATTTTCTCCTGGCTCCCTGCCCTTCTCAGCACCACTCAAAATGGAAGCTTGTTTTCCCTCAATAAATTGCTGCACCCGCTCGTTTGCCTTTGAAGGGTGTTATATCATGTGGCTGTTTCCTTTTCAACATGTTTTGGGCCGCAAGTTTGTGCATTTTGTGCTGGAAAGTGAGGACGCGAATACACAAGTGGTTCAGTCCCTCCTGTCTAATCACTGGCAGATGTGTAATGGCTTTCCAGTCGTATTGTTACCTTAGACAGGGCTTCATTATTGTGCCACAGCAGATGTCTGTCTCTAAATGACATCAGCTTACCAATTACAAGTCTCCCAGGCTAATTTGCTCCTGCTCTGGGTCAGGCTGGGGTCTCCCGCACATTTCTGCTATATCTAAGCCACCAAAGCACTTCAGCAAGCAGCAAGAAAATAGCCCATTTGGTATATTACTGCCTTTTTTTTATGAAATGATTCCATTTTGCTAACAAGGGGTTATTAGGACAATTGAATTTGTGCCTGTGTGTGAGCCTGATCAGTGCGGGATGATACAGAGATGTGACTCTCCCGATGCCTGTGGCAATGCATGTCTGTTGTGTTGGTGTTGCGAAGCGGAGAGCAGTTCCAGTTGAGAGACATTCCCAATATTTCTGGAACCAATTGGATCAAAATGTGTTTGCCTTATTGATTCCAGCTTTCGATTTCCAGCTCCCTCCTAGAAAAAAAACTTCCAATTTACGTCTTACAATTCATTGTGAATTGCTGAAGTGTATCCTAAAGCGGCACAATGAGCAGACCTCATGCTAGAATGAAGCATTGTAAGTCTATGCATGCTTGCAAAAGAATCTAGGTGGTCCTCTATGTCCTCTGTAGCTTCAGCTATGCAGAAATTGCTTCCGTGCTGCATAAATATGACCTGAATATTCCACACCAACAAAGACCACACACTGTACAGCTAGATGATGTGTATAGCATGGCATTTCTCTGCAGTGTGAATAGACTCCTAAGCTGCAATAACACAAAGGTTCTCCACAAAACAAGAAAAGAAAGAAAAAGAACAAAAAGTTGTTTGGATAAACATATAAACATGTTACAATGCAAAAAGAATTTTAGAAATCTGAGCATTATTGTCATTATTATTAACTTAAAAATGTGCTGTTGTGGAATTTTGATACTTTTTGGATACATCAAAGAATTACAGTTATTTAGGACCATTAAAATCTGGTTTATTAACTGCCCCTGAGATGTTTTCTTGTTTCATATCTCCCTATACTAAACTATGCTGACACAGTCCAAATAAAAAAAAACCCCCCAAAAAAACCAGAAACTTTGAATTTGTAAAGTATTTCTCTGTTACTTTCTTTATTAATGCCTAATTGATATAGACATCAAGACATACAGTAATGTGCAAAAATCAAAAACAGAGTCTCTATAATTATAACCAACTAGATAGTCGATATATGGTACAATCACCTTTACTCTTTGACACACCTGAACTCTCCCTGGCAAGCTTTCCTAAGCAGTCTTCAGGAATAGTTCTCCAGGCTTCTTGAAGGACACTGAAAGCTGATTGACGGTGGTCTATCATGTGTTTTTCTATTCAGGTATACTTTTATTTGGGGTCTTTGTCATGCTGAAACATTTCCATGTTGCAATTAAATGCTTTGCAGATGATACTGCATGGTAGATAAAATCTGATTGTACTTTGCTGCGTTCATAATTCCATGAAGTTTGACAGTGAGAGCAGACCCAAACCATGACAGAGCCTCCACCGTGTTTTACAGTTGGCTGTAGACTCTTGTGCTGTACTTCTGTCCTGATCTTCTCTGAACATACTGACAACAATTTGAACTAAAGATTTCACACCATAAGACTTTCTGTTAATTTTGATTATAGTACTTGTGTAAGTTTGCATCACTCAGCCTTTGTTTGCCTGATGGATACAGATTGTTTTTTAGGCGAACTACTTCAGTTTCCTCAGTTCTTTTTAGGGCACAGTGCACATCGTGGCGAAATATGCCAAGTTTTTGGACACTAGCTCTTTGGGAATGACTTTCTTGGTGCAAAAAATACTTTGTTAAATACCTGTGTTGTCTGTGGTATTTTCAGTAGATTCAACTAAATTGGGGTGAGGGTGTTTGCTAGTAACTAATACAAGGCATAAAAAGAAAATTCATCAATTATCAATTAAGTTAAACAAAAAAATCTCTGAAAATAATCAGGTACAAGGACTGGACTGAAAATGAGTGAAAAAAGCAGCAATTATCCATAAAAACATTTGCTGCTTTGAAAGATCCTTTAGAAACCCAGGGAAACTATTGCTCAGGACCATTTTAAAAACAAGAACATCTGGCTCCTTGTAAACAAAATATAAAGAATTGTGGGGTAGCTCAAGGCTTGCGCACAGTACTCTATGATTCATTTATTATTTATTATTTATTTAACTTTTCAATTCAGCACAGTTTGGGTTTTATATCGTTTGTTTGGGGCTGAATAAAAAAGCAGACACTGCCACAAATGTCATCAGATTCTCTTAAAATCATTTAAATCCTGGTACAATTCACAATCAGTAATTAACATCTGTTGTTACCTATTCTATTGAGAACAGCAGATTTTCTGATTCTTTAGAGGTGCACCCAAACTGTTATGATTCTTACCTGATCCTCTTCTCCTCCACCTTCTTCATCATACTTCAGGATGTTGTCTCTCACGTCATCCTCAGGATCGATAAGGAGCTGCTTAGCCTGACGTTCTTTATCACGACGCTTCATCCACACCACAAACATCAGCACGAGAACTAATAGGCAGAAAGAAAAGCAGCTCTCATACAATGAAAAATAATAACCTGCATATTTTCATTCAAATGTAATCGGATCCAGTGTTTTAGAGCTTGGACGTGGGCCTGATCAAGGCTATCTTTTTGTTAATCCTGCGGTAATCTAGTGATATCTCGGATAATGTTTAGCTGTCTTTATAATCCCCGTGTGCGTTCCCGTGGTGTGCTGTTTGAGAGAGCCACTGAGACACTCACTGAGGAGGATGATGATGCAGAGCAGAATGGAGATGATGGCGCCTGTGCCTAGGCCGGCAGCCATGATGTGCTGCTGGTCAGTGCAGTCTCCGTTCATGTCGCACTGGCACACTTTAATCCGCAGGTAGGAGGTGTTAGACATGGGCAGGTTGCCTGAGTCCGTGATTATGATGGGGATCTCATAGATACCACTTTCAAGGAAGCCAATCTTCAGGCTCACCTGAGCATAGTCACCTGAGAGACGGACAGGAGAAAAGAGCTGTCTTAGCACCTTGTTAGAGGAAACACATTTCGAGTGGTGAGTCTAAAGATTAAATAACTCAGGCTGTTTAAATATAAAAGAGACAGGAAGCCTTTCATAGGGGATTAAGTCTAAACTCTGAATGCTTGTTTGTGTAGACTATGTTCGCAGCGTGATTACACTCCTATTACCACAAATATGCAACATAAATTCCTACCTGGAAGTTGCATCAGCATATCTAATCCAAAACATGGTCCTGATTTGGATTTGGAGCTTATAAATCTACTGAATGCGTTTTGATAATGCTGCTTAGGCTAAATTCCCAGCTGCGATAATCCAAATGCCATTATCCTATTAAGATATATTCACTGCGTTTCAACTCGCACCATCTAGTAGCTAACAAACAACAGATGAGTTCCTACACTCGTGTTTTGTTGTAAATTAGCATAAACAATTAGTGACTGCTGAGTAAGGTTAATATATTGTTTCATTGTCAGATCTGGCTGTGTGATTTCTACAGCGTGTAACTAATACACAAATTTCACATGTGCTTTGGAGGATAACAGATGTGAATGCTATAAATACTGTATGATTTGAGACTTTGGAGTTTTCTAATTAATCATCAAATGCCACTTTTTACTTTTCTTTTACATCAACAAACACAAACGTGGGCACGCAAGCGCAAAACAGCCGAATTGCCTTCTGTCACACGCTATCAGGGGAACAGCAAAACGAAGGTTAGTTTTACTAAATTAGCCCAGGGCTCGAGCGCCTGAGCAGCACAGTGAAATCATAGTCTGCATCTTACCGCTGATTCTTGTTATGGTCCAGTTTCTCCGAACATCAACGGGCCTGTTGGCTAACTCAAAGGCGAATGGCCCAGCATTTGGGCTCAGGTCTCCATCAAATGCAGTGATGTTGATGGCATTCGGGTCTGGCTTTTCACATATTTCCACCTCCTGAGGGGACACCCGGGGCGCATTGTCATTGATATCCAGTAGGAAGATTTGGAGAGTTCCTGTGCCACTTGCTGGCGGTATACCTGTGTAAAATAAAAAACACACATATAGTTAACATCAACTTTTTACGAGACGTAAGATTTCCCAAAATTCACATATGGAAAGCAATACTTGCTATTGAAATGCCATCTCTCATTTCGCAGTTATTATACAGTGGACATAGAAAAGTAAAGCATGAAGTTTAAACTTTGGGTTTCACTCTAAAAAGCTTTTTGCTCTAGTGGAGGAAGATCCGCACAAAATGAATACTGATCTGAGAATTTAATCTTATGTGAGGAGATGGGCCGAAACACTTGGATATCAGAACATTTAGTGTGTGTGTGTGTGTGTGTGTGTGTGTGTCTCTGAGTGTGTATGTTTGTATGTGTGTCTGAAGAACGTCTTCCTGACGAAGGGCACGGGTCGGGAATACTAAAGCAGACAAACAGAGCCCACTGTCGCTCCTCTCAGGCTCCTCTATGTATTCACTCAGCTAAGAGGCTTTTTTACCATTCAGGCCACGCTCAAAGGAGCTAGTCATCCAATCCTGACCCATTAATGCTGAGAAACCTCTTTATTGGTGGAGTTTTTAAGCCTATTGGCCTAAGCTATGCTCCGTAGAACAGGGTAAACCTGAACAGAGGTAAATCCCGCCAGTTCAGAGACGAGGTGAATACATCCACATGCTCTGGGATTGCTAGCACATTAACCCCCCAATAAGGTGCTCGGCGTTTCAGATGTGCCAAGTGCCTGGTTTAAGGTTGACCTTCGAGAATTGAGAATGTCTTTGTGGCTTTAACCAAGATAGATTTTTTTTTCAGCAGATGCGTTGCACTTGTGCACTGGCTTCAGGTGAAACACATCACAGAGGTAGTCAAAGTGATGCAAGGTGGAAGATAGACCTTTGAGAGGTAGGCTACACTAGACAGCTAGGCTTCCTTTAGAGAAGTGAGTATTAGCTCTTACTGCATCCATCTAGATAGATACGTACCATTGTCAGTAGCCAGGAATGTTGCATTGTACAGATTGTTCTTCACGTAAGGTGATTCTCGGTCCAAAATGGCAATCGTTGTGATCCGGCCGGTGTTTGTGTCGATCCTTAACCAGTTGGCTGGATCTGAGAGTTTGGAGTACCTGAAGAGAAATACAAAGAGATTCACACAGTGACTCGTTATTTCAAGCCAGGCGTTATTTACCGAGTTCTCTGATAAAAGCATCGAGAATGTCTCAAAGGTTTAATTTTGTATTCTGCTGGAAAAAAAAGTCTGTTTCCAGCTTGGCATTTTATTCTTTTTGTCTTTATTAGTTTACACGGAATAAATATTTTAGACCATGAATTTTTACATAATTATTCTAACTTTGGAGAGCAGCCTCACGGGGGAAACCAAACTCAGTAGCTCAAACTAATTTGTAGGACAAGCCGTGGAATTACAAAGCTAGCTCATTTCTCATGGACTGTTTTCAAGCAGATAAATACTTCCACTGCCAAATAGCTGTGATGAAAAGGAAAAAAAATAAGGCTGAAGAATGAGATGGAGACTGCTGCTGGCTGCTAAGTGTTATCTTAACAGGCCTAATGGAGAGAATAGCTGTCACCTTAACCTACCATATTACTCCATATTTTTCACATGCTCAATAGCATTATTCATATTAGAAGCTGGATGTGATGTACTTGAAAAGGGGGAGAACACATTCGAGGAAATTGGGCTAACTTTAAAGATTAGAGGAATTCTTCCAAATTTCCACATCTGAAAGGTGGACTCGAATCTTTTGAAGAGGTGTAAAGTTTCAATCAGACTCTCCTTTTTACTTTTTACTGTAAAATGTACCTGATGGTTTGCTGCATGAAGCGATCAGGATCCTGTGCACTGAAAGTGGTCAGTGTTGACTGTGGCATCATTCCCTCTTCAAGCCTAACGAATTTGGGGTTGGGCTCAAAGTAAGGACTCTCATTGACATCTATCACTCTGATGGAGACGGTGGCAGTGGACTGTCGGGGAGTGTGGATGCCTTTGGCCAGGGAAACTTCATTCCTCGCTTCCACTGTCAGCACATACGTCCTGCTGGTTTCATAATCAATAGGCTGAAAAACAGTAAAGGAGATTGGAGTGAATCACACCTTAAACATATAGGGTAAACTAAATCACATGAAAATTGTGGTTATGTGTCACTGATCTGAAAGCAATAACTAAATCATTTTCTTCGTCTTTGCCTGAAAAATGCTATCGTGAACACTTGCATTGGACAGTGGGACGAGATAAAGAGACTAAATCCTTTTATGGTCAGCTCAAGGATACAAAACAGCAGGAGAGCTGGTGTAAGAGATGCGCAACCAATCTTTTCCATTTGAAATGTGGTCGGAATTAACAAAAAAAAAAGGATTTAAATCTTTCATTATATTTTAAAATTTTGATTTTGCACAATATTTGTTAGGAACAAAGCTTTTACAAAATATAAATTGCTGTCACTAAATTAACCTTTGTAAAAAAAAAAAAAAAAAAAAAGACAAAATCCGAGAGGTGCTGCAATTTATCAGTACTCGTCTACAGATGCTTTACACAAAATTATTTTTCTACTTTCAGATAATTAATCAGGGCGGATTGCTAATGGGTTTTTACAGACAAGAGGTGAGATGACATATGAGGCAACTTTCCTTCTATTAAATCCATGCATCTCCTAATCAAATAAACATGACCCATGTTTTTCATGCCAGACCACATGTCATGTATCATTGCAAACATATATGCATACATATACTATGCGTTTCCATGGGATTACAGGCTGTTTGAAGAGCTTTTTCAATAGGAGGCTTTACCTTGACGACTGTTACCAAGCCCTCATTAGTGGTTGGATCAGTGGGCACGGAGAACCTGCCGGTGGGGTCGCCCCCGGTGATTTTGTAGACAGCATTCCAGGCCGGCGTGTTGGGCTGGTCCTTGTCAGTCACTGTCAGGTTAGCCACAATGACATTCACGCGGTTTTCAGGCACCTCGCCGAAAAACTGCATGAATAAACCATGAACACAGAGAGCAGCGAGCTGTTAGTGATACTGCTGTGGCAGCGAAAAATACACTGAGCCTTGTCTCACACGGCACAGCAGGACCGATCTTGGGTAAATAGATATCTAAGGTAACTTATCATGTCGTCATGGTCATCTCATTCCCCGTGCTCCCCCGATAGCACAACAGTAGCATTACAAATTTCAGTGATTCGCAGGCACAGCAAGTGCCTCTTTCACTCGGGCAGGCATCCCCTGTACTTGCATGTGTCAACATTTGGAGGGGGATATAACACTTTACGCATGGCTGGTAACTTGTATATCTGTGTATGGCTTCAGAAATGCAGGGCAAGCAGAACTAGGTAAGTGAGCAGAACCGATAGCTGAGTGCATATATCTACATTGGGGTGAAACAGGAGTCCTTGTGGTGCCTCTTTTACGCTAAGATTGCTGTGCTGACATCTCCGATATGAGCTTGTTTCTTACCGTCTCAGCAGTAAACTCTGGCGGGTTGTCGTTAATGTCAGTGACTCTGATGACAGCCGTGGCCGTGTTAGAGAGGCCATACATGGGATTGCCCTCCATGTCACTGGCCTGGATTATCAGTGTGTACTGTGGCACTTTCTAAAGGGAAAGGAAAAAGAGGCTGAATTAGCATCACTCCCAATGGCATCATCAAAAAATCTCCATTTGAAGCTTCATAAAAACAGGATCCATTCTTAAGACTATTGAATTGATTGAGGCTCCCTATTAAGAAGGCAGCACACTGTAAATCAGTATTAATGTGTCCAAATAAAGTGAAACCAAACTGAACAGGCTAGCTTCATAATTATCGTGACTGATGGTGGGTTTTTTATATTAATCTGGTTTATTTCCTGTGAGGTACTCTGAATTTGTTTGTGTGTCTCTGTGTGCGCGTGCGAAAAGTACATCTCTGCTCTGGACAGTATCATGAAGCTAACAAATGACTCCTTTCACATTAAAAACCACTCAGGTGATGGACCAGTTGCTAGGTAATGAGAGTCGGCCAAATTACTTTCATGGTGGCAACTGGCGGACATAAAATGGTGGCCCCCAGGGCGGAAGTGATTGAGCAGCCACCTCAGCCAGATTGCCCTCACTAGAATTGAACCAACTGGCAACTAGCTGTATATATTACTTTATTTATTATGAGATAGATCCCTGCAATTCCAGAGATGGAAAAATAAGATGAAAGTACAGCTCGTAGGCTAGAAAAAAGACAGAAGAAAAAAACAAAGAAAAGAAAAACACAGAGAAGGTGAAAATGAAGAAAGTCCAGTTCTACTTCTCTTTTAATTCTAAATAAGAAATATTCCCGTTGGCTTGTTAGCTCTCAGACAGCCTTGATATATGTTTAAGCAGCTTTGGCATTCCTTTAAAAAGGAATCGAAACATAAACCTCAAATGCACTGATATATCTCCAGAGTAAGAAGATGAAGAACATGGAATATAACGGATGGCCTTGCTAATGAAGGTGTCACTTAAATGCAGGTGCAGTATGCCTATTAAATCAACCTTCTTAAACACAATTTTTACAGTCAGAGTAAGGTAGTAACAGTATTTGAGCAGATTAAACAAGTACCAAGGAAAGAAAAGTGTCAAATACCTCTCTGTCCAGGCCTGCTGCTACTGTAATGATGCCTCCGGTTTTGTTGTTGATGGTGAACATATTGGAGGTTGGACTCTCGGGATTCTGAGACAAGATCTTGTAACGTAGCATCCCATTGGCTGTTTTGGGGTCATCTTTGTCAACAGCCGTCACTGTCATAACAAATGATCCTAAGGGATAGAAAGAACGAGACAGGGTGTCGATATTTTCACGTCACCGCTCTAATTGGCAATCAAAATACATTAGAAGTTCAGCGAATGCCGCTACGCTGAACACAACCTGAATTATAGCTCTGCTGTAATACATCCTTAATGCTTTTGTTTTCTTATAATACAGCTGATCGCTAGACAAAGTGATAACACAGTGGCCACCCCAGAAATGCCATCAATACTCTTTAATCTGCAAACACAGTGGTAGAGAATACACTTTATTACCTGGCTTGGAACCCTCTGGAACGGTGCCATTCCAGATCTGATGGGTGAACTCGGGTCTGTTGTCATTCATGTCGATCACATTGATCACAATATCAATAGGGTTTTCAACTTGGTTTCCATTCAGGTCTACTGCATGAGCTCTTAGCTGGAGGAAAATACAAACACATCTGTACTATAAGCACTGTTCAAGTAAAGGATGTTCTCATACACATAAACAACATATGGGCTTAAACCACAAAGCACTTACTCAGTCTCACCTATCAAACTTTGTGTTAAAGCCATTACAAGAATTAGTCTTATACCAACTTGTGTGCGGGTTACTGCTCATATACAGTGCCTTGAAAAAGTATTTGGAGTACTTTTCCACGTTTTGCCACGTTACAACAACATATTTTAACAGAGATTATATGTGATAGCCACATAAAGTGTGGC